>NC_060141.1:423692084-424333334 GCF_021461385.2 Schistocerca piceifrons
ATTTTATTTCATCTGGTAATTTATCGAAAAGTTTTACAGCAGCATATTTTACCCTGTCCTGTGCCAAAGATAGGTTAAGTAGAGGATAGTGTAGTCTTTCTTTTATCTGGTATAATAATGAATGTCACTGTTGTTTTTAAACTGGTCCATCTTGTTGAGAACAAATTTCGCTACTGAGTAAATGCATTGTAAGACTGTTGTAGGATTTCTTAACCTTTTAGACACATGCCTACAAGATGTGCGACTATGAGCCCCACACATTATTCTAAAGGCTTTCTTTTGGTCAGTAAACACTCGTTGCCTAAGTGTCGAGTTACCCCAAAATATTATTCAATATGACATCAGAGAGTGAAAGTATGTAAAGTATGTTTCCTTATTAATTTCTACATCCTTAAAATTGGCAGTTACTGTGACTGCAAAATTTGCTGAACCTAGTCGGTTTAGGAGATCCAAAATATGAATTTTCGAATTGAAATTCTCATCTATATGTACACCCAGAAACTTAGTGTGCTCTACCCTAGCTACTGACTGCTGTTGATGTGTTGTATTCATTGAAGGAGCTGTACACCTTGCGGCAGAAATTTGGATGAACTGTGTTTTTTCAAAGTTCAGAGCAAGCGCATTCACAGAAAACCAAATAATTACTTTTGCAAAGAGATTATTTGTATCATTTTCTATTGGAGTTTTTTACTGGATTAATTATGATGCTTTTATCGTCAGCAAACAATGTCAGTTTAACGTCTTGTTCCAGATAAGAAGGGAGGTCATTCACATATTTCAAGAACAGAAGGGGACCTATGATCGAACCCTCTGGAATACCTAATGTAATTTCATGTGAAACTTCCTTACAGCATTTAAAACATATAAAGAAACTTTTTGCTCCATGTTCTGTAGATATGACTTAAACCACTCATATGCTGTTCCATTTATATCATATAATTGTAATTTCTGTAACATAATGTGATGGTTCACACAATCAAGTGCTTTGGATAAGTCACAGAAAATTCCTATTGGCGACAGTTTACTATTTAAAGACCATATTATGTGGGCAGTGAAACTGTATATTGCTGTCTCAGTGGAGCAGCATTTTTGAAATCGAAACTGTGGTTTACTAAGTATCCCATTACTGTTGACATGGCTAACCACTCTTGCATAAATTACTTTCTCAACAATTTTTTAAAATGCTGTAAGCAACGATACTGGTCAGTAATTATTGACTACTGTGGTGTCCCCATCTTTGTATAGAGGGTTGACAATGGCATATTTTAACCTGCCTGGGAAAATACCTTGAGTCAGTGATGCATTACATAAGTGACTCAGAACATCAGCTGTATTTGCTTGACATTATTTTAATATCTTGTTAGATATGTCATCTATTCCAACAGAACATCTATTTGTCAAAGATTTAATGATTTTTCCTTAAATCACAAGAGACTGTTAGGTAAAAATTAATCTAAGATATCTCAAAACTGACTCTTCCACGTAATGCCTGACTTTTTCTTTTGAACTATTCTGATCAATTTTTCACCTACACTTAGGAATGGTTGTTAAATACATTAGCTACTTGTTTACTGTTGGTTACGATGGTCTGATCCTCTTTAATAGTAGTACTACCCCTCAGTGATTACTTATCCTGTCTCCCTTCTAACAGCATTCCATACTGACTTGATTTTATTGCCTGAGCTGTTAATTTCATCTCTAACATACATATTTCTTGATTTTCTGGCAACTTTTCTCAGGATGTTACAATAATTTTTATAGTATAAAATTTCTTCTGGGTCTTTACTAATTCTTGCTGTCTCATACCGTTTTCTTTTTCTTCCTGAAGACACTTCAATACCTGTAGTAATCGAAGGTTTCTTTTAAAAGTATTTGGTGTTACATTTAGTAACTTTTTGATCAACAATGTTCAAAAAGGTATATAAATTTATCAAGAAATATGTATTATGTAACATTAGCATTTGTCTCATTATATAACATTTCTTACACTTTCTCTGAAGTGCTGTACAGGTACCGGGTTTAGCAACCTTACACTTTTAGTTAATGGTTTCTGAACTAGATTTGGTAAGTTAATCAGTTGTTTGTTCATCATGGTCTTCTTGCTGTACAAATACATTATCTATTAGGGTGCTACAATCTTGAGCTAAATTTGTAGGGAAATTGATCACTGTTTCTAAGTTATATGCCATTAATAACACTTCTAGTTCACTTACCATATCACAACTGTTTAGAAAGTTTACATTGAAATCACCACATCTTCTTTTAGTCTGACAGACAGCATAATAGGGAGCAAACTTTTTTATGAGTCACTCTTAATCTCCTAATGGAGTCCTGTACACTGCTGCTAATATCAACACTGCATTATGTAGCTGCAGTTCACATGCACCAACTTCAAAGTGCTGGTCGACATAAAATTTGCTTACTTCTACAATTTTGTGTTTATATCCTTGTTTTATGTAAATGGTAACTACTCCTTTATTCATGCTAGGTCTGAAAGTGTAAGATTCTAAATTATACCCATTTATCCTGGCACTTTCCGTTCCCACAGCTACATGGTGTTCAGACGGACAGAGTGTAACAATCTCATTCTTATTTTTGAGATCATCTAGACACCTAACAGCTCATCTACTTTATATTTTATTCCCATGATATTTTGATGATGTAAATTGATACTACACTTAGCTTTATCCTTATTTACTGTGCATGAGGCTTCTTTTATTCTATTTTTCTTGATTGTTGTCTGTCTGGACTTCGGCTTTAACCTAAAAAAACAGTCTCCCTGGTCCCATTAACCTCAGGTATCATCCCTTGTGTGACTGTAACTGCTGATAGAGAAGGTAACTTATTTTTCCTCTTCCCCCTGATCGTGTATGTGTTATATATCTCATTCAGCGACCATTTTCGATCTCTTACAGCAGGTGTGAGCAACCTTTAGTGTCTTGTGAGCCTGATTCGTGTACTAACTTAGGCTCACGGACCACATCGTCGCGTGGAAACAACGCTTCTAGTGCATAAAGTGAAAACTATAGTGTCTGTGAGGTTACTGTTTTTGCGGTTTTGCACCGATACTGTCACGCCATGCCAGCAAATTATGCCTGGTAACACGCGTTTGTGAGACTACATTCATTCTGCTCTCACCTGGAATTTTTTTCGTTGGTCAGGCCGAAACCGATCGAGTGGCGAATGCCGGAGGCCGGTTGCCCACCCGTACCTTATAGGCTCATCATCAGACCATTTTACTCCTTGATGACAGCAAATGTCGGAGGCTTGGAGCAGGCCATTCTGGAGAGTCGTGAACACAGCCTGAAATGACATATGCGATCAAGACTGCTTGTATTGAAATAATTTTATTAAAGCTTTATAGGTTGCTGTTGTCACCATGGACAAAAAATTCCTGACATTCCGTCTAGAAGAAAAGAAAGTGATCGTATTTCAGGGCAAGCAACCAGTGAGATATAAAGGAATCTTGAATAATAAAATCCTTGATAAAATTAAACATTTTTAACTTCCAAATATAACCATGACATGGACTAAGAACTACATTAATTTAATTCCAGATGTGTAATGACCATAAAAAGTGTTCAGAATAACTCCAGGAAAAAAAACCAGTTGAAATTTTATAAAGCTGCAGCGGCATTAGAAACCTTAAGTGAAGCATGGGTGACGACAGGACACCAAGGAAGTAAAATACAGGCTCAAGAAATGAGGTTTCTAAGAAGAGTGGAAGGAGGTGGAAGATCATAAGAGATATAATTATCTAAGGAAAGATTTAAGAATACATAACCTAAAAGACTATATCCGTATATTGAGCTAGCAGTAAAGGAAACAAAAGAAAAATTCGGAGTAGGTATTAAAATTCATGGAGAAGAAGTAAAAACTTTGAGGTTCGCCGATGACATTGTAATTCTGTCAGAGACAGCAAAGGACTTGGAAGAGCTGTTGAACAGAATGGACAGTGTCTTGAAAGGAAGACATAAGATGAACATCAACAAAAGCAAAACGAGGATAATGGAATGTAGTCAAATTAAATCGGGTGATGCTGAGGGAATTAGATTAGGAAATGAGACACTTAAAGTAGTAAAGGAGTTTTGCTATTTAGGGAGTAAAATAACTGATGATGGTCGAAGTAGAGAGGATATAAAATGTAGACTGGCAATGGGAAGGAAATCGTTTCTGAAGAAGAGAAATTTGTTAACATCGAGTATAGATTTAAGTGTCAGGAAGTCGTTTCTGAAAGTATTTGTATGGAGTGTAGCCATGTATGGAAGTGAAACATGGACGATAACTAGTTTGGACAAGAAGAGAATAGAAGCTTTCGAAATGTGGTGCTACAGAAGAATGCTTAAGATAAGGTGGGTAGATCACGTAACTAATGAGGAGGTATTGAATAGAAATGGGGAGAAGAGAAGTTTGTGGCACAACTTGACTAGAAGAAGGGATCGGTTGGTAGGACATGTTTTGAGGCATCAAGGGATCACAAATTTAGCATTGGAGGGCAGCGTGGAGGGTAAAAATCGTAGAGGGAGACCAAGAGATGAATACACTAAGCAGATTCCGAAGGATGTAGGTTGCAGTAGGTACTGGGAGATGAAAAAGCTTGCACAGGATAGAGTAGCATGGAGAGCTGCATCAAACCAGTCTCAGGACTGAAGACCACAACAACAACAACAACAACAACAACCTGAAAGAAAAAATAAAGGAAAGTAGAAGAAAATTCAAGGGTCATGTAGACGATGTGGGTGTAGAAAGACTCCCAATAATGGCTCTCAATTACAAATGCACTGGAAGTAGGAAGGCCATCCAAGAGGTGGAGTACCGTAACAAGCAATATGCCTAATACATCAAGTGAAGAAGAAAAAGAGGAAGAAGAAAATGACACTGACAAAGTTTCGTAATTAGTGACTACGAAAGAACATACTGACGTTTCCTTTCGACAAAGAACATTTACAAGGAGGCGTAAACTAGATGTTGCAAAGTTTTTAGATTAGATTAGATGAGATTAGATTCAGTTTTAGTTCCATACACCCAAAAAGTGAGATGATATTCATGGGTGTGGAACATGTCAGAAAGTATGACATAAGAACATAAAACGCTTGAATATAATGCTTACTGCCTTGAACATTTGTCAGGAGATACTCGAAAATAAGCTAATACAATGAAGTAAACTGGGGCAGTTAATATTTACAGAATTAACACACTGCCAGAATGAAACACTGTTATCCACTATTAATAAATTTATCATACGCAAAATACCTAATCTTGACTGTTGTGATGAAGTGTTGTCAAAACTGAAGTCTAACAGATATCTTTACTTAAGCTGACTTAACAGTCTCTGTTAAGATATTCATCTATGGAGTAGAAGGAGTTGCCCATCAAAAAGTCTTTCAAACTCTGTTTAAACCTTGATTTATCTGAAACCAAGTTTTTAATGGTTGCTGGCAATTGATTAAAAATGTGTGTTCATGAATATTGGACACCTTTTTGGACCAAGCCAAGTGATTTTAGGCCTTTATGTAGATTCTTCTTATTCCTAATATTGATACTGTGTACTGAACTATTGGTTGGAAATAGAGATGTATTACTTGCAATTTGAGAAGCAGTGGTTAGAATACAGAGTTCCTTGAACAGGTTTCTATAAGATGTTCCTGAATTTACACCACAAATGATTCTTATCACACACTTTTGCACCCTAAAAACTTTTGCTCGGTTTGATGAGTTGCCCAAGAATATGATCCCATATGACATAATAGAATGACAGTAAGAAAAGTATGCAAGTTATTTTATATTTATATCTCCTACATCTGACATCATTCTCATGGCAAATAAAGACTTGTTTAGGTGTTTAATCAATTCTGTGGTATGCCCTTTCCAATTGAATTTATTGTTGAGTTGTAATCGCAGAAATTTAACACTGTCAACGTCTTCGATCTGCATGTCTTCATACGTTATACTCATGCTTTAAGGAAATCTCTTACAGGCTCTGAACTGCATATAGGGGGTCTTCTCAATGCTTAACGACAAACAAGTAGCTTTAAACCACTTATTAATGTCAGTGAAAATTTGATTAGCAGCTATTTCTAAATCTGTACTTGACTTGCTACTTACTGCAATGTTTGTATCATCTGCAAACAAAACAAACTTAGCATCTGGAAATGAGACAAATGAGAGGTCATTAACATACACAAGAAAAAGCAATGGACCCAAAATCGAACCTTGAGGAACACCACATGTAATTAATTCCCAGTCAGATGAAGACTGACTGCTTACTGCACAGGTATTTTGCAATGACATAATTTGTTTCCTGTTAAATAAATAAGACTCAAACCATTTCGCAGCATTGCTGGTGACTCCATAATACTCTAATTTACTTAGGAGAATGCGGCGGTTCATACAGTCCAAGGCTTTTCACAGGTCACAGAAAATGTGAGTAGCCTGTAATTTATTATCTAATGAAGTTCATTCTCACTGTGAGTGTAAATAGCTTTCTCTATATCAGAACCCATCAGAAATCCAAACTGTGAGTTGGACAGTATATTATTTGCAGTCAGATGCAACCTTTTCAAATATTTTTGAGAAAGCTGGCAAAAGTGAAATTGGTCATTTGTTTGATGGTATCTCTTTATCCCCCTTCATGTAAAGAGGCTTTTACTTCAGCATATTTTAGCCACTCTAGAAATGTTCCGCTGATAAGAGATTGATTACACAAATAACTTAAGACAGAACTTAACTCGCAACTCGCATGAGGACTCATGGATTAACTTTGTTGATATTTTATCATACGCTCTCGAATACTTAGATTTTAAGGATTTTATGATGGATGCTACTTCTCTGGGAGATGTGAGTGTCATTTCCATTTTACTGAAGTTATTTTTAAAGACTGGTCAGAGATACTCCATTGCACTGTTCACTGGACCTGATAACGCCAGGCTGTCAGTAACAGAAATGAAGTAGTAATTTAAGAGGTTTGCAACACTATCTGTACTTGTTACCAAAGTTTGATTTATTTTTAGAGCTATCTGTTCCTTTTCCTTTTTGGCCCCAGCTGTCTCTGTCTTCACAATATCCCATACAGTTTTTATTTTGTTACATGATGTAATTATCTTTTTCTTATAATAAAGCTACTACGATTTCTGGATTACTTGCTTCAATAATTTGCAGTATTCTCTGTAATGCATTACAATTCTAATCTCAGAGCTGTTCTTAGATAGTAGATAGAGTCTCCATTTTGTCCCACATGATATCTTTATTCCTTGTATAATCCATGGTTTAATTTGATTTGTGTGTGAGTTGAGTTACCTTTGGGGGAAAACAATTCTCAAAAGTGGAGGCAACTTTATTAATGAATGCTTTGTATTTTCCATTTGAGTCAGATGTATTGTAAACAATTATCCAGTCCATGTTTTTGAGCAATTTCCTGAATTTCTCAATTTTTGACTCATGTATTACCCTCCTGTACTCAGATTTAATAGTTTTTTATCCTGACAAGTTTCAACATTTAACAGAAGATGCTGCATATCGTGATCCAATAGCCCATTTACTATTAGTTTTGTGATATGACTTTTTTCCCTAGATTTGTCTACAAAGATATTATCAATAGCAGTCTCAGAGCATTTACATATCCTAGTGGCAAAGTTCACAGTAGGAACTAAATTGAATGATAGTGTTACTGACTGCAATAATTGTTCACTGACAGAGCTTTTCAATAAATCCACATTAAAATCTCCAGCAACCACTATTTCCTTTTTATTGCTATGAGGTGGGACAGCAGAGCTTCCAGAATTTTTATGAAGAGGTTAAAATTTCCTGAAGGAGATCTGTATATCTTACTATTATAAAGGACTTACTATGAAATACTACTTCTGTTGCACAAGCTTCTAAATGCTGCTCTGAGCAAAATTTATTAACATCAATATTCTTGAAATCAAAACAGTTTCTGACTTCCTCTACAGAAAAAGGAGCTAACTTGAATCCTGTAACATTTAACATATCTACTGTGACATAATATTGGGTGATAGACTGTTGTTATCATATTTACGCTATAACAGACAACGTGAAATTTAATAGAAAAGCGTTTCAAAATATTCTCTTCCTACAGCAATAGTGTACAGAGCCCTGAATTGAATTATACGATGTATTACTAGAGATCATCATTTTTCACTGCACAGACCTTTCTCGAAACTTGAGTAAGAAGGTCCTGGAGTGTTGCAGGTGCATCTTCAAAGACTCTGTTCTTGGAATAATCCCAAAAGAAATAATCATACGCGACATGATGGGGTCTATAAGGTGGCTATTCCACGCCATCTAAAGCAGCTTGAACGCGAGAATTCACAGTACCCTGGTAGAGCCAGTTCAGTTTCTTGACGTCCCTATGGCGATGGAAATCACTAAATCCGATCCTTTACGACTGAATTTTGTAAGGGAAGGGATTAGCTTTCTCTTTCATTGTCCTCAAGAGGTACAACCGTGACATCCTGAGTTGCTGTGCTGAATGTCCTGGTACCGACCACACACGCTTGAATATTGAGCTCGTGAAAATAAGTACTTAATTTCTGTGATAAATGATAGTTAAGTAAACGTTACACGGTAAGAAAGTTAATTAGAGCCTATTTAATCTTATCTATTCCAAGTCGCACTTGTTTCAAAGTATTTCTCGGAAAAAAAGAAAGAGAAGAAGCACATATCCCAAGGCTCAGTTTCCGCGCACTTTCGACGCAGGTTTTCACACCAACTAAAGACGTTTGCGTAAGAATTAAGTGAGTAATTTTAGTCGTTTTCGTTACGTATATGTAGCAGCACTTTATCGATTCGGGGAATGAAAGTTTTGAAGCTCTGTCTTTCATTTCTTTTAAAACGCATAAAGTGCATATCGCGCATATGCGATCTTAGGTCTAATTTTTCTGGTATACAATTTTGAGTTTTACCTTTGCTTTAAGTGCATTACGTCACTATGTTAATAGTACAGACATATATTACTGTTCCACATACATTTAGTAACTATTGTGGTCTGTAATTAATAGAATATTATTGTTATGGTCTACATAAATTTTGTAAAAAATTGTAAATAACCATGAGCGAGAAGTGTTTTAACTACCATAAGAAAGTTAGTTTTTGGGTTCTGTGCAGCTGTTGTGACAGATGGTTACATAGGGAGAAACGTAGGTGCATGGGAATTGGGGAAGTAAATGGGTATTTCCAAGGTATTGCAAAGTATGTTCAAGAGATAGGAAAATAGCTGAACAGGAAAGGAAGATTAGAACCATTAAGGCAGAAATGGATAGTGCTAGAGAGGAAATGATGATGCTAATGGGGGAAGAAGGGTGAAAGCAGGTGGCAAGTGGTAGCACAAACAACAGATTTGCCTTGTTACCTCAGTTAACTAAGGAATAGGCTCAGGTAGATGTAAGAGTATTTAATGCTTTACAGATTTTCACCAGGAAACCAGCTGTTTCAAGAGAAGTAGAAAGTAGGTGGAAAGTTATATTGTTAGGTAGTAGCCATGAAGAGGTGTGGGCCAGATCTTGCAGGAGAAATTAGGTGACAGGTACCAAGTCACAAGTTTCTTCGTGCCCAATACACTTCTTAGCCAAGTGATAGAGGATGTAGGATATTGTGCAAGGGTTTTACAAAGCAAAGTAATGTTGTGATACGGGTCTGGGCTACAATATTAAGTGTGACCTGATAAAAATAGCATCTGCAATGAACCATACAATTTTTGGCTTGGTTCCTGATTTCATGCAGTATGATCAGCCCTGATCAAGCAGCTTTGCCAAGGGGGTCGGTATAAAGTTAGATCAGCTGATTTGGGTGGATACTTTGTCAAGCATAGGTTCGGGTCCTGTTGTTTCTTTTGATAGGAGAAACTTCACAAGTCGTTGCCTGCATCTCAACATAGGATAAATTTTCTGGGGTGATAGCAATACCTCTAAGGCAGAGGGGCACTGCAACTCACGGGAATACCTCTTTTTTAGGCTAAGATCAGTGTTGAATGATTCAAGGTTCAACGAAATTAAGTTTAATGAGAAGTTCAGACAGGCAGGTAACTGAGATGTTAAAATATCACAAGATTGACACAAAATTACAGCGAAAAATAATGTTAGTATATCGTATCAGAATGTCATGGGATTAAAAAACAAAGTAGGTGAACTACTCTTTTGTTTTGAAGATTTAGAAACTAATGGTGGAATAGATGTACTATGCCTGATGCCTATCTGAACATCATGTAGTCACAGATATGGAAAAGATAATATGGGTGGATATAAGCTTTCAGCACATGTAAGTGGAGATACTACGGAGAAAGAAAGGGTTGCCATATATGTTAAAATTCGTCACAGTGTGAAAAATGTATAAACAAAAAATATATAGCAACATACAGAAGCTTGTGCCTGTGAGCATTGGGAAATTTTCACCTATATCTGAAAAACTTGGATTCTTTGTTGCGCTACCTGTCAGACAGAGGGAAGCAAATTATTATTTGTGAGGATTTCAATGCAGATTTTCTGAAAGAGTCTGATAATAAGCATGACCTCAAAATATTACCTAGTTCTTCAGTCTGACATCAGTTATTGATTTTCCTACTTAGTTAGTACAGGAAAGCAACACACTGATAGATAATGTTTGTATAGACCAATATAAATTTGACCAGATAAAACCTTTCCCCATTAAGAATGGTCCTTCTGATCATTCCGCACAGTATGTGACTGAGCTCTATACAGTAATACAAAATAGTCCTTCTGAATAGCATATGCAATTAACGATTTAACAGTTGCAAAAAAATTTTAGGGAAAACTTGGAACAGTTAGACTGCGATGAGGTTAGATTGGGAACCGGATTCTACTTTAAAATTTAACCTATTTCGTGATACCTTTATGAGTGTATTTGAAAACGGTTTCCCAGAAAATATTGAAACATAATTGTAAGAAACCATCTGAAAAGCTGTGGCTTGATAAATGGATAAAAATATCCAGAAATAATCAAACATTATAAAAGCTACTGCATTGTATTAAGAAAAGTTATTAAAAAGTCCAGAGGTATGTGCTTTATGTTTGGGATTAGCACCTCTGATAACAAATTTAAAACAATTTGAAATATGGCTGAAAGGGAACAGGACAGCTGAGAGCATAGCAAGTCTATATTTCTATCAAACTCAATGAAACGTTTGTTAATAAAAAGTCAGATGTACCAAATTTTTAATAATTATTTTCTAAGTGTTCTAGAAAAAATGCAAGCTGTAAATAGAAGATGCAATACCTATGCAGTTTGATAAAATTGAATTTCAATCCATCTCTCCTACTGAAATTAGGAAAATAATAACTTCACTCACAAGTAAAATCTTGCATGGAATTGATGACATTTCCAGCAGAGTACTAAAAACAAGTATGATTCTCAGCCACATATGTAGCCGTTCACTGAAAGAGGGTATTTTTCTGAATAGACTGAAATATGGTATTGTTAAACCTTTGCATAAAAAAGGGGATAGATCTGATGCTTACAGTCTCACTTCTGACAGGTTTACCCAAAATTCTTGAAAAAGTTATGTATTCAAGAGCAGCTTCACGTATCTGCAAAAATGAAGTACTAAAAATGTCATTTTTGGTTTTCAGAATGGCTTTTCAAAAGAAAATGCTATATATGCTTTCACAGAACAAATATTAAATGCTCTGAATAACCGAGCATCACACATCAGGATTTTTTGAGATCTCTCAAAGCATTTTGACTACATGAATCATGAAATTCTTATAGATAAGCTCAAGTATTGCGGTTTGAATGGGACAGCGCGCAAATGGTTTAATTCATATTTAACTGGAAGAATGCAGGAGGTTAAAATTAACAGTACAGACAGTCTGGAAAATCAGTAGAATCCTCTATCTGGAGAAGTATCAAGAATGGTGTCCCAGGGGGTTCAGGTTTGGCTCCCTTACTTTTCTTAATACATATTAATTACTTGCCACTGTATATTCATAAAGATTCAAAGCGAGTTCTTTCTGCTCATGATACAAGTATAGCAGACACACCCAGCAAACAAGAACTGGCTATTGCATGGGGGCTTAATTATTTTTAAATGAAAATATTTTTAGTAGCCGTATGTCCGGATACGAAGTCTCGTAACCGGTTGGCCTTGAGTAGTATTAGTACGCAATCTGACTGCAGAGAATAACAATAAAGAATGAAAGGAAATTTCCGTTAACACAATTAATTAACTAAGTCCCCAGGAACTATAAAAGCTACGAAACAACAAAGCACAAGTGTAACTGTTCTGTGTGTGGAAGTGTGATTCAACGTACACATCTGGCACAGTTCTTCCTCAATACGACAAGATATTTTAAACACCATTTACAATGAAGTAATTAAAAAAAAACCACAAATACTATAATTGCACATAGAAACCAGAATTACAGTCTAATACATGAACACAAGCCAGATGCTTTGTTGACTGAACCTGTGACCAAGAGGCATTGTTATTTAGGAAATTTGAAATAAAGAATTTGTTACCTTCATATATATTGACGAAAAATACACTCTGATCATTACAACATCCCCAATCGAACAACATCTGCTGTCTAGCCCATCAGAACAACTGCACACGACATGGCCTCAACTAGTACAGCTATCGACATCCTCTCAACAAGCACTGCCCACAGCAACCTCTAAACTACTACTGCCTACGACATTCTCTGAACAACAACTGCCCACGGCAACTTCAGAACTACCACGGCCCAGTGGAGGCGGCGGAATCATACTCTTTGGCGCAATCTCTGGCGCTGTGACTCAGTGTAGCCACCTTTCATATGCCCCTCCTCCACGGGCCAGAATTTGATGGTATTTTTGCCAACATTGGTGGTGAAAATACCATCAAATTCGTCAAAAAAATACAGACAAAATAAAAGATAATATTAATAAGTAAATATCACGTAACTAAATAAATTTTGGCTTTGCAATGACCCTTCAATAACCTAATATATAAGATACAGTAAGGAATACAAATGCTTGCATACATGTGATTTTACATAACAGTTTACACAAGTATCATTCAATCAATGGCACCAGCAATGACGAATAGGTGTAGGTAAGAGTCTCATAACATTTCATAAACAGTAAATACACAAAAAATCAGTTTATACAAACATTCATATAAAATCTTTTCAATAGTTCAATACACAAGTAGCACTCCTCAGAGTAGTTGACAGTTCCAACAGTAGCACCCAGCAACGGTCAACAGGTGCAAATAGCAGTCTCATAACATTTCATCAGCAGTATTTAAACAGCTCCAACAGTGGCACCCAGCAATGGGGGGTACGCGCAGACACCAACAAGTGACATCATCTCAGTAGAAGCAGTTCCGTCAGTGGCACCCAGCAATGTTGAACAGGTGCAGACACCAACAAGTAACATTATTTCAGTAGGAGCAGTTCCATCAGTGGCACCCAGTAATGTTGAACATGTGCAGACACCATCAAGTGACATCATTTCAGTAGAAGCAGTTCCATCAGTGCCACCCAGCAATGTTTAACAGGTGTAGGTAGCAACAAGTGACATTATTTCAGTAGAAGCAGTTCCATCAGTGGCACCCAGCAATGTAGAACAGGTGCAGACACCAACAAGTAACATCATTTCAGTAGAAGCAGTTCCATTAGTGGCACCCAGCAATGTTGAACAAGTGCAGGTAACAGCCCATAATATTCACTATCACTAATCAGACAGTTCATCAGAGTTTATCAGCAGAAATTAAACATTAGCCAGTGGCACCCATCGATGTTGAACAAGTGCAGGTAACAGTCCATAATATTCACTATCACTAATTAGACAGCTCATCAGAGTTCATCAGCAGAAATTAAACATTTCCAAGTGACACCCACCAATGTTAATATGTGTAAGCATGAACAACAGTTTGAATGCACACACAATTGATTTACAAAATTATTATCAATCCTCTTACACTAAACATACAAATTATAATAAACACACAAATGATAATAGATAATTGTCATATTAACTATTACAAATATACAAATATCAGTAAACCTATAATATTTATGGGTGTCAGTGCAAGCCACAACAAACAAGTAAAATAATGTTTAGGAGGTAGGTCGGTACCAATTATTCGGGATTAGGAAAGGAAAACACACAAAATACACTCACTCATCTTTCATCCACATTTAAGTACTACTGTGTAATTGAATAGTGTTAACTGTGTAAATGCAATTCAGTCAAAATTTGATGTTCAACATGTGTATCAAGTAATAGTGGCAACAGTGTATAACAGTCAATAATAGTTAGTCAACGTCATAGTCATCATGCGAAGACCAATGTTTGCCAAGCCAAATCAAAATGTACGGTTGCTGAACAACTGTCAGTGTGCCAAGATATGCAATTACTTCATCTCTCCAAAAAAAAAGTATATACTGCTTATTGATGTAACAAAGTGTGTGTGTAGACCATCTTCCTTCCACTTGAGTGTTCTAGTCTGCCATCTTCATCCTCCTTGTTCCATATAAACCAACAAAAAATTATGCTCCTCACTTACTTTACCTCTTATCCACCAAAACTCCAATAATCATCAGCATCACATAATCTTAATACTTCAATAATACCTCTTCCGTCAATACATATAAACCTTATCATCAATACCATTTACCTTACCTCTTGTCCATCAAAACTCCGCTAATCATCAACTTCACATAATCTCAATACCTCAATAATACCTCTTCAATACGTCGAATATAAACCTTATCGCCAATATCATTTCACTTCCATAACAACTCTTTACTCTAGTCAGTCTCCTCGAACAAGTACAGATAAAATCCTAGTGCAAACTTCAGTTCATCATCCTACACAATCTGAAGAGACAATGTCCACACACAACCTCTGTGTAATCCATCTGACCCAAATCTTCTACTCATTATGAATTATAAAATACATTTTGGTTACCTTGTCCATCATTAAATAAAAGAAATGCATACATGACCTCTAACAGCCTTTAGTTTGAATAACTCTCAGTACGAGTACGGAGTGTGAATGATCGTAATATTTCACAGTGTGTACACTACTTTAAGAATCATGGCAAAACAGAAGCAAACATGTGGAGTATTTCTTGTGTCAAGTGTCACTTGCTATTTCAATTGCTCACGAAGAATGCAGTGTAATAACTGTCAATGGTCTAAACCTAGTGTTGGTATGTCATGTCGTTAGCTTCCTTTCTATTAGCATAAATTTATACAGCTTCCATAAAACCTCCAGCTCATGTGACTTCAAAGAAGTTTCTTGTACCAATGTCGTTCATAGAATTATAGCAGTTCATTTTCTTATCTTAAAATATAAAGCACTGAGTGTAAGCAAAACATGCAATAGCGAGTATATATACCAGTAGAGAACAGAATGTCAACAAATGGATGTAGCACAATCCCTACCACGAGGCCCTGCCAAGCGAACAATCTATAATTAATACCACAGTGTGACCTAAACTCTATGTTTGTACACAGTATATCAGCATTTCTATATACCAAATTAAAGAGTAGTTATGACAACAAAACAGAAATGTGTAAATATGCAATCCATACGCAAAGCAGCAAATATGTATCTTACATAATAAACAGGTCATTAGCATCATATCAGCATAAGCAAATAAATGTTCATATGTAATCTTAACAAGTAAACATGGAGGCGCAAGCAGATGAATCACAAAGTATAACTTACCTACATAACCATATCAGCACAACAAATCTGGTGACAATTATAATTTAAATAAATAAGCACAGCAGGCACATAATTTAAAAAATGTGACATCCGTGAAAAGGCAGTGCAGCCAAGCGATGCATAATATACATAAGTAAAAACCCCGTTCATTAATCAATCACTGTCAAAATCAGTAAACACAAAGTATAAATCACGTAATCGCGAGCAGCAAATTACGTCTAAAGTACGTACCTAAGTGGAAATATGTTACCTGAAAAATAAACTCAATTAACAGTTATCTTTTTAGTTTATTAGTTTCTTCTTCTAAATTACATTCTTCCTGAAATTTTCTCGATAGCAAGTCCTCTTAACGTCGGACACACACAGAATTTACCTGAACTTCTTAAATATTTTATACAACCATATCGTGAAAAATACTGAACGTTAATAACATAATTTATCAAGTCACTATAGCTTTATACTGAATTTAATCAGAGAAATTAAACCGTGTATTTGTTTAGGGCTGTCAGTGCATTCGCACTGAGCGCTCGATCAGCTGTAGGTACGCGTGACGTAGGAAGTAATTGTTTGCGGTCAACGACTGCCTTGTGCGGCGCGCAGACTTGACTGTTGCTTTGAGTATGTGCCACCGCCAGAACACGGCGCGGTATCCTTGTATTCTCTGCATGTTTACGTATAACTGTTAGTTTCTCAAAAGTATGTCATTCCACAAAAATTTTAACGTGCGATATATGATGTATTCCCTTAGAGCGCCGAGATTTAAGAGTTCCTACTTTGACAGTGTTATCATGAATAATTTTTCGAACTCTATATGGACCGTTGTAAAGCAGCAAAAATTTGCTACACAAGCCCTTTCCTTTGTGAGACAAACGACGAGACTTAATTAACACCTTTTGACCAACTGACAAGGTTTTTAAAGGACCAGGACGTTTAGCTGATTTCTCTCTTCTAGCAGCCGCAGATGCAATATTTTGTAGAGCCAGGTTGACAACTTCAGAATGCCGCAGTTTTCGTGAAGGCGGAAAAGGAACGATTTCAGAAATGCGATTTGTCGGTGCCTTATTTTTTAATATCAATATAGGGGGTAAAGAAGTTGAATCATTAGGGAGTTCATTCAGAATGTTTTGAAAAATATGAAGATACTGATCCCACGTTCTGTGATTCTGATGACAATAAAGTCGACACAATTTATAGATTTCCTTCATCCATCTCTCTGAAGCGTTAGATTGAGGGTGAAAAAGTGAAATGAAAATTGGTTTAATCTTACGACGCTGCAGAGTATGAAGCCAAATTTTAGAGCGAAACTGTGATCCATTATCTGATATAACCTTATCAACATTACCCACTTCTTTAAGAAAATGTTTGATGAAAGCGTTAGATACTGAACGAGCTGTTGCTTTGCGTAAAGGTGTAAAACACACATATTTTGATGTCAATTCCACTGCTACCAAAATGTGCGCAAAACCATTAGTAGAACGAACCACTGGACCGAACAAATCGACTGCAGCCATCTCTTTTAATTTCGCTGGAATGATAGGAAACAACGGTGCTCTGTGAGAAATAGTTGTCGGCTTAGCCTTTTGACATAATTTGCATTTGGCAAGAACAGATCGAATACGTTTTTCTATATTACTGAAGTAGCAATTTTCTCGTAATTTATGAAAGCATTTTCTGGGACCAAAGTGTGCATAACTGAAATGTGTATACCAAATCAATTTATTAACCCACTCATCAGGAATGCAAACTAACCAAAGAGAGTTGTCGAGCGATTTTCGTTTAAAAAGAATATCATTGCAAACTAAATAATACTGTCTAATCGCTACGCTTTCCTTTCTCCTCCATTTCTCCTTAATGTCCTTCCAGATTGGATCCTTGTTTTGCTCCTTAGTGATGTCCTGGAGCGAAGATAAAATAAAATTTTCAAACGCAACACCTTGAATATACATCAAACAATAATTGTTTTCTTTGCAGTCCTCCTCAGCACTTTGTTTCAAACCCATAGGTGCACGTGACAAAGCATCAGCAATAATATTTGAAGAACCCTATATGTAACAAATACTAAAATCAAATTCCTGTCGATACAGCGCCCATCGTGACATTCTTCCATGTGTTAATTTTGTTGATATAAGAAATTCCAGAGCTCAATGATCGGTGTAAAGCTTAGTATGTCTGCCATACAAAAATATGCGAAATTTTGTGAAAGCCCAAACAACAGCCAAAGCTTCAAGTTCCGTAATCGAATAATTCTTTTATGATTTAGAGAGAACACAACTTCCAAATGCAATAGTTTTCTGTACTACAACGCCGTTTTCTTCTATCTCTTGAAATAAGTGTGCACCTAGGCCTTTGTATGATGAGTCCGTCGCCAAACAAAAACCATTAGATAAATCCGGATGTGAAAGAAGTGGAGCAGCAACTAAAGCATCACGAAATTGTTCAAATTCTGATTGAGCTTCCTCATCCCAACACCAATTAGAATTCTTTCCAGTTAGTTCACATAAACGAGGTGTGGTCAAATCGTCCAATCTAACACAGTGTCTAAGAAAATTACAGACACCAAGGAAACTACAAACATCACGTTTTGTGGTAGGAACAGCATAATTACGAATAGCGTCTAGTTTCTCTGGATCAGGAAGAATACCTTCTATAGAAATAATATGACCAAGAAATTTCACCTGAGAACGACCAAATTCAGATTCTTCCAAGTTCACTGTAATGCCAACTCTTGCAAAAATACGTAATAATGAATCCAAAATTTTGTTATGCTCACTACAAGAACGTTTAGCAATAAGAATATCGTTAACATATGAAGTAATATTGTTACGAAGATAAACAAGTAAAATTTCGTTTAAACCACTAATGAATGCTGCTGAAGTTACAGTAAGTCCAAACGGTAATTTCCGAAGTTGCTTTTGGGTAAAATAGTTATATCCGGTTATTCTTTACCGACTCTCTAGATTGATTGATAGTTGAAGAGTTGTTTTGATAGATACAAAGAATAGTAAAACAGTAGGCAGCGGTGCAGAAAACTAAAAGGGAAATAGCACCACTACAGCTCGGGGCCCTGTGCACGCTACGACACATATTCACCTAGTGTAGCGAATCCCCTGAGGACTTAAATAGCCGTACATAAATTCCAGTGTCTTAGTGGCCAATTTAGTGGAAGTGTGTACATAAATTGATCTAACCATGGACATGGATGTATGTCATTCTTAGAATTGCGAAAGATCTTAAATTTCCGAACAGTTAAAAAGTGTTTATAGTCAAAGTTTTCGCCTCGTGGCGACAAAGACCTACCGCGTCTGTCCCAGTCCGCATGTCGATTATTGTCAAGTTCGCGCCTGGCGCTCTCTTGTTGCACCTCGTAAATGAAATAAATTATTTTCTTCAAAACCCGCTGCTATCAGTGATTCCAAATTTCTTCTACTGTCTTTTCCTACGATTTCGCTTTTAATTTGTTTAACTTGCTTTCGTAACACCTCAAATTCCCTTTTAACATGTTCATTAAATTTTCCCTAATTTTCAACATGTTCATTTGTGTTCTGGTACTCTTCGGTTTCTGCAAATACTATTCCAGAATCTTCTGTCGTTAATCTCATATTCTGAAAATATTTTGATTTTATTCTGTCAATTGGTATGGATGGATTCCTCGATTCTTTCAAATATTTCTTCCTTATCGTGTGCACGTTGTAAATTTAACTCAGAAAATTTTTGTACTATCATGCGATCTCTTTCTTCCTGTTCTCTATCCTGTTCCTTTTGTCTAATTTCTATTGAAATTAATCTATTATTGTGAGCATTCAAAATTGGTTGTACTTCTTCTCTAATTTCTTTCTTTAATTCATCTTTCATGTTTTTGTAACATGTCCCTATTCATGAGACTAACCGTGTTTCCATTGTTTCCATCTCTGTTTTAATTGTTTCTATTTGTGAGTCTAACCGTGTTGCCACTGTTTTTAATTCAGATCCTAACTGTGATCCCAGTGAGTCTAACCGTGTTTCCATTTTCCCATATCAGTTTTAATTGTTCCTACTTGTGATCCCACTGCTTTTAATTCAGATCCCAAATTTAATATTGCACTCATCAACTGCTCCATATTAACTGGTTCGAAATTCTTTTTACCCCTAACATTTCCCGCAAAACCAACTTCCTTCGTCATAGCTGTAAAGCTATCTGTATTCGATACTATTCCAGAATCTTCTGTCGTTAATCTCATATTCTGAAAATTTTTTGATTGTGAAGAATTCTGAACTGGTTCCGGACTATTTTCCCGAATTATTAAATTGTTTTCTACTTCATTATTCATCATACTGTTCTCCTGTGTTGGCGAGTTCGCCATGTTAACAATTTCGTCATTCTGACTACCCATCATTCTTACCTTTTTCATCGATCGCGTAATCATTTACAAAACATACAAAACTCGTCACTATACGAAAATTACACACAATATGACACTTTATCACCAACAATACCATTCACACAAGATGCTTCCCGACAAACACGATTAACGAACAATTGAAATCTTCATAATTGAACAAAATTATCAAACCTGTATACAAGACATGAAAAATTAAATTCTGCAAAAATACCATTTTGAAGAATGACAAGACAACTACAAATGTTCAATTACCAAATCTACACATGCAATATAGACTACAATTACTAAACTACAAATTACTACAACAATCCTACTGTCTGCTATTTTTACTATCAAAAGAATTCCAAGGGACGATCTGAAGCAGCGCTCGCCACGTGCATGGGGGCTTAATTATTTTTAAATGAAAATATATTTTAGTCACTGTGTGTCAGGTTACGAAGTCTCGTAACCGGTTGGCCCTGAGTAGTATTAGTACGCAACCTGACTGCAGAGAATAACAATAAAGAATGAAAGGAAATTTCCGTTAACACAATTAATTAACTAAGTCCCCAGCAACTATAAAAGCTACGAAACAACAAAGCACAAGTGTAACTGTTCTCTATGTGGAAGTGTGATTCAACGTACACATCTGGCACGATTCTTCCTCAATACGACAAGATATTTTAAACACCATTTACAATGAAGTAATCAAAAAAAAACCAAAAAAACTATAATTGCACATAGAAACCAGAATTACAGTCTAATACATGAACACAAGCCAGATGCTTTGTTGACTAAACCTGTGACCAAGAGGCATTGTTATTTAGGAAATTTGAAATAAAGAATTTGTGTTATCTTCATATATATTGACGAAATACACTCTGATCATTAGAACATCCCCAATCGAACAACATCTGCTATCTAGCCCATCAGAACAACTGCACACGACATGGCCTCAACTAGTACAGCTATCGACATCCTCTCAACAAGCACTGCCCACGGCAACCTGTGAACTACTACTGCCCTCGATATTCTCTGAACAACAACTGCCCACGGCAACTTCTGAACTACCACGGCCCAGTGGAGGCGGCGGAATCATACTCTTTGGCGCAATCTCTGGCGCTGTGACTCAGTGTAGCCACCTTTCATTATATCTATGACGACTAGTGTTCGACTTCTCGATTAGACATAAAAAGAAGTTAAACGCCTACGGGCATGCAACAGGAGTAGAAAATTTTTAAAAAAATATCTTGTTACTTGAAAATCTGAATTTATGAAAATTGGTATGCTATGGAGACATCTGCACAAGAACGCAAAAGTGATGATTAACAAAACTTTGGACTCCAGCTACCAGAATCGCTTTTTGGTCAGAAATACATTCGGGAAAGACCATATTTATATAGTTTTAATTAGCGTGAAAAACTTAGAACAGGGCTTCACAACATACGTGCTCGTGGAGCAAGCTGTGAGCAGCAAGGTGCGAGCACGGAGCAGCGCGAGC
Source organism: Schistocerca piceifrons (assembly GCF_021461385.2). Lineage (NCBI taxonomy): Eukaryota > Metazoa > Arthropoda > Insecta > Orthoptera > Acrididae > Schistocerca > Schistocerca piceifrons. Next base: position 423,713,634 of record NC_060141.1, read on the forward strand.
ACGCTACCCCCACTACCGGACCAGAGCGGAGAGTGGGGAGAGTCACGTGGGGCAGACAACAGCTGCCGCCAGTCAATGTAAATCCGTGGTCACCTGCAGGGATATCACTCAAATGAAACAAATAAAGGAGAATGTACACGTGCCACATAATTTTATTAGCTTAGTGTATGCCTCTACATTCGTATTAATTTGTGAACTGTTACACAATAAAAGGTGTCACTGAAGTGTGGGGTTCTCGGTTATCTTGTACTTTTTGCCCTTTACAATTGCGTCTATGTTCGGAGTAATTGTTCTTGTGCATTGTAGGCGCAGCATGCAGTTTAAATTTCGATCAGACAATGCGTTTCTCAGGCGCGTCTTGTTACATTTCATTGCAGAGAACAGTTGTTCACGAACATACGTGGAACCGATCACTGATATTATTGTAGCCGCCAGTTTGTGCAAACGAGGAAATCTATCCTGAGGGAAGCCTCTGTAGAATTCCAAAATGTTTTTGTTGTTCTGAAATTTGTCTCTGTATTCTCTGTCACACTGCAGGTCAATAATTTCTAGTTGCAGCTCAGGACGAATCTCTTCAATATTCGCTGAATATGGAGAGGAGAACAGATCAAAATCATTGTCTAATGCTGTCAGATCTCGAAAGTGTTGATCAAATTCTTCCTTAAGGGCATGTGAATAACGTTCACAGTCTTTGTGAACATCTTGCATGGATGATAATGTAGGAAAATGAGCTAGATTTCCTGTTTCCAGCTGACTCACCCAAAGTGTCAATTTCATTTTAAAAGCTCGTATTCGATCTATGAAATGAGTAATTAGCAGATCTTTACCTTGTAGTGAAATGTTCAAAGCATTCAGATGGCTAATTAAATCTGCTAAGAACGCGATATCACATTTCCATGAAGGCTCTTTCAGTTCAGCAACACGCATATTATTTATTTCCATGAACATATTTATTTCATTTAATAGGCAAAAAAATCGATTTAATAATTCGCCACGACTAAGCCAGCGAACCTCGCTGTAATAAGGCAGGCTACCATCCATACTGGCTTTCTACATACTGAAGAAAGCTTTTAAATTGCCTGTGTTGTAGCCCGTGCTTCCTTATATAATTGGTTGTACGAAAAACAACACTCATCACATTTTTTGGAGTGATACTCTTTGCACATAAGTTTTCCTGGTGGATCAGCCAGTGAACGCCCCTTGTTTCATTCGGCACGGTCAGTTTTTGCATTTTCTCCTTCAACAGCGCGACGAAACCTGATTTTTTCCCTGTCATCGCTGGTGCACCGTCTGTAGACACTGAAACAAAAGAATTCCACGACAATCCTATATTTTCAACACTTTCTTCAACACTACTTAAAATATCACTTCCGGTTGTAGTGTTCTTCATGGCTACTACATCGAGGAGCTCCTCCCTCACCTGAAGATCTCTATTAACACCTCTAATAAATATGGTAAGCTGCGCTGTTCCTGTGATATCAACACTTTCGTCCAGAGATAGAGAATACGCCATAAAATCTTTAAGGATATTTGCAAGCTGGCTCTGGACGTCGTCGGCCATGTCCTGTATGCGACGCATAATGGTCATGTTAGATAATGGCACAATCCGAAACTGTTCAACTTGAGATGGACACAAATGTTCCGCGGCAACTACCAAACATTATTTTACTAAATCGCCATCAGTAATGGGGAGCAGGGATTTTGCTAAAAGCAAAGCAATTTTGTAACTCATTCTGAGAGCTGCCTCAGTTGATTTTTCTTCGTCGTCCAGATCTTCTTCGCATAGCTTCCTTTTAAGTTTTATAACTTCCTGTGCACGATCTGGTCCATCACATTTTCCACTTCCGTAGTCTTTCACGTGGTACGACATATAATGTCGCTGCAAATTAAATTTCCTAAAAGAATTCAGCATTTTGTGACACACTAAACATTTTGCAACATCATCTTTTTCTGTAAACAGATACAATTCCTCCCAATGAGGTTTGAACTGCGAAAACATGGTTGGGGTTACACAACGGCGACTTGACATGATTCTTAACCAGCGAAGTGACTGTTAGAGCTGATCGTAGTACTTTTAACGTTAAACAGTCGGCGCGAATTCAATAGGCACGCTGCGGTCCTATTCATACGTGCGCGCGCATTTCCCCTCCCTCCCCTCCTTCCCTACTCCGCGACCTTGCAGCTGCTCGCGAGCAAGTGCCTGAGCAGACGCGAGTACTCGCGCTCAAAACCGGCCAGTTGTTAAGCCCTGCCCTAGAGCATTAAAAGGCAAAAATGTTACACAGCTACTAAACTATTATAAATTGTGTTACCCCACATTTATTCAAGGCAAGTCATAATTTATGGGTTATGCATTAGTTAATTACAATTATTAAATATCCAACGGTATGGTACACACCAAATTAATTACAAAAAGTTTTGTTTTATACCCTACTGCAATCGTAAATTTTACGAGAGTTTAGTAATCTAGGGTCAAAAAAATCTGACAAAGCTGAGATAGCTTACCGTCCCGTGCTAGTAGAAGCCTACTGGTTTGGAGTTAACGAAATCGTGAAGCCAGGTTGGAAGTTCATTTCCCTCTAGAAAGGAATGTTCTTGATAACGTAGTCGCACCTCAGCTGCCGTGCGGAACGGACGTGCGGCGACAGCGCTGGCCGGCGTAAACAACTGTCTGACGTCGCTCGCCGGCAGTTCGCGGGGACAGCAATTGGTTGCAGCCTTGTAAGTAACATTTAAAGATTTTCAACATTGAAAATGAAATTAAGAAATGTACATTGAAGTTGGCGTTTCCTTTCGCTCACGAACGTCCAAAGGTTTCGGACACTGACGAGTGGACTTAACGAGAAAATTGGTTTGCGGGAAGTGGAGGCGATACTGTTTCAATAAGAATTTCTGAGAATTTGGCGTTTAGGCTGATTTAAGCAATAAAGAGTCGTGTCTGCGATTTACGACAAATACTGAAGTTTCTGCTGATTGTATTCTCTCAATACGGTATAATCGGTATAAGTTATGCGAGGCATTGGATTAAAATTCGTACGTGGGTACAGTGTGGCTTTTCAAGTTGAACTTACTAAAACAAAAAACTCTGTCCCAGTATGGCACTGAGCTGCAAATTCAGGGCGAAAATTGGTCAGGAAACAAACACTTTAACGTTACACTCGATTTGAAAAGGCACATACGTTTTTGTGAAATGATTCTGTGTTCCATTGTCCTTCATTGCTGTTATTTACGACGGACAAGCAATATAACGCACAAACTACGTATCCATCGATCATCTTACAGCATCTTGTTCACAAATAAAGACTCCAATGCCAATCAGCAAATACCGAGGGAATCAATAGCCCGACATATGCAAACTTTCTTCAAAACAAGCGTATTACACATACTGAACACTCGGAGTCTATTACAGAAAAGCAAATATCTATCATCTACCTGTGGGTGTGCAGGAAAGCAAAGAGAACAAGTCAAAAAACCCCTGCAAGGATACGACATATAACAAGACTGAAACCTAACACATATGAAGACGGTATCTGTTCTTTCGGGCATGTCCGAAAGAACAGATACCATCTTCATATAGTTAAGGCTAACCAGCGATTGACCTTCTTCTTCTGTGCTGTATGCACATGCATTGCCCGAACTCTTACGGGACTCGGTAAGATGGTCTGCCGCGAGTAATGAGTGTAATGGGCAGGGTCACTACGAATGTAGTGTGTGGACATTAAGTTGGCAATGTGGGTCTCACGGGGAGCGTGCAAAGGATAAATCCCTGCAGTCGCACTATCCTCTGTGCCCTCGGTGGCTCAGATGGATAGGCGTCTGCCATGTATGCAGGAGATCCCGGGCTTGAGTCCCGGATGAGGCACACATTTTCAACTGTTCCCGTTGATGTATATCAACGCCTGTCGACAGCTTAGGGTCTTGATTAAATAATCATTTCATTAAAACGTCGCCGGCCGGGGTGGAAAAGCGGTTCTAGGCGCTACAGTCTGGAACCGCTCGACCTCTACGGTCGCAAGTTCGAATCCTGCCTCGGGCATGGATGTGTGTGATGTCCTTAGGTTAGTTAGGTTTAAATAGTTCTAAGTTCTAGGGGACTGATGACCTCAGCAGTAAAGTCCCATAGTGCTCAGAGCCATTTGATTAAAACCTCATAGGAAAGAGTACAGCAGCCGGAGTCGTCTAGACAGAGTGCATCGTCGCATGGCCCAGCACAAACCAACGAGGGTCTAGGAAACAACCTGCTAGGTACTGCGCCCACAGTTCTGACGGACAAACCCGAAATGTGAAACTTGCAACAAGAAACGACGATTGCTAAACCTGATGAACCAGTACCCTCACAACGCGTATACAGCACGATACACAAATAAACTGGGAAATCTAAGAAAACGCGGATGTAGTCAAAAAGGCAAAACTTAGGTCAAGAACATAAGCGAACGCGAAAAATCCTCAAGACATGTTTCACGGAAGCAAAATATATAGATGTCGGAGAACAAATGGTTCAAATGGCTCTGAGCACTATGGGACTTAACATCTGTGGCCATCAGTCCCCTAGAATTTAGAACTACTTAAACCTAACTAACCTAAGGACATCACCCACACCCATGCCCGAGGCAGGATTCGAACCTGCGACCGTAGCAGTCGCGCGGTTCCGGACTGAGCGCCTAGAACCGCTAGACCACCGTGGCTGGCTGTATCGGAGAACAACCAGTGCACAACACGCTGGAAGAAGACCTGGAAATGCCCACAATATCGCAGTCGAAAGAACAAATGGAAATCTCTGTTCCACCACCAACCAACACACCACTGGTTTGGTCAGAGGACTTCGGAGAGTAATTTCAGCCATCTAGCAAGCGAGATCATAAAACTGCCACTGTCAACCTCAACAAAATACGATACTGCAGTGCCTGCGTCGTTCGGGAGTACGGTGTCATGGAAAGCCCGGAATGAGAATTTTACTGGACCGAGACAAGTTGTTCATATTCACAGCTGCGAGTATTGCATGCATGTCCGAAACTGCATTGTACTTCTGAATAACACAGGCATTGCAATATCGTATTTATCAGCTGCCATCAGGTAAGTGATTTTCAATTAAATGTCTCTCCCGTACGAGAATATACATAATGGATGTACGAGAGCACGTTGTAGTTACATGGCTGACGACATGTGGAAGTTTATTTAAAGATCTACTACGGGGGTTGGACAAAAATATGGAAACACGGCGAGAAATACGTGTCTGAACATAAATGCAGATGCTAGCCAAGCATAAAAGTTGTGCAGTTCTGTTTGGCCACGAACAGTATCTTTACAGTGTCCTCAATACGTTACAAGTATTAGTGGTGATCAGGACATTGTTACTTTGGTCTGTGTAGCGAGTGTATTATGTCGGGGCTAAGTGACTTCGAACGTGGGATGCTCTTGTGGTGGATGCTTCTGTAACCAAAGTAGCCGATTTGTTGGTGATACAAGAGAGAGAATATCGAAGATTCATACCGCATACAGGGAAAGCAGGAAAACGTCATCCACCAAGTCACAAGGAGGACGAAAGTGTGTGTTGAGTGACCGTGATGGACGGTCATTGAAAAGGATTGTGACAAAAAATAAGGGGACAACAGTTGTAAAGTCACAGGAAAATTGCATGTCGCACTTGCGAAACGTGTCAGCACCAAAACACCACGAAGGCAGCTCCATAAGCAGGGAACTGCAGGGAGAGATGGAATTCTAAAACCACACGTCATTAATGCAAATACCCGCAACAAGGAAAACATGGTGCCGGAGCCATAAAACCTGTATTATGAAGCAATGGAAAAAAGTCATTTGTGGCCGAGCGGTTCTAGGCCCTTCAGAGCGGTTCTAGGCGCTTCAGTCTGGAACCGCGCGACCGCTACGGTCGCAGGTTCGAATCCTGCCTCGGGTATGGATGTGTGTGATGTTCTTAGGTTAGTTAGGTTTAAGTAGTTCTAAGTTCTAGGGGACTGATGACCTCAGATGTTAAGTCTCATAGTGCTCAGAGCCATTTGAAGAAAGTAATTTGATCGATGAGTCTTGTTGCACAGTGACTCCAACTGCTGATGGGGATTACGTCCAAAGAGTGAAACATGACGGGAGTTCTCTGATGAGTTAGGCAGCCGTATCGTGGATTGCACGAGCCCTTTGCGTATTCTGCAAGGTTGCATTACTGCCAATGTTACCACTTTGGCTGATTATATCCATCTCACGGTAAAATGTTTGTTCTGCAATGGCGTTGCTGCGTTCCAAGATGGCAGGGCCAAGGCTCACACAGCTCGCGTTGCCCAGGACTCGTTTTGTGAGCAAGAGGATGAACTGTCGCCTCTGTCCTGGACAGCACTGCCACCAGATCTCAGTATTATTGAGCCATTGTGGTCTGCTTTGGAGAGAAGGGTGAGCGATCCCTAGCCATCACATCGTCGTTACTTGAATTTGTAAGTTTCCCTTGAAAACCATACGCGACCGGTATTTATCTATTCTAAGACCACTGGAAGCTGTTTTGTGTGCCAACGACTTTCCTACACCATGTTATGCATGGTAATGTGTTGTGTCTTTGGTGTTTCCATATTTTTATCCACCCCTTGTATATGCTGCCGATGTGGGCTTACTCCTCGTATAAGGAATCGTCACAGACAAAATATACCAAATGACTGGCTACGACGCGATCATTAATGTAAAAAACCTGGGTGGTACAGCAATACTGTTCTAAAAATGGATAAAATACACAGTATGGGGCATACGCGAGAGTGGCAGAGGAGTCTCTGTCTAAATATGTGATCTCGCGATCGTCAACGTGTATGCAGCATCGGGTACGAACAATAAAGTCCCTAGAAGAAAATGTTTTAAAGAGGATATAACAAGTCTGCTAACAAGAGCTGGTCAATAAGTTTTAATGGGAGGTCGTTTTAAACGCGTGACTTAGTGAAACACATCTAAAGCAGGCAATCACCGATACATGGAATAAGTGCTTATAAAACTGCGCATATGGCAAGAATGCGTGCTCTGGTGGATGGAACTAACAAAACCCCAAATCGAGAAGACGACCATACAAAACGCAAAGGAAAAAGGTTACAAACGACAGAATACTGCTTCGTGTGCTTAAGAGAACCCTAAAAGAACCGAATACTTTACCAAACAGCACGTTAAAATAAAATGTACTAAAGCAAAACTTTCGTCTCTATCGCAACGATCACTAGAACGCAGAGGCATAGTTCTACACAATCGACATCGGACAGGAAACCACTTCCCTTCTTCTATCATCAGAGAAACAAAAAGAGCCAGGCAAAAAATAATAAAGTACTCGATGGACGAACTGGCGAAGGACACGCAGACTAAGATTCGGTATCAAGTGGAAAATTACTTTAAAAGACTCTACGCAGAAATTGAAACAAACACCAAAGAAGAAAAGGAAATTCTTTGAAACATTCCAACAGAAATTAACCAAGAAGACAATCAAAATTTATTAGAAGAAACCACTAACTTAGAAAAAGCGCCGAGTATGGATGAATAGCTTGGCAGCAGAATTCTGGGAGATAATAGGCACAGAAATAAACTACGTGTACAACGAAATAATGGCAAATGACGACCTACCAAAAGTTGTCACAGAGGACCTCGTGGTACTAGCCCCCATAACTCCACATGATACTAGGTTAAAGAAATTCAGGCCATTAACTCTACTTAATGCGGTTTTTAAAATTTATTCACGATTAATTAACAATAGAGTGAAGTAACTCCTTTATAAAGTCTTAAGACCATATCATCTAATACAACAACAGGGGTTACGATGACTAATGTACTTGTAGCATGCAGAGCCATTGTACACCCAGCAGATACGTAACAACGAAACTAACTCACCTCTCTCGATTTCGACAATGCCTACCACAAAAAAAATGGTTCAAATGGCTCTTAGCACTATGGGACTTAACATCTATGGTCATCAGTCCCCTAGAACTTAGAACTACTTAAACCTAACTAACCTAAGGACATCACACAACACCTAGTCATCACGAGGCAGAGAAAATCCCTGACCCCGCCGGGAATCGGACCCGGGAACCTGCCTACCACAGAATTAGTCACAGCTTGCTAATTAACACCATGCGCAAAATGGGATTACAAGAAAACTTCATAAAATTATACAAAAAACGCATTGTTTCATTCACTCAAAGATTAAACTAAATAGGCAACCGGCCCTTTGGCAATACGAGGATTACCACAAGGATGCTCTCTCTGCACGTCTTTATATGCAATACCAGTCGAGCTTCTAATGCTGCAATTTAATTTCAATACTCCAATTTAATTTCAATACTGAAAGGACTTGTCAAACCTACGCTGAACAAATCAGTTTCATAACTGCGCAAAGTTAAATGCAGCCAGAGGAAATGTCAGAAGTTGTGCACTCTAGTAGTGCGAAACGTAACACACAAAAAACCAAGAATAATGACGGTTGGTCCTGGCTAGGACTTTCTCCGGCAGGACTGGCTGCAGCTAACTCCAACCAGAGCGCAATTTGGCCTGATTATAATGGCAAAAACGAAGGAAACGATTAAATCATACTGGCTCCATAAACTCGTATTTTGAGGTTTACGTTGAAACAACATAACGTCTTGGTCACAGGCTGATCACAATTAATGTGTTCATTTCCCTCTTCAACAAACAAACATTATCATCTATCAGCTCACTCGTTTGGATGGACGAGTCATCATTTCGTCATTGAATATTAAATAAACGGAGGTACCGAAGGAATACCATAACGAGCGAGACTCACTGCTGTGAGCAGCATAATGGAATTCCATAAGGGAGCAGAAATGTTGTCCTAGGAATCTCCTTGGTGGCCTGTCTAAAGTTCCGAGTTTCATCGGCCTTCGGCTCTGAGTACCAAGCACTCAGCTAGAAAGTTTACGACAAAGTGAGAGTAAATATAGCGTGGGAAAAATAAAACTACCACAGAAATTATCTATAAGACTGTCGCGGAATTAATCTTTGTTAATGAACACACATCACAGAAAATGCTGGAAACCGTGATTTGGCGATCCAGCATTCGCACAGGTCTCCTCATGAGCAATGTCAGCATACTCTGTCCCGAGTACTTCACTGAGTCATTACGTTTGAGTGAGTGAGAGGAACAGACATGTTAAGAGAGCAGTTGAACGCAACACGAAATGGTGCTCAAGACAAAATAGCGCGCGTTCACTATCAAATGTTATGCGATGCTCAGTTAGCGGAAAACGTGTTGGTAACTATTTGCGCAAGAGTTGAAGACTGGAAAAGGTTTGGCAAAACATCCAGCAAAGACTGAAATGCTAAACAAAGTGGAAAAATGACGCGAAGCGCACTCTACAGCGAATAAAAACCATAACCACCCGAAAATACCGAAAGAGATTCGAACACCAGGAAACACTGCTTGAGCGAAGGAAAGCCTGGAACGAAATCCAACGAAATCACAGTGGAGTTTATCTGTGGAGGTGACAATTAAGAGATAGTTGCGTCGAAAAATTATGAAAAAGTATCTACATCTGATCATTACAAATTTTGTGTTGTGCGTAAGTTAATGCGTTCAGACAACCTTTCGCAAATTGAATTCTCCCTGTGGTTTCTGGGTGACGTATAATCAAAACTTTCGGATCTTCAGTTTTTCATTTCTGCGGATGACGTCTGGTTCAGCCTGTCATGGTATATAAACTCTCAGAACAGGCGTCATTATTCGTCAGAAAATACTCATCACATTAGTACTTCGAAGAAACGTTGCTTAATATCGAAACTGGTGTTGGCCTGAGATGTCTGGCGTCCGCAAAATCCTTCCACCAAATTTTAATGGCGATTTTTTCACCAAACTTTTAATGCTGCAGCGAGTAAGACATTCGCCTAGCGTGTGATGTAGTACCTGTCAATTAGCTCGCCGGCCGAATTCCAGAGGCGCTCTTGATTCGGCATCAGTTGTTTCTTGTTCAACGACACTTCTGCGAACTAATAAGTGGGATATTCTTTTCCTTAATAAAGATACTTCTCGCCTTGCGATAATTAATTTTGAAGGCTAAAATACTGAGGAAGAGTAATTTCTAAGCCGCGAGAATTATCCGCGCCAACCATGTCGCATCCAGAAATCATTTGTGCCCCACAGAGAAGAACTACTTCCTCATTGTTCAATCGCCGTTTGTGAAGTATGTTTCGATAGAAAGGTGACTTTACTGCAGTTTACAAGACTTACTTACTTAGGTCTCATAAACGCGTGCCTGAATTTTGAGTTATTTACAGTTCTACGAGTGCTAATAAATTTGTGTGCTGTAACGGCTGATGAACTAAACACACGCACTTACGTTGTTCGGACTGTTATTTCGTACAGCCAGTTCGACAGTTGGTGATCTCGACGTGGTACTATACAAGCAAGCAGTCGTGACTGACCATAGGATTTTAGCCGGCCGCTGTAGCTGAGCGGTTCTAGGCGCTTCAGTTCGGAACCGCGCTCCTGCTACGGTCGCAAGTTCGAATCCTGCCTCGAGCAAGGATGTGTGTGGTGTCCTTAGGTTAGTAAGGTTTAAGTAGTTCTAGGGGACTGATGAACTCGGATGTTAAGTCCCATAGTGCTTGGAGCCATTATGATCACATGATTTTCAAACTACTAAAGTGCAATACTTCGCGAGCACTGAAGGGCCGACAATGTCTCCACTTGACGTGCAATCACCGCCATTCGTGCTTCACAATCCAACGCTCTGGTTTGCACAGGAGAGAGCCAGTTTTCGTTACGCAGAAATAACCACAGATTCTACAATGTTTGCCCTAATAGTCAGCCAGCTCAACCACCATTACGTGGCCGAAGTTGATTAATCACAGTTTCTCCTGCACGAGATTATATTGTAAAGCGAAAAGAGAGTTGATTCGCCACGAGTCTGCATCGCAAGAAGAGAGCGTGCGTCTATCGTTAACGTAAGAGGAAGCCGTCGCAATGCCTGAGGCATCTGCATATCAAAGTCGACGCGGGAACAGCACCTGGCACATTACTTCGTACTTTCTACATTGAAGCGCCAAAGAAACTGTTATAATCATGCGTATTCAAATACAGATGTAAACAGGCAGAATACGGTGTTGGGGTAATAATAATGAGCGTATGGCATTGGTGGCCGGGAGACCCCTCGCGGGGCGGTTCAGCCGCCGCTCCACAAGTTCTTTAACACCACTACGGCGACTTGCGAGTGAATGAGGATGAAATGATGATGAAAGACACACACAGTCATCTCGAGGCAGAGAAAATTCTTGACCCCGCCGGGAATCGAACCCGGGACCCCGTGCGCGGGAAGCGAGAACGCTACCGCCAGACCACGAGCCGCGGATGGTGTTGCCGTTGTTTTATATAACAAGTGTCTGGCGCAGTTGTTAGGTCGGTTACTGCTGCTACAATGGCAGGTTATGAAGATTTAAGTGAGTTTGAAGGTGGTGTTATAGTCGGCGCACAAGCGATGGGACACAGCGTCTCCGAGGTAGCGATGAAGAGAGAATTTTCCCATACGACCATTTCACGAGTGTGCAACGAATATCAGGAATCCGACATCGTTGCCGCCGGAAAAAGGTAATGCAAGAATGGGACCAACGATGACTGAAGAGAATCGTTCACTGTGACAGAAGTGAAACGCTTCCGCAAATTGCTGCGGATTTCAATGCTGGGCCATCAACAAGAGTCAGCGTGCGAACCATTCAACGAAACATCATCGCTTGGGGCTTTCGGAGCCGCAGGCCCAGTCATGTACCCTTGATGACTGCACAACACAAAACTTTACGCCTCGCCTGGGCTCGTCAACGCCGACGTTGGACTGTTGATGACTGGAAACATGTTGCCTGCTCGGACGAGTGTCGTTTCAAATTGTATCGAGCGTATGGACGTGTACAGGTATGGAGAAAACCTCATGAATCCATGGATCCTTCATGTCAGCAGGGGACAGTTCAAGCTGGTGGAGGCTGTGTAATGGTGTGGGGCATGTGCAGTTGAAATGAAATGGAATCCCTAATACGTCTAGATACGACTCTGACAGGTGAGAAGTACATAAGCATCCAGTCTGATCGCCTGCTTCCATTCATGTCCATTGTGTATTGCGACGGACTTGGGTAATTCCAGCAGGACACTGCGACCCCGCACACATCCAGAATTGCTACACTGTCGCTCCAGGAACACCCTTCTGAGTTTAACTATTTCTGCTGGCCACCAAACTCCCCAGACATGAACATTATTGAGCGTATCTGAGATGTCTTGCGACGTGCTGTTCAGAAGAGATCTCCACTCACTCGTACTTTTACGGATTTATGGATAGCCCTGCAGGATTCATGGTGCCAATTCTCTCCCGCACTGTTTCAGACATTAGTCCAAGCCACGTCGTGTTGCGGCACTTCTGCTTGCTGGCGGGGGGCCTACCCAGTATTAGGCAGGTGTACCAATTTCTTTGGCACTTCAGTGTAGAGTAGCCATCTTCTGGCTCACGTACAGCTATAGCAGCATCACAGATAGAAATGCCCTTGGGCTCCGTCACAGATGTGGCGGACAGAATTCAGCATGCAAAAATGCCCCATCAATCAGTACTGTAGCGGCGGCGTGCAACAGTGTCTCGTTATCGGCATTGACGCGGGTGGATTACGATGGCATGTATTGCAAAGTGCATGTTCTGGCTAGTCAAACGAGTGAACTACTGGCTCAGCGCAGGCACAGTAGGGATATTGGGCATTACAACAGAAAATCACGCAATGGTTCCAGAACTAACTCGTTGGTTCTACGCGGTGCAGAGCGGTCACCTACAACGAGTTATTATCGCCGCAAATTTGGTGATCAGGTTTGTAGGTGCAACTCATCTTGTACCTACGAAAACGGCAGTGGGAGTTGGACATAGGCGCAGCTTTCTGCCAAGCAGTCCCTCGGCGTCTCTGTGTTAGTGACCGGAAGACAGCACGGAAATTTATTTTGCACATGGGCTTGGATTTGAGCGTTTACGCGACGGTATTTTCTATAATTGGAGCCGACTTCCTGGCGGGTTACCATTTGTTACGTGATGAAGGATGTAGCAAATGCTCGGCTCGTCGGCGACGTCACCGGTCTTTCTACTGCTGGATTCTGACGCAGTGAGGTGATTTTATAACGACAAGGTATACAGGTGGCAGGGAGCAGATGCTCCTAGTTGCTCGACCAGCTGCCAGCCATAATCCGATCACCCGGTGTGCTGAGGGAGATACGCCACAACACTGTGCATTTTATCAAAACTACTGATGTTGCGTCTGTTTCATGCCGCCCTGTATGTTAGCTCCCGATCATCCCACGATCTCAAAGGTGGAATTTAACTGAATGCTGCGGTACTGAGGGGAATCTGTTTTTCGCCCTTCTTGTAGCCTTTGGTCTTCCCCCCTCCGTCTGTTTTGCATACTTGGATAATATCCTCATGTTTTCAGCTACAGCAGAAAGGCATCAACAACACCTGGTGGAGGTTTTCAAACGCCTAGACAGCTCGGTGCAGTGTCGAACATTGCCCATTGTGTCCTTGGCAAACCTCAGCTCACCTCTTTGGGTCATCTAATTTCATCCGCTGGGCTACCAGAGACAGTGGAAACCATCGTGAAAATCTCACAGTCGGAGACCATCAAGGAGCTATGCTGTTTTACGGGGATGCTGAATGTTTACACACACGACAAGAACCACAAACAGCACTACTTACTGGACCGGAAACCAATGCCAGTTCACCTATACACATCACAAGAGATTTTAAAAGACGCAATATACTCACAATAGGGTCAAGCAAAAGAATTAGCAATAAATATGAATACCAGTTGTCACAAGTGGGTTTAGAAGAAAGCACAGTTATGGCCAATCAAACGGCGTCGTCGTAAGTAAACATGGAAACAGTGGCTACTAGACAATAATGAATAGAAAACATTTGTACGAATAAAGAACGCTATCTCCTGTAAACTTGTCAATAGCGAAGTTTACAGGACGTCGGTAAGCCAGCGCGCTTACTCCCAGCAAGTTCCTAGCGAGCCAGAAATACAGTACACGTGATCATTTCACACGAGCCGTATTGAGCCGACTCCGAGCCAAGGTAATATGCTGGCAGCAGATCTGCTTGGTTAGTGCGACGCGTCGGTAGTTCGAGGCACGTGATACGCTCTGCCCACGGGCCGCCGGTGATGTGACAGACGATGTTTGCTCCACAGGGCAGAGCACGCACGCAGAGCCGCGCCGCTGAAGTGGGCCCGTGGCGCTCACTCAGTGGTTGCGGCGAGCGTGTGTACTAACACTTCCCCGGCGGCGCGCACTGGAGGCCACAGAATCGTTCGGTGGCTGTTCAAAACTGCTCGGTTACGTAACGTAAGTGGCTCGTCACAGATACAAATGAATGCAGATGAAAGCGCTGTAGTAGAAAAATGGCGCCGCATATTGGTACTGTCATAAATCACCAGTATTTAGCGTCTATGAAGTGCGTGTTACGTAACAGTCCACGTCAAATACTTTCAGTCTCACACTAGTTTACCGAGCGAGGTGGCGCAGTGGTTAGCACACTGGATTCGCATTCGGGAGGACGACGGTTCAATCCCGTCTCCGGCCATCCTGATTTAGGTTTTCCGTGATTTCCCTAAATCGTTTCAGGCAAATGCCGGGATGGTTCCTTTGAAAGGGCACGGCCGATTTCCTTCCCAATCCTTCCCTAACCCGAGCTTGCGCTCCGTCTCTAATGACCTCGATGTCGACGGGACGTTAAACACTAACCACCACCATCTCACACTAGTTGATCTGAAAAGAAAGCGCTTTACAAAATACGGCATGCATTTGATTAAAAGGGCACACCATTAGTTAACCGGAACATTAGTGTTTCTGAAAGCCTTAAGACTAAAGAAAAGAAGCATTGTGCGTGGTATTGACGATACCCACACCAAGTATATTGTTCCACAAATGAATAAACCATGGCTCAAGGTAATTAAAGGTAAAACAAAGGTACCTGCAAATAATGAGCATATTCCCTATACTTACATAACCAGTTTGTTTTTCTCTAGCCGAGGTTCACGTTATCTCCAATGTGTACCACATACTGACCGACGAACGGACAAGAAGGTTAAACCATTTAGTCTTCTCTGAAAGGAAAACAAAATTATCGGCTTACTTCAATTGATACAGCAGCATACGTCACTTATTTTTAGAACTTTTAAATATTAGTAAATGATAATCAAATAATTGTTATATGATTTAACGTGAGACAGTAAATAACTGACTTACAGACTTGCCTGTCCTGTTGGATTTCGCGGGTATGCTTGGGTTTCTCCAAAGAGCATAATGACCTGTCTGCTGTGGCTGTAGTTGTACGAAGCGTGATCAGCATCTTCAGAAGGTTGTTGATATTAGGATACATGTCTTTGTTGCATAACTGCAGTACTTCCATGGCAGTTGTGGCGGAGGGTACTAATAGAAACCACTTCCCTGTTCCATTAGCGAATGGCGTGTGGCAAGAGTGTTAGTCATCAAGCCTCTGTATTAGCTGTAATTTCTCGAATTTACTCGTTCTGGTCATTTCGCGAACTGTATGTGAGAGGAACTGATATGTTGCCCGTCTCTTCCAAGAAAGAACTCTCTCGAAAATTTCAGCAGAAAACCTGTCCGTGGTGCAAGATGCCTCTCCTGTAGTGTCTGCGAGTGGAGTTTTTTTAGCATCTCTATAACGCTCCAACGCCGACTACACGACGGCAGTGCGGGATTGTGTCAAAAGGCTTTTTTGCAATCGGTAAGTATTCTTCGTTGCTCCAGCGACCTGTAACAAACTACTACTAGAAGGGGAGCATATTCTTTCACATAATCGCTGTAGAATCTTCGAGGTATCTCATTGGTCCGTATGCCTTTCCACCATTAAGCTAGGTTTCTTGAATCGGTGATGAAGGTCTCTTTGTTTTTTAACACGGTTATTAAACCACCGCGGGTCTTTCCTGTCCCTTAAGACTTTGCCTGAGGAATACTTGTGTGTGGCATAATGAACTATGCTTTTGATTTTTTCCATCTGTGCTCCACATCATCATCCTCAGCACTCAATATCTGATGTGACTTCTCAGATACTCTGCAATATGTATCCTGACACTCTTACAATGCAAAAATATATTCCTATCTTTCATAACTTTCCTTGTAATACACCTACTCAAAGATGCTATCACAGCCTTAAGATTACTAATACCATCCTTACGTTAACAGATCCGAGAGGTTTGTTGCTGGGGGGCTTAAGACGTTACCTTCACGAACTGGTTTTCTGGTCAAGACATTCAGAATGATGTAACACGAATCCCCGTCTCTGGAACAAGTTTTGATAGTATGACTCTTCCAATCCATATCTGGCGGGTTGAAGTCAACTTGCATACAAAGGCATGATCAGGAGATATATCCAGGAAATTCTGAAAATTCTCTCTGAAGCACTTTATCACTACATCTCCTGACGCAGGTGGTTTATAAAAGCATCCCGTTACCATTTTTTACCCATCGTTAATGCTTAATTCGCATTAGGAATCCGTGATAACTTCGCTAGATATTAACGAATTCTGTACTGTGATAATTACGCCGGCAGCATATTCCAATCTTAATTTAGGATATCGTTGCTATTCATTTCCAGTTTCAATCACCATTCTGTTCCTAATACTATCTGGGTATTATAACATTCAATGAAGGATATTAAGTATGAGATCTTACCGTCGATGCTCCTGCAGTTAACTAACATCATATTAACCTCACAGACTTCTCATAAATGTAATTCAAATCCACATTCCATATCTTCAGTACAGAATTCAAGTAGGGCCTTGAACTCTTCTTATTCTTCACTATTTAAGAGTACTTCACTGGTTGAAATCGGAAATAGCGAAGAAATTCCAGACAGTACTTTCTTATGATCTGTAAACGTTATTATAAAATAGTCTAAAAATGGAATAAACACCGACCGTTAGTGCTACTTTTCAGGATTACCTATAAAGTATAAGGGGTGTTCAAAAAGAAACGAGCCCGAGACATAATTACAGAAATCAGTACCTGTATGTTAGAAGTATTAACCTGGCTGTTGAGACATACTTTGACATATTTTTTGTATTTTAATCACCTGGGGAACCAAGACTGATGTCCAGCCGTTGAGAAATTTTAGTAGCTCCAAAAGCAGTAGTCCTGAAAGATTTTGTAGCATCAGACCTCAGTATTTCCAGTTCTTCTTTAATGTCTCCAATTTCTTCCACGGCTTCTCTCAAACATAGTGTTGGTTTCTGAAGTCACGTATCCACTCTTAAAGAGCTTCTCCCTAATAGGTCTGTCTTGTGAAACATTACCCTTATTTTTAATGCATTTATAAAGCCACTACAAATAAACTATTTATGGTTTATTTAAATGCTAACCCTCAAACCTTATTATAGAATGAATGATAAAAAGGTTACATTTATCGTCATATAAGGTTAACGTGATTAAATTTACACAACTATTTAATAAAACTCCACTCTTTCAAAATATAAGTAAAAAATCTTATCGCGAAATGCCACTTCAGGTGAACTGGACAAATAACGTAATCTCAGTCTTCTGTCTTCTTGCCATAGGTGTGACGAAACGTTTTAAGACTTCCTCGCACTATGTTCGTCGTTTAACCTCACGTAAACAAACATACGCTCATTGATTGGTCAGTGACCCTAAGATACAGCTCCAGGGTGTTGTTATATCATTGGAAGTAGTTCTAATTATGTATTACGTGTATCATTGTTGCATAACTGCGAATGAAACTCTGAGATCCTCTAAAGTACGAAGTATTAAAAGCCTTCAGGATTTTGGTAATCAAAATGTTGTTTAAGCCGTGTTTCTTCTATTTCAAGTTTTACGGATCACAGACGTATTGGTTACGCTCTACAGATATCGACAGAGGTCGATACATGTAAGTTGCCGATGCTGGGTTAAGCTTCGACCTCAGTGGAGTATGAGAACTCAGGAAGGAGAACTTTGTCGCTAGTTTGAGGAGGGACCTAAGGGCGGGAATGTTGTCTGTCTGCTATAAAATGATGCAACTTTAGGCAAGTGTGCTCCCAGATAATCACTAGCATAAATTACACACTGACGTAAGAAGTTTATGTGAAAGCATATCACACGGCTGTTCATGTTCAAAAACACTCATTACGCTATTTATTTTTCAGTTGACGCACAAGTTCGTAGCGCAACTTTAGTGGTGCAGCTGTTCGACCGCAAGTTGGCGGCAGTCGTAATCATAAGACAGTCGACACATAGTGCCGAACTTACCGTCGACAACATATAGACATCTTCCCATTTCTTGCTGCTGCCGAGCTTTGCAATCTAACGGTCACTGCAAGTGTCCACTAGGAAAATTTAATCTCATATTCATTACAAACAACTTATGCCATATTTTAACGTAAGCGACTTTAAACTCACTTTTAAAAAAGAAAAACAAAAAACAAATCTTCATGGCTTTGTGAGGAGGGGGGGGGGGGGGGGTTAGACCTGCCTCCCATGTATCTACGCCCCTGGTTTCAGGCAGGATTCCCCGTTTCGTTCAGTGCTGAGGTGCTATTCCAATACAGCTGGAGAGCCCCTGCAATGCTGTCCGAGTTTAGGAGGAATACCAAGTGGGCTGAGGCATGAATGGAAATTTGGACTGAGAATAGAGGCGTGATTTGGGAGTCCATGCACTTGTGCAAAGCTACTGTGCCGGGATGGTTTATTGGTTAGCGCATCTGCCTAGTGAGTGGGACACCCGGGTTCGAATCCCAGCCTTGGTACAAATTATCATTCTTCGCTTTAGTCTTCATATAAACGTCATAGATGTCTGAGAATTAAAAAGCTCTCTGGAACCATATAGTATCATGATTAAAGCATGTATGTCGCTCAGGCGGTTATTTGTCATAGCTGATCCAACAACGTTATCCTGTATGTTCAAAAACTATTTAGTTCATAGTGGATCAACTAATAGAAAATAAACGATTGTAGGGTTATTTTCAGAAAGATGGAGCAGCAGCACATACCGCCTTGACAACCCTGTCACAAAAGCCTGAGGTTTTTCCAGTGAGAAGAGAACAAACAGCAGACACAATACAATTTCCTGATCACCTCTATTGCCTGATGTCTCTCCTTGTGATTTTTATATGCAGGGTAAATTGAAGGTTGATGTGTACTCAAATAATCGTCATATACACTGATGAGCCAAAACATGATGAGCACCTACTTAGTAGCTTGTTTGTCTGTCTTTGGAACGAAATATTTCACTGATTCCGTTTATCAGGCATCCGACAATTTGTTGGTAGGTTTGTCGAGGTATGTCGCATTAGCTGTACACTCACATGTCATGTAATTCGCGTAAATAGCGGGGTGCTGATTTGCGTATGCTGTGATGGCGTCCGATAGCGACCCAGATATCTATAGGATTTACATCAGTCGAATTTGGCAGCCGAGATGCCAACGTGAGTTCACTATAACGCTCCTGAAGACACTATAGCACGGTTCTGACTCTGAGACACGGACAATTATACTGCTGAAAGATGACATAGCTGTCGGGGAAGACATCAAGCATGAAGAGATCTAGGCGGTTCGTAGCTATCAACGGGTGTTCGATTACTAACACAGGTCCTATACAAGCACAGGAGAATGTCTCTCATGGTATAATAATGTTCCCACCAGGCTGCATCCTGTACGTTTAGAGCCGCCGTTCACCTCGATGACGGCGTTTGTGGAGATGACCATCGACCTAGTGTAGCAAAAATGTGATTCCCCGAAGAGCCGACACTTTTCCATTGAACACAATCGAATCCCGATGGTCTCGTACCCACTGCAATCGTAATTGACGATATCGTTGCAGCAACATGTCAGGTAGGGGTGATCTGCTGCGGAGCTCCATGTTCAACAATGTACTATGAACGGAGTGCTCCGAAACACTGGTACGTGCACCAGCACTGTGCTCTTTCGACAGAGATGCTACAGGTCACCATGTAGTCTACTTTATATAGCTGACAACACTCCGAACCCCACGTTCTGTGAAGTGTGGTGGACATCCGATGATTTTGCGCCTAGTGGTAGTTTCACCGTCCTACCTCTTTCCGTAGATGCTTACGACAGTAACACGTATACATTCCACCACCTTCGCCGTGTTCGAGATACTCGTTCACAGGCTCTGCGTGGTAATAATTTGCCCTCTGTCGAAGTCGCTTTGTGACGAAGCAAGCTGGAATATTTCTACTTCCCCTCTTGTTTTGCCATCTGCCTCCTTACCCTTCGAGCGGGCGCACCGTTTTTCATAACACGAGCGGGCGCGTGGCGCAATTTGTACACATGAAATGAATAGGTTTCCTTATGTTAATAAGGTAAGTCAAGTATGATCAGAATCACAGTTTTATCTTAGTTTTTTCAATAAGGAGAAAATAAACTTACATAATATGAGCTAAACTAATGTTTTATTAAACAATAATGAAATAAATTTTCACTATAACTCTCTGTTGCCAAGGACAGGTGTTAAAGAGACAGTAATGAAGCATTCGAAGCATGAAGCAGTGGAGTTGCATCAGATCTCGATCAGCTGCTTATTCCATCACTAATTAACTCGTGTTGCTAGTTCGTAACTGGGGCAGTTTTTTTGAACTGATAGTAACTTTTTTCTCGCCTAGCTCGCTTTGTATTTTATATCACTGCTGCTCACTTGGGCGTACGACAACACAATTTATTGCTGTGTTACCTGAAGCAATACTGAAGGAATAGGTATAGGTTTGCAGTTGTGGAACAAAAATGAAACCGCACAAAATCATTTTATTTTTGGTTGGCGTACTTTATACACAAGCGCGCCCGCTCGAGGATTAAAATTAATTTTTTCATTTTTGACTAATTACCATTAACATATGTGAGTATAACCTGCATTTCCATAAGAGAGATAGGTTGGCCCTTGGTCTTAAAGAATATACCACCAGCTCTAATTTTGTGCTTAGTTTTATGTATGTAATTGATTGTCTAATTTATTTTCACTATTCCTAGGTAGAATCTTTCATTATAGGGTGAAATCAGTGATTCTTTCATAACTTAAATTCTATTGTTGACATATAAACAAATATAAATTCTGTAATAATAATAAACATTTGGAGGAACAACTAATAGTATTCTTAATGTATTTATTTGGCTCTATTCGAAAACATGTTAGCAAAGCCAGCTCTTAATTAATCCCAAAGTAATTAGCAGTTTTGTCGAAAATATTGTTTGTGAAATGATATTTGTTAATTTCATCATGTAAACAAATAATTCTGCCTAACCCTTGTAGTAGGAGAAACTGTTAAAAGGAACGAATTTTTCGATGTATTCTGTTAATTTAATGATTTAAGTTTTAAATGCAATTTTTGTAGATTAAACATCGAACAATGTGTTGTTTCAGTCCCTATTATTGTGAGGATATGTAACGGCCCGATTTTTGGTGTCAAAACAGTCAGTCCACGGCCATGTTTCAGACGAGAAACCTGTGCTGGTTATAACAACAATGCTTCAACTTACCCGTCAAATAATGTTACACAATTAGGCCATGTGTTAAAACAATGACCGCGTCTTCTCCATACGTACCTATCTATTCTTCGAGAACTGTGAACTTTGTGGTTAGGTTTTTACTGCTCGTAGATTTTCAATGGTAAACTATTGTAGCAGTATGTGGAGGTTTGCCTGCAAACTATTAATGAGGCTTATGGAAAGCTAAAACAATAGTGCGCTGGGCAAATATAACTGTGTACTACTGGGGGTTTATAAACAGTGAAAGTAAACTACTGTGAAATGCAGTTGTGCACCTGTCGGCTACATTATTTGAAGTAGTCAGTGTTGTACTTCCATACCCCATTTTTCAGCCAGTATCACAACGCAATACGTCGACACCGAGGACAACGAATTTCCCCGTTTACAGCCGACATCTTCGCTGGGATGATTCCCCGTTTGTGTCTGCTCCGCTTACATACACTTGTCACCGCGTCACGTGCCTGCGACGCCACCAGGTGGCATCCAGCGTCGCGATGGGCAATGATCATAATGTTTTGGGTCATCAGTGTACTGGAAGAGCTCCAGCAGAATGCTGAAAACGCTTTTGCTACTGTCCTTCAGGTAGAATAGATACATGTGTCTCAGTTTGATAAATCGAGCATAGCGCCATACATAAATCAACGATAGATATTTCCATTACCTTCTGTGGCGCTCTTTGAAAAAGGTCAGTTTTAGTTTGCCCACCATGTACAGTAGACATCGCCGACAATGGGTAGCTGTCTAAAAGCAATTGTCAACTAATTGATTTCGGCATGCACCTATCCGTAAAGTACAAGAAAAATAGCCAGATCTTCAGGTATTCCATTCACCAAGTACAAGAGAGAGACATTCCAAAGTATTTGGAAATGATCAACAAAACGATACAAACAAAGGGGATTGCGAGGGAACTCAACTTGGGACATGTGTAACAATTTCTATAATTGGAGGAAAAGATAGCAGAGGCCGCCCTCCCAGTGAAATCAATCCAAAATCTTCAGAGGTAACCTAGGGGAGCGGAAATAGCTAGTTCTGATTCTTTTCTTTGCAAACGTCGACCTTCTCTCTGAGATAGTTTGTCGGTGCAAGCAGGAAATCAGACGCTGCAATTCTGATGTCTTGCAAATCAATTATTAATTCTGTAGTCACAGAGAAGATGTAGCTGCTAGACATCATTTGCCCTCACCGCCCCCAGTAGCTAAGTGGTCGGCACGACAGAATGTCAGTCCCGAGGGCCCGGGGTGTTGTGTTGTCCTAATCATCATCATTTCATCCCCATCGACGATCAAGTCACCGAAATGGCGTCAAATCAAGAGACTTGTACCCGGCGAACGGTCTAGTCACACGACATTTATTTATCATTTGCCCCGGTCCGCAGCCACCTCCAAGATGTATGTCAAAATCACCAGCGACTGATTATCATCACACTACAACTGCCAAAGAGCTGCAAGTTAAGTTGCTGTAAGCTGACCATTTAAACTGGGCACTGCATTTCTGCAGCTTACTCACTATAGACACGGTAAAATGCTAGCATATCAAACACCCAGATCAAATCTCATAACTGCGAGTACGTCCACAACTGCGTTTCTACCACCTTGGCCAAATGGCTGATGTAGAATCTTTTCTGTGGACAAAAATCTTCTTCGTCTACAAAATTCAACTATGTGTACATTGTTTAATTGTATTCATACGATACAAAAATTTATTCTTATTGGATCTTGAGGAAGGCTGTGACTACTTGTACAATTACGGTGGAATACAGCTACAACAACATTCAAAGCACACTGTAAATTACGTTGTTTTAAACGAGTGTCGTAGATGCGTAGTTTCAGTCTATTGTGGTGGCAAGGGGAAAAAAACAAATTTATTTACCCTTGTTTTATTTTACATATAGCATTACTCTTAAGCTTACGCGAACACAGAATGCACAGCAGTATGTCGAATGCCCGTCAAACTTCGTTACTTACGATTCAAGTCAGTCATTTTACTTTGGTGTATATCTGCCCAATACACACTTTCTAAATTACATTCTATGTTCATTATTTCATTTGCAATTTCACTGCTCCCTCCCCTAGCTTCATAGAACATGTTCGCAATTCTAATGGCTTCTAAAGCGTCACCAACAGTAGGTGTGGGTACTTAATTTCTTTTTTCTTCCTCTTCTTGTTCAATTCCATCGCTCACTTGATGGTCACTGTAGCCCCGATTCTTCGCTTCATTTGAAATTTCGTCTTCAGTTTGCGTTTCGTTCGTAACAAGGTTATCTATTGTTCTATACATTTCGTAGTCGTACTGATAGAGAATAACACAGTTGATTTCTGGCAGTAAAGCAGATAGCAGCAGATCATCAGTGTCACGGAACGTATCTTCAGTTTCGGTGGCTTTTATTCCTTCACTTGTGATTTCCGCATGACGGAAACAGTTCTTGATGTTTTTGGCTGTGACCCGGCTCCAAGCTTTGGTAATGCATCTGATCGCATCCATCAGTGTAACTGAATAATCGTTCTTTTTCTCAATGCATTCTATCATTTTCAGTAATACGAGCTTACGATAGTGGCATTTCAGACTTCTACTTACTCCTCGGTCCACGGTCTGTAATAAGCTTGTCGGATTTGCAGGAAGAAAACAAGCTTAATATCCTCCAGACCAGAGTGTGTAGGATGTGCTGGACAGTTGTCAACAAGAACCAGTATCTTCCTTTTCTGACTTCTAAGCTCCAGATCCCGGGGCCTTATTTCAGCTTCAAAGAGTTCGTGGCGCATCCAGGGCTTTTTATTAGCGTTGTAGTGCACTGTCAGATTTTTTATATGCTTAAAATACGTAGAATTTTTTGATTTGCACATCACTAGCAATTATTTCTTCTCAGTTCCATCAGCGGTAGCACAAACCAGAATTGTTATTCGTCTTTTAGATGGCTTCATACCAATTAATCTTGAATTTTAGAGTTTTGTCAAGAGTCAGTTTAAAGAAAATGCCAATCTTGTCTGCATTAAAGATGTAAAAATCTGCAGCTCCTTCGTGAACTGTAGGCTACACGGTAATGCTGGCATGACTGCACTCTTTGCCAAGTGTAATGGCGTGACGTTGCTTGAACCTGTCAATGCAGCCACTGCTGCACACAAATTCCTGATCTTTTAATTTCTTGGCAATATCTCCTGCTTTCACCGTAAGGAGAGATACTTCTCTGTTACTTAAACCACTTGAGCAGCGTTTCATCCATCTTGTCCGCTTAATTTTAGATCCATTTTGTTCAAACGCAGTAACAATTTTATCCTTGTTCTTCCAAACCGTTTGGACTGTGGAATTTACGAAGCCAAATTGACGACGCACGTCAACCTTTTTAGCTCTAGTCTCGTTTTCATGAATCACTTTCACTTTTTCTTCCACCTTCAAAATTTTTCTTTTACTGGCCAGGCTGTTCTAAAATGTGTGCACTTCGTGACAAACTGTAACTGAAACTGACATCACTGGTACTGTTAACGAGTTCTGCGACTGTCACCACTACTGTAGTACGACTGCGCCATAGTAACAATGAGGCGAGGAGTCTGTACTACATCTTTGGTTGACGGAAGGGCAGAGGGAAGAATATGTCAGGCTGCCTTATTACAATAACACATTTCATTCTACGGTACAGTGATTCAAGGAAAATCTTGTTGCTAAGTGGGGCTGAAAATGACATTATATAGGAGGTAAATACGTGTTCATTTGTCGTATTAAGCGAGGATGAGAATTATGTTCCCTATAAGGAATATGCCCGATCCACAAAAATTACGACGTTAGAGACGAGTTGTCGCTCCAACCGACGTCTTTATAAGAAAAGTTAAATGCATAACGATTACATCAACACCAGCAGAGACAATTTTTAAATTAAAATTCATGGTTAAAAAGGTCCATTTGAGGTACAAAGTGTCTTGATATTGCTGCAGTCATCGCTATAAAGCCTTTCGGTCGGCACCAGTTCGAAGACGGAACTTCTTCACTGAAGCAGTTTTATTATTGTACAAATCCTACTCTATATTTCTTCGTTTCATATTTGTTGCTTAAATCATTTCCAAACCGTCTGGGAGATATATGCTTTAAGTCTGTCATGGCTTCTACGATTCATCGTTGTTAGTGAAATACATAAAATGTATTGCGAATACGAACAACCATCAGCTGTATAAGGTAACGACGAGAATGAAAATTTGGATCGAACTGGGACTCGAACACAGATTTTTCCCTTTATCTGAGCGGTTGCCTTACCGCTGTGGCTGTCTGTGTAAACCCACGCCCCGACCCAGACCCTTACCACTCGTTCCTGCGTCACAGCCAGTACTCGTACACACATTATGTAATTCATGTACGGGGGGGAGGGGGGCACATTTTAATTGAAAGTCGCTGGCTGGAATCGGCGAATAAACACGGTATTACAGTGCTTGTATTGTTAGTAAGAATAATGCAGTGTCCCTTCGGAACTGCATACATGTCTAAAGGAACGGGCACTGCTGCGATTAGAGCCGTTATGAAATACATGAAATATCAGCCTATAGCAGGCAGCGAGTTTCAATTAAAATGTCCTCGCCTGTACCGGAATTACATAAAGTGTGCACGAGTACAACTGTGACGCAGGAACTACGACATATAGTGGTTTCGGTCTGGCCGTCAGTCGAGCATTGACAGCCAAAGGGGTTGAGGCGAATGCTCGCAAAAAGCGGGAAGTCTGGGTTCGAGTTCCGGTCCGGCAAGAATGTTCACTGTCGTCATTCACTTACACAGCTGATGGTTGTTCGTATTCGCAACTGCGAATGCATTTCACATGTTCCATAACGGCTACAGTTGTCGCAGTGTCTCCACTTCCCCCCCCCCCCCATTTGAGAAGATCATTAAGCTGTTGTTTCTCTGTGAACTGTGGACTAGATGTCGATGAGGCGAGCGAATATTATAATGTTTTGCTTTTCGTGGCTACCAAAGTTAAATTCCTTTTTAATAAACAGCAACTAGAATGTTCGTAATACGCAAAATAATTAAGTGCGGCTTAATCCTCACCTCACGAGGTGTCGTCACTCAGACCACGCCAGAATTTTCCAAGTCGAGTTGGGTTGTTTGAGGGAAGAGACCAAACAGCGAGGTCATCGGTCTCATCGGATTAGGGACGGAAGTCGGCCGTGCCCTTTCAAAGGAACCATCCCGGCATTTGCCTGGAGCGATTTAGGGAAATCACGGAAAACCTAAATCAGGATGGCCGGACGCGGGATTGAACCGTCGTCCTCCCGAATGCGAGTCCAGTTCCAAGTCGTTCTAGTAGGTCAGTTATGGCGAAACGTTTTTATACACCACGTACCTTCTTTTAATCACCAACCCTACAAATTACTGTTTTCAGTTGCGTTATCGCCTTATTTGATTGTTGCTGACGTGTTGTCGACATGTGATGGGGTCTCCTAGACCGCGCCTCGTGAACTACGCACCTGCTTTCGTCAGTTCAGAACAAGATGTGTGAGCAAGAATGTGACAGTTTTACACACTCTTGAAGTTCGATGAAATTTTTAGTCAGTGGATGGAGAATGATATCAATGATATAGAACAAGATGTAGACGAAGAAGACAACGATTTTTCAATAGCCAGTGATGACAATTCTGTTAGCGAACAAGAGGACCATTCAGAGGAAGACCTTCAGGACACTGGTGATGAGGACCTTTCTGTTTCTCCAACAAAATACTTGGTGTTAGTTCTGAGTGGTGGTAAAGAAATATGTAGATATCAGTGCTGAATATTAATTTTGCAGCCTTTCTTTTCCTGTCTATCGAGTTCAGTTTTTATATGCAAGTTTAAATTCCGGAAGTTAGTTTTACGCGAAAATTTGCTTTCTACAAAGATACCATAATTTTTCAGAACGTAAAACTCAAATGGTTCAAATGTCTCTGAGCACTATGGAACTTAACATCTGAGGTCATCAGTCCCTTATAACTTAGAACTACTTAAATCTAACTAACCTAATGGCATCTCACACATCCATGCCCGAGGCAGGATTCGAACCTGCGACCGTAGCGGTTGCGCGGTTCCAGACTGAAGCGTCTAGAACCGCTCGGCCACACCGGCCGGCATGTAAAATTCAGTTCTCTAACAGTTCGTTTTCTGTACTATTGAAAAAGCTTCACAAAAGTATGTGATTTTTGCTTGATACAAAAATAAGATAATTATGGCCTTACTTAGTGCAATAAAATCAACAAGGAGTATTTAAATAACACTTATATAGTTGTAATCATAAATGTTATATGACATAAATTAAAGTTTCAAATGATTTATAGCTTAAATCTCGGTTTAAAGTCCACCCCGATAGCTGAGTGGTCAGGGTGGCGGTCTGTAAGGCCAAGGGGCCCGGGTTCGATTCCCGGCTGGGTCGGAGATTTTCTCTGCTCAGTGACTGGGTGTTGTGTTGTCCTCATTATCATTTCATCATCACCAGTGAAATGCAACGGGAAACCACCACTGGAATCACTTCCCCAGACGCTTATGCTGTGGACGTCTCTGCCGAGGCTCCCCCCATGACAAGACCTGCCGTAAGGCAGAACACAAAGTTTGGTTTAAAGATAGGGGTCTCAGAGACCACACCTTGTCGTACACGTTACAGAAAAGTCACCTCGTGAGTTAACGGTTAAAGCACATTACGGTTATTTTAATGTGCTTTCGAGAAAATGATAGCGTAACAAACTGAGGAGCGTGGTATGGTAAACGCATGTCTTTTTTTTCTCCTATTTGTTTTTTAGTTTTGGGCTTCTTAGCACGCGGCACAACACGGTTAATGCGAGTGCGTGCGGAAGTGATCATAACGGGTCACTGCATTCGACTCTGGCGTGATCGCTGAGATATACAAGCCACTGACACGATTCGAGGATGACAACATTATCCTGGTTGCGGCTCGTGCTGGCGGTTGTGCCGTGCAATAGACGCTCCGCCGTTTTCGTGCCGTGCGTGAGGCGCCGGATCGCGCAGGTGTGCAGGTGTGTGGCTGTGTTCCACCAGGCGACCTTATTTCGCCCCTTCATTTCCGCCAAGCCTATGCCGGTGTGCCCGCAAAAGACAAACGACGGTCGACGTTCGTCTCACGAAACATCGCACGTGCGGCTGTAGCGTGGGATTTACGTGGAACGGGTTTGGGCGGGGATTGTGCAGACTAGGAGCTCAATTCGACAATTACTTTATCAAACATAAGAACTTCAATTAACAGAGTAGAAACCCATTTACAACAGAACAAAATAAATTTATGTAGTCTGAAAGAACTTTAAATAGGACTAAAATGACCAATAGCACGGCTATCCTTACAATAACAACAGAACGAATTCAAAAACAGTAAAAGTTCAATATTGCTCTATAACAGATAACCAGGCAACAACATGAACAACGTACAATGTCTGTCACTCGGCCATAAGCAGAAATAAGAACAGTCTGAAAAGCTTGTAAGGGTGTTACAATATAGGTTGTACTGAGGAACACTTGTTAAGACAAAAATTCGATACGTTACTTCGTTTCCGAATTAATTAGAACAAAAGATATCCACCAAGACGCTGCGTGCTCATATTCATGCGGCCCGCCAGAGGCGATGAATTTTAAATAAAATATTTACTAATTTTTTGTAGTAGCAGTACTCGCAATTTCATTAATTTGCAGTTGTTCTGGGCGGGTGTTTGGTTGCTGCAAATACCCTTGTTGTAGCTAGGCTTTCCTTTCTAAAATAAAGCAATAATTCTACTGAATCACTCTCTATAATTTATTCATTATCAAATCAGATTATAATCTTACCGCTGTTACTACTCAAAGCTCACTAAAAATAAAGACTAACTGCGCTTCCGCATAGCCGGTGCATAATTAATTTATCTGCGGTACTAGCCTACGCTTGTACACTGATTTCAGACTATAAGATTCTAACATTCAAGCACAATTCACATAATTATTATAAAATACGATTGATTTTTCATTTGAACATAGTTTTGTATCAGAGTTACGAATTCTCGTTTTTACCATCATAATTTTGCTTTACAGATCATACTGAAGTATTGAAATTAATTTTAAAATGTTCAAACACAGACAATTATTTCCGAAAATATTTAATTATTAGCGTTTAGCAAGAATTAATTTTGTAACAAAGTAGTCTGTTCCTTAACAACACCTACTTCTAATTACACAAATAACTTGATAACAGTGTTGCCTTCTCGATATCTATTAGAGCTTTAAATTCTTTCTATGTCAGTTTTACGCTGCATGTTAGCAAGTATGACGTAAATTTCCGTCAGGAAGTATAAAATTCGTAATTTTCAGTAAAATAATTACTGTATTACTTGGTACAGATACACGTATAACATGTGTTTTGAAGCTAATTTCACCGCGATAACAACTTGAAGATAAAAAAATATCCAATTATAATTTTAATTATTGCATGTCATTTCAAACTGCGAGTTTTTGTTGAAGGGAATATATAATATAAAAATTGTTTTAAAGTAATAGAAGAACATGTATTTGACTATTTTTATTAAATCAATTTTAGGATAATTATATCACAGATAGCATGTTAATAACAGGTTTCTTTTATAAAAGCAGCTGATAATGGTAATTTTTGCTTTCAGATCACGTAACACTTCTGAACAATACTACCTATCACAGGGTGCTATTTGCAGTTTGTACTGCCAGTCACACGACACTGCAGTACTTGAAAACATTATCCCAATCAGAGATACCAGTAAATACGTATCTTCCAACTGATTAAAGCAACGCGAAGTGTGTAAATCAATTTTTGAATCATGTAAAAGATAATGCTCAATTTTTTCATTGACGTACAGTCATCAACAATGGACTATTGTAAATCATAGGGTGTGCAAAACCTTTTGTTTCAAAATCATACAGATGGCAAACGATCCTTAACTGAGTGCTTTGAGGTATGGAACCAGTGGTCGGTACTGGAAATTCAGTTTTTGTTGATATAAACAACTTCTTCATTATATTGACAAGCTTATAACAAACGTTCAAAGCGGTGACGCATTACAATGGCGCATAAAATAAAACACACTTTTCTCAAATATTCCCGTTGTCTGTCGTAGATTGAGGTAGCTAAGACCCTATGAACCAGTTGGTTGGTTGATTTATTCGGTGGTGGGGACCAAATAGCGAGGTCATCAGTCCCATCCGATTAGGGAAGGATAGGGAAGGATCTCGGCCGTGCCCTTTCAAAGGAACCATCCCGGCATTTGCCTGAAGCGATGTGGGGAAATCGCGGAAAACCTAAATCAGGATGGAAGCAAGAGGACTTGAATCGTCGTCCTCAAGAATGCGAGTCCAGTGTGCTAACCACTGCGCCACCTCGCTCGGCATAAACCAGGTCTTCTTCAGAAATTTACAATCTGACAATGAGTGTATTTCGTTCCGGCGCTCAGTCGCTCTGACTGATCTGCAGCAATTTGCGGAAGGGTTGCACTTTTGTCACTTTGTACAATTCTCTTCAGTTGTCGTTGATCCCGTTCTCGCAGGATCTTTTTCCTGCAGTAGCAATGTCGGAGATTGGATTCCTGATATTCTCGGTACACTCATGGAATGGTCGTATGGGAAAATCCCCACTTCATCCCTACCTCGGAGACGCTGTGTCCGATCGCTAGTGCTCCGAATGTAACACCACGTTCAAACTCATTTAAATTCTTATAACGTGACATTGTAGCTGCAGTAACCGATCAAATAACTGTGGCAGACTCTTGTTGTCTTATACGGGCGTTGTCGACAGCAACTCCATATTCTGTCTGTTTACATATCTCTGTATTTGAATACGCATGCCTGTACCAGTTTCTTTGGCGCTTCAGTGTAGATGCTGCAGCCGCTGAAAAGAGCTTCACGACTGAAATATGCATTGTTATTGGAAAAGATTTAACAGTTATAAATTTTGCACTCTACTACGGCGCTGGATAATTTATTGATAGAACTCAACTCTGGATTCAAACCCGTTAAGCACAATTGCTTGCCAGTTTGTCTGTGGTAGGTGTGTAACTGCTATTTCATCAAGACTCTCCACAAGGTACTTTCGAAAGAGTGCGTTTCACAGCAAAAATATTGGTTGAATGATGTTTGATTATTTCCTCCACAGTTCTCCTCCATGACGTCTCTGGTCTTCCTCGTTTCCCTTTACCCTGTAGGTTCCAGCAGAGCGCTTGCCTCTCTACAGTATCCTGGTTTTTTCGAATGTTGTTTCCGACCGGCTCTACTTCGTTCCCTTGACTCTTAATGATCAATCTTGTCCTATACTATCCAACACCATAACCTTAAATTATATTGAGTAAACGTCTCTTTGGCGGACACACTGGACAGCTCTCTGTAGCTTGAATGACCTACTTTCCAGAAAGACCCTGTCCACGACGATTGTTTTCAATAAGGATGACGTCTGATGCGAATGCCCCCCAAAAATTAAATGCACATCTGTGAGTTCCTACGACGTGTCTTGCTTTACTTTTGACAACCAGCGATGAACTGGGAACAGTAGCAAATACCACTGTGGGCACATCGTAACAGCTATGTATATCCTTGAGGTAACATGACAAACGTCGATGCCACAGGAAATTGTACGAGGACTAGCCATAACGTTTTAATTATCACCTCGAAAAAATAAAGCTGCGTAATTAAAGTATTGTTTGTGTGCAGATATAGGGGGTGCTTTAGGAGGAGAAGTACCTGATTTGAGGGGGGACTGTACTGCTGATTCTGAACAAAGAAGTACAAATGAATATGTGCCCTTTTCGTAACCGTATCCGACATACATATGTTTGAAACTCACGGACGTCAGTCGCATGTCCTTCATCAGCGCACACACCCGAATACAACCAGAGCTACATTATGCTACGAGTGTTATCTTTACTGACAATTTCAATGCGCTCTTCACAAAGTAGGAACTTCCGGGTCTTATTTTACATGCGTGTGCTCAAGTAAAGAACCGTACGAATAAGCTGAGACCAGGAACACGGCATTTGTTTACAAGAACTGCAAATGCATTGCAGTTGACGGTGGACTTTTTTTTAACATTTTTGTGAAGAAATATACACAGTTAAACAAAACATTAGATCACAATGTTTCATCTACTACGGCTCATTTTTCTTGTTCCCATTATTTTCATTAGTTTCCCCGAAAACTGTTAAGAACAGCGCATGTGTTCATATGACATTTTTTGTTCAGAGTAACTGATACCATCAGCCCTCAAAGCATTTACCTTTGCTCCTGACACATCTTGTATGTCTGCAGTCATAACACACAATGAAATCCTCGCATCACAGCAGAGTAGCATGCTGCTAGACGAACCAAGATATCTTATTATTAAAGGAAGGTTTTGTGTGTTATTTGGTTTTATACATTTTACGGGGAACAAGACTGTAGCTAATATTTTAAATCTGTTATAATTGACTTTTCCTCGAAACATTTGCTACTCATCTTTATGTACGATAGTGATAGAAGCTGAAGAAGTGAATTGAAATATGTGCCAGGACTTGAACCCAAGTCTCCTTGCTTACTAGGCAGATGTGGGAGCTATTACACCACCACAGAATTATAGCTAACATCCTTGCAGAGACTACTCTAGCCCAAGTCCGTCTCTAACACAAGAACATTTTTTGTTCACACTCACCGACACTGTCAACCCTCAAAGCATATATCTTTCCTCTTGCCTCACCTTGTATGTCCGCAGTCGTAATATACAAGAAGGGGAAAATAAGATGAAGATGTGATTTGAAGTTTGGGTTCGGGAGGGAGCTGGACTAGAGTAGTCCGTGCAGCTCTGTTAGCTATAATGCTGTGCTGATGTAATGGCTAGCATACCTGCCTGCTAAACCAAGCAGACCCGGGCCATAGTACAAATTTTTGTTCATTTCTTCAGCTTCCATCATTAAGATCTTAAAATTTTATTTTTGTTACGGGACCACAGCCTCAAGGTGTTTTGAGAATGAAAACACTGTCCAAGTAGGCTGCATTATTTTCACTAGCCGTGCACGGATAAAAAATAGAATACAGGCTACTCGAACCATATTTTCACCCTCAAAGCTGTAGCTATTCGTGCTGGATTGGCGCAGGTGTACGGCACCACCATATGACACGGTGTTTAGGTGTCGCAGACGTTCTCAATGTGGTCAAACAAGTCTGAAAGACGAAGAAGCGAGTGGCGGACCGTCTCTCTGTGAAAAACGGTGAATCGCAAGAGAGGTGGATGCCTCGGTGCACGAAAACCGGTCGGTCACAAGCGAGGTGATAGTGGAAACACTAAACATTGTCACTGGATAATTTCTCAACATATTGCAAGACGTTTGTAAGAAGAAAGTGATCATCACCCACTGGGTTCAGCGACTGCTCTCATTCATTAAAAAAGTCCCGAGAAACCGAGCAGGATCGGAAATGTTGCAGCAGATTCAGGCCAGTCCAGATGACTTATTTAGCCTCCTAATCACCATGGATAAGTGGTGGGTATTTCATCGAGACAAAGGAGCAAAGCAAGCAACGGAAACTTGTGAATTCACTACCTTCCAGAAAGGGCAAAGGCCGAACTATCATCGGGCATGAGGATGCTGAATGTTTTTTGGGACTGTCACGGATACTGCTAAATGATTATGCTCGTAAGAAGAAACTGATAGAAGAGTGCACTGGCGTAGTCTGTTGACGAGTTTATGGGCGGCTGTCAACACGAAACATCGTGGGAAGCAGAATTTTTGCTCCACGACAACGCCCCAGGGCAATCTGTCAAGGGCACAGTCACACTTGCTGCTTCTTTGAGCTATCAAATTTTCCTGCCTCCCTTTCCCCCCCTCCCCCCCCCCCCCCCATCCACCATATTCTCTCGATATGACACTCAGTGACATCTTCCTGTGTCGTTCCATGAAGAAACCATTGCGCGGTAGGCATTTTCAGGATGAGGAGGAGCTGATTTTCGAGGTGATACGTTTCCTGAAGTGCCGAAACGCAAACGTTTGCAACCAAGACAGTCGCTAAGCAATCTAGCGTAGAGAAAAATGAGTTGCATTGAAGGGTTAGTAGGCAGGGAAGAGCTAACACTGCCACCAGATTTCATGGTCTTTGCTTGATTTTTCGAGGTGATAACTGACACATTATGAGTAGCGGTAGTAAGTTATCAATTGTAATTTCAAACACACTGAACTCTTTTAGAATTTGAAGCTGATGAAAAATTCATTTACAAATATTGATTACTTTACCCAAAACTGCTTCTATATTATGACCCTAAACTTTTCGGACGCCACGTGCATTTGTTGGAAGTGTTGTGGTACTGAACATTAGTGTTAGATGCAGTTTTATTGTAATTAAACTTCCACTACTTGATCCAGTGTAGACGGAAAGCTATTTACCGATGGGTACCCATGTTTATAGGAGTAATGTTCAGACTGTGAGTTGCAGGATATCCGTCGTTAGAATTGTCAGTGTCATGACTTGCCTTTAGGGGAAGGTACTGGTGGGGTTGAAAAACAAGCATCAGTGTGCCTTACAGTTGCAAACAGTCATCATGGTTCTGGACAAGTGAGAGGGCTTTGCTCGTAAAGACCTTTTATCAGTGCTGCTACTCATCGGGAGTATCGAAGCATTAAAGGAATATGGAGAGGTCCTCATTCCGCACCGTGGTTGAAGAACTTGATTCAGAAGTTCGAGTTAACAGGCAATTTGGGAATTCCTCTTGGCAGAGGCCGACGGCCAATTGTGAAACAGGTTGTTAAAGTTAGTGCTGTCGTAGCTGAGGATACTGGACGCAGTGTGCGATCTTCAGTCAGTGCACGACGTGTGTCATAACAGTTGAACGTTCCGGTATCCACTGTTGTTTCGGGCAGCAGTAGAGCCATCTCTAGTACGGTCCAGGCTGTCGTGCAAGCACACGGTCGTCACATTGAGCAACGTTCATAGCCTGGAAAGTAAACATAGTACGTAATTAACCAATGTTACACTTTCATGTGGAAATTAAAGTGTATTTATCGTCCTCACGTCCTTACAAATGTTTCCACAACTTTTCATTGTGCTGCGATGACTACGCAGCTGGTTTTTCAGAAATAGCATTTGCCTTTGATGGTTTGTGAGAAGATCGTCTTATACTTTTCGTAAGCTGGAGCAAACGGCTAAAGGCGTGTATCCGAATTGGACTGCGGCAGGAATGTGGGTGGCTAATTTCGTCTTCCATCGGTTTACTTTTGAGAAGTCCGGACTACCAACAATTATTACTACCCGCCGTAGTGACGACTATCCAAGTTAAGTAGTATAAATTCGTAGACATGCGCTATTCGCCAAGTTTTTCGATGACAATTTATATCTCACCACTTGTGGTCGCTTTTTTTGGCTGCAGTTTATCTTGTGTTACGATTTATCTGACTTAATGCGGAACCTGCTTGGTCATGGCCACACAGCATTATCGGCAGACTGTGAATACGATTGTTTGAGTAAGCGATTGTTTGAGTAAATGACTTAGTGGCGGCTCGTTGCACAATCTCTTAGCACTTAGTTAAGGTACTAATCAGCCAGCGAGCAAACGTCCTCAGGCCTAGATGAGGAAGTAAGTGAAAACGTCGGCGTCAGACAAGGGACGAGTGGTGAGGGCTTTGGGGAAGTGTTCTCGCAGAAAGCTCCTCTTTAAGGATGTTCCAGAGCTGCCGAAGCTAAAGTGTATCGAGTTTTCCACGACAGTGGCGGTTAGTGAAAGGCCTGAGTTGGGGTGATTGCCATGTTCGGAAACAAGTACACAACAACTTATGCAGATGGGTAATTTCTAAGCTATACGCCAAAGACAGCATGTTAACCAGCTGTTTAGCATACTTCTAGTCTTTCAGACGAGGTCATATAATAGAAATAGTGTTTAGGTTTAATATCTGCAGAACAAACCTGTGAGTTTCGGAGAAAACGTTTCTTTGTGAATAACGCACAAGCTATTTTCTAGAGTTACATTGTTTTACAATAAAATTGAACAATGTCACAGGAATTTTAAGTAATTAGGTATCAGATCAAATATTTCGATACCAACATTATTCCTCCAATGAAAGAATTCAACCGACAGCCGCGGAGACCAGCCACTCAGTCACGATTAAAAACTAGTTCTTCGTCCAGGCCACGAAGACCCAAGGAATGTCTACCGGCCGCCATGTCATTCTTTGTCTTGCAGCGTCATGCGGATGCAGGGTAGATGGGCATGTGGTGTGCGTACCGTTCTCTCGACCGTTTTGCAGACTTCCTAGACCGTCGAACCGCTATTATTCAGTCAGGTAGCTTCTCAACTGGCAGCACAAGGCAGGGTGTACCTCGAACCAGTACTTCCACTAAGTAAAATTCCTCAGCAATCCTGGTAATCGAACGCGGGTCCTCCGCAGGAGGCCCATCTACAGTGACTACTCGACTATGAAGGCGGACCAGTCACCTTCAACACGGATAAACGAATGAAAGAATTTTCTCTTAAACATTGGTACTTGTGCTTTGTTTCTCTTTGAAATGTGAAACAACACGAACTAGGAAAGTAGCGCTGAGAGTTGCTTAAGAAGCTGCTGCATACCATTTTGGCCCTATTTCGAATTACCATTAATATCTACAAAGTTTTTTTTTATAAATTTCATACCTTAGTTACTACTATTGATTGTTTTGTATTAAATTTTTATTAGTATTGTATCATGAAAGTTTGAGGAATATAGAAACTGTATTAAAAAACAGAATTTAGGGTACAGGTGGAGGCCATTATCAAAAATACAATAAATAATATTTTTAAGTCAATATTTAGAATTTCTCCTTCTGCAAGTGTCAGTTGGAATTAATTAAAACGTGTATCTACAAAATGAACTAAAACTTGTCTGTTTTGTATTATATGGAAAGTCACTTATAGATATAAGAAAAAAAAATAGTGAACCTAAAGAGGAACATTGTGGAACTCCATTAACAATTCCTTTCCACTCAGAAAAACTTCTCCTTTCTATGTTCTTTGATTTATGTCTCACGTATTTGACATTTATTTCCTGCACTATTAACACCATACAAATTACAAAAATCACTGTGATAGCACTTCAGAATTTCTGATTGGTGCTATTTTGTTAGTAGGTGGACGTAATATTTGGCAAGTAAATGTGTTATTGGTACCCTCAATACAGCAACAGTTCTGGAATCCAAGTTAGTAGTAATATGTTCAGAGGTCTCTCGTTGTCATGCGCTAGCAAGACAGCCAGGAATACCTGCTCATAAATATGTCAAGGCAGACATAAAACATTGTTCGCCAGCGTTCTTTTATGCCAACACAACCCCACGACCTTGTAGAGGCAACAACAGTTCTCCGATTTTATTTTCAATAAAACAGCCACACAGAAACTTTATAGTTCTGATGTTTCTCAGCGTCATCTGGCTGCAGCCGTACACACTTTTCACAACATCGATGCCATGATTCCATCCCCAGTGGGACGTTTCTTTAGAAGTTCGTTTTGATCCCTGAAAAATCGATGATGCAATGGCATGGCGGCTGGAGAATGAACTACCACGGAGTGTATCTCTCATCTTTGGAAAACGCTAAGAATAGCTAGAAAACACGAAAATTGAATAAAGGGCACGAAAAACCACTTCAAAGTTGTTTTGAGGAACAAAATCCTGTTTCGCGTTCGCCTGATGCACTGGAGCATTGCCTTGGCAAAGAGCACACGTGCAGCCTTTTAAATCCGTTTTTCTCTCAATGCTGGAACCATCTAGTTCTTTATTACATCTCAATAGCTCACACTTGGTACTGTAGTGTCACTTGAGCACAAAGAATAAGTGTTAAACCATAGCTATCACAAAATATGGCCACCATCAATTTCTCAGCGCTGGCCCTTACTTGAATTTTTTTTGTGGCTGTGAGTCTGTGTGCTTTTACTGATCTGCCTAGTGCTTCTTTCAGGATTGAAAAACGACACACATGTCTCATTCATTGTCAAAACTGTTGAAAAGAAAATCCCACGTATGCTGTTATCACATTTCAACATCGCCTGGTAAACTGCCGAGCGAGCAGCCTTGAAGTCGTCACTTTTCCTGTTTTTCCGTTCATCAGGCACGAAAGTTCGCAAAAATTCCACGGAAATCTCATCCACGGCGACAACATATTTCATATTCAACAGACGGTCTTCCAAAACAACTGTCTCCACTCGCGTGACCGTGCTGTCAGACAAGATAGTGCGAGGCCGAGATTGTTTTGGTTCTTTGACACAAGACGTTTGGCCTTGTTTGAATTGTCACACTCACGAAAGCACGTTCTTCACGTTCTTGGGACCGTCGCCACGCGACCCGCTATACTGACAGTGAATTTCAATGGGCGTCACGCCAAGCAAGTGGACTAAAGGATTAATTTTTCGCTTTTGTTGTAATGAAAACATCGCCAGTTCTAGTATCAGAATCACTCCTCACTCTCACTACAGCCGATAGAGTTCTGTGAGCCGTACGGTGATATCACCTGTGTCACGCATACTTAGAGTGTCTGCGTCTATCTGATCCTAATCCTGAGAAAGATGATTAGAGATCTTAGAAGTTACAATTGATTATAGTGTGAGCAGCTCAGGACGCCAGCCTGGGAATCGATGGTAATCACTAAGGGGAATTTTTCGGATGTCCTCGCGAAATGTAACGAAATGGACGGGTGAAAAAGTAATTTGAACCATTAGTAATAGCTTCCTGTAATAACCGAACAGCCCGCCCGGTTAGACGTGCGACCTAACACACTGCTCTCCGGGCGGGAAGGTGCGCCGGTCCCCGGCCTGTGTGCCGGCTAGTCTGTGGACGGTTTTTAAGGCGGTTTTCCATCTGCCTCGGCGAATGCGGGCTGGTTTCCCTCATTCCGCCTCAGTTACACTATGTCTGCGATTACTCTATCACGCAAACATTGGTGTGACACGTTCCCGGGGGGTCCAGCGGGGGCCGAACCGCACAATAACCCTGGGTTCGATGTGGGTGGCGGTGGGGTGAGTGTACTGCTGTAGCCTGTTGTGAGGTTGTGTAACAGTGAGGGCTGCGACGGGGACGAAGCCCCTCCGTCGTTTCTAGGTCCCCAGTTCCACACAATACTATACAATACAATAACGGAACAACATGCTACCTCTGACCAGACAAAAAGAAGGGGAAACTGGTGTCTCAGAAGTTAGAAAAGAGGGAAGAGCTTTTTCAGATGTCCTCGCGAAATGTAACGAAATGGACGGGTGTAAAAAGGGATACACACACAAAAAGTTGGCTTCTTATCAGTCTGATGTCACTCATCACTAATCTACACAGTCATATAAAATGGATAAATGTTTGATCACCATTGAGACACAGATTCACGGTTATGTTATGGAAGTGAAGAGAGACAGGGTAGTTACCGTTTTTTATTGTCTCTCTCTTTTCCATCCTACCCTTCAAATATAACTCGCCCGCACCTCACTTTTAATTTGCCACATATGCCTAAGTTTTTAATAACAATAACTTATGCCAAATGTTTCAATATAAAAATTATGCTATGTTTGCAACAGAGCATAGTACGTCGCTTTAGTATAACATCCAAGAAACTTCAGGTCAGAGATATCTACCTCCTGATTTAAAAAAGTCCACAATTTTGAGAAGTGGTGGAATTAATTTAAAAACTGTAATTGCAACAAACTACCTGTACCTCACTTACCACTACGATAGTGAACAAACTATGGCCATGCGAGTGTGTAAATGGGGTTCATACTGTTTCTTTCAGTCGTTTCCATCTACTGTAAGGGTGTTAGTCACTCTTGGTTCAAATGGCTCTGAGCACTATGCGACTTAACTTCTAAGGTCATCAGTCGCCTAGAACTTAGAACTAATTAAACCTAACTAATCTAAGGACATCACACACATCCATGCCCGAGGCAGGGTTCGAACCTGCGACCGTAGTGGTCGCTCGGTTCCAGAATGCAGCGCCTAGAACCGCACGGCCACTCCGGCCGGCTGTTAGTCACTCTGTTATTTTGTTTTTCTTGTTGGAGGATCTCTACCTCTCCGTCTTCCCTTACTCAAATTCCTACAATTTGCCAGTTCTACCTAAGGACTCACGAATCATCTCAGCGTTATTGTTGACTCACGTTTCAATGGACAACATATTCATTGTGCAAAGTAATGTCGCGACCATGAGGATCTCACTCAGCACAATTGTATTCAATTTAGATATGGAACAATTTGTAGCAGCCCTTCAGAGGCTCTGGAAGTTCGGTACGTTGATGACACTTACGTTAATACCGCTACGGTCGCAGGTTCGAATCCTGCCTCGGGCTTGGATGTGTGTGAGGTCCTTAGGTTAGTTAAGTTTAAGTAGTTCTAAGTTCTAGGGGACTGATGACCTCAGATGTTGAGTCCCATAGTGTTCAGAGCCATTTGAACTTACGTTAATGGCTCTCGGAGAAAAAGAACTCTCAGAATTTGTAAATTTTCTGAATGGTATTAACTCGTATACAAAAATTATAGTGGAAAAAGGAAAATAATGTTAAACTGTGTTTTTGGATGTAC
Organism: Schistocerca piceifrons; assembly: GCF_021461385.2. NCBI lineage: Eukaryota > Metazoa > Arthropoda > Insecta > Orthoptera > Acrididae > Schistocerca > Schistocerca piceifrons. The sequence goes on from NC_060141.1 coordinate 423,754,612, forward strand.
AAGTATTTATAAAAACTGATGGAATTTTAGGGCACAAAGTCTGCAGAAAGTCGTTCCACCAGAAAAGATAACTGTTAACCATCAGAAAAGTGGAGTGTCCAAAACAGAAGTGACCCGGGTTGGAATAAGCTTTGAACACAGAACTCCGAGAAAGAGCTGTATCATTTAAGAATTACATTTAGAGGAATTAGCTACTTTGACAAAGTGCTAAATAGAGAACTGTATCATAAAATATCTGGATCTTCCTGCGAAAGAGAACTAGCTAAACGAAAGTATATCCTCCCATGAGCTATAACAGTCACAGATCGAATCAGCAGAGCGTTGAAAAGATATGGTATTTACACAGTGGGCGAAGCGACAAGAAAGGTGCTGCAAAGGCGCTATGCCTGCCATTTGTCACAGCAGGGTCATGCAAAATCTGGCGTACAAGCAGTCAGCTAAGAGAAGCGCAAACACCTGGCATCAAGCGCACAAGAGTTATTGTCACCTGGGAAATGGGTAGATCAGCAATAACAGATCATGCACTGGAACTAGGGAAGCACAAAACTCGTTTCCCGATTCTATAGTTTCTTCAGGATCCAATAATTGCTATGTTAGGATGTAGAGAGAGGCCATATAAATTCAAAAAGCGCAAAAATGACCCTAACAGAAAAGAAGCTTTGAAATTAGAGAGCTTGTGGGCCATCTTGATAAATAAAGCAAACATCGTGAAGTCTTCCGAACAACGTATCTCCGTGGAATTCTGCCGTCTGATGACGTCACGATCTGATCGCTGCGTGTTACGTACGAACAGTTAGGACTGCTGAGCTTGTTTGAGTCGAATATACTAACAATGATGATGTATCCAACATTAGGATATGAAACGTTAAGCACAGAAAAATGTGTTAGAACACGGTCTAATGTCCAAATAAAGAAAAAAAACATGAAGGATATAAATACAGTACCGGCTGTGAAAGCCTACAGAGGGAGCTCAATCAGCTGTTGCACACGGCATACCCAAGACACAAAAAATTTCATCTTTGTCCCAGAGTAACGTGTAACGCACAATTTTATTCAGACATACATGTTCGTCTCGATGGACACCAGACCCGTTGTATCCAGATGTGCTAATCGTGATTTCTCGCATTGTTTAGCCATACCTGTTCATTCTTTCATAGATTTTCAAATTCTGCCGATTGATTTAAGCACCTTTCTCTCGCAATTACAAATTATTGAATGAAACTCTCATTTGAATTATTAATCTACGGCGCAAGTGTAGTATAGGTAGCTTAACGAAAAGAACAATGTGAAAACGGAAATGAGGCATGAAACTCTTATAGCAAGAAAGTGTAAGTAATTTGATTCTGGAAATAGGAGAGAGAGAGAGGAAATAATGAGAAGAAAAGTAGATGTAGAAGGGTTAGAGGTTGCTTATTTTTTGGACCTTTATGAAACTTTTTTCTAGAGAGAAATACGTTTTTGGGAAATGATTTATCTATCCGAAGCGAATGTGGCCTTTACGTTGGACAAGTGACACAAGCAGTAGCGTACTTAAGCTATGTGTAACTTTTACGACTGAAGTATTCCTTCGCCTTGTTCTGCAAGCCTCCGTAACCTCACAGCAGCGGCCGGAATCCACGCGCTCTCGGCGCGGGAGAGACAAATTACGCGACATATTACCCTCGACATTAAGTGGAAAATTTTTATTGGTGAGCCCGGCTCAATTTAACGCACTGCCACACTTACAAGAAGGTCTAGAAAATGTCTCGATACGAGGTCGCCAGGCTTGCTTTGACCCGCGGAACAGGGGCAAGCTTGTCAGTGATCCATAGCCAATGATGCTTAGCTACGTAACCGCACTCAGAAAAATTCTGAGAATCCGCCACCGGTCTGGATAACGCACACCACTAATACACAACACACCTTCTCTGCTGGTTTCTAGCGACTTGTAACTACAATCTCCACCGAGACAGAACAGGATATATCACGCAAATCACCACATACAGTTTCCACGGAAAAAGTGTTATTTTTTTAGTTTTAATTAAATATTTCATTAACCACCACTTCCAGATATACTACATACAACTCTTCGAGCCACCATACGGTGTATGGTGGAGAGTTCCTTGTAGCACTATTAGTCACTCCATTTCCTTAACAGTATGCTTCCTGTTGGAAACAACTACTCGGCAGAAAACCCGGAAGCACGCTATTAATCAATCGCGCCGAGAAAATCTGAGAGATCACTCCTTTCCCTATTCTTCTCACAAATGGAGCGAGGGAAAAACGACTGTCTACAAGCCTCCTTAAGAGCCCTGATTTCTCTCCTCTTCTCTTCACGGTTCTTACGCGAAATGTACGTTGGCGTCAGTACGACCTCTGAGTAGCCAGCCTGAAATGCCGGTTCTCTACATTTCCCGAATAGTGTTCCGCGGAAAGAACGGCATCTTAGATACAGGGAGTCCTGCGTGAGTTCACGAAGCATCTTCGTAACTTCCGCTTGTTGATCGAAGCTGCCGGCAACAAATCTAGCAGACCGCCTCTGATTTCCGCGATGTCCTCCTTTAATCAGACCTGGTTCGCATCCCAAACAGTCCAACAGCACTTAGGTAGGGGACGCACTAATACTCTGTACGAGATATTCTTTATAGGTGAGCTACCCTTTCCTAGAATTCTCCCAACAAACAGAAGTAGACCATTTGCCTTCCCTACTACCGAACTTCTGTGCTCGTTCCATTTCATATCACTTTGCAACCTTATGCCTAGATATTTGATCGACGTTACTGTTTCAAGCAGCAAACCACAGATATTATATGTTAACACCACAGGATTGTTCTTCCTGCTATCTTCAATAATTTAAACTTTTCTGCATTTAGAACAAGCTGTCAAAAAGGAATTCTACTTAAGTCATCTTGTATCCTTTTACAGTCACGCAACAACGACACGTTTCAGTAAACTACAGCAAACAGTCGCAGATTTTTGCTCATCTACCCGTCGGTTCGCTTGTTTATGTGGAAAACAAGAGCGGTTTTACCACACTTCCGTGGGGAATTCTTGACTATACCTTTATCCCTGACGACTAGAATGGTCCAGAATGTGGTACCAAACCCCTCCGCATAATCACGTTGTCACGCACTAAGCCATAATACTCCAATGGAAATCGAAAATGGCTGATTCGAGTCTTGGACTGCGTGCAAGAATGCACTTGCGAACTTTTTTGAGTTTTCTGTAATGGAAAACAACTTTGACGATCACTGAAGATCACTCACCCTCGAAGGAAGGAAGGAAGGAAGATTTATGTTTAACGTCCCGTCGACAACGAGATCATTAGAGACGGAGGACAACCTCGGACTAGCGAAGGATGGAGAAAGACGAAGAAGGAAATCTTGAATGACACCTACTCGTGCTACAACTACATATGCTTTTCGAATGGTCGGACTGAAAGCGAGCATTATGCTCGTTTGCATAGAGTATGCCGCAGTCTATCAATTTATGAACTGATTGGTAGTTAAATCAACTATGCTTTCCCTGAATCACTGGAGTGCTACCTACATGACTAGTATTGGATTAGATGCAGGGTAAAACAGTCATATGAACATCAAATGAAATATCAAAAAAGACCTAATTAATTAGATCAGATGATTTTGAGAGAGTCAGAAGTTTGACGGTTGCACAGTTAACGTTGTGAACACGATTTAACAGCCAGTTAACATTTATTTCAAGAATCAATTCGTACAGGAACATCAATTGCGCATAATAAAGATCAAGGTAAGAATGCTCGATTCTGTATGTATGCACAGTAACTATTTCAATAACTATTTCTGAATACGTCGGAGGGGCCTCGGCTTGGTACAAGAGTTGATTCGTCTTATCTATAAGCACACGCAGATTTACCCCACAACACCCGCACAAAAAGAAAAGAACATAAATATAAATTTGTACACCAGACCGAAACACGATGGGGCAGAGAAACGTTAGATTTACTTATCAACCACGTGGTCGATACCTTGCGTAGAAATTCCTCAACTCCGAGGTACAAAACATGCAGAAAATATACACGATGACAGCAAACTCTCAATCGATCCAAAATTCAATTCAATAGCACCCTTGAATGAATAGGAAGGTTGAGCTGAATGCTCTCCACGTGGTGGAAAAGCACGTGGTCTAGTTTAGCTAGCCAACACAAAGAAACACCGAGTTCGCGGATTGAATTTAAAAGTGAGACATGGAAAAAGAATTCTAACATGACAAACAAATAACACACACACACAACGCATTCACACTTTGAGATTCACACTAACTGAAACAAGACACAGGTTGAACGAAGCTCTTTCCCCATGACTAAGTAGGGGTGGGACAAGGAATCGCGTTAATTAATTGAAATATTAATAAGCATCGTTGCACTTTCTTATTGAAATAGATACTCTGGTGTGATATACCACGATTATTATACTTCTAGGAACCGTATTAGCATCTCAATCTCAACAAAATCCTTGCTGATTCCAACTACCTAACTTACATTATAAGAGATGACCAGAACAGACAACCTCACCTTCCGACGACCCAGCGAACAGTCCTGTTCCACGCTATCGGATCGAGGTCGCCAAGTAGTAGCGGAAATGGGCAGAGAAAATACGTACTGGCTGCCTGTGCCAATTTACACAATAGCTGCTGACCAGTCTCTTCTAATGCTTTATTGGCCCAGTAGAAGACTGCTCTATCTCTCCACGAAAGTTGACTAAACTGCCACTACTACTCAAAAATCCCAGCCCAAGAACAAAAGTACGTAGAAACTCCACACATACACTTTCACACACTGTCTCTAGCAGACGAGACAAGGAATGGAAAACGGAAACACAGAAATATAATACGGAAACGTAATAAACAAATGGGAAAAGCAGACACTCAGTATACCTCTAACTGTATGAAATGTAAAGCATAAATTAGTAAATGACAATATTTGTCTATAAAGTGCCAGTGCGGCTATCTCATACACATTTGGTTTTCCCCAGAATCGTAAACACAAACGTACCGACCGCAAGAGGTACTACGAAGTATGGGAAGCCAAAACGCAGCTCAATAAAGCCAATGCAACTACTCACATTGAGTCTGCCGTCTAGATATTTGCCTCAGGTGATTCAGGGAAACAACAGAGAACCTAAATCTGGATGACCGAGAGAGGACCTGAACTACTGTCGTCATCCCAAATGCGAGTCCAGTGTGCTAACCACTGCGCCACCTCACTCTGTGCTCACTACGTGATACAGGCTACACGCAAGATATCACCTCTGCTTTATGGGGCCGAGGATGTGCCACCTACACCCTGGGGGGCTGTTGCCTGACTCGCGATTTTGCGAGCTCCAAGCAAAACTTGTTGCAATATTCAGGCCTTTCAGCAAGTCACTCTCAGGACATGGTGCAGGCACTTCCATCGGTGATCTCCTGCACCCACCAACGACTCTCCTCGGTGCAGAGTATTTCTCTTCGTCAGGGCTTTTTGCGAGTTTGTTTCCAGCAAGCATTAGAAAATTCCTCTCTCCAGGGGAAAGCTACCAGCCTTTAAGCCAGTCAAGTTGGCTCCTGTTAAAAAACACTTTAGATGGATTACGGAAAAACCAACCCATCAGCCGTACGTTGCATAGAAGTCCCTTTCCTCCGGAAGTTGTGTGGCAGCTTGGGCACCCTCAACAGCAGAACGACGACCCAGCGGCATGGATCTCTAACTCCTCCATGTTTTGATGCTATTTATTTCAATACCGACGTTTATGGCAGTCACTGACTCGGAAACATTAACAATAGTTAGTTAGTTATGTGTTCCATAGACCATTTACAAAACTTTCGCAGGAATGATGTGGAATGTGACAGTTTACGGGATATTTTCACCTAATTTGTTTCTTTGTGTGACTGTATGCTGACCATTATAGAATATTAAATAACTCTTTGTCACTACACATGTTACAGGTAAAACACAATTTGATAGCAAACTAAACCTATTTTTTCGATTGCACTACACATACATGCGGCCAAAGTTTTTTTTATGTTCACCTGTCGAATATGAACAGTTGTTCAGACAGATATTTAAGGTTAGGTTTAATGTTTTCTTTGCTACTTATTAGATATGTTAGTTGTTGAGTAAATTATCGCATCTTTTCGGAGCTGCATGTTGGAAACATTTCTTAGCCATAGAGAGCTTTGATAACGGCCAACGAAGGTGATTTTATGTAGTCTGTAGAATTTCAAGGATGATTCATGAAGACATAGAAATACGATTTCGGAAGTAATGTTCCAGTTACACGGGGGGGGGATGCTAGACAGATTAAAGTAAGAGGCCAGGGAAGGCACTCGGAGTGACAGCGTTTCATTACAAATGGCTACAGGTAGAGAGAACACCATACAGTAAAAAATCGACAAATTGTTTGCGAAATGTTTTCGAAAGAAAATAATTCTGAACAACTGGAACAATGTCGTAATTGATCATAAAACGCAAACTTTCACGCTCGGTATTTGCATCTGTGGTGATTTTGTTTTATAGGCATTAGGCCGCGATCTAAGGCTCGGTTAATCTCCTAATGCTGGAGACATAATCAGAAGCTATGAAGTCTTAGATAATAGTTCCAGACTTAAACAAGCCCAGGAAGCCGAATTGTTTATTGGTATCCATGCTGGTACAGGACCACACCTCCTGCGGTCACCCTGTCCTCCCATTCAAGGCAGGTTGCAGCATACATACCTCCAGTCGAAGTTGTGAAACACTTTTCTTTTGTAAGTAATAAGGAAAAAGGGCTCTCATTAGCCTGCACTTTGAGATCAAAAGAAATTGAGCCTGTAATGCATAAATACGAATTAGTGATTTACAAATTTACATTTCTTTGTAGTTTTAGTGTATCGGAAAATTTATTATCATACTAAACTACAATGTACGGCCATATTTGAAATTAGCAATATTTTTGATTTTAGTCTGTATATTCCAGGTTTTACTTTCTAGGGAACTAATATCATATATTGGATTCTTGTAGTTCTTCCACATTTGAAGTTCGCTACCTAGTGCTTCATGAATTTCAAATCCGGACAAGACCTTTCTTTTTTCTTGTTTTTTTTGTGAAATCTGTTGTAATTTTGGAGTTGAGTTGAGTTTGTTGTAATTTTGGAGTTGAGATGAATTTGCTTCAGCACCTCAATAAAACTGTGCATATCTGTGCTGCAAGAGTGGAACAAACACATTGGTGGTTCTCTGTCTATTGCAACTTAGTTCTGCCCACATGGCTAGAGGAAAGAGGGCCTTTTCGTCTGTAGTAGTAAAGGATTTGTAGTTATTCAGACACAAGTGACACTAAGCCTTCAGCAAAACCGTTACCAGCATGTTACGATTCATCATTAGTAAACCAGTTATATAAAAAACAGAAACTTCCGGATTTCATTTCTGGAATTGCGGTCATGTGTAGGTCCCAACGTTTATATCTTTCACTACGAACTCTGTAGTAGATGAAATTTACATCCTTCGACTGTTACATCAGTCCACACTTCACTTCGAACTTTCATAATGCTTTCTTCAAGGTCTGAAAACATCTTTGATGGAGGCAATTTCAGATCTAGATTATCACATTTATCAACAACTATTGGAAAGACATGCATATAAAATAAAGTTTCCTTGTCGCCCAACAAAGATAAAATCATTGGAAAGTAATGTCCATTAACAAACCCGTGGATCATAAATAGCTGACAGAAAAACTTTGTGCTTTACTCGAAAGACCCATCAATGTACATTGTGTCACACTGACTAAGCATTTTGAGGTTTTGAACTTCACAGAATATTACAGTGTTCTTTCCAGTGTCATTATGAAGCAACAAATCCGCCCCATTTGTCGTTTCCGCAGTTAATGTGTTCGGAATACCATGAACCTCCTGAATACTTATAGCTAATTTCGGCAGAATCTTTCGCCAAGCTCTGTAAATGGATTTACGAAAGCTGTCGACATCTTCAATGGTTTTATCTTCCGTGTGTTCTCCTGTCAGTTGATTGTATTTAAGTTTTCATGGTCTCTAACACATATCTACTGTAGCTTTCCTCTTTAGGTCACAAACTATTTTCTACCTCTGAATTTTGTCATCAGCTATTTCTTTGTAATTGGGTCTTCTTGACTGTCGAGCACAGTTGTGTATTCAAGGGAGGCAGTTTTACTAAAGCTTTTGCATTTCTTAATGTTGCACAGCCATTCACTTTTTGACAATTATTCGAATCTGAAAGCGTAATCTTTCCGATGTAGCATTTTCCTTCCCATTCTACTCACAATAACTGCAACAGCGTCGGTGGATATGTTCATTTCGAAAAGATCCGCCGTAGACTCAAACATGAACCCACGCTGATAAAGTAGTTCGGGAGCCATGGCTCCTGTTACTTGCTAAGACTGCTCGGTTACGGAGGCGTGGATCATGCTCCCGTTCCCCCAACATTCGGGCCATGACGTCATCATACATCTTCCTGACATCATGGAGTTGCGCCGACGTTAGTTACGGAGCTATTTGCTCTGTTTAGCACTGAGTATCACAACTTGTCTAATTTCAGTCTTCCTCCTTTTCTTCCAAAGTTGTTTTTGTGCTTTTAGAATTACTGTGGCTCCTGCGTTCATCCTAACGTTCTAATGACTGGACCTTGATAAAACTACAGTAACAGAGCAACGAATTTGGTGGCTTTCATACTCCCAAAGCATGATCTGCTAATGTCGATTTAGTCGTGTTTCCCAGGCAACAGTTGCAATTAGTTAATGTTTCTTAAGTAGTTCGAATGTACACTTGAGCACGTGCACAAGGGATTTTGTGTAACTATGCTGCTGAAAGCGTAGGGCATAGGTACTTTCCACTCTTCAAATGTCCCTGCACCTTTCTTGTCGGTTTGAACAATGTGCCAACTTTGCATCTTTTTATCCCGCTACCGAAGCGATCTGTGGCCGTTTATATGAATCCGAGTAAAACTTCCCATTTAGATGGTTCTTTTTCGCTAGATCCGTGAATGTAATGCCCTACTTATCTTTTTGTCAGGGTAGCAATTTCTTCTGAAAGTAGTTCTAAATGATGAGCTCTTCCTCCAAGTACTGTAGCTCACTGATTCCTTGAGACCGGTTCTCCAATGTATTAATAACGTATCTTTTCTGCTTGAGCTGGAGTTTGGAATTTTTGTGAAAGAAAAATGGTTCAAATGGCACTATGGGACTTAACATCTGAGGTCATCAGTCCCCTAGACTTAGAACTACTTAAACCTGACTAACCTACGGACATCACACACATCCATGCCCGAGGCAGGATTCGAACCTGCGACCGTAGCAGTCGTGCGGTTCCGGACTGAAGCGCCTAGAACCGCAGGGCCACAGCGGCCAGCTTTTTGTGAATGTATCTATCCGTGTGAGAGGGATTGGTATCCGAGTTTGTAGCCTCTGATGATGTCTCTTCTAGGATTATGACACAAAATATTAGTCACAGAAGCATGCGTCAGACAGCGGCCTAATGCCCCTACAACTAACATCACCAAGGATTCCATAATTGGTGCACTTCACAAGAGGTGGACGAGATGTGACGGACTCTAAACATATCGGTCCCTCTCGGTAGTGTGGAAGGTATTCACTTTAAATACTATAACTTCAAATGGTAGTGGTAGTCATTTATAAGTACAGTGAAAAGTGTGAATTGTAAAATATCCTATGAAACTGAATCTTGATATTTTTCGTACCCGAGTATTCATTTTGCAAAATGTGGATATGTATAACGAGCAGATAGTAAACTGATTCACACGAAAGACCATTTAGTTTGGTAATACCTTAAGTATTAATTACTTAAACTTACGATGAGCCAACAACTTCGTTGCATATTTGACTGGCTGGGTGGCTAGCTCGTATTGTACCTGATACATGAGTCAGACTTTCCCCGTTTGGCTCCCGCAGCACATAGTTACTCCAAATTTAAACGCTCATTTACCACATGCTACATAGTAAACTTTTTCTATGACGCTTCTCTTTGAACTCTGTTTTCACTAATTTGTGAGTTACTCGTATCTCCTACACTTTTCGTTATTTTTCCGTATTGGTTATATTGTGTATCCTGATTATGTAGCGTACATTGAACCACATGGAGACTGATTCTAAACTGAATTTTCCAATCGTGTGCTTTCAGTGTCTCACGCAAATGATCGCTTAGAACTACAGCATTTACACTTACGTATTACATACATCGCTAAAAGACGATGTTTATCAAATGCTCGTCCGCAATAATCAGTGGTAATTTCATTTCTGACTGAAATTGCTGGAGATTAACATTGGAAGTTATTTCATAGTTAGTTTACACTTTATCTGATAGTACACACCAGCTCCATGTGTTTTGACTACGTAAAAACTTTCGTCGGTATGTCTGTACTCGAATCTGATACCTTGCGTTTCCTAAGCACTGCCCTTCTATTCGATTTCAATCAGAAGAGTAGGTTTACTGTCCTTCAAAGCCAGGCTATCCGGTTCAAATCCCTGTGCGGCTCTCAATTTCAGGTTGTCACGAAATTTCAGCAGAGCGGATATTTCGAAAAAAAAAAGTAACGGATTGATTCTGTGAGTGGCATCAGTCTCCGGAAGGAAGGCGTACGTGTGAGTAGTCCAGAACGCCGCGTAACATTACACACTAGAACACAAATCTTGGTGTCGACATGTCCCAACACTATCGGTCGCTCACGTTACTCTCTATGTGTATTTGCAGCGCAAGCAAAGCCGCCCGTGTGTACGCCGGCGGAACAATAGCGATTCGCACCAGGCGCAGTGGAGACAGGTGTTGTCTCGCGCCGGTTCGGACTAGCAATCGATCACCGGCAGCCAGAGAGTATTTGGACAAGTGCTCCTACGCGCGTCATCGCGAGCGATCGGAGTACACCGACAGCTGTGGTGAAATGATTCTGCTGAATACAACTTGTGTACATACAATCTATTAACAGAAACTGAGCTGCGTGGAAGGTCCTGCGAGTCAGCGTGCGTCACGCAACCTCCTCGACGTCGCCTACCTGTGCTCGCTATAAGAAGCTGACGCCGGGAACAGAGCGACACTCTCAGTACAGCATCCGTCGTCTGAGCAGCCTTCTCTGACAGGTACGCACAAGCTGGTAGCTGACTATAGAGTTCTCAAGTAGTCTTTATCTTTCTAGTGCAGTATGCTTTCTTCGTGGTGGCACGACGTCCTCGGAGCGCCCTTTCCGTGGCGTCTTTCCTGTTTCGGCATCGTCGCACGGTGCGCACTCGCAAACCGTTCGTCACTCCGTCGTCTTTTTAACCTGGATGGAGAGGAAGATCTCACACACAATTTTATTCAGAGAAATATGCACATTTTGTTCCATATGTTAGAATGTTCTAAGGTCGAGATAGCGAACAAGAGCCCAGTGTTGAGATAGATTATAGTGGCAAACCACCTAAATTTACACTCAGAGAGACGATTTCAACAGATCTACAGTCATTAATGCAATGTGGCAATTCAACCTGTGTCTGATTCAGCCCGCTGTTTTACGGTGCAGCGAAGTACTTGTTGAGCTACCTAACCAAGTTTTTGGATGGCAGCCAAATTCAGTAGATTCATTATGAAATGAAATGTCCCGTGGCTAAGGGCGCCCGTCGGGTAGACCGTTCGCCTGGTGCAGGTCTTTCGACTTGACGCCACTTCGGCGACCTGCGCGTCGATGGGGATGAAAAGTAGATTCATTATGCAAAATATGGACACATTTTAGATCCGTTATTTGGCACCACATAGTCCAAGGAGAACGACACTTGATAAAGACGGACTCATGAAGCTCTTGCTGTGAATTTGGTCTACGAAATTCGTGTCTGCTTTTCCCGTTTAAACGGTCGCGGATAACAGTTTTGTTGAGCGCCTGTAGCACAAAAACACAAGTAACATATCAGGCGGCAAGGCGAATTGGTTCAAATGGCTCTGTGCACTATGGGACTTAACTTCTGAGGTCATCTGTCCCCTAGAACTTAGAACTACTTAAACCTAACTAACCTAAGGACATCACACACATCCATGCCCGAGGCAGGATTCGAACCTGCGGCCGTAGCGGTCGCTAGCTTCGAGACTGTAGCGCCTAGAACCGCTCGGCCACCCCGGCCGGCCAAGGCGAATTGATTTCCCGGCAGTAGCTGGAACTAACTTGGGTCGCATGATTAGGTACAGTCATTTTCCAATACGCTAACTTGGGTCACATGATTAGGTACAGTCATTTTCCAATACGAAGTGCTGCTTGTTTTGGAGGTCTGCTGTTAATATCCTTCTCTAAACACTCCGAATAATTTTCAGTTATGCCTCATATCCGCAGGTTACGTGTGGCAGCTAGCGACTGCTCTCCCCTATAGTTAACTTACCGTCCGTCAGATAACCGGGAACATGTGTTACTCACTTGGTATCCTACCGTGTAACTGCTATCAGCGGGACCAAGGCGCTTTTCTGCATGTAACTACGGTATGTCTGGAAAATTATGTGTTCACCTCACATATGAGCCTTTTACACACCAATATTTACATAATTCGCAAGTAGGTGGAGGAAATGAGTTTTCTTAATAGAGAATTGTTGCAGAATATATCAATAAGTTCGATGACGTAAGGCAACAGATTCGCAATAAGCGAAAGAAAAAATAACTGAACGAAGAGGAGACAGCTCTCACAAATTTTGTGACACGTTTGATTGTCTGCTTTTGTTACTTTCTGTAAGGAGATGCGCATGCATAGTAAAGTGTTCCTTGCCGCGCGGGATTAGCCGAGCGGTCTAAGGCGCTGCACTCATGGACTGTGCCGCAGATCCCGGCGGAGGTTCGAGTCCTCCCTCGGGCATGGGTGTGTGTGTTTGTCCTTAGGATAATTTAGGTTAAGTATTGTGTAAGCTTTAGCAGTTAAGTCCCTTAAGATTTCACTCACATTTGGACATTTTTTGAAAGTGTTCCTTATTACTTCGTGCTGTAAATACTCCCATGATAGGTGACTAATGTTTAACGGGATTTATTGAAACGAGAAGAACACACTTTAATTTTTTCGATTTTCAAATTTTGTTGCGATCTGTGAGTCGCCTTTGTAATGGCAGTTTTTGCGTTGACACGAACGGGATCAACGCCCCAAAGTGCACTTACTGCCTGTCTGACGATTGCCAGCGGCTACGAAAATTTATATTATTACAGATGACTAGCACCGGGCGGACTCTTCGCTTCTGCAGCTGCTTTTAAACTGTTCCTTAAGGCAAGTTTTCGCCTGATTACTTGTAATTTTTATGTTTGCCTTCCATAGGCCGGTGGCAGGATGGCTCTGTGGCATATCCTCATGAAGGTCGACTACCGTGAAAAAATGCCAAAATAGCCAAAATTAACCAGAAATGGAAAATGAAAAATAATTGAGTCGATGGCGTAAATGATCTACTTTCAGTAATTTTGTGGGACATTGGTACCTGCTCGAGGGAAAGTAATAGAACACTACATGTCGTTCTTAACTCAGAGAAATATTCACATGTGAAAGTAGCTGCTAGCTTGCAAAGACCTAGTGAATAATGTTGGTAATTCCTTGGCACATTTTACAAATGATGCTGTTGTATACAGAGATGTCGTTAACACTAGAAAATTGCAGCGAAGTGCACGAAGACCTGTATCAGATCGACGTTTGGTGCAGGGTTTGTTAATCGACCCTCACGTACCTAGGTGTGACGAACGTACTACGTATAAGTACGTGAGGAGATCTATTATTGTTTGATTAATCTATTGCCGAGAAATGCCTGGAAACAATTATATTCATTACATACCCAGGGGTATGTGCACGGAACGTCTACGTCAAACGAATTGCAGATGCCAGATGGAGATTCACTGGAAGAATCCTCAGTAGTCCACCTACGAAGGAGGTAGCTTTCAAAACCCTCGCTGAGTGTACTTCTCAGTGTGAGCTAATCACCCAACAAGGTCGATAGGGGAAATAGAGAAGATCCAAACAAGCACTTTATGTGTTATCACGGCTTCGTTCAATAGGCGCGAAAGTGTTACGGAGATGGGATGGTAATCCAGCTTCAGTGGCTGACGCCACAAGAGAGGCGTTATGCATCAATGTGTAGCTTGCTATCAAAATTCCAGGATCGTACTTTAGTGGAATAGTCAGCTAATACAATGGTTCGTTCGCACATGTTGTTGTTATTGTTATTGTCGTTGTCGTCGTTGTGGTTTTCAGTCTGGATATTGGTTAGTAGCAACTCTCCTCAGTACTCTATCCTCTTCATCCATTGCTAACTACTGCAACCACCACGCACTGAAACCTGCTTAGTGTCGTCGAGTCTTTGTCTTCCCCCACAGTTTTCATCCACCCACATTTTTCCTCCATTATCAAATTGGTGTTGCCTTTTTGCTTCAGGATATGCCCTACCAGCCGATCCCTTCTTTTACTTAGAGTATGCCACAAATATCTTTTTCCCCAATCCAGTTCAGCATCTCTTGTTTGGCTACACAATCTACCCATCTAATCTTCAGTATTCATCTGTAACACAACGTTTTAAAAGTTTCTATTCTCTTCTTGCCTGAAGTGCTCATAGTCCACGTTTTACTTCCATGGAAGGCAACACTTCAGACAAGTACTCTCAGGAAAGACTTCCCAACGTTTAAAATTGTTTGGTTTCAACAGATTTTTCTTTTTTGAGAAAGATTTTTCTTGCTACTGACAGTCAGCATTTAGTATCATCTCTTAGGCAGCTTTACTTCCCAAACAGTGAAACCTGTAACAATTTTAGTGTCTCATTTCGTAATCTAATTTCTTCAGCTTAACCTCATTTAATTCGACTACAGTCCATTACCATTATTTTACTTTTACTATTTTACTAATGTCGATCTTATAACCTTTTCTCAAGACAATATCCATTTCATTCAATTTCTCTTCCAAGTACTTTTCCGCCTCTGACAGTATCACAATGTCATCGGCGAACATCACAGTTTTTATTTGTCCTCCATGAACTTTAATTCCCATTCCAAATTTTTCCTCGTTTTCGTTCACATCTTCCTCAATGTACAGGCTGAGTAACAGCGAGGACAGGTTATAACACTGTCTCAAGTCCTTCCCAACTACTGATTCTCTTTCACGACCTTCGACTCTTGTAATTGCAGTCTGTCTCTGTACAGATATCTGGTGAAAAAACAATAAGGGTGAAATTAGAGGGTATCGAGATCGTACTCAGACTTTTCATCAGTCGCTCTACCTGCGCGCCATTTACGATTGGTACAGGGAAGGGGGAATGACGCAGTGCTACACCAAGTATATCCGCAACACACCATAAGGTGACTTTGGAGAATAGATGGAGATGGGGATGTAGATATTAGTAACAATGGCTTCTGTGCCGTCCTGTTTCTTCACAGTCTCCGTGCCACGCGTTATATGCTTTTGCTTTTTGTTAGACGACAAAGCAAGCGAAGGAGTTTAATTCAGATGGTGTGGTATCTACGCGGAGGAGATGTGCGTTTGGCAATGCTTATTTACAAGGCAATTAAAATGTGAGCCGCAGATAATGGAGTAGAGTATGCAGTATTTCATCTATATCTATAACCATACTCTGAAAATCATTATAAAGTGCATGGCAGAGGGTGCTTCCCATTATAACGGCTGTTCGAACTCCTTCACATTTCATGCACGTGTACAGCGTGGGAAAAATATTTAAGTAGGTATTTTCGCGCTGTCAAACCTCGCCCTCGCGATCTCTGCAGGATCGATACTTAGGGGGTTCCTAGATTCATTACCCAACGCTGACTATTGGAACTTTCTAGGGTCATCTTCAAGCAGCTGCCAGGTCAGTTTCTTCAGTCTCTTTGATACTCTCCCACGCATCAAACAAACTTGCGGACCATTCGTGCAGCCTTCTTTTTGTATACATTCTACATCCCCTGTTAGTCCTATCTGATGCGGATCCCACGCACTTGAGCAATATACCAGGACGGACCGCATGAGTGGAATCTCCTTTGTAGATCGATAGCATTTCTCTAGTTCTCAACCAATGAAGCGATTTCTTCCACCTGCTTTACCTGTGACTTAGCATGTATGATCGTTCAATTTCATATCACTACAGACTGGGACAGCCAGCTTTTCGTATGAGTTGACCGACTGGAACTGTGACTCGCTGATATTGTGTCATAGGGTACTAAGTTTTTTTCGTTTCGAACGTTGCAAAATTTTACATTTCTGAACATTTAAAGCAAGTTCTAATCTGTAGACCACATTGAAATCTTATCAAGATCCGGTTGAATAATAGTGCAGCTTTTTTTAGGCAGTACTTTGCTGCAGATAACCGCACCGCCTGAAAAAACTCTGAGGAATTATCTGCCATGTCAATGTACAACATGGACAGCAAGGGTCACAACACTCTTCCCGGTGGGACACCTGAAGTTGCATTTAGATCTGTGGATAACTCACCATCCAAGATAATATGCTGTGTTCTCCCCACCAAGGAGTCGTCAGTGATAAATTCGCTTGGTACACTGTACGACAGTACTTTCGATAGTGAGCATAGTTGTCAACGGCTTTTGGAAGTCAAGAAACATTGCACCTTAATGGCTGCCTCGATACGTGGCTTTCAGGATGTCACGTGGGAAAAGCGCGAGTCAGGTTTCATACGATCAATTTTTTCGGAATCCATCGTTGTTGGCATGAAGGAGGTCGTACAGTTCGAGGTAGCTCATCACATTTAAGATCAGACTATGTTCTAAGGTTCTGCAACAAATGGACGTCAATGATGTTGGGCAGTAGTTAGTGGATCACTTTTGTTAGCCTTGTTGTAGACGTGTGTAAGCTGTGGTTTCTTCGAACTACTGGTTACGATATTTTGTACGAGGAATCTACGGTGTCATCTTCTTCTTCTCTTCAGGTATTAGGAGAAATTGCCTGTTACGTTACCCATAGTTGCCGGGGTCTTCTTCTATCTTCTCTTCCTTGGCACTTGTACACTACTGGCCATTAAAATTGCTACACCACGAAGATGACGTGCTACAGACGCGAAATTAAACCGACAGAAGAAGATGCTGTGATGTGCAAATGATCAGCTTTTCAGAGCACTCACACAAGGTTGGCGCCGGTGGCGACACCTACAACGTGCTGACGTGAGGAAAGTTTCCAACCGATTTCTCATACACAAACAGCAGCTGACCGGCGTTGCCTGGTGAAACGTTGTTTCGATGCCTCGTGTAAGGAGGAGAAATGCGTACCATCACGTTTCCGACTTTGATGAAGGTAGGATTGTAGCCTATCGCGATTGCTGTTTATCGTATTGTGACATCGCTGCTCGCGTTGGTCGAGATCCAATGACTGTTAGCAGAATATGGAATCGGTGGGTTCAGGAGGGAAATACGGAACGCCGTGATGGATCCCAACGGCCTCTTGGTCGAGATCCAATGACTGTTAGCAGAATATGGAATCGGTGGGTTCAGGAGGGAAATACGGAACGCCGTGATGGATCCCAACGGCCTCATATCACTAGCAGTCGAGATGACAGGCATCTTATCCGCATGGCTGTAACGGATCCTGCAGCCACGTCTCGATCCCTGAGTCGACAGATGGGGACGTTTGCAGGACAACAACCATCTGCACGAACAGTTCGACGACGTTTGCAGCAGCATGGACTATCAGCTCGGAGACCATGGCTGCGGTTACCCTTGACGCAGCATCACAGACGGGAGCACCTGCGATGGTGTACTCAACGACGAACCTGGGTGCACGAATGGCAAAACGTCATTTTTTCGGATGAATCCAGGTTCTGTTTACAGCATCACGATGGTCGCATCCGTGTTTGGCGACATTGCGGCGAACGCACATTGAAAGCGTGTATTCGTCATCGCCATACTGGCGTATCATCCGGCGTGATGGTATGGGGTGCCTTTGGTTACACGTTTCTGTCACCTCTTGAAGACACATTGAACAGTGGACGTTATATTTCAGATGTGTTACTACCCGTGGCTCTACCCTTCATTCGATCCCTGCGAAACCCTTCGTCTGAGCAGGATAATGCACAACCGCATGTTGTAGGTCCTGTGCGGGCCTTTCTGGATACAGAAAATGTTTGACTGCTGCCCTGGCCAGCACATTCTCCAGATCTCTCACCAATTGAAAACGTCTGGTCGATGGTGGCTCGTCACAATACGCCAATCGCTACTCTTGATGAACTGTGGTATGGTGTTGAAGCTGCATGGGCAGCTGTACCTGTACACGCCATCCAAACTCTGTTTGACTCAATGCCCAGGAGTATCAAGGCCGTTATTACGGCCAGAGGTGGTTGTTCTGGGTACTGATTTCTCAGGATCAATGCACCCAAATTGCGTGAAAATGTAATCACATTGCAGTTCTAGTATAATATATTTGTCCAATGAATACCCGTTTATCATCTGCATTTCTTCATGGTGTAGCAATTTTAATAGCCAGTAGTGTCATTTCTAGACTCTAAGGGGAGTCTGCCACTCTCCATTCTTTCAAAGTGTTCGTCTCACTTTCTCCTATAATCTAGAATTTTAACATTTAGGCTAAACATTACTAGATTTTCTCCAATGTCTTGATAGTACAATAATTGAAAGTTAGCCACATATTCGGTAGACAATCCGACAGGAATTCCTTCAGGCCCTTGAGCTCTGTTAAGTTTCAGCGGTTTGAGCTGTTTATCGACGCCACTGGCACTGACACCTTGCGCAGGCCAGCAATGTCGGCGGTGACGTGCAGCTCGTGCTCGTTCTACGACGCTCCGGTGATCGGCGAGGCGTGCGGCAGCTCGTTCGTGGCGTTCATGACGGCGCTGCAGGCGCTGCTGCAGGCGCGCTGCGACATCTCGGACGCGTGCCGGCGCGCCGGCCACGACGCCTCCTCGCTGCAGGCCGGCGCTGACGTCGGCGGCGTGCCGGTGTACGACTACGTGGTGGTGGGCGCCGGGCCGGCGGGCAGCGCGCTCGCCGCCAGGCTCAGCGAGGACGCGGCCAGCACGGTGCTGCTTCTCGAGGCCGGGCCCGAGGAACCCACCATCACCGAGATACCCACCTACGCCATGTCCGGCGTCGGCACCGTCGTCGACTGGAACTACACCACGGTAAGCCGGCGCGGCTCGCAGCAACACCGACTCAAAGGAAGGCCTCGGCGCTTGTTCGTGACGTCACGTGAGCTAGGCACGGCGAACGCCAGGTCTGTTGCAGGCACACTCATAATGGTGGTGTATCCCTCTCTGACACAGGAAAATGTGAAACTGCTGGCGGTTGTTGACCAAAACACATTGTTCTGAGAGATTTCTGCAATCAATTAATTGTGCAGTTCATTACACTTCTTAACAAATAGTGTACTCCTGAACTTAAATTTCCACCTGTTTTAAGGATTGACATACAAAAACAACTTCATGGTCCAGCAGCAACAGAATTCGTGCTTCTTTGCCTTATTTGTAAATCTGAGGAAGTTACGTTTGTACTGGGTTGCTTTTACAAGAAACTGTGAACATATTGGTGCTCTTCTTTAGGTATCTTGGTTGACTGTGGGGTGAGGAGCACTGAATGTTAATGAAATATCTTGCGATTCTACACGTTGGGTGAGGGTGTGGGAGACAGAAGAAGAGGCAAAAGAGAGATACTTGTTTTATCAAATAAAATTTTTTTATCTTATAAAGTTCCTCGTTTCAGTTGCAAGAGGGGAATATTTATCTTTTCTAATGTGCATGTTTAAAAAAGTTTAAGCTCAGCAGTATTTTCGATGTATGAAGCTATTTTGTTTCCTGTTTAGAATTCCTTTCGTTGAAAACGACTGTAATCTAATGACTGGCACATTTGGACATTTACACATGTCAATTAGTTCACACTTCCAGTGACGATGTCAAACGAAAATAAATAAATAAAAGAAACGAGTTCATTGTAAGGGGGTTGGGGTAAGTTTCGATAACAAAATGGATCAAGTAAATATAGTTACTTGAATGTAAAATTTCCGAAGCTTGCAATGGGGCAAAGCATCTTCTCATATTGATCTATGTTTGTTTCGACAGGATTCAGTAATACAGAACTACGATCTTCATTTGTAGCTTTACGATAGTAAGAAAATCTTTCATCTAAATAAAACTGCAGAATCCAAAACAATACCAAACATTTTGTCCAAAAATAAGAGATTTATAGTGATAAGCACGCCCAGGCGTTTCTGCCTGCAACAGACCTGGCGTTCGCCGTGCCTAGCTGACGTGACGTCACGAACAAGCGCAGAGGCCTTCCTTTTAGTCGGTGTTGCTCGCAGGCGGGAATACGGGACCAGACTCACACTGCAGCAGACCGAAGGAGGGCGTGCTCATAAGCTGCAAATGGCCGTCCCGCAGTGGATACATTGGTTTATGTACGAGGCGTATTTTTTTTACGTAAGCACCGTTTTCAAATTAAAAAAAGACGTGCTAAGATATCTCAATAATTTTATATTTTCATAAAAGCCTGTACCTTAATCTACTTATCTACATAATTTCTGCCAATATTGACGCACTTTTCATAACGTTGTACCAGTTTTTGAATACTGTCCTCATAGAAGTCTGCCGCCTGACTTGTTAACCAGTGCAACGCCACTGTTTTGACTTCGTCATCGTCTTGAAGACGCTGACCGCCCCGTTACATTTAGATCTGTCGATAATTCTCCATCCAAGATAACATGCTGTGTCCTCCTCACCAAGGAGTCGTCAGTGATAAAATTCGCTTGGTACACTGTACGACAGTACTTTCATAGTGAGCACAGTCATCAACTGCTTTTAGAAGTCAAGAAATATTGAATCGGATTGACTGCCTCGATCCGTGTCTTTCACGATGTCACGTGGGAAAAGCGCGAGTTAGGTTTCATACGATCGATTTTTTCGGAATCCATAGTTGTTGGCATGGCCGCAAGATCGGGGCTGTGCGGAGGATGGTCTAGACTTTAGAGTTTCCCATGGAAAAGATGTGACGAGATCTTCGGTCTGATTCACCACATGCGGACGAGCATTGTCTTGTTGCAAAATGATGCCCTTGCTCAACTTCCATGGACTGTTGCTTTGATTCTGGTGTGACATAGGTCACCCATGTTTCATCGCCCGTAACAATTTGGCTTAAGAAATCATCACCGTCGTTGTGATACCGCTCAAGGATAGTCAATGCACTGTCTAAACGTTTGGTTTTGTGCACATCCGTCAACATTTTCGGTACCCAACGTGTGCACAATTTTCGGTAATTGGAGTGCTCGGTCCTATGACATACAAAACACTACGAGAAACATTAGGAAAGTCATCCCGCAAGGAGGAAATCGAAAAGCATCTGTTTTCTCTCACTTTATTGTCCACTTCCTGCACCAAATTTCCTTAACGACCAAAGGACGCCCACTCCGTTGTTCATCATGCACATTTATGTGCCCATCTTTAAATGCTCTCACACACTTTCTTACCATTCCATCACTCATAATGTTTTCTCCGTAAATTGCACAGATCTCACGATGAATATCGATCGCTTTTAGGCCTTTAGCAATAAGAAATCTTATAACAGACCGTACTTCACAGTCGGCGAGACTCACGATTATCGGAGGCATCTTAAACATTCAGTACACAACGTAAACAAGGAAGAATCAGACTGTAATGGTGTCAGCGCGTAGATTAAGGTACAGGCTTTCATGTAAAAATAAAATTATTGAAATATCTTAGCACGTCTTTTTTTAATTTCAAAACGTTACTTACTTAAAAAACACGACTCGTAAGATGGTGGATGTTGAGCACAGCCGGACATGGCCACTGTTTGGATGGGTGATCATCCGGTTAGGCCGCGCACTGTTGACAACTTTCCCTTTACCTTCACGGCGGGGGTTGGGGGCTGGGGTAAATTAGAGGTGATGGCCCTGATCACCAGTTTTTGCGCCAGTGTCCTGGATTAAATTTGAAATTTCTTACGAAGTGAGGGCATGCAATACTGTTGCACGGGGACGTTCAACTCGGTGGACCCCTTGGTGCTGTTTGGGAGGAGTATTCTATGCCGGCGCCACATGACATCACACTAGGCACACATCCATTACAGTCAACTGCACTTAACACAACAGCACATAATGCTGGCGCTTCGTGAAGGAAAGGTGCCCATCGCTGCGAAGGACAGAAAATACCTTCAGGCAGCTACACCTGCCCTTCTTGGTCTCTCAGCCATTCATACTATACGAGTGTACTTTAACTTAGACATAAACTTCTATCAACCCGAAAAAATTAACTTTTGTCATGAGGTTTTTGGTTATTAGGAACTGCAAACTATAATACACAGCTAATCTTTTTATTTCATTTAGTCTGTCAATTCTGGTCAAATTCAGATGTTCAGGTCATCTGTATCAAAGCAAAACAAACTGGACGTTACGTGAATGCAATAACTACATACAGTAACTCAAAAACCATGCTTCATACTTACACTATGTGATTAAAAATGTCGAGACACCTACTGGTAGACATCAATATAGTGTGTGACCACTCTTCTCCTTTATGACAGCTTGAAATATGCTGGTTGCACTTTCCATGAGCTGTCTGAATGTCTGTGTAGGAATGGCAACCGATTCTTCCTCAAGAGCCCAAACAAGAAACATAGTGACGTCAGACGATGGGGTCTCGAGCGAAGTCGACTTTCCAACTCATCCTACAGGTGTTACATTCGGTTCAAATAGGGTTTCTTGTGGGGACAGTCCATTTCAGGAATGTTACTGTGCGCAAACCATTGACTCACAAATGCTGATTTATAACAAGGTGAGTTGTCACACTGATACGAACAATCATTTATCCGAACTGTGTCATATCTGTAGGCAGTACACGATGCTATAAAATGTATTCAGATCCTTCCGCATTTGGCTTTTTCTTAAGCGCAATACGAGGATCATACCAAAACCACGACAAGACACCCATTTGGTAATACCACCTTCTCTGTATTTCACTGTCGACCCTTCACATAATAGAGGGGAAAGTTCTCCAGTTATTCGTCAGACCCAAACCCTTCCATCGGATTTCTACGGGTATAGCGTGATTCATCACTCCAAATGACACTTTGCAGTCGGCCACTGTCCGATTGCGTCGGTCTTTACACAACCTCAATCGTCATTTTGCTCTGACTGCAGAAATATCTGGTTTAGGAGGAGTTGCTTTTTAGCTCTTTGTGCCCAGTCATTGTCCTAGCTGGACTGTTGGCAGCACTTTGGAACTCACGAACGATTCATTACGGTGATTTCATGCGATTTATTACAGGTACCCTCTGCATTGTACGATGGTCCTTGTGCGTCATTACATCAGACCTGATTTGTCTTAGTTTAGCTGTTTTGTTTCCTCGCGTTTCCATTTCACAATGACATGAAAAACCGTCTTTTATTTTTTTTAATTAGAAGGATAGATATGTCCATGGTGGGTTTCTTACTTAGGTGTACCGATCTACATTAGTACCACCGGAATAAACTTCTTCACGAGCACGAGCTCCTTGAAAGAAAAAATGTCAGCTCCAGTTTTAAAAGCCGACATTAATGGCTGGAAGAAAGGAGTGTTTTAATAAAAATAGCAAATCCGCATGCCATGGTTGGCTGGGATACCCGTAGAGTATAAATATGTATGGAGTGAGCATTAGGATGCGCAGAACGAGAATTCCGTCACAACAGCTCCTGCAGCTCAAGTCACGTGAGTTTGGGACAGCGCCCCGTATAACGCTTTGCGTACTTCGAGTGCTATTACTTCGCTACTGCAGATAGCTCACATTCAGAAGTGCCGTGAAACTTTGTATACGCGTTTTACTCAAATTTTAACAATCAAATACCGGGAACTGAAGTTGGCTTAAAGAGGTAAAGAGCAATGGTATTGTGGTTTTTCGTCACAGTATCGTAGCCCAGATTCCACTTTATTTACGTTTTTTCTGTAACAGGAAAAGAATTGACAGCCAACAATATTTTCTTACGTTTCATATTGTACTTATTCATGCTGTCTAATTTCTGTGCTAATTAATTACGTTACAGTGACACTGTATAGGGAACTGTCTCATGTAGAAATAATTAATTACACTCAAGAGTTCGAGAGCCTGCAAAAATCGGAGGAAATTAATCAAATTGTCATGTATAAATTTTACCTGCACATGATATATATACAGTGCGTGGCAGTTTACTCGAACATATTTGCAGATTTATCCAGCTCTTGCCTGCTAAACACATAGCCATAATCGTAGAAATTATCTCTACAATGAACCTTATAATGTTGCGCCTCGATATTTTTCAACATATTAAGTGGCTCATATTAGTATACAACTATACATTTGTTGTACATACTTATGGAAAGTAACTGGTCGTCCTTACACATACTTCTCCTTACATATGCAGCAACGACGATACTGCACTACAGCTGGTACTAAAACTCAAACGTGCAGGAACGTATAAAAACAAGGAGAATACGTGTAATTTTAAAGTTTCGCTGTTATAGCAGACTGTAGACAAGTAACATCGTCCCAAAACCACATGACTATCCCTGTTTCATGTTGAGAACATGCGCAGTAGGCTATGCTCATTCTATAGATACATTTACTGTGTGGAGATACCCTGAGAAATGGTTTGGGCCGCTTAGTCGGAAAGAGTTTTCTTCTGTCGCGCACCACGGCCCCATTCTTTGTGGGAATGTGACAACTGTATCTTGTGTGTATTTACTGAGTGTAGGAAAATGTAACTGGTGTGTGCATAATACGGTATTACGTTTGTTTTGTGTGACGATGTTGAGAGAAGGGAGGGGGTGAAACCCAGTGCCAGCATATAGTCTACACCTTTCGAATGACACCAAGAGGGCTGCCGGGCTTAACGTCCTCTTCCGAAGGACGGAACACCATTAACAGAGTCACATGACTTCTTGGAACACTGCGGAGAGGTTTGGAATGTAGTCCAGTATACTGGCACGAAGTCAGGTAATCAAGAACTTTAAGCAGCCACGTACCTTCCCCTTGCTGGCCAAATAGTGGCAGTGAAATTTTCATCTACCATCAGGATTCAAACTGGCGTATCACCAAGTCGAATGGCATCGTGTAGGTATGCATTAGGGGCCTCGGCTTAGGAGGTGGGTAGTGCTTCAGGGGAGAATGGAAGTAGCGTTTGTTTAGCGGGGCGAAGTCGGAGTACATCAACGCCGCACGGTTTAGTTTAGTTTGTCCTGTGTTGAGATTTAGAGGCCACTTCAGTACCACAGTGATGAACACACTGCTGCCTCTAGGTGTGGGATCTGAGGCGGTCTGGTTGTTTTGTCCTCAGGTAGCCCAGGAGAACGCTTGCCTGGGGCAGGGCGGCCTGTGCAGCTGGCCGAGGGGCAAGATGGTGGGCGGTTCCGGGTCCCTGAACGGCATGATGTACACGCGTGGCCACCGCTCCATCTTCGACGAGTGGGCGAGCAACGGCAACTCTGGCTGGGGCTACGACGACGTGCTACCCTACTTCATCAAGAGTGAGTGCTTCCTGCCTCGGCGCTTTCTTTTCTTTAATGCATTCAGCCAAAATCACGTAAGTACTTCCCGATTTGCCACAGTGCGAGGTCGTCTAACTCCTGCTAAGAGCACTTAATACAGAATCATACGGCAAACCGGATTTTTGTAATTTTCTGTATTTATGGTACGTGAAATTCAGAACTCAAATATACCTCTTCTGGGGTAGTTCAATGCAACTCTGAAAGATAGTGGATGAAATAGACTTTGAAGTTTTCCAACTATGTTTAAATCGCTAATATAAAGTACTTGTTTTTCGACTAGCAGTATGGCTATGTCGTAGTGTGCTCGCTAGATTGTGGGGAGTGGCGGGGTGGGGGGTGGGGGGGGGGGGGTACGACGGGGGCCGGTGGTGGTGGTGGTGGTGGGGGTATTTGTTTACAAATGGAATCAAACTTCGAACGAAAGTGCTTCTACGAGCGTTTCTGTGAAGCGTACAGTACATAAAGCGCACGAAACTGGTAATCGCTAGATCGACTGTCATTTCGGTCAATATTTTATTCTTTCTTTTCTGTTCAGTTCAAATACTTACGGAATTTAAATATAACATTCATCAAATATATCCTAATTAACACATCTAATTATCATTTTATGAAAAATGCACGTCATCTTATTTTTAATTGTTGTCATTGCACACAAAAATACAGTTTTCGTTACACACAAAATTATTAATTACCAATCTTTGATAAAAGTTCGTTAATCAGGACTGTATAATTAAACAAATTAAAAATTAATTTATTCTATCTCTTTTATTTTACACTTCACGTAAATGCTCTTAGAACATGCACATTTGTTTGAAAGCTTGTTTCCGCCACTATTCGAACCCAGGCGTCCCGTGTGTGAGCCAAGCAATCTCCCACATAGCCACTCTGCTTGTCGAAAGAACACCACCTTTGTTTAGCATATTCAAAATGACCGGAAAACATCAAAGTCGATTTTATTGAGTATTTGTGAGAGTTGCTTCAAAATGCTTTGGGAGGAACATATTTGAGTTCTGAACTTCACAGGCTATCATAAGGTGGATTGCAATAGCCTCTTATTTTGTCCTTTTCATAACTGAACAGTTTCGGTGTGACTCTGACTCTTATCCAACGGCTGGGGACATGGCCCTCCAAAAAATAACTCATTTAAATATTTGTACATGCGTCAATTTCCAAATCTCACAGCGAAATTTCGGAGAATAAAGTAGCATGAAGAGTAGGAGAGTCGAAAATGGCAAGGAATTCTACAAGGATCAAGCTGCGTTTAATCCAAGGCTCTTTTCATATTCTTGTATGGGCGCCTGCCCATGTGAATGGCTTAGCATCTGATCGGTACCGTTCAAGTCAGGTAAAGTCGCATATTCTCAGGATGGTTGTACCTGCTACCAACAACAAATCCGAAATCGTTCGTAAGTCCACTTTCAGAACAGGCAAGCCACAGAAGATGGAGTAAGTGAAAACAGAAGGGAAAAGACCCTCCATTAAGAGATAAAAAGTACGTGGAAACAATTGAAAGGCACACTATTTGGCTCATTTTCATACCCATTGCCATACTTTTCAGACTTTCGGTCACAGTCGCCTGGCCTGTGTAGCCATTTCCTAGTGTCTGCTCAAAATGAAACATAGTTGAAATACAAATATAAAACAGCCATCGTTTCTTTAGTCGACAGAATAAAAAATGAAATGCAGTTGAATAAAAGAGAACTTATATGACACAACCCGTATAAGTGGTATGAGTATGTTTGGGCTACAGTCAAAACCTACGTTCGTCATACATTTTTAAATTGCAGTTAGCTGGTCTGTCATCCAATCAAGTAGAAGTATTTTATAAATGTAAATGCTTGTTTGACATTACAATAGTGAAGCCATAGTCACAGTACATAATTTTGTTTTGTTTAAAAAGAACGGGTTACATTACCGGTTTCAACGAACTATGTCATCAATTATGTCGGAAAGTAGACATTTAGAAGTAGAGTTAAAAAAAAAAGAGGTGACGTACAGTAGGGAGTAAAATTATATAATAAAATATTTTACTGGAAGAGCGGACTTTCAAATGAGCAGCGTGACACCAAATGTTTCTTGAATATTTATGATTGCAAGCGTTATACTCTTAACTGTAGCGTAAACCTGAGATTTTCCCATACCTCAGCGACTGTGTAGCGCCGGCCGCGGTGGCCGTGCCGTTCTAGGCACTTCAGTCCGGAACCGCGTGACTGCTACGGTCGCAGGTTCAAATCCTGCCTCGGACATGGATGTGTGTGATGTCCTTAGGTTAGTTAGGTTTAAGCAGTTCTAAGTCTAGGGGACTGATGATCTCAGATGTTTAGTCCCATAGTGCTCAGAGCCATTTGAACCATTTGAACCAGTTAGGACTCTCTTGGGGCCGAATGAGCATTTAATTCCTTGTCTGATTGTTTACCTCTTGTAGCTTATAATTTCTTTGGGAGCCTGGCTATACAACAAGTTATCCAGAACTGCTGATTGGTGTCATCCCATGCTGTAAAAGCCTACCTCACATTCTATTGTGTTTTAAACAGAACATGCATATAATTATTCCATTGATTCACTGCTTTCGGTTTCGTGCTTGTGGACTTCCCCCATACCATTTTCTTTCATTTCAAGTGAGTGAAACATCTCCTGTATGTTCGATCTCGGACTTTCAAGTGAGATAGCTTTTATCTGGAGATAGGGAAGCAGTAACAGATAGGGCAGCAGTTTCACTTAATTCTTCTCATTGATTTGACTGAGAATTCTCCATGCTAAAAGTTTAACATTATATTTCACAAGAGCCACAATAATAGGCTATGTGCTGACACTTGATTTCCCGATCCGCCTTCTTTGTCACTGTCACTGTCGTCAACAACACGAACGCGACTCACTACATGAGCTCATTACAGCCCCTGACACGAAACCGGCACACTTTCAATAACACATTCACGCTAAGCGACGGAAAAATGTGCAGCGCACAGGAAGTAATGTAGCAACTGCTGGCGGGGTGCTGCATAGCTCCTTGGGGCGTTCCAACCAGCTCTTTAGTTCCTCGATTTCTCGTCTGTACTCCATGGCCGTTGCTGATGTAGTTCGCCTCCGGCAGGTGAGCACAACCTGAACCCGGAGGAGGTGGACGAGGGCTTCCACGGCACGGGTGGCCCCATGGTGGTACAGCACTTCCCGTACGCGCCGCCGCTCACCGAGTACGTCATCGCCGCCGGAGAGGCCATCGGCTACCGCAGAGGCGACCTCAACGGCCAGAACCAGACGGGCATCAACAGGGCGCAAGCCATGGTCTACCAGGGGCTCCGACACGAGCCCAGCAGGTAACCACATTCTACTCATATGTTTATTTAACCCTTTCGTGGGCAAAATTATTGAGCAGTTTTGTTTAATGAATGGAGAGCAGATAATAGTTAACAGATAGGTATATTTATCATACAGAATATCAAATTTGCTCCAATTGTGAAAGTGAGGTCACACAACAAGGTGGGAAGTATTCTTGCCACTGCCCTTCCTTGGAGTTAAATGACAAAAACAACTTTTTCAATGTATCTCATATTTATTTGATAAATTTACTCCTCTTGTTACAATGATTGTTCATAATTACTTGCCATGAAATTTTCTGAAACATGAGTCTATGCAAAGTGGTATTTGACAATATGTACGAACACAGCGAGTGCTCTTTTCCGCAGCTTTGGTACTACAATGACGGCACGTCCAGTGGGTTTCTCCTAAACTGCGTTGATGCTCCCCTACAGCCACATGACGAAAATCTTCAGGTACTTAACCCCTTTTTGCCAGAAAGACAGGTTTTTGTCCACGCCTTTTTTGGGATGAGAAGCCAGCGATCAATTGTCTGGCTAGATGGATCCTGTATGTGTGCTGATCGTGCTGACCACTTTCTCTTTTACTTATTTTCCACAGGATAAAACTGTTCACTGCAGCAGCGTCCACCAGGAAATAAAATATTCTGTGCCACCATTTTACAGAACGTCTGCCAATAGCATACCTTTCTCGTAATTGATCAAACTTATCGACACCTCCCATTATTTTGTTGTATTCTGCCACAACTTCAGGACAAGAAACCTCTGTACTAGTACCATCCTTGCTTTTCCTTTTCACTGTGGCTGTTTCACATGGGTCATGAATTGAGGACAGGAAAGTGACTGGACGGTTATCCACCCATTTTACTGCAGAAATGGCTCCTTTTGTTTCAAACTGGAATTCCACTCGTTCCAATATTACCTTTTCCTTCATAAATTTGGGTAAATCAGTAGTACTTCCCTTATACTATAGCTTTGAGTAAAAAATCACAAAATGTCACCCAAACGGCACTGAACGGTTCCTCTACAGAGCAACACTCAGCTATACAATGTCTCTGCGTGAAGGTACAGCAAAAACGGCGGGAACTTCCGACTGGAAGTAGTACCCTATACTGTTCACTAGGTAGTGGCACCATACAGAGGTGGGAACTGTGAATCCCACGGGACTAGGAGCGAGTTCATTGTAGTGGGAAGCATGTTTCCCACGGCTCACGAAAGGGTTAACCTAATCAGCTTTCATACTTATCGTAGTTTCTACATAATACTCATCTTAAAAAACAACTACTATTTCGATAAGAAAAACAGTAATAAAATAGTGTTCATAGAATAAAAATGATTTGAATGCATGTAGAGACTCTGTATTGACTAAGAGCTAATAAATTTTACACTATTAGTATCGGTACTATTACTGCTGCTAATACCACTGGTAATAATAATAATAATGATAATAGTGATAGTGAAAGAAACAAATGTACGTGCAAAAGCGATATTTTCTGACATAGCGAGTTCCGAGGGAAACAAACTTTGATAAGCTGCATCATTTAAGAGCACTGTTTTAAAATGAGGAATATCGGTTTGGAAGGAACTTTGTACAAGGACAACGTAGACATAATTGTTGCTTCTGTAGATATGTCATTAATTATGTCTTGAAGCTGGAGATTTTAATCAGTTTTCTGTTATAATGAGCGAGGTCATTCCAGTCAGGTTCGTGCTACTTTATAGGACTTTGAGAAAGCGGCTGAGTGATGACGAGGGACAAAAAAGATTTTCCTCTGATGGGAAAGGGTGTTTCTGCTTCGTTGTTCAGACAAGAACGTTAAGGTCGAGGAGAGATATGAGGGACAGTGTACGCTGATAAGGCAACAGAGCAGACACAGTTCTGTTTGTACAATTTTCCTTATCGGGTCATGGGAGAGATGTAGATGTCTTCTTGTACACTGCAGCCGTGTCCTCATAGACCAGGTGCAGACTATCAGCTCGCTGTTGGGTCACTCTCGTGAAGCATGGGGAATCAAAGTATATAAGTCAGTCCAAGATTGGACTATCTTTCCGTTTCGTCTCAACCATTCAACGTGTTTTGTGTGCAAGATTCCCATTTAATGGTTTTTTGAGTTTAAGAAATGGCTCTAAGCAGTATGGGACTTAATATCTGAAGTCATAAGTCCCATGGACTTAGAACTACTTAAACCTAACATAAGGACGTCACACACATCCATGCCCAAGGCAGGATTCGAACTTACGACCGTAGCGGTCACGCGGTTCCAGACTGAAGCGCCTAGAACCGCTCGGCCACATCGGCCGGCAGCTTTTTACACACGCTGAAAATATTATTCAGCGTACTGATTCTAGTTACTGTTACTCAGTACAGAGAATTTCACAATTTTTATGAGGTATCTAATGGGTAGGAGCTTTCACGACATTACCTAACCGAGTTAAAGTAAACCGACACGAATAATCTACAGAAGAACGAAAGGCTGGTAGACGTCGACATGGGGTAAAATCAGTTTTAGTTCCGGAGATGTGTATAGACACTTAAAGTAATGTTACCCTACGACTTGTCTTAAAAGACAGAGAGGAAAACTGAAATTTATAGCTCTCCTAGATTTAGCAAAACAGTTAATAACGTTGAATGGAAATTCTGAAGCTATGTAGGATTAAATACATCGGGTGAATGGTTATTTACAACTTATATGGAAACCAGAGTCGAGGGACATGAAAAGGATGCACTAGTTGAGAATGGAATGAGAGGGGTTGTAAGAGATTTCAGATGTTATTCGATCTGTACACTGAGCAAACAGTAAAGGAAAGCAAAGAGGGATCTGGAAAGCGAGTTAAAGTTCAGAAAAGAGAAATAAAAGGTTTGCCGATCACACAATGTTTCTGTCAGACACAGGAGAGGACTTTGAAGTAATGTCTAACGGAATGATTAATGTCCTGAAAAGAAGATGTAAGATGAAAAGCAACAAAAGTGAAAGAGGGATAATGGAGTGTAGTCGAATTAAATCAAGTGGTGTTGTATGAACTAAATTAGGAAATGAGGCATTGAAATAAGGCGATGAGTCATTTAAAAAGGCAGATATAATGAGAGTGTAAAATGTAGACTGGGAACAAGTTTTCTGAAAAAAAAAGCACTTAGCATACAAAATAACTTCAAGAGTTATGAAGGTTGTATCTGTTCGACAGATTGAGTAATAAAGAGGTTCTGTATCGATATGGAAAGTCAATTAATTTGTGGTACAACAAGAGTAACAGAAGGGAGAGGCTGAGAAGATATATCCCGAATCCCTATGAAATAGTAAATATGACAATGGCGGTAAATGTGATGTGTACAGGTTGAAGAGGGAGTCCAGGGCATGACAACAGCAAAAATGTTCAACAGGATTTAGGGTGCAGTAGTTATACACATATGAAGATACTTGCAGAACCATCTAATGAGCAAGACTTGTTAGTAGATTATCAATATCGTCATAAGGAAATAGACTGTACGAGGGGCGTTCAGTAAGTAATGCACCACATCTTTTCCTGAAAGCACATTGATTGCATTCAGGATTCCAATACATCATATTATCTCCCATTCTTTTGGCTACGACACCCCATTTTTCAACATAATCTCCGTTCTATGCGACGACCTTATGCCACATTACTGCGAGGGACTGTATACCTGATGGTACCACGCTATTGGTCGACGTGGAGTTACCGTCTTGTTGCATCAATAACC
This sequence comes from Schistocerca piceifrons, assembly GCF_021461385.2. Lineage (NCBI taxonomy): Eukaryota > Metazoa > Arthropoda > Insecta > Orthoptera > Acrididae > Schistocerca > Schistocerca piceifrons. The sequence continues at coordinate 423,787,084 of NC_060141.1, forward strand.
TTCCCATTGGCTATGCACTACTTCCCGCGAAGTGCATTCTTCATTGGGTCAAACAGATGGAAATCGGAAGGTGCGGGATTCGAGTTGTAAGGTGGATGAGGAAGAACAATCCAGTGCAACTTTGTGTGCTCCTCTAGGGTGGTCAGACTGTGTGAGGCCATTTATTGTCGTGGAGAAGTTAACAAAGGTCGTTTGCACTTTGTGAAGTCGTGTCTTTTGTGAAGTCGTGTCTTCCATTTTCTGAGGATAGCATGATACACTTTGGAGTTGATCGTTGCCCCATGACGGAGGTCATCAAACAGAATAAACCATTCAGACCCCCAGAACACCTTCGCCATGACTTTTCCAGCTGAGTGTGTAGCTTTGAAATTTTTCTTTGAAGGAGAAATTGTGTGGCGTAACTCCACGGATAGTCGTTTTGCTTCCTGTTCGAAGTGATGAAACCATGTTTCGTTCCCGTGACGAAGTTCGACAAAAAATTGTCACGATCCGCGCGGATGGTCCTTTGTTGCTCTTTATAGCCTTCTGTTACGCGGCGAGGAAGCTAGCATGCACACACCTTTGAGCACCCCAACTAGTGGACGAGTGTGTCAGCACTACCAACAAAGCCGTCCAATTGACCAGCGAGGTGTCTGATTGCGATCCGTCGATCACCTCGAATGAGAGGTTCGCACGTTACAACATTGCAGGAGTCACAGCCGGTCGGCACGCGGGAGATCGGACAGGTTTGCGCGGTCTTGCTGCGGTGATGACAGAAGTCTCGCCCACAGACTCACCGTGCTTTTGTACACTGCGAGTTCTCAGTAGAAATTCTACAAGCGCCTATCGATATTTGCGATGCTCTTGTTTTCCGTCTAAAGAAACTCGAAGACAGCTCTCTGCTTGGAAGGCACCTCCGTTACAGACGCCATTTTCAAGGCTACATATAGCGCCGCCATCTACCGGAACTCCATGGAGCTGTAGGAGCTGAAGCAGGAATATTGTCCTATGTCCCTCACTAAAGTCCGCATTTTTGCAACCGAAATTGTTCGAGAAAAACTGCGATACATTATTTGTTGAAAGCCCTTCCTTAAAGAAGATTTGCGTATATTCGTGCTATTATAGAATGAGACATTAACTGTAACGCCTTCGTGGACACCGTGGTGCCTGCTGTGCTCTGACGCACACGCCCGGTAGCTGATCCCGCGCTCACTTGCAGGTCGTACCTGAGGCCGGCGGCGGACAGCCGCGACAACATCGAGGTGGGCATCAACGCGCACGTGACCAAGGTGCTGATCGACCCCGCGACCAAGAAGGCGTACGGCGTGCAGTACCTGGACTCGAACGGCACGCAGCACACGGTGCAGGCGCGCCGCGAGGTGGTGCTGTCGGCGGGCGCCATCGGCTCCCCGCAGCTGCTGCTTCTGTCCGGCGTGGGCCCCGCCGACCACCTGGCCAGCGTCGGCGTCGATCTGGTGCACGACCTGCCCGGCGTCGGCCAGAACCTGCACAACCACGTCTCCGTGGGCGTCGGCTTCTACATCAACGACTCTTCCACTGAGGTGCTCACCAACTACTCCATCGCCGAGTTCCTCACCAACCGCGACGGACCCATGTCCAGCACCGGGCTCACACAGACCACCGGCTTCTTCCTCTCTTCCTACGCCACCAACGGAGTTCCCGACCTGCAGGTACTTCCAGTTCACTGGTATATGCTTCAAATGACTCTGAGCACTATGGGACTTAACTGCTGAGGTCATCAGTCCCCTAGAACTTAGAACTACTTAAACATAACTAACCTAAGGACATCACACACATCCATGCCCGAGGCAGGATTCGAACCTGCCACCGTAGCAGTCGCGTCGTTCCAGACTGAAGCGCCTAGAACCGCTCGGCCACCCCGGCCGGCTCTCTGGTATATCCAGGCCTCATAGGTATTTATACAGGGTGTTACAAAAAGGTACGGCCAAACTTTCAGGAAACATTCCTCACACACAAGTAAAGAAAAGATGTTATGTGGACATGCGTCCGGAAACGCTTAATTTCCATGTTAGAGCTCATTTTAGTTTCGTCAGTATGTACTGTACGTCCTCGGTTCACCGCCAGTTGACCCAACTGAAGGAAGGTAATGTTGACTTCGGTGCTTGTGTTGACATGCGACTCATTGCTCTACAGTTTTAACATCAAGCACATTAGAACGTAGCATCAACAGGTTAGTGTTCATCACGAACGTGGTTTTGCAGTCAGTGCAATGTTTACAAATGCGGAGTTGGCAGATACCCATTTGACGTATGGATTAGCACGGGGCAATAGCCGTGGCGCGGTACGTTTGTATCGAGACAGATTTCCAGAACGAAGGTGTCCCGACAGGAAGACGTTCGAAGCAATTGATCGGCGTCTTAGGGAGCACGGAACATTCCAGCCCATGACTCGCGACTGGGGAAGACCTAGAACGACGAGGACACCTGCAATGGACGAGGCAATTCTTCGTGCATTAGGGTTATCCCTAATGTCAGCGTCAGAGAAGTTGCTGCTGTACAAGGTAACGCTGACCACGTCACTGTATGGAGAGTGCTACGGGAGAACCAGTTGTTTCCGTAGCATGTACAGCGTGTGCAGGCACTATCAGCAGCTGATTGGCCTCCACGGGTACACTTCTGCGAATGGCTCATCCAACAATGTGTCAATCCTCATTTCAGTGCAAATGTTCTCTTTACGGATGAGGCTTCATTCCAACGTGATCAAATTGTAAATTTTCTCTATCAACATGTGTGGGCTGACGAGAATCCGCACGCAATTGTGCAATCACGTCATCAACACAGATTTTCTGTGAACGTTTGGGCAGGCATTGTTGGTGATGTCTTGATTGGGCCCCATGTTCTTCCACCTACGCTCAATGGAGCACGTTATCATGATTTCATACTGGATACTCTACCTGTGCTGTTAGAACATGTGCCTTTACAAGTACGACACAACATGTGGTTCATGCACGATGGAGCTCCTGCACATTTCAGTAGAAGTGTTCGTACGCTTCTCAACAACAGATTCGGTGACCGATGGATTGGAGAGGCGGACCAATTCCATGGCCTCCACGCTCTCCTCACCTCAACCCTCTTGACTTTCATTTATAGGGGCATTTGAAAGCTCTTGTCTACGCAACCCCGGTACCAAATGTAGAGACTCTTCGTGCTCGTATTGTGGACGGCTGTGATACAATACGCCATTCTCCAGGGCTGCATCAGCGCATGAGGGATTCCATGCGACGGAGGGTGGATGCATGTATCCTCGCTAACGGAGGACATTTTGAACATTTCCTGTAACAAAGTGTTTGGAGTCACGCTGGTACGTTCTGTTGCTGTGTGTTTCCATTCCATGATTAATGTGATTTGAAGAGAAGTAATAAAATGTGCTCTGACATGGAAAGTAAGCGTTTCCGGACACATGTCCACATAACATATTTTCTTTCTTTGTGTGCAAGGAATGTTTCCTGAAAGTTTGGCCGTAACTTTTTATAACAACCTGTATAAATCAACAGTAAATGCTGGGGATTTTTCCAACGATATATTTGTCGCTATATGAAAATCTTCGTCTACACTCCGCAGGCGACGTTACAGTGTGTGGCGGAAAGTACTTTCTTCACAATTGTTACTTTTACCTTTACATTAATGGTCTTTTCTCGAGATATACATAGGAGCAAGCAGTACGAGGGTGAGTCAAATGAAAACATTAAATATTTTTTTAAATGTTATTTATTGTGCAGAAGTGATACAAAGTTGTATCACTTTTCAACATAATCTCCTCCACGCTCAATGTAAGTCTTCCAGCGCTTACAAAGTGCATACATTCCTTTAGAAAAAACCACTCATGAACCGCGTGGCGTACCTCTTCATCAGAACGGAACTTCTTTCCTCCCAATGCGTCTTTGAGTGGTCCAGACATATGGAAATCACTTGGGGCAAGGTCTGGTGAGTATTGTGGATGAGGAAGACACTCAAAATGCAGGTCTGTGATTGTTGCTACTGTTGTACGGGCAGTATGGGCCTCGCATTGTCATGTTGCAAAGGGATACCAGCTGACAGCAATCCACGTCACTTTGATTTGATTGCAGGCCGCAGATGATTTTTTAGGAGATCTGTGTATGATGCACTGGTGGCAGTGGTCCCTCTAGGCAGGTAATGCTCCAAAATGACGCCTTTTTCGTCCCAAAAGAGAGTCAGCATGACCTTCCCTGCTGATGGTTCTGTTCGAAACTTCTTTGGTTTTGGTGATGAGGAATGGCGTCATTCTTTGCTCGCTCTCTTCGTTTCCGGCTCGTGGAGCTGAAACTAGGTTTCGTCCTCAGTAACGATTCTTGCAAGGAAGCCATCACCTTCTCGTTCAAAGTGCCGAAGAAGTTCTTCACGAGCATCAACACGTCGTTCTCTCATTTCAGGAGTCAGCTGCCGTGGCACCCATCTTCAGACACTTTGTGAAACTGGAGCACATTATGCACAGGGTGGTGTGCTGACCCATGATTAATCTGTAAACATGCTGCAGTGTCATTCAGTGTCACTCGGCGGTTTTCCTTCACCATGGCTTCAACTGCTGCAATGTTCCGTGGAGTCACAACTCATTGTGCCTGACCTGGACGAGGTGCATCTTCCACTGAAGATTTGTGAACTTCCCGCTCCATTCGTAGACTTGCTGCAGTGACAAACATGCATCACCGTACTGAACCTTCATTCGTCGATGAATTTCAATAGGTTTCACATCTTCACTACGCAAAAACCGAAGAACAGAACACTGTTCTTCCCTGGTGCAAGTCGCAAGTGGGGCAGCCACTTTATACTGACTCTGAGACGGTGTGTGTTTATCTGCACTATGCTGCCACCTACAGGCCATTCTACACGCTGTTTGTAGCACGCTTACCAACTTACAGCATAACGGCGCGAAATTTCGATTTGTTATTACAGATTTAAGGTTTTCATTTGACTCACCCTTGACTTTTCTACGAACGTACGCTCTCGGAATTTTAACAGTAAACCACATCGTGATGGAGTTCGCTTCTCTTCAGCGTCTTTCACTGGGGTTGGCTGAGGATCTTTGTGACGCTTTCGCGCTTACTAAACAAGCCTGTAACGAAACGTGCTGCTCTTCTTTGGATGTTCACTATTTCCTTTATCAATCCTAACTGGTACGCATCCCAGACTGACGAGCAATATTCGAGTATTGGTCGAACGAAGATTTTGTAAGCTACGGTACCTCCTTCGTGGGTGGACTAGAGTTCTTGTGCATTCTTCCAATGAATCTCAGTGTTGCAACTGCCTTACCTGCGATTAGTTTTATGTGATCGCCCCACTTTAAACTGATCCGTACCCTTATTTCTAGGTATATTAAAAATATGACTGCTTGCAGTGGTTGTTCTGCAATAGTGTAATCATATATATCACTAACGTCGATTTGCAGTAGGGTTTTAGAACATATACTGTATTCGAACATTATGAAGGAAAGTCATCAGATGATCAAAACGACTTGCAAAATGATTTACGTAAGATATGTGTATGGTGCGAAAAGTGGCAGTTGACCCTGAATAGAGAAAAGTGTGAAGTTATTCACATGAGTACTAAAAGAAATCAGATAAATTTCGATTACGTGATAAGTCACACAAGTCTGAGGGCTGTAAATTCAACTAAATACTGAGGGATTACAATTACAAATAACCTAAATTGGAACGATCACATAGATAATATTGTGGGCAGAGCAAACCAAAGACTGCGATTCATTGGCAGAAAATTTAGAAGGTGCAACAGGTCTACCAAAGAGACTGCTTACACCACGCTTGTCCGCCCTAGTCTGGAGTATTGCTGTGCGGTGTGGGATCCGCATCAGGTGGGACTGACGGATGACTTCTAAAAAGTACAAAGGAGGGCAGCTCGTTTCGTATTATCGCGAAATAGGGGAGATAGTGTCACAGACATGATGCGTGAATTGGAGTGGCAATCATTAAAACAAAGGCGTTTTTCGTTGCGACGGGATCTTTTCTCCTCCGATTGCGAAAACATTCTGTTGGCACCCACCTACATAGGGGGAAATGATCATCACGATAAAATAAGAGAAATCAGGGCTCGCACAGAAAAATTTAAGTGCTCGTTTTTCCCGCGTGCCGTTCGAGAGTGGAACGGTAGAGAGACAGCATGAAGATGGTTCATTGAACCCTCTGCCAGGCACTTTATTGTGAATAGCAGAGTAATCACGTAGATGTAGATGTAGATATATGATTGGTCCTCCTGCCGTGCTGTGTGCAGCATTTCACATTTGTTTAGCTGACAATGCTTGCTCTAAGTATCAATCCTGTGCGGGTCTTCTTGTACTTCGATGTAATTATCTGGTGTTGTAACTTCTCTGTATAAAATAACATCATCTGTCAAAAGCGTTACGAAGCTCCTGATGTTTTCCGATTGGTGATTTCTGTATATTGTGAAAAGTAATGTTTGCTAGAAACTCTTCAGTCCAGGCACACAGCTAGTCTGAAATTCCGTAACATATTACTTTGTCAATTTTATAAACATTTTAACTTTCTACGCAGCATTCACCATTCGACTATAAGGCTCACTGTTTTTGGATGCAGTGGAAACTTTGGTTGATGTAAACACGTCCTAGTCATTACTATGATCACCAGTGTTGCGATATATTTTAACAAATGTTCCTGGAACATATTGAAATGCTAGGTCGTTTTCCTTTTATACCCTTAACGTCGCGCCAAGTATATGTTTATATCACGTGACTGTGATGATTATCTTTCAGTCGTAGTTTTGTTTCTTTGTTGTGGATGAATATGGATGAAAGCAAGGGAAATGCAGAATTCCAGTGATGGCACATTGCGTTGTGTAATCTAGTTGATTATCACCGAATGTACCTCCAAATTTTTGCTTCCATTCAATATAGCACAGTGTATGCATTTCTGGCAGTTACTGTGTTTAACCAGCGCATGTCCGCTTCAGGGCAGTTTTCCTACAGCAGCTGACACATTCTTCAGTCCAGCCAGCCAACAACACTCGCCAGTTGTCCACGCTCACTGTGAGTGTCGAAGTAATCGCGGTCTTATTGTTACTTCATTTCTATGCACGTCTCCTTACAGTAGACTATCTGCTTCATCTACGACTTCCACAGACCCTACTACGACTCTTCATTCCATTATATATTCACTACAGTGATTTGACGTTCACTGCTGGATAAAGGTCTTTTCAGAACTATTCTATAGATTACGGTTGTAAATGAAATGTAGCCATGTTGCTTGTGCATGTTTTCTGAAGGCATCCACCAATTAGGCCGTCGTCACGGTTTTTTCATCTCTTGGAATATAGCAGGGAACCTTTTTTGCTTTACCAAAAGCACTCCAGTCCACGTTAGCTCTTCAGTTTACTTCTTTTTCCTGTCCATCCAGCCGTTGTCTTCAACTGCCCTAAAAAATCATATGTTTGTTCAAAGACTTCACGTTAATTTCTACTATTTTATTTTCGGTAAGTCCATTGTACATTATTTTTCTCTTGCTTTAACTGATTTTCAAGTCTTCTTTCAAGATTGCTTTACTAGAAGCAAAAGGAACAATGTCGTCAACGAAACGACGGTTTTTTTACATATGTTCAATTAACAAGCAGCCCTTTTTCGTTTTTCCAGTTTAACCGGAATACAGTTTAACCGGAATAATCATAACAGTTTTGTTCATGCTAAATATTTTCGTTCAGTTTTGAATTTATCAGTGTCCCTGTTAAGTTTCGTGCTATTATAGCTCTATCAAGTCGTAGTTCCTGAAGAGGTGTTGGCACAAGTTTTATTGAAACCGAGTCAAAGCGTTCATTCGAGCTAATTACTCCATTCTTTAATGGCGTTCCCTTCTTAGTGATGACACACTGCGCTGCATCCTGTTCCAAAGCCAGTCTTTCTTCATCACCCGGTTGAAACCCAATGTTTTGAATGTTGTGATTTCAATACTTTTTACTTGTCTAAGCCACAGAGATAAATTAGATCAAAATATGCTATGGATGCTATTCAAAATGCTTTCCAGGGACTCTGACAGTGCTGTAGTTATAATAACGTACTTGAAGATAGAATTTTGCAAAATTATCGTTAAAAATGGCCACGTAGGTGCATTTCTTGCTCTCTCGGTAGAAAACTATGGTGAACCGAATACCAACAACCGTATTTCGGAGACTTTTCGTGGATATTTTGTGAGTAGTTTGGTATAAGTGGTTCACTACAGAGTAATAGTGGAATAATGACGTATTCGGTTTGCCAAACCAATGACTTTTGGTACTGAGAAAATACCCTCATAGTAGTGAGAAAGAAATTGTTGTTGTTGTGGTCCTCAGCCCGAAGACCGGCTTTATCAAGCTCTCCACGCTACTCTATCCTGTGCAAACCTCTTAAATCTTGGAATGACTGCTACAACCCACATCTATTTGAACCTGTTTACTGTACTCGTCTCTTCGTCCCCTCTGCAGTTTTCACTCCCGTACACTTCCCTCCAATACTGAACTGACGATTCCTTGATGTCTCAGAATGTGACTTGTCAACCGATGATTTCTTTTTGTCAAGTTATGCCAAAAATTTCTTTTCTGTTCAAAACATTAGTTACGCTCTCTACCCATCTAATCTTCAACATTCTTTTGTAGCACAACATTTAAAAAGCTTCTACTCTTTTCTCGTCTGAAATCTTATCGTTTACGTTTCACTTCTGTTCATGATTACACATCAGATAAATGGCTTCAGAAAAAACTTACCAGCACTTAAATTTGCATCCGCCGTTAACAAGTTTCTCTTCTTCAGAAAAGCTTTTCTTGCCATTGCTTAGCTACATTTCGTATTCTCTGTAGTTCAGCCATTATCAGTTATTTTACTCCCATACAGAAAAACTCATCTACTACCTTTAGTCCCTCGTTTCATAATCTAATTCCGTCAGCATTCGATTACATCCCATTGCACTTGTTATGCTTCCGTCAATGTTGTCAATGTTCATCTCATATCCTCCTTTCGTGGCGATGTCCATTCTGTTCAGCTGCTCTTCCGATATACAGGAGGATTCAGCTGCCCCTACCGCTGGGTGTTAAGCTACCCACAACACTTTCAAATACCACGTACAAATTTTCATATTCTCTCACTCACTACATGCAAACTGTTAGCCCCATAGAAAAAATGTTCATTTTTTCAGTAGGACTAATAGGTTATGCAAGGTGAGTGAGAGGATATCAAAATCTCACACATGGTTTTTGAAGGAGTTGCGGGCTTCATAAGACACAGAGGTAAGGGCAGCTCAATCACCTTGTATTACATCCAAAATGTACTACTCATTCCGTCTTCAGGCCGCGAGTGGCCTACAGGGACCATCCGACAGCCGTGTCATCCTCAGCGGAGGATGCGAATAGGAGGGGCTTAGGGTCAGCACACCGCTCTCCCGGTCGTTATGATGGTATTCTTGACCGAAGCCGCTACTATTCGGTCGAGTAGCTCCTCAATTGGCATCACGAGGCTGAGTGCATCCCGAAAAATGGCAACAGCGCATGGTGGCCTGGATGGTCACCCATCCAAGTGCCGACCACGCCCTACAGCGCTTAACTTCGGTGATCTCACGGGAACCGCTGTAGCCACTGCGGCAAGGCAAAATGTACTACACAAAACAAGAAGTAATGCAGCAACCCTCAGACGTAACATGTACACCTTTTTCACAGTGTGTTACAAATGTTTTGCCAGTGTGCAGTATAGTAAACGATAAGTGTAGAACTGTTCTCTTACGTGTATTGTTCAAATTGTGGACCACCATCATAAGGCCGGTAGCGCAGCAACTGTTAAATAAATAGTATGCTAAGATGTTAGTAGTTCTAGACATAACCTACTGGTGAGTAAAATGTTCCTAAGCAACCTCCGAAATTTCATCGGTGAAGTTCGAGTTCACCTTGTAACGTCTGGGATTCCACTAGGACCTTTTTGTCTCCCTATCTCTCGGTTCCCACTTTGACGTGGAAAATTCACGAGGAACACGTGTCCGCAGGTGTTCTTCGACGGCTACAGCGCGCGTTGCTCGGCCACCGGCAACCCCTTGGAGTGCACATCCGGAGAGATCGCAGACGACTGCGGCAAGCGCTACATCAGCGCGCGGCCAACCAACGTGATCCCGCTCAGCCGCGGCTACCTGCGCCTCAACTCGTCCAACCCACTCGACTACCCCATCCTGCAGCCCAACTACCTGCAGGAGGACCAGGACGTCCAGGTGCTCGTCGATGGCATCAAGATCGTCATCAGGATGACCGAGACTGAAGCCCTCCAGCAGTGGGGATTCCAGATCAACGATCTGCCCGTCGACGGCTGCGAGGACCTCGAATTCGGTTCTGACAGGTAACAGTGGTATCACAACAACAGCTTTTGTGATGCTTGACAACTATATCCAGATTGTTAGAACCGAAGCAACTCTCGACTTCTGCAGGCTGGTCTGGCAGCTAACACCTGCGAGAACAGAGTGTTATATTAGTCCTTGCTAGATTACTTCAGACGTTTCAATGAGAGAAACAGAATTTCTTGGGCAGTTATTTTGAGTTCCTGTTGTGGCTAATTTGTCTTTAGTTTAATCCATGTCTTGACAGTGGAAAGGTAGAGAATAACCCATCTAAAAGTATTTATCGACTGTGTGTCGAGCATCTTTCTCTTTTAAGTATTCAGTTTCACGCCTATTTTGGTCATTACCGTGTGTTCCTGTCTTGTACCAACATTGTTGTTGTTGTGGTCGTCAGTCTGAAGACTGATTTGATACAAGTCTCCATGCTACTCTATTCTGTGCAAGCATCTTCATCGCCGAACAACTCCTGCAACTCCTTCTGAATCTGCTTGCTGTATTCATCTCCTGTCTCCCTCTAATATTTTTACTCCTGCCCCCTACGTGACCACGTTTTCGTTCAATACTAAACTGGTGATCCCTTGATGTCTCAGAAAGTGTCCTACCACCGATCTCTTAGTAAGGTTGTGCACAAATTTCTTTTCTGCTCAGTTCTATTCAGTACCTCATCATTAGTTATGTGTTCAAGACATCTAATCTTCAGCATTCTTCTGTAGCACCACGTGTCAAAAGACTATCCTTTTCTTGTCAACTGTTTAGCGTACGTGTTTCACTACCATACATGGCTACTCTCCGTACAAATACTCTTAGAGGAGACTTCCTAACCCTTAAATCTGTATTCGATGTTAACAAATTTTTCTTCTTCACAAACGCTTTTCCCGCCATTGCCAATCTACGTTTTATATCCTCTCCACTTCGGCCATAAACAGTAATATTGCAGCCCAGATAGCAAAACTCATCTACTACTTTAACTGTCTCGTTTCCTAATACAATTCCCTCAGCATCACCTGAGGTAATTCTACTACGTTAAACTAATTTTTTTTTTTTTGCTTTTTGTTGATGTTCATCTTATATTTTCCTTTTAAAACACTGTACACTTCGTTCAACTGCTCCTCCAAGTCTATTGTTGTCTCTGGTAGAAATACAATGTCGTCGGCAAACCTCGAAGTTTGCCTTTTGAGAGGAACTCGAATTAATGTTTTCTTTGCATACAATTCCCTTCGCAATGTTCGTTCGAAAACTGGTTGTGATGGCCCTGAATTCGTTGATAACAGCAATTATGAGGTCCTTTTACATAAAAGTCAACATTTACAAAAAACAGAAATTTGAGGAAACTCATTTTATTGAACTTCTTGAACACTGCACATTGCTTATGCTTTACAAAATTATATTTCACAGATAGACTCTAGATACATAGTACAACGGTGGAAAAACATTTCTATGAGCTTTCAGTTGAAAATAAAAAAATATGTAAAAATCACGGACTTTTTCCAAAACTGAAACATACAAATTAATTATTTTGTAGCACTAATGTTCTATTTTATTTCAACCTTCTTCACAAATAGTAATTTACCTGCATTTTTTCATTAAGGTACTGTACTTCATTATTTTCATTGTCGTGTTCATCGCGACATTCTAGAGCATTACTATAGAACTGTCGGGCTTCTCCTAACAATATATCAAACAATCCCTTTAGTTTCTTTACATCGTCAGCTTTTTTGACATTCACATGCTTTCAAGATTTTATGAAAGGAGATTGATCGACGTCCTTCAAACCACGTTATTTTCTGAACTTCCAGCAATGATCGGAGAGGAAAAGTTCGTTGTTTCAACTTTGCATATGACACTGCGTTTTTTTCTTTTAAATATATAAGAATTACAATTGTAGCTTCTCTTTTATTAAACTGTTAAGTGGTCTTTAAATCGTACACAGGCCACTTCTCACCCAGAACCATACGGGTACTACGGTTGCTCATGATAGTGTGATGGAAATGTTATGGTTTTAACTTTTCTCAATTCCTTTTTTTATGGTATCAAATATTCTTGCTGTGGACACAAATTACCACTGATTGGGGAAGAGGGTAGTGAGATACCTTGTCGAAAACTAACAATAAACGTCTGCCATAAGCAGTAGATCACATTTGGCAAAACTAGTTTTTACAGGTACCGAGTTTAAAACAATTTCACAGTTTTGTGTGGAAGATGAAACAGATGAATAGTAAGTTCTAACAAAATCCGTGTACTGCAATAGATTTATCTCATTTAGAAGTTTAGAAATAAGTGTGTAACTCATTTTTGCAAATTTTATATTTGTTGAGTTTGTTTGGTTTAAACCCGACGATCATTGACGATGCGTGACACTCGTGCCCGCTAACTGTCGGTTACCATTTTTTTACTACCACCGCGTTATATATGTGTGAATGAGAGACCATTTCTTGTAAACATATTGTTCGGCCCGCGGTGATACACGAACAAGTCGGGCGGCTGCGCTGAGTGTGTGGTCACGGTCACGTTCAAAGACGATAATTCCTGTCATTATTCCACATCCATCTTGCTGCGCGGATTCCATACAACCAACTAGCACGTACATACCACTTCTATCTTTGAGTTAGCAGTACACGGTTACACGAACGCCTGGTAGTTGTACAGCAATTACAGTGCTCCAAAGGGACCAGTGTGTTCTTTCAAGGGGCTTCTCTGGGGTGCTTGCCAAACATGTAGTCGATGAACTCAGTCCTGAGCATGAGGCATCGCGTAATGACAAAAAGCTTGGTTTTGACAGCTACTGGGCGTGCGTGGTGAAGCGGGCGACGGGTGCCGAGAACCACCAGGCGGGCACCTGCAAGATGGGCCCCGCGTCCGACCCGCTGGCCGTGGTAGACGAGCGCCTGCGGGTGCACGGCGTCTCCAGCCTGCGCGTCGTCGACGCGTCCATCTTCCCGCGCGTGCCCAACAGCAACCCTACGGCCGCCATCGTGATGGCCGCAGAGAAGCTGGCCGACATGATCAAGGAGGACAACGCGGACACCAGTGGCTCCAGCTCCAGCGGCTCCAACGGCTCCAACGGCTCCAGCCAGCCCGTCTGGCCCGGCGTCAGCGACGGTTATGGCGGCTCGGGCAGCAACTGGGGCGGCAGCTCAGGCAGCCACCACGGTGAAGCCCCCCACCACTCGGCACATGACGCTCATCACGACAAGCCCTGGGTGAGAGCCAGACTACGTACTAATTTCCACAGTGAGAATAGCAGATTCTGACTCTTCCTACACCTACACTCATTCTCCTCAGATCTCGAAAACTGCTTTGCACATTTCACGATTATAAGAATATTCCGATCTAGAATGAGATTTTCACTCTGCAGCGGAGTGTGCGCTGATATGAAACTTAGTGGCAGATTAAAACTGTGTGCCGGACCGAGACTAGAACTCGGGACCTTTGCCTTTCGCGGGCAAGTGCTCTACCAACTGAGCTACCGAAGCACGACTCACGCCCCGTCCTCACAGCTTTACTTCTGCTAGTACCTCGTCTCCTACCTTCCAAACTTTACAGAAGCTCTCCTTTCTTCCAGGAGTGCTAGTTCTGAAAGGTTCGCAGAAGAGCTTATGTGGAGTTTGGGAGGTACGAGACTAGGTACTGGCAGAATTGAAGCTGTGAGGACGGGTCGTGCGTCGTGCTTGGATAGCTCAGTTGGTAGAGCACTTGCCCGCGAAAGGCAAAGGTCCCGAGTTCGAGTCTCGGTCCGGCACACAGTTTTAATCTGCCACTAAGTTTCAATATTCCGATCTGTTATACCGTGGTCTAATACATTTCCTCTGGAAACCCAATGTTTCGTACCCATCTGCGGTGGACGTCTTCAAGGGGGTTGCAGTTTCTTTGCGGGTCCGATATACACACTGGCTACTGATTGAAGTAAAATTTCATTTCCGCGTGCTCCCGTGCATAGCAGTGACGTCACGGTGGGAACTTCCCAAAAATTCATTCGGTAACGGAGTAACAGCCCGGAATATTTAGCAAAGTGTACATGAAATGAATTTCGCAATTTTGAGCAGCATTCCAGTACAGAACACGCATTTCGTGAAGTGCACAATTTCGAGCTTTTTACATAAAGGCCAGTCAATCTTTGTGTAAGACTAATATTTCGTCAAAATCTAACTAGACAGTACAGTAAATTTTAGCAGATAACACTTTCTTCGTACAGAACCTTGTCGTTTCCGAAAAGTGTAAGATTATAACTGCCACTACCCGCTAACTCTATGGTATTTAATTTGTACGTAAGTTATTTTACTTTTTATTTTGTCGCAATCACACGAGCATTTCGCAATACTGTAACCACTTTCTACGATTCAGCGGTAATCTTTCGGCTAGTGCACGTGCTGCAAACCGTTTCTGTTGCGTTATCAAAATTACTAAAAGAAACAGTAGTAAGTCTATCACTTTATATCCAAGATTGTATATCATTCTGAACAGTAGCGGCTTATTACACTTCCACGTGGGGCTCATCCGAAATAACTTTTTCAAAAAATGGTCAAATGTGTGTGAAATCTTATGGGACTTAGCTGATAAGGTCATCAGTCCCTAAGCTTACACACTACTTAACCTAAATTATCTTAAGGACAAACACACACACTCATGCCCGAGGGAGAACTCGAACCTCCGCCGGTACCGAAATAACTTTATGATAGGTGTCCTAGATGAAGGGATGTGTTTATATAGGCGCAACCCGGTGTAAACAGGGTGTTACAAAAACCAGCGGTAAAACTTCAGGAATGTCTTCCTTATATAACAAGAAGAAAAAAAGTCTGATAAACATGGGTCCTAATATGCATGTGTCAAGTGACATGAGCACTTCTTCATCTTCGATAGCGTGAAACAAATCTCCTCTACCGTTAGCTTATTGCCCTCCATATTTTCGGGGGAGAGAGTATGGACCAGATCAAGAAAAAAGAATCGAATAAACATAGGCTCTAAAATGCATACTTTAAGAGCTATGAGCTCTTGCTGATTTTCGCTGCTGTGAAACACATCTCTTATATAGAACACGTGTTCGTAGTTTTTAAGGTGTGCATTTTAGAGCCCATGTTTACTCGATAGCTTTTTCTTGTTTTTACATGAGGAATCCATTCTTGAAGATATGTTGTAGATTTTTGAAACACCCAGTATATTGAATGAACACGGATTTTCTTCGGCAGGTGTCGCTGTAGTACTTAATTAAAACGTTTTCGAAAGCGTAAAACTTAAATGCATCTAGTTACCACTGCTCTCTTTCTTAGGATGTTATGTCCGAAGCGGTCAAGTTATGTTTCACGGTGTCTTCGTAATAACTGTTTGAATGAAGAAAGATTAGTATTTATTGGCCTGTAAAGGAAGAGCAAATGCTCAGATTGGTTAAGTTGCAGAAGGAAATCTAGCTGAGAACTTCAGTCGACGCTTTGACAGATGCCAAATCACTGTGATGTAGTTGCCATTTCTGCGGGAACTTCTCAGAACAGCATCGTTTAGCTGATGTACCATTGCATTCAGTGAATCCACACAAGAGGTGCATAACGACCAACTCTTCATATTGCTGTATATCATTGTTAACATACAACTAACACTGCCGCAAAAAGGAAACCGATACAGAATCGAGCAGTACTGAATAGAAGCTTGAGGGCGAAGAGTAAAGTGGGTATTTCTGTGGTCAGCAGAAAGTACCATGAGCGAATGGGAAAAGGTTGTTTCTAAACGACACAAACAGCACATACTGTCCATACTTATACTGTTGTGCAGATATTTTCAGTATAATACAGATACAAAGATAAATGGGCGTAAGAAATAAAAGAAAACGCAATTACTGTGTAATGAGCCACCAGAGACCACGAGTCCCTTCTATTAAAATGCTCATAAAATATCTCTGAACAGCCTCCGAAATGTCGGTGGAGATGAGGTGCATTATGTATAACTATTATGTTAGACGCCAATATGACGGTATCTACAATTCTTTCGTTCTCTCAGTCGTATCGAGAGTTTGAGTACAAATACTTCTATATTTTGACAGTTCGCTCATTTGAAGACATTACAGCTGCACAATTAATGGACAGTACATAGATTCTGTTCATTAAAGTTAATCCTGTCTTTGAGGAACAGCCGTGCAACGAACGAGTTTGCCAATTATTGACTAGGTACCAAAGCATTTATCGTTGCAACAAGAAATTGAAAATAAATATAACAATATAACACAGATGACCAGGGAAAGCTCTTAAGACAACGCAGTTACTTCAAAGCTGTATTTAGACAGACAGTGATAGAATGTTTTTCAGGTCTCAGGTCACTACAAAAGAGGTTAACGGTCATGCAGAAACCTATAGACATTTTTCGGTGAATTTGCCCGTCGTCCTTTGAAGCTTTTAAACATAAAAATCAATGGATTAGACGACATGTTAGAGTTTATTAAAGTTTCATCCATATTTAATGAGGACATTCACATACCACGGTACTGGAAAGGGTCTCCGTATTGTTATCATTTACTTACAAATGAGCCTTAGAAACTCGAAGTCTTCCGCAAAATAATTATACCCCGTTATTTCATTCACAAGTTGTCTTGGCGTATTCCATAGTTTTGAGATGTTTTTCATCCACAATGTACTATCCATCATGCAGTGATAATTTCCGAAGCCTTCTGCAACGACAGCTCCACATGAACTTCACGTTCACACGTGTTGGCGTTTTGTTCCACGTTATGGTTAATAATTCTGCCTTCCTTTTTCCACAGGATGCACATCACTTGTGGCCGTCTCACAGCAGTGCCGGCATCGTCTGGGGATGATACAGCACAGCAATAGCTCAACACTAGGCTTGCTACCGTACTGTAACTCGAAGCTATACAAGTTTAAATAAAAGCTAAATATTATGAAAATACGGACATGTTTTGTTTATTCCTTCAACCTCACTTTCGCAAGCAAACAACATCCTTTATCCACTTCGGGCCTTGATTCTATGGTATATAAAAGAAAGATGTAAGTGTTAAGAAAAATATTTTACTTTTGTTGACTCAGCGTGTGACTCAGTGAGGATCAGTTTCAGGTTTGCAAGCGGACGAGTAACAAAATTTGTATTCATATCACGACATCGTGAAATTACATACGAAATGAACATGTCTTACTGCCAGATTGGAAGCATTTCCCTACGGCGGGGTTCATTATTCCATGTTACGAGACTGTCAGTTCATAGCCGCAGCTGCAGTCCTACAAACTACTGAAGATAAGTAATTTCATGTGTTTCTTGAATGATAATCCTTCTCTCTAACAGTGTGCCGTACAGCATATTATTGAAACCTGGACTCCTTCAGCTCCTATCAACTCGGCCTCCTACTTATTTGCATTTAGTAACGAGCTGAAAACACCCACGCGTTTTGTGCCTCTAAACAGTGAGATCAATACATTTGACGTGAACTTAGGGCCATTGTCCTACACTATGACTTCAGGCACACCTTCGAGGCAATAATAGAGGACAACACCTGAACTGTGCTACATGACGTTGTCGGGTTCATTGGCACAGTAAAAGGAAATTTCCTAAAAGAGTGTACCACAATCAGCCAACGGTTGTTCCAAAAAGGAAACGCAAAGTCTATGTCCACACGTTGCCATGGCGATTGCGACTTAAACCAAGAAGAAAATTTTTGTGGTGGAGCGGACTGATTTTCCGTACATGCGTGACACTGTGACGTCATCTGTTTTATTTGGGTGTCCATACCCTGCCAAGTACAGTGTCGATGCGCTAACTGTTTCGTTCGAACAGTCCCCCAGTGTCCTTGGTGAAGTAACTGCAACACTTCTTTTTGGAAAGCTTTGGGGATCAACGCACGTGACTGTCCTCTGTCAGTATGAACAGGAATCACTCATTGCTGTATAGCGAGGCTAAGCCAAAGTGCAAAGTATCGGCGCACTACGGAGTTCTGTATGCTATGTAATGAACAAAACCAAGATGTGCGAATGTATCTTAGCAAAATATTCAAATATGAATCAGCTGCCGTGGCCTGTGCTATTTTCCTATAGTTCAGAGGAAAGGATTGAAGCAACTGAGAACGTGAGCATCGATGTGACAATAAGATGCAGCAGAAGCGTCAAAGTCTGCATCAGGGCCAATCGGAAGACGTGAAAGTGAGTCCGCGTTACCATGTTGAGCTGTCGAACGATACACAATCTCGTACTGGTATTGAGACAACAACAAAGTCCATTTATTGCAATTTTGGGCAGTCCGTACAGGAACAGGCGTCATCGGACGAAACAAGGACTGCAGTGGCTTGTGATCCTTCAGTAAGTAGAATTTTATGCCATACAAATAGTGGTGGAATTTGCTGACACCATACACAATAGCCAATGCCTCTTTCTCTATTTGCGAATAGTTACACTGAGCTTTGGACAACACTTTTGATGCGACACCAATAGGCCTTCCTTTATCAACAAATCTGTGCGATTCCGTAAGAGGAAGCGTCAACTTGCGACACAACTGGTTTGTCAGGATCAAAGTGAACGAAGCATCGGTCACTGAGCAAGTTTTTGAAAAGCTTCTTGGCACTCGTATGTCCAAACAAAGGGGACGTTCTTGCGACGCAAGCGATACAGTCGAGCTGCGATTTTTGCAGCATTCGACATGATCTGAATATAATAGTTCATTTTCCCTAAGACTGACTGCAATTCTGTGACATTGCGAGGCACTGCAAGGTCACCTATGGCTAACAAATGTGACTGAAGAGGATGTACACCTTGACTGTTTATGACATGACCAACGTACTGCAACTCAGGTTAAAAGCCGGCCGAAGTGGCCGTGCGGTTAAAGGCGCTGCAGTCTGGAACCGCAAGACCGCTACGGTCGCAGGTTCGAATCCTGCCTCGGGCATGGATGTTTGTGATGTCCTTAGGTTAGTTAGGTTTAACTAGTTCTAAGTTGTAGGGGACTAATGACCTCAGCAGTTGAGTCCCATAGTGCTCAGAGCCATTTGAATTTTTTTCAGGTTAAAAGAAAATCGCACTTGTCGAGTTTACACTTTAGTCATGCATCAAATAAAACGCGAGAAAAAGCACGCAAATTTGCAATGTATTCTTCAGGTGTACGATCTGCTAATGACGATATCGTCCAAATAGTTTGAAGAGTTTGGTACTTGAGCAGTCAGCTGTTCCATATACCGTTGGAAAATGGCAGGTGGAGAAGGGTTGTCAAAAGGCAAATACAAATATTTAAAGAAGCCCAAATGAGTGTTCACAACACACACGGTTCGAGATTCTTCATCCAGTAGTATCAGAAGATACACGTCGTGGAAATCAGTTTTTGAAAAGTTGCGACCAGCGCCTAATCTATCCACGAGATACTCTGCGCGTGGCAATGGATAAGTATCAATCACAGTTTGTGGGTTGACTGTAAACGTAAAGTGAACACAGAGGCGACTGCGACCTGAAGGTTTGGGGATCAAAACCAGTGGAATTGTCCATTGACTGGCTTGTATGGGAGCAATAGCTCCGCTATATTGCGATTCTTTAAGTTCAGCAGCCACATTGTCCTATAATGCAATGGGAAGAGTTCTGGCCCAGCAAAATTTCGGCTGAGCATTGTCTTCCATAATAATATGTGCAACAAAATTGTGTCTGCCTTAACCTTCAGAAAAGAATTCAGGGAATTATTTCAGCAAGCTACCTACATTGTCTTTTGTATTGAATGCAGTCACTGATAACACATTGTCCTGAATTTGAAAGCCAAACAAATCAAACGAATCAAGGCGAAATATGTTCTCACAATCGCATGATTGTAGCACAGTGAAAGTCACAGTTCTAGTATGTGAGCGATACATGATAGGCAAAGTACATTTTCCGAGAATGGGAATGTCTTGGCCATTACAAGCCGTCAGGTGCGTTCTAGTTTTAGACAGGAATAGGGAGCCTAACAGTTCATACGATTAAGCAATGTAACAGAGGCACCCGTGTCCTACTGAAATTTCACACGTTTTCCACCAAGATGCAAATGAACAAAAAGTTTGTTGGACTGGCGTAGCACTGAAGAAACTGTTTGCTTGCTAGTTTTGCTAATGCCTGCAGCAGGCTCAGAGTACACTGCCTGTCATTACATGGGCCTTGTGACTAGATTTTTGTGAGGGTGGAATTCTTAAGTTTGATCCGTTGCAAATATACGGATTGTACGCCACCTTTCTTGCCACAAGCGTAACACTGTGCTTGTCTGGACGATCTTGGTGTTTGTGCCGTGAATAACACTGAGGGCGTGTCTTAATTCTGTTCACTGATGTAGCCGCCTGTTTAGAGAACTGTTTATGCGGCTTGGTGCTGCTCACTGGGTCGTGTGAGAGCAAGGGACGATTCAACCAGACAAACTGGTGGCTGCTCAAATGTATCGGCCGCTACGGCACCTAAATCATACTGATATAGAATTTGCACTATGTAATGAAATGATGGATCTGACTATTTAAAAATCCGTTCTCTAAGTTTGACATCAGTTACATTGTACACGATTGCATCACGCAACATAACATCTGAATATAAAGCACCACAAGCACATTTGAATTTGCATTTCTTGGCCATACCCTGCAAATCTGTTACCCACTCGCGATAAGTTTGTTTTGATCTTTACTTGCAATGAAAGAATTGGTACCTAATTGCCACCACATTCAGTTGTTGGTCATAATTGTTAGTTAGATGGTTCAAATGGCTCTGAGCACTACGGGACTTAACATCTGAGGTCATCAGTCCCCTAGAACTCAGAGCTACTTAAATCTAACTAACCTAAGGATATCACACACATCCATGCACGAGGCAGGATTCGAACCTGCGACCGTAGCGGTAGTTAGAGAACATACAACCTGATCACAGGAAACTACACACAAAGAGGCGTTTGGGAACAGTTTCTGAATAAGGCAAAAGAATGCACTTCCTACAATTGACAAAAAGTAATGTAGTTTCACAGTACCTGGTAGTTTGTGAGCAACGATGTGGGGTTAATACTGTTGCAATCACTCAAGCCATTCCTCTTCTTTTTTGTTAAACTGGCGAAAAGGCGGCACAGCAGTTGGAACTACAGTTGTTGCGTGTTGGTAGGGTGGTCGCACTGCATTTGTTACTTGGTTAGTCAGTAACTGCTGTACCGTGATTAGAAGGGTTGCAGTCTACTGTGTCTTAAACTGAAACATCTGTGTGAGCTGCGTTGCATCTATCGCTGGCAGCTGAGGCCCCTGAGCGGAGGGTAGGAGAGGTGAGTTGCTCGTTTTGGAATAAGCAAATGAAATAAACAGACAATGCAAGCGAGAAAAAGAAGCATGCAAGCAAAGAAAATTTCTGCAACGCCCACCTGAAAAAACTGAGTAGAAAAAACATTATAAGACCCACTGTTAAAACATGTAAACACACCCCTGCAAAGAAAGACAAGATAGTATTATGGTGCCCACAAAACAAAACAGAGACAATCTGTGCTCTGGATTCGAACTGTTAACAGGTTGTCAATATGTTATTGCTACTATGTCATCGGCACTATGTTATTTGTACATTTTGTTGTGTCTAGGAATCCTGCATACTCGTTACGCTAGACAAACAATCCAACAACTCGTATTAATGAGTTTTATTACGACAAAACAAATACCAATACTTAACTTTAATCTGAGATTTCTTGTACTCCTTTATACATGATCGCCGGTCGGGGTGGCCGAGCGGTTCTAGGCGCTACAGTATGGAAGCGCGCGACCGCTACGGTCGCAGGTTCGAATCCTGCCTCGGGAATGGATGTGTGTGATGTCCTTAGGTTAGTTAGGTTTAAGTAGTTCTAAGTTCTAGGGGACTAATGACCACTGCAGTTAAGTCCCATAGTGCTCAGAGCCATTTGAACCATTTATACATTTATACAAGTGCAATTACACAGATGTGGCGCAAACAAAGGACGACATACAAAATAATCAGTCTTCTTCAGTATAGACAAACGCAAGTAACACTTCTGGTCCTAGCGACCGCCACTAACAACAGTCTGTCAACTGTACTGCAGTGATTGCTGATCTCTGAGCTACGTCGAGATTTCTAATGAAGAGGCTACAATGCGTCAGCTAACGAAGTGGCTAACGTTGAAGCTGCTATCGAAGTGGGCTCCACCAGTCGGGCGCGGCGCTTATGTTGCCTTCACCGAGGTGCCGCTGCTGTCGCGTTGTCGTCCTGGAAGGAGGTCGGTCAGTGTGCGATTGGCTGACCTCTTTTCACGTCCATCTCTTCTCTGTCGTTCCCGACTGGCATGCCGGCACTGACTTTACGCAGTGCATGTTGGATAATGTGATGCTTTTATTTTCCTTCTTCTTGTCTTTTGCATTTACTCAGTCTCAGTTTTTACTTTCAGATAAAAATGCAACAGGTTTATTCCCACTTCACCCTGACAAATTTCAAGAAAGTAATGTTTCTACACCTTTTGTGACTGATGGACCCGTTCCAGAAGAAACACTTTCAGATCCTTTGGTTAAGTCCGAGAATGTGGCGAATGCAGTTAACGCTGTTCCAGAAACTTCATCAAATAAACATTTTTCGCCTGAACACATACACCCTCTCCCTAAAGCTGGACCAAGAAAAGAGAGCAGCTGTGGAAAAAAAGAAGAGGACGTGTGCTATCTTACAGGCTCTAGAAAAAGAAAGCGTGGAGAGAAATGATAAGAATGCAAAGGAAGATAAGGAAAGAAGGGAGACACAACTAGCAGCAAAAGGAAATTGAAATCCATTCATCTTATAAAGAAGAAGAGTAAAATTATTGTTTGATCTGCGGGGATGTTTATAGAAAGGGAGGGGAATGGGCGCAGTTTGCTAAATGCAAATTATGGTCTCATTGGTCATCTGCTAATAATGATCCGTTATACGTGTGTGCAGACTGTGGGCACAATGACGACTAACAGTAAATTCTTAATTTGTGTGGTCATAGTGGCCGTAGTTGCTTTACAATTCTTGAGGGTATTTTTGGTCCGTCGTTGCAACTACAAAAATGCGTGATTTTTCCACCAGACACGTTTCTATTTATTGAATAAAGCATCATCAGTGATCTGTAATTAAGTTTTTACATTTTGATTTGATTTTAGTTCGAAAAACATTTCGTTAAGAATATTTGTACTTACGGCGATTTTCGCTTGATTTCTCGATTACATCGGGAAATGCCGTCTGCTAGCACATCGTTGTTTTTCTGCGTTAGGCACTGCTAATTTTAATCTAATTTTTAGTTGTTTTGCAACACTATGGATTTCTTATGTTTTTCACAACACAATTTTGTGCACACCACTGTATTCTGTTTGTTTTAGTACTTTTAATGGTGTGGTGCGGCTTGTGTTTTGTAGTGTTGCCAACATAATCTTTCCACTGCTTTATCTTTGAGCTAAAACCTTTTATTTTTTGTTATTAAATTATTGTATGTGTGTAATTCTATTTCATTATGTTTCTGAGTATTTTTATACTGTGGAAGAATAGGGAGGGCATAGTTATGGAGGGAATTTTTTCGATGTTGTGGAGGGAGAAACCATGATGGATGGATATAAAGGTATAGCAGTGTGATGGAGTGTGATTTAGAGGAGAAGGTGAGGAGCAAGAAGTGAAATGAAACTATGAGGGGGGCGGGGGAAGAGGCTGTGGGAAAGTGGGAAAAAACGTAAGAAAAACATATGCAATTCATAGTGCTACAGAATAACTAACAATTAGACCAAAATTATCGGTTTCTAACGCAGAAAAACAACGATGTGGTAGCAGACGGCATTTCCCGATCCAAGCGAGAAATCAAGCGAAGATCGCCGTAAGTACAAATCAACATTTTCTTAATGAACTGTTTTTCGATCTAAAATCAAATCAAAATGTAAAAACTTAATTACAGACCACTGACAATGCTTTACCTCAATAAAGCGAAACACGTCTGGTGTAAAAGTCACACATTTTTGTAGTTGCAACGACAGAACAAAAATACCCTCAAACAATGAACGCGCTTCGGACATGTCAGGCATTTCGAAATGGGTAGGTTATGTTCAGTGAAATTTTTGTATGTTGCAACAATCTCTGTTCGTGGGGTAAATCGAAACACATGTCAACCTCTCTTCTATATTTTATTGTAGCCATTCTAATGATTGAATCGGACATTTTAATTGTGATTTCTGTTTGTAAAATTATGCAATTTCTCAATATCATTTTCAGGTTTAACCAGTTTAAAATAAAAAATAATAATAAAAATTAAAAACTGTTTTGCTGCAACGTGCCCCTCACTGCCCGTGCTGCGCAGCATAGCTCACTTCTGCAGTGCACATAATACTGAAGCAATGAGAGCTACGAGATGGGCTCAGCCCTTTTGTAGCACCAATTATCACCTGCGACAGTTAACATTAACGTCAAAGTTCTGTCTACTCATTTATGTGTGTCATTCATATTATCAGGATACACACAGCATCAGTAACATGAACGGAATACAGAACAATCGATAAGCGGCTGTTGGGGACACTCTTAATTTCTCCCATCAATTTGCAGCAGGCAGTACTTAAAAGGTTTCAGTTTATTCTGAAGTATATTTTTGATTGATCCAAAAGACCAGCTGAATTAGATTCTTCAGTTACGTTTCGATACCTGCTGTACGACGATCACCGATGGCGGGGATCGAAGTAGAAGGGGTCGTGGGTATCATGATGCCTTCCAAATAACATTTTGCTAACTTCTTTGGACAGTGGATACTTTGTAGTTGCTCTCCTTGCTCATGAATCGGTTCGAGGCATGACAGTACGCAGAAAACTTTCCACCCAGGTGCTGAACAACAAATCTGGCATTGCTCATGAGTGCATTCGTCGAACCGGCAGACACCATAAAGATGAATAAGGCAATACAGAGGGGAAACGAGACTCCACCAACAAAAACACAGGATGGTGGAAACGACTAAAAACAAAAAAAAGAAAAGATAGCATTCGCCTCATTCACATGCTGGTGTAGCCATTGTATGCTGCAGAACTGGGCTCATAATCACGGTGGTAAACAAAACTGATGATGCCGTGTGCACATACCGATTTTGTACAGTGCAAATTAGCAAATTATGAGTGTTGGGGAGAGCGCGGGACTAGGGCAGTCCGCGCAGCTGCTGTGGCCATAATAAAATGGTGGTCTAGTGGATGCCGGCACGGTAGCTCAGTGTGTTTGCTCATACGGTTAGTTCCCCTCTGTAATAAAAAAACTGAGTGAATGGATCAACGATGAACTTGAACGGTTATCATGGGACGTGCACCTCGAAGGAATGCAATGAACCAGTGAGGGTTAGTTCCCATCTCTAATAAAAAAAACTGAGTGAACGTGTAATTTTTCCTCCTATCTACGTAATTCTGTAGCTCTCAATTCGTTCGAGCAATCAATCATTCATGATAGGAAACACAGTCATAGCTCAGTCACTCAAAATGATTCTGAAATTTTACTTGTTAGAATGAAATCAGGCGATGATTCTTCTTCTCTGCAGGCTCGTGCTTTGCGGCAGTCTGCTAATCTGTACAAATAAAATGCCTCGTAATTTTGGGAGCGTTGTACAATCAGTCGGGAAACCTCAGATCAAGCGGATATTTGGCTTTGATGAAGTTTAACCTTCCGAAGAAGTAATGGAGCTCTTGGATTATTAAATGCAGGTTCGTATCCAGTCTTTCGGAAGTTCCCTTCTGATTAACAACTACGCAATATATCGATAAATATCATCAATTCTCAAATGTCAAATACACACCTTTTGTATGAAGGAGCAATCTATATATATTTCCTTTTTAATCGTACAGTTCGTATCAGTTATCTTCTGTGATAAATCTCAATAATCAGATTACAGTTCTTCCAAACCAAGCTCAGGCTAATCGGCAGGAAGACAATCTCGGAAGCTTTTTTTTCCTTTTTTTTTAACAACCACCAGAGAGAGTACTACAAAGAATACTTATGCGCTCATGGCATAGCTATTGTATGAAACTATTTTGCGCATGGATTCTGCGAGTATGAAGATAGAAAATTTGTAAACGTCATTCAAGGGTAGAATTGTATCAGAATAATTCATCGAATATAAAGAGATATTACAATTGCCCCTCGCAGCGAGCAAAGTTAATGATAATACACTTTGCGAGCTAACAGAAAAAATTTGTTGGGTTGTTTATTCAAAAGAGGAATATTTTGAATTAGTAGAATTTTACTATAGAGAGTATGGGTAACATGTTAAGACAGTAAGTTACGAGAATACCTAAGCTGCAGCTTTTACATGTACCGGGGTATACCCGCATCCCGAGTACATAACCAGGGAAGATGTAGATTGACGTAATTACGAAAAAGGTCTACCCATTTGGGAACTGGCCTTCACAGGGAAACCCTGGAAAACCCGGAAGAATAGACCCCAGCTCAGGTATTAAAGAAGATAGGAAAGCCTAAATCCAGTAATTTTGAAATATATAGAAGCTCCATAGATTAGATCGAAGGAAAAGTGCCTCATAGCCAAAAAAAATTTTACAATATTGTTCAAAAAAATTTTCAAAATTCTTCTTTCGACGATGTAGCCGGCGATCTCGTTGTGAAGTCGATGGAACAGGAACACTGAGTACGGACACCGGGTAGGCGACGTACAGCGTTTGGTGGAGGCGGCACGGAGGACAGGCGATGGCTTATGGTACAGGATAGAAACTGGTAATGTGCCGTAGAAACAGGAAGATGATCTCAGGAACAGATGGTCAGGGACGTGAACATGAAACAGGTTTAAAGTGGAATAAGAAAAGGTTCTGACTGAATAAATCCCTGGAAGAGAGTGGATTAAGGCAACGAAGTCCATATTTCATCGTTGAACTCAAAATCGGAGTGGATTCTTATATTCTTCCATCTGTACTAGACTGGAACATCCATCAGTCCTGACAATCGCGAATTTTTTTGTAGTCCTCAATACCAAAGTTGTTTTGCATTACAACTGCTGATTGTCCAAAACATTGCCAAATAGACTGTGGGCATTTAAATTTTGTTATAGCTCATATCGAATGTATTCCTATCAAAAAATTTTTTAATCTAATTTTCGTTTTGTTATAGTGCAGGTGGAAGTAGAGCATTGAATCTGTCCGAGGTTTGCTTTCAATTACGAAATTATGGATAAAATTTAAGTTTACACCTGATGAAAAGTTTTAAACATAGGCATATGACACTGACTCCACAAAAGGAATAATTTGAAAAATTTTCATTAATCTTATAATTAATTGATTTATAGATCCACTTGCAAATAAATATCATTAATGATGGCATATGTTCATTTAACAAATCATCCACTCGCAGACTCTTCTCCATCCTCTCATGAACATTTATGGAAATATATTTCAACAATTATGTCCATAATATGAAACACACAAACTGCTATTCTTAAAATGTTAGTTAAAATTCTTGAATTCATTCTCCTGGTAAAGAAGGCATAATGAAAAATCTAAAAATTATAATAATTTTCTCTCGCGCAACCAGAGAGTTTCTTCAGTTGTTTGCAACAGTGACATTATCGAGTGTTGCTTCATTTCACAGTTCATTTGTTTTCTTGCGCGAACAGCGTACATCATACACACAACGTATTTACCTACATATCCCATACTGTTCAAGTTTCACACGCAATTCTCACATAAGTGCCGTGTCTTGAGGAAATGTAGATGCAATTTCATTGTATATCACTGTGGCTTCTGCTCATAGTCCACACTTACAAACACTAGTAATTAACAAATTCTTCTACCTATCTTAAAATTTTTGTGCTAAACTATCATAGGAGTAATCTCACTGCCTCTTAGCCTATCACAGGAGTAATCTCACTGTCTCTTAACCTATCACAGGAGCAATCTCACTGTCTCTTAATCTATCACAGGAGTAATCTCACTGTCTCTTAACCTCTAGACAACATAAACTTCTTGATATTTATATACACATTCGACTCATAGTCAAATTCCACACTAAATTTTTCTCCATATTTGGTATCACAGATCTACGATCCTTCAAAAAATTTCTTAATGTCATTATGCGGGAATAATCCCTTTATTCTTTTCGATTCGGGATATGCCAACAAGTATGATCCAGGATTTGGTATATTTACAATAGCATATGGTCCGGTATAAATAAGATTCCATTTCTTTATGTTCTTCATCAGTTTCGAAGAATGGATGTGTCGCCTCAATAAAACCTTTTCTCCAAGATGAAACGTCTGAATCCGGTGAATCCGTTCATCATATGTCAATTTCCGTTGTATTGCCTTTTTAGTTAAATTGACAAGTGTGAGTCGAATCTTTTCCTCCCATTTTAAATTCTGGTCTTCATACTTTGGCAAATGGTTTATCCAGAAGTTCTTTTCAATCTGACTAAACGTGAGCTCTGTTGGAGTAAAGTTAGTTGAGGTATGTGTCAGATTATTAAATATTTGTTCAAATTCTGACAAATAATCAGCCCATGATGTTTGTTTACTGTGACAGTATGTACGCATAAATCGGTTTAATTCTCGGAAAACTCGTTCTATTGGGCTACCTTGTGGATGGTAACATGATGTCAAAATTTGTAGAATACCAAGCTGTCTTAATGTTTGCTTCCATTTAAATCCGGTAAAAATTCTGGCATTATCTGTAATTATGGATTTCGGTAAACCTACATGCGGAAGATAGTCACGCACCGATCTCACTACAACAGCTCTGGCAGTATCACACTTTAATGGAGATAGTTTTACATATTTTGTAAACACGTCAAAGAATCCAACAATGAATTTGACTCCTCCTCTTGATCGTGGGAGAGGGCCGCAGATATCACACGAAATTAACGCCCTTGGCTCTCGTGGAATAATTGAATGCAGAACATGCTTACTACCTCTATTATCCGGTTTTGCCTTTTGACAGAGTAAACAGTTTTGTATTGTTTGGTGCACTTTTCTCCGAATATCCGGAAAATAACAGTATGCTCCTATTTTATTGGCACATTTAATTACACCAAAATGTCCCCATGATAAGTGGGTAAACCAAATTAATTTTTTCTCATATTCCTTCGGGATACATACACACCACCATGGATTGTTGTCCTTCCCACATCTGAAGAATAATACTCCATTTACTAATTTATAACGATCTAAACTAGCCCTTGAATTTTGTTGTTCCTTTAGCTGAATTATCTTCTTCCATCGAGGGTCTTTTCGTTGTAAATTTCCCATATCTCTACAAAGATGTACATAATAAGTCTTGTAGATATTGTCCTGCAACAGTAATACTGGAAAATACGAAGTATTTCCTGATTCTATTTCCGGCGTTAAACCTTCTGGGGATCTTGACAGTGCATCCGCAATAATATTTTCTTTGCCAGACACATGAACAATTTTAAATTGGTACTGTTGTAGTGTCATTGTCCAACGTGACAGTCTAGGATGTAATAATTTACATGTTTGCAAGAAGGTTAGTGATTGATGGTCACAATACACAATCGTTTTCGAACCATATAAATAATAGTTAAACTTCTTGAATGCCCAAATAACCGCAAGTGCTTCAAGTTCTGTGGTCGTATAGGCTCTTTACAGGGCGATAACACTCGACTAGCAAATGCTATCGGACAGAATGTTGGTACCCCTTTTATTTTCCTTATTTGGAAGAGACAAGCACCTAATCCAACATCCGATGAATCCGTGGACAGACAGAACTCACAATTCATATCAGGGTGATATAATAAGGATGCGTTAACGAGTTGGTCTTTAATGTCTCGAAAAGCTAGTTCACATTCTTCAGTCCATTGCCATGGCACATCCTTCCGTAGAAGCCGGTTTAATGCCTCAGAATTCATGGCTTGAGTCTTTATAAAGTGACGGAAGAACGATGCCATATCTATAAATCCCTTCAGCTGTCTTTTATTCCGTGGTGATGGAAAATTTCGAATTGCACTTATCTTCTTCTCGGTAGGCAGGATACCTTTCGCATCTATCATGTCCTAAGAACTTAATTTGTGGTAAAGCAAAATGAGACTTTTGTAAGTTTACTGTAATTCCGGTTTTCTTGAAAACAGCAAAAATCCTTTCCAAAATATGCAAATGCTCTTCCCATGTTTTCGTGACTATTAATAAGTCGTCAACAAACACAGTTATACGACTACGCAATTCTGGTCCAAGAACGTAATCCAACGCTGAAATAAATATTCCGGCACTAATATTAAGTCCGAACGGGACAACTCTAAATTGGTAACTTCTCCCAGCATAGATAAATGCGGTATATTTCCTAGATTCTTCATCCATTTGGACCTGCCAGTGCGAACTTCTCAAATCAACACTAGTTAAGTACGAAACATCCTGGAAATTTTGAATTAATTCATCTATATTTTCCGGATGAGTTCTTACAGGTACTATTATTTTATTAATCTCTCTCGCATCCAGAACTAATCTAACGTTACCTCCAGGTTATGGGACGACTAAGAGCGGAGAACAATATGGACTAGTTGATGGCTCAATCAAGTTCCATTCTAACATTCTATTTATCTCCCTTTGAACGGATTGTTTTAAACGCCAGGGGATCGGATAGTGCGTGTAACAATAAGTCTGATGTGGCTTCACTTGTAGGTGACAAATATACCCTTTAATAATTCCTGGTTTCTCATCAAAAATCTCTTCATGTGCCTCTAACAAATAATGAAGCTGCTGCCTTTGTTCTCCGGTAAGCTGATTTGATTCACTAGCTTTTATCATTGTTGTTTGGTTAAAGTCCTCCTGTTGTATCAAATCCTTTGAAAGCTCCTTGCAACGACCGTTTGTAGTGTCAATTAATTGAATTATGGCACCGCGACAATATTTCTCATGCACCGTTTCCTTTCTGTTTAAATCCAGTGCTATCTCTTCTCCATTTAATCTAAATTTAACTATTCCTTCCAAAAAATCAATCTGACAATTGTACTCCTGCATACTCCCAATACCAAGAATACAGTCCACTAATAACTTCTCCACTACAAGGAACGTGCATTTTACCGCTACATTTCCCATTTTCATCTTTAATTGTGTTTGTATTTTGACATTGGGAGAGCGTGCTCCAACAGCTCCGATGATTTTGCAGTTCTGTACTGGAAAAATTGGTACCTTCTTCTTCCTAATAATTCTCCGAAAAAGAGTGCCTGAAATGACATTGGCGGAAGCGGCGGTGTCTAATATCACATTCGTTGGAACTTCCTCTATTTCAACAAATACTTCCGATACCGTAACACTCGATCTGTCATTATGACACGTTATTAAATCCTTTGTTAACTCTTCAGTCAACAGCTCACCATCATTATATCTTAACAATTGTAATTTTACTGTTTCGCCCCTAACAGATCCCCCGACCGCTCCTCCGGGGCACGATGCGGTCATGTTTAGTTTGACTGATTGTTGGTCCGATTGGTATTTGTCTCTTCAGCTACTTCAGTGATTATCAGTTGTTGTGGTGAATTCTGTCTATGTTGTCTTGCTTGATTCGTGTAATTATTGTTGTTATTCTGCTGGTGTTGATAGAACTGTCCTGTGTTGCCATGCATTGGATTTTATCGATTAAAATTCCTACTGTTCTTAAAATAGCCCCTCGCTGCACCATTACTAAAGTTTCCATTATGGAAATA
This sequence comes from Schistocerca piceifrons, assembly GCF_021461385.2. NCBI lineage: Eukaryota > Metazoa > Arthropoda > Insecta > Orthoptera > Acrididae > Schistocerca > Schistocerca piceifrons. Next base: position 423,819,001 of record NC_060141.1, read on the forward strand.
ATTATTGTTTGCATTTTGTCCATTGCTAAGTCTCCTCGGAGAGTGTAGTTGGTTATGATTATTGTTACTGCTACCATTACTGCCATTCCCACTCGAGTTGCAGCTCGGATTCGCTTCTATTGCTCATCTTTGATATGACATTTCTCTTGCCCTTTTATTGTCCTCCTCAATTATATCAATACGTTCAAGCGTAGTCATAAATGAGTCTATATCCTTATCATTTATATGTAACAGCTGATTCCTTATACTGGTGAGTAGTCTGGACTTGAGTATTCTAAGTATATCCGGCAAAGGAATCGGTACATCCCAATACAAAGATTTATTAATGTATTTCTCAACATATCTCTTTAGAGATCCTCTAGAAAATGAGAAAGGCTCAGGATATAATACTTCCTGCCTAAGTCTTTCTTGTATTCCAGCAGACCAATATTTTGCTAGACATGCCTGCACAAATTCTTTGTAACATTTACAAGAAGATGTTTGTTCGGATGCCCACAATGCTCCTGATCCTTGTATATATTCAGATACAAAACTAATCTTTTGCCATTCTGTCCAAGATCGTGGAAATAGACCTCTGAAACTTCGAATAAAGACTACAGGATGAACATTCTTTTTGTCAGGGTTAAAGATTTGAAATTGTCTCTGTTTAATCATCTTCTCCTCAACGGTACTACGATTTCAAAAATCATCCTGTTCGTACTTTTCCTTGTGGCTATCCGTTATATCGAATCTAACTTGTGACGTTCCAGTTCTGTCTACATCGGATCTTGACGTGGACGAAATGTCACGCACAGATTGAGAGTTTTGTTTCCTACTTCTCGGTGTTTCTAAATCCTCCTGCGAGAGATTTAGTGATCTTTCGATATTTTCTTTCCAACGCGAGAATTCTTCGCCAAGTTGTTCACGAACTTCCTTTAACCCTTTGTTGAAAAAATTCTCCTCGGAACTCGCTGAAATTGACTGTAAAGCTGCTTTCACAGTTTCTTCTACGGTTTCCGAAGGAAAATTTTGCCGCTCTAATGTCATTTCTGAAAACTTTCCCGCAAGTACATTCATTCTATGTTCCACTGTCTCCTGTTTTTCCTTCACTTCGTCAAATTGCTTCTTTATATTATCTTGGGATTCTATAATTTCTGGTATCATAGCTATGGAACACTGTATGTCCTCTTGTGCTTGTATTGCTTGAGGAAACAGTTCGGCTTGTTTTTGTATCGTGTCAATTTTGACGGATAAATATTCGATTAGTTCCGCTTTTAATTTATTATTGTTTTCTTGGCATTGTTGGCGGACCTGCTCAATTTGAGCAATAAGATTCTGTTCGGTCCTTTCTGCCTGTTCTTTTATTTCCTGTCTGGGTATTTAATCTCTGATCTAATTCGGTAAAGGTTTCTCTTAATTGATTTTGTAATTCTGTTTGATTGTCGGCTAATTGATTTTGGAGTTCATTTTGTATAACGGATAAGTCTCGTTTTATCTCCGCTTGGCCTTCGGCTAATAGAGACAACTGTTGCATAATAACAACTAATGTGTCAACAACAGTCTGATCAGCTGTTGTATGAATGTTTTCTGAACCAGCGGGATTATTTATATTGCTACCGCTAGCCACAACAGTCTCAGAATTGCTATCCGTGGCCTCTGCTCCTGCGCAAACAGCTGAAGGCTGTTCCACTTCTCCTTGCTGATTCAATGACATTTTAAATGCCGCTCTAGTCAATACCATTAAATAACTGTCAATATCTTTCTAATCACTAAATACAGTTTCAAATTTACTGTCGTAGACACACTTACCTTTCAAATTACTTCACAGATGGTATAAAGTTCAATGTCCAGATACGAAAATCACACAATATACAGTTCTGCAATCTAACTAATATCTGGAAAAAAGTTCTTTCTAAATTGATTTCAAACTATTTTAACTACAGGATAAAAAAATTAGATTTCTCTGGCCTTGTTCTGTTGTCTCGGTGTTGTCCAATAGTTGAAATCGTTTCTTGGTATCAGCAATCTTTTACTATGGGCACCGAATCTCTCTTCAGATTAGTTACCTCTCGTTCTCGTTGGTTTTCATGAAACAAAAAATACATATATAATATAACAATCCAAGAGAATCCTGTCACACTGGCGCCACTGTAATTTTTCCTCCTATCTACGTAATTCTGTAGCTCTCAATTCGTTCGAGCAATCAATAATTCATAATAGGAATCACAGTCATAGCTCAGTCACTCAAAATGATTCTGAAATTTTGCTTGTTAGAATGAAATCAGGCGATGATTCTTCTTCTCTGCAGGCTCGTGCTTTGCGGCAGTCTGCTAATCTGTACAAATAAAATGCCTCGTAATTTTGGGAGCGTTGTATAATCAGTCGGGAAACCTCAGATCAAGCGGATATTTGACTTTGATGAAATTTAACCTTCCGAAGAAGTAATGGAGCTCTTGGATTATTAAATGCAGGTTCGTATCCAGTCTTTCGGAAGTTCCTTTCTGATTAACAACTACGCAATATATCAATAAATATCATCAATTCTCAAATGTCAAATACACACCTTTTGTATGAAGGAGCAATCTATATATATTTCCTTTTTAATCGTACAGTTCGTATCAGTTATCTTCTGTGATAGATCTCAATAATCAGTTCCTCCAAACCAAGCTCAGGCTAATCGGCACGAAGACAATCTCGGAAGTTATTTTCCTTTTTTTTTTTTTAACAACCACCAGAGAGAGTACTACAAAGAATAATTATGCGCTCATGGCATAGCCATTGTATGAAACTATTTTGCGCATGGATTCTGTGAGTATGAAGATAGAAAATTTGTAAGTGTCATTCAAGGGTAGAATTGTAACAGAATAATTCATCGAATATAAAGAGATATTACAAACGGATCAACGATAAACTTGAACGGTTATCATGGGACGTCCCCCTCAAACAAATGCAATGAACCAGTGAGGGTTAGTCCCCTTCTGTAATAAAAAACTGAGTGAATGGATCAACAATGAACTTGAACGGTTATCATGGGACGTCCGCCTCGAACGAATGCAATGAACCAGTGAGGGTTAGTTCCCCTCTGTAATAAAAAAAAATTGAGTGAACGGATCAACGATGAACTTGAATGGTTATCATGGGACGTCCGCCTTGAAGAAATGCAACGAACCAGTGAGGGTTAGTTCCCATCTTGAACGGTTATCATGGGACGTGTGCCTTGAACGAATGCAATGAACCAGTGAGGGTTAGTTCGCATCTTGAACGGTTGTCATGGGATGTGCGCCTTGAACGAATGCAATGAACCAGTGAGGGTTAGTTCCCATCTTGAACGGTTATCATGGGACGTGCGCCTTGAACGAATGCAATGAACCAGTGAGGGTAGGTTCCCCCCTGTAATAAAAAAAATTGAGTGAACAGATGAACGATGAACTTGAATGGTTATCATGGGACGTGCGCCTCGAACGAATGCATTGAACCAGTGAGGGTTAGTTCCCATCTGTAATAAAAAAAACTGAGTGAACGGATAAACGATGAACTTGAAAAGTTATCATGGAACGTCCGACTCGAACAAATGCAACGAACCAGTGAGGGTTAGTTCCCCTCTGTAATAAAAAAAAATTGAGTGAACGGATCAACGATGAACTTGAATGGTTATCATGGGACGTCCACCTCAAACGAATGCAATGAACCAGTGAGGGTTAGTTCCCATCTTGAACGGATATCATGGGACGTGTGCCTTGAACGAATGCAAATGAACCAGTGAGGGTTAGTTCCCATCTTGAACGGTTATCATGGGACGTGTGCCTTGAATGAATGCAATGAACCAGTGAGGGTTGGTTCCCCCCTGTAATAAAAAAAAATTGAGTCAACGGATCAACGATGAACTTGAATGGTTATCATGGGACGTGCACCTCGAACGAATGCAATGAACCAGTGAGGGTTAGTTCCCATCTGTAATAAAAAAAAACTGAGTGAATGGATCAACAATGAACTTGAATGGTTGTCATGGAATGTCCGCCTCGAACAAATGCAACGAACCAGTGAGGGTTAGTTCCCATCTTGAACGGTTATCATGGGACGTGCGCCTTGAACGAATGCAATGAACCAGTGAGGGTTGGTTCCCCTCTGTAATAAAAAAAAATTGAGTGAACGGATCAACGATGAACTTGAATGGTTATCATGGGACATGCGCCTCGAACGAATGCAATGAACCAGTGAAGGTTAGTTCCCATCTGTAATAAAAAAAAACTGAGGGAATGGATCAACGATGAACTTGAATGGTTATCATGGAACGTGTGCCTTGAACGAATGCAATGAACCAGTGAGTGTTGGTTCCCATCTTGAACGGTTATCATGGGTCATGCGCCTTGAACAAATGCAATGAACCAGTGAGGGTTGGTTCCCCTCTGTAATAAAAAAAAATTGAGTGAACGGATCAATGATGAACTTGAATGGTTATCATGGGACATGCGCCTCGAACGAATGCAATGAACCAGTGAGGGTTAGTTCCCATCTCTAATAAAAAAAACTGAGTGAATGGATCAACGATGAACTTGAATGGTTATCATGGAACGTCCGCCTCGAACAAATGCAACAAACCAGTGAGGCTTAGTTCCCCTCTGTAATAAAAAAAAAATTGAGTGAATGGATCAACGATGAACTTGAATGGTTATCATGGGACGTCCGCCTCGAACGAATTCAATGAACCAGGGAGGGTTATTTCCCATCTTGAACGGTTATCATGGGACGTGCGCCTTGAACGAATGCAATGAACCAGTGAGGGTTAGTTCCCATCTTGAACGGTTATCATGGGACGTGCGCCTTGAATGAATGCAATGAACCAGTGAGGGTTAGTTCCTATCTTGAACGGTTATCATGGGAGTGCGCCTTGAACGAATGCAATGAACCAGTGAGGGTTGGTTCCCCCCTGTAATAAAAAAAAATTGAGTGAACGGATCAACGATGAACTTGAATGGTTATCATGGGACGTGCGCCTCAAACGAATGCAATGAACCAGTGAGGGTTAGTTCCCATCGGTAATAAAAAAAACTGAGTGAATGGATCAACGATGAACTTGAATGGTTATCATGGAACGTCCGCCTCTAACAAATGCAACGAACCAGTGAGGGTTAGTTCCCCTCTGTAATAAAAAAAATTGAGTGAATGGATCAACGATGAACTTGAATGGTTATCATGGGACGTCCTCCTCGAACGAATGCAATGAACCAGTGAGGGTTATTTCCCATCTTGAATGGTTATCGTGGGACGTGCGCCTTGAACGAATGCAAAGAACCAGTCAGGGTTAGTTCCCATCTTGAACGGTTATCATGGGACGTGCACCTTGAACGAATGCAATGAACCAGTGAGGGTTAGTTCCCATCTTGAACGGTTATCATGGGACGTGTGCCTTGAACGAATGCAATGAACCAGTGAGGGTTGGTTCCCCCTGTAATAAAAAAAATTGAGTGAACGGATCAACGATGAACTTGAATGGTTATCATGGGACGTGCGCCTCGAACGAATGCAATGAACCAGTGAGGGTTAGTTCCCATCTGTAATAAAAAAAAAAAAAATTGAGTGAACGGATCAACGATGAACTTGAATGGTTATCATGGGACGTCCGCCTCGAACGAATGCAAAGCGCAATAACGAACCAGTGAGATTTAAAATAAGAAAATAAATGGTTAGCACATTTCCCTAAGAAGTGGGAGAGCTAGATTTAAGTCCTGGCATTGGTACAAATTTTAATTCATTACTTCAGCTTCTATCCTTACCGAAGATAAAGTTGATTCTTATGTGTCTCCAGGAAAATGTACTTCCATCAGATTAACATATTATGACGTTGTTAAAATTATGAGACTTTGGTGGTGTTACAATTATTAAACCAACTTGGTGAGACACGTAAATCACCAATTTTTAAACGAATTCGTTTCAAATTGTGTATTTTTCGGAACTGTAGTTTCTTGCAATTTATGGTAATGTTCTGATATGATAAAATGATAATAACGTGAATACCGCTTATCGATTAGGCCTTAGGCCTGTTCCAACTGGCTGACTACTGGCTACATGGCAGTACGAAGAGCGATCTCTGGTTGTGAGAGACGTTACCAGCATCTCACCAATTTCTCCAGCCATTTCTACCAGTAGATCAATCCTGATGATGCACGCCCTTTGTTCAAGCAGCTCCTCATTCGATCCCACGAGCTGACTGGATCCCGTTACAGACCTCCCTACCCGAGAAAAAAATCTGAAGTATCAGGAACCGAAATCGTGCCCTTCCACACCGGTGGCAGGGACACTAAATATTCAAATACTTTACATAATTTTTTTCAGAATGTCTTATTATGGCCTTGAGGTGCTGGTTAATCGAGGTAGAGACTGCTAGTTATATTTGAAGGAGTGGAAGTGGGAAAAGTAACAAACTGTGGCTATTCCCCCTACCCTTCCGAGCACAGCATGGAGTCCGCCCGTTGATCGCCTTGGTGAAACTACTAATAGGTGTTCAAAAAGATTTCGGGCTTGTAGCCGGTCGTCGTAAACTTCATTGCGCCATATTTCGGCTGGACATCTGCCAGCCATATTCAGGTGAGCCGTACAAGGACTGACGAAGACATTCTCCGCTCCGTCTTATACAGTGTTTTCATAGTACTGTCGCGCATGCGTTATAGTCGCGGAGACAGAAGGGCCACACTGTCCAGCGACAGCGCCCTCGCTGGTGGAACTGCAGTACTCAGCTGCCGTCGGTATTATCGCTGGCGGCAGCTGTCGAAGTCTTCTGGCGTCTTCGTCTCGAGCAAATTTCGGAGATGACGGGATTCCATGCGTTATTCAATTGGTAACCACTGTCACGGTTCATTAAATTTCCCGCAATGCGTGTTTCAACGGATTCTTTGAGAATGGAGTCCCAAAAAGTTGTTGCTGTGGCCAAAATCAAAGTTTTGGCGTACTCCATTGAATGTCCGTTGGAAATACAATGTTCCGCACCTGCAGACCTACTGGGTTGCAGTAGGCGAGAGCAACGTTGATGTTCTGTACAACGCTCTTCGACTGTACGCGTTGTCTCTCCTATACAGGCCATACCACATTGACACGGTATTTTGTAAATTCCCGCCTTCCTCAGTAACAAATCAATCTTCACCGATCCCAGCAAATCCGAAATCTTAGAAGGCGGACGAAAAACCACTTTCGCATGAAAATTATTAAGAATCCTCACAATCTTGAAGGAGATATTTCCAACGAAGGGAAGAAAAGCTAGGGACTTTGCTGGCGCGTTCTCCTCTTTGTCCACTTCCCGGTTCCTGGCTCTAGTTGAGAAGGCCCTGTTAATTTTCCGGGTCGATTATCCATTGTCTCTGAACACCGTTCTTAAATGTTCAAGTTCCTTTGGCAGATTCTCTGCATCCGACATCGTATGTGCCCTGTGCACAAGGGTTTTAAGTACACAAATGGTCTGGGATGGGTGATGGCAACTTGAAGAATGCAATTAAAAGTCAGTGTGAGTGGGCTTACGATAAACAGAATGTCCTACAAAGCAGTCTCTCTTCCGTTTAACTAAAACATCCAGGAATAGAAGGCAGCCATTTTTCTCTAGTTCTATAGTAAATCGAATATTCTCATGGATGGAGTTAAGATGATGAAGAAACTCCATTAACTTTTCTTCTCCGTGGGGCCACACTATGAAAGTATCATCGACGTATCTCCAGTTGTCCAGCCGAAATATCGTGCAATGAAGTTTACGACGACCGGCTGCAAGCCCGAAATCTTTTTGAACAGTTGATTCGCCAGGAAATTTTCAAATTTTACACCACTAATAAGTATTTGACACCGAGCCAGATCAGCAGTTCCCTTCTTCTGGATTAATCATTTGTAATTTCTGGAAGGTTCTGAGGCACAATCATACACGGAATACCGGGACTGTAATTTCTGGTAGGTTTCGAGACATGCTCAATTATAGGATACCGGAATTTACTATAACATTCATTACGTGAAAGAAAACAAAAAAGTGAAATATTCAGAAGGGGAAGAGGAAACAAAATGAAACTTCATGAGTTGATAAAGTATGTAAAGTTATTTCAGTGATTATTATGTCGAGTCAAATTTACAAAGAACTTGTAAGTATGATTCCACCTATCAGTATGACGTTGTACCCCGCTGGCCTGGATGCACGGAACAGGTGCGATTGGGAACGCTGTCATAAATGCGTTATGTCCCTTCCTGAGGCAAGCAAGGCACAAACTGCTGTAGCTGGCCCTGATATCGTTAGCAGTGGCGCTGGGACAGAGTGGCGTCCGAGCTGGTCTCACACATGTTCAGTCGGGAACAGAGGAGGGGATCTTGCTGGCTACGGGAGTATTTCAACATCACGTACACAATCTAACGTGTTTACATAAAAAAATTGGTTTGATGATGTGAATCGAACTAGGCTGAACTGGTTTGCTTTTCTTTAACTTCGTGTGTATGTATTGTCATGTGAACCTAAACAATGAAAGTGGTGTAATTACAAAAATGCTGTATCATAAAAGCGTCGCCAAATTATCTGAAACCGTAGAGTTGTGTTTTAATTAACTTTAAATCAATTAACTTGAAAACCAAAGAAACTATCCTGTGAAATTCTACATCGTGCTGTGTAGTGACCAGTGCTAGAATGCTCGACCTCACAGTACGTGACTCGCAGTTCCAACACGGAACTACAAGAATAAAAATTATGCAAAAAATTACAATCAAATTTCGAAAGAAAAAACTGTCCAGAGTGCTTCTATTAAAATGCACTGTAAATTTCCATTCGCAAATTGGCTAAATAATTCCAAACATTAAATGATACAACACGCAAATAATACACTGCGCTGCAAGAATAAGAATGTCTGCGTAAGAAACGAGATTTGAAATAAATTTTACCTAATCCGACCCGACGACAATTTTGAAATGCAACATAGAACTGTAAACGACTAACTGTCCTGACTGTTGTGTAAAACTGGCCGTAAAATTTTTTCATAGCTTTCCTGTGCCAACGGAAGCTCTGTACTGCTCGAACGTGATAAACATTAAAAATGCAACGCACCAGCAAACGACCTAATGGAAAGAAAAGTCTTGCGCAGTGCACTGCAAGAACGTGCAACTATGCTAAGGACATGAAGCTTTAGTTTTAACCACTGTGTTCCGCGAAGTACAATACGGCGACACAATTACCAAACATAATTTTTATGAGGAGACTGTGGTAGAAATTCGACATATTAAGGGGAGTTGGAACGCCCTATCCCGACTATGTTAAATTTAGTGGCTTGGCTTCCCTGTATTTCAGGGAACCACTGCAGCCATTGACATGAAACTTTTACAGGACATTAAACGGTTTGTTCTGAGTCTACTGAATTACAATAATTGCATTTCAGCCACTGCTTTCGGAAATATAATTTTTTTTGATTACACGGTTAAAATTTTGTCTACTTTTTTGTACGGTATCCTAAATAATTTTAATGATACATAACATTATGTTCTTCTTTTAGGCCGGCCGGTGTGGGCGAGCGGTTATAGGCGCTTCTCTCTGGAACCGCGCGACCGCTTCGGTCGCAGATTCGAATCCTGCCGCGGGATGGATGTGTGTGATGTCCTTAGGTTAGTTAGGTTTAAGTAGTTCTAAGTTCTAAGGGGCCTGATGACCTCAGATGTTAAGTCCCGTAGTGCTCAGAGCCATTTTTTCTTCTTTTAGTTCCGTAGACTCAGGATTGAATACCCTACTCGAAGCGGTTTCTGAGATTTAGCGAAAAATGCAACAGAAAATGTAAATTTTCAGGAACGACTACTAAGGTTTCAAAAGACTGTAACTCACTTAATATATACTTAATTTTTTTATTTTTAGTCACTCAGAAGCACCCTGCACCATACTGTATAACATCCTCTTGAGCTTCTGTCAAGTTTTTTCTTCTTTTCTTCTTTCTGGACTACTTAGTGGCCAACTGTGCTGCATACTCTGCTTCAGTGCGAACCTTGTCCATTCGTTCAAGTTCTCTGATGCAGTTGGCTCCAGGATTAATTCCCATATGCTACAGCACTTTCACCCTACCATCATTAAAAGTAATATCATCACTGAACCCCCCCCCACCACCCCCTACCCCCACTTTAGTGTCTTCATTCCAACAAAAACATTTTTTGGTCAGCGAGTCCATATAAGATTACTGAACGACTCATTGGGATTTTGAGTCTGACCATGTAGACACTTCTTCAGTAATTCAGGATTTGCCAGGTCTCTGTAAATAGGTTTCATGATATCTGTGACTGTTGCTGGGCTGGAATGCTTATGGCTGTATGAACTGTTTGAGTACTGGGCATTGGTGGTGCACTGGTTTCACTTCAGTTGACAGTCTGTGGAAGAAGGTAGCCCATGCTGCCTGCTTCATTTTCAACAAATCCTCAGTATTATTTTTCATAAACATCCAATAATACTGCTGTAGTTCATCAATAATTTTGTCTGTCCACTGGGGGTCGAACCGCACAATAACCCTGGGTTCGGTGTGGGGTGGCGGTGGGGTAGATGGACTGCTGTGGCCTGTTATGGGGTTGTGAACCACTGAGGGCTAAGGCGGGACGAAGCCTCTCCATCGTTTCTAGGGCCCTGGTTCAATACACAATGCACACACAACCTTACAAAATAGCTAACAGGCATAAGGGCCATGAGTGAACGAGAATTGTCCTGTTAAAAAATGGCAACACGATAGTGTCACTTGAGAGGTAACAAATGACGACACAGGATGTCCGTGACGTACCGTTGTGTCATCTGAGTTCCCTTAATCGCTACCAGCCGTAACCTCACGGCATACCCGATGGTTTCCCATGCCATGATGCCAGAGCAGCACTGCTACTCCTGTCCCCACGTCACCGCCGTATTTTACGATGGCAAGTATGTGGAGTAGTGGAGAAACGTGATTCATCGCTTAATATAATGCGACGTTATTCACCATCGATCCATGTTTCCTGGTCACGACACTAGTCCAACGGCAGCCGTTTGTTTTGTGTTAATGGCAACCTACACATGGGACGCTAACTCCCGGTTCCTGCTGCTGCTAGTTCGCTAACAGTGGTGGAGGGTGACACAGAATGTTGGAAGGAGTACACTACTTGTTCTTGAATAACAGGTGCAGATGTGAAGAGGTTGCAGTGTGTTTGGTGCACAATCTGTTGATCCCCCCCCACTGTGTTGATCAGACGTGATCGACCTAGACGACGAGAATGCCTGTCCTTACGTTCCCATACTGTCCAACATCAGACCAACGTCACATCGGAATGACCCTCAAATATGGATAAAGAACGGTCATATGGAAGCCCATAATGAGGCCCAGTTGAAACTCTGTCAGGTGCTGATAACATGGTGTCACTCGAGCACGCTGCTTCTCTGTGACCTTACAGTGGTCACTTGGTATCTGACACTGTTCACGCCTTACTACCAGGCCTGTTTGACAGAGCACTGAAAGACCTAAGTCGAAACAAGGCCCCGGGAGTAGACAACATTCCATTGGAACTACTGACGGCCTTGGGAGAGCCAGTCCTGACAAAACCCTACCATCTGGTGAGCAAGATGTATGACACAGGTGAAATACCCTCGGACTTCAAGAAGAATACAATAATTCCTATCCCAAAGAAAGCAGGTGTTGACAGATGTGAAAATTACCGAACTATCAGTTTAGTAAGTCACAGCTGCAAAATACTAACACGAATTCTTGACAGACGAATGGAAAAACTGGTAGAAGCCGACCTCGGCGAAGATCAGTTTGGATTCCGCAGAAATGTTGGAACACGTGAGGCAATACTGACCCTACGACTTATCTTAGAAAATAGATTAAGGAAAGGCAAACCTACATTTCTAGCATTTGCAGACATAGAGAAAGCTTTCGACAATGTTGACTGGAATACTCTCTTTCAAATTCTAAAGGTGGCAGGGGTAAAATACAAGGAGCGAAAGGCTATTTGCAATTTGTACAGAAACCAGATGGCTGTTATAAGAGTCGAGGGGCATGAAAGGGAAGCAACGGTTGGGAAGGGAGTGAGACAGGGTTGTAGCCTGTCCCCGATGTTATTCAATATGTATATTGAGCAAGCAGTAAAGGAAACAAAGGAAAAATTCGGAGTAGGTATTAAAGTCCATGGAGAAGAAATAAAAACGTTGAGGTTCGCCCATGACATTGTAATTCTGTGAGAGACAGCAAAGGTCTTGGAAGAGCAGTTGAACGGAATGGACAGTGTCTTGAAAAGAGGATATAAGATGAACATCAACAAAAGCAAAACGAGGCTAATGGAATGTAGTCGAATTAAGTCAGGTGATGCTGAGGGAATTAGATTAGGAAATGAGACACTTAAAGTAGTAAAGGAGTTTTGCTATTTGGGGAGCAAAATAACTGATGATGGTCGAAGTAGCGAGGATATAAAATGTAGACTGGCAATGGCAAGGAAAGCGTTTCTGAAGAAGAGAAATTTGTTAACATCGGGTATAGATTTAAGTGTCAAGAAGTCGTTTCTGAAAGTATTTGTATGGAGTATAGTCATGTATGGAGGTGAAACATGGACGATAAATAGTTTAGACAAGAAGAGAATAGAAGCTTTCGAAATGAGATGCTACAGAAGAATGCTGAAGATTAGATGGGTAGACCACACAACTAATGAGGAGGTATTGAATAGAATTGGGGAGAGGAGGAGTTTGTGGCACAACTTGACAAGAAGAAGGGACCGGTTGGTAGTACATGTTCTGAGGCATAAAGGGATCACAAATTTATCATTGGAGGGCACCGTGGAGGGTAAAAATCGTAGAGGGAGACCAGAGATGAATACACTAAGCAGATTCAGAAGGATGTAGGTTGCAGTAAGTACTGGGAGATGAAGAAGCTTGCACAGGATAGAGTAACATGGAGAGCTGCATCAAACCAGTCTCAGGACTGAAGACAACAACAACAACAACCAGGCCTGTAATAACACTAAGCCCAAGAAAGAGTAATGCACTCTGGAGGGCGTTCACCCTGTCGCAGACAGCTGCAGCTCATTTACATATCCATGGATGGTGTGTAAATGCACGAAGTTGCGCTGACATTCGACCACATCGTTTGTGTATGTAATTGTTTTCGAAGTTTAAAGGCTCGAACATCTGCGATGCATACATGCATATTGAAGCGATGACTTAAAATTTGTACTGTGAATGAGATTCAAAGCCAGGTCTCCTACTCACACGGTATATGTGTTAGCCACGAAGCCACCCTGACACAGTGGCTTTGCACAACTGCATAGACTACCCTAACATGCCTCCCGCCTCAGTCCAAATTCCTGTTCACTCTTCAGGTCACTTGGTATTCCCCCCAAACTCGAACAGCGTTGTAATGGAATAGCACCTCAGCAGGCAAATACCAAGAGGGCTGAGGCGTGAATAGGAATTTGGACTGAGGAAGGAGGCAAGCTAGGATAGCCCTTGCAGCTGTGCAAAGTCCATGCGCCGGGCTGGCACAGTGGTCACCATATCTTCCTACTGAGCAAGAGAGCTGGGTTAGAATCCTGGTCTTAGCATAAATTTTATTTTATTTTTTTGTCATATAGTGTAACTAAGAGTACTCTTTGTCGAGATTGGCAGTTCGGTTCCGTTTGTACATTCATATTTGCTTGATGAATGTATTTTTAGGCATAAGCGTTAGTTCGTCTTGAAGACTCTAGTAATGTAATTGGTGTTTGAGTCGGGGAGATTCTACATGACGTAGAATGAGGAGGCGTTGGGTATCTCGGACATCGTAATTGCCGTGGTTCCAGTAAGACTTAGCAAGTGCCTTCATGGGCAGGAACCCGAATAGAAACAGCACATTTATTCTACGGTCTGGACTGTCAAAGTACAAGCGGATCAAAAAGCGTGGATAAGGCAGATGCAAATAAGGCATCCACCAGCGTCTATGGAGATGCCAACAAGAATCCGACGAAATGGCTGATGGGATTTAAGGGTAACGGTTAATATAACAGCGGTAACTCAACATCTGACTCTGTTCGTGCCCCGTGTGTATACTACCAGGCCTGTAATAACACTAAACACGAAGAACAACGATATCATCAATTACGACTGCAGTGAGCTTAGGATCATTGGGATTGGGATCAATGGAATGGTCGATGGTCGTGTCCAGATACACCGTCATCCCGGCGAACGGTTGCTTGAAACATGCACTGCGTCATGGACACAGGCTTGTGGAGGCGATATTACGCTATGGCGGACTTTCACCTGTGATAATAATCGAAGGTACCATGTAGCTGTAGACTCCGTGAACATTATTGCGTATTTCTTACCTTCTGCAAAGACAATGACTTTTTCCAGCATGATACTTGTCCTTGTCACAAAGCTAGACTCGTGCTACAGTAGTTTGTGATGCATCATAGTGAACCCATACTGGTGTCTTGGCCACCATGTTCGCCTGATGAGAACCAGGTAGAACACATCTGTGAGGCTATCGGGCGTCAAATCCAGGCTCACAGACGACCGGCCCATAACTGGAATTGAGTGACCTTAGCGTGGACACCTGCAGCCAAATAATTTCGGAAATCTACCAAGGACTCCTCGAATACATGTTACAATGCTGTACTGCATTTCAAAGATAGACCAACATGTTATTAATCAGGTATTCATAATGTTCTAGCTCATCGGCATGTTAGCAATATGTTATCCTTGGAATTGAAGTAATGGTTTTTGCATGGTCATGAATCTCAGTTTTTTGTCCTTTTATACTTAAAAAATAGTTTTCATAGCCATATAAATCAATTGTATTAAATACCTTTATTTCTCAAATTCTTTTCGTGATTTAATATCACAATTCATTAAACCTTAAATTGTGTAGTAAATTTTACAGGCTCAAATAGTAAGCCTCGAATGCTGTATTGTTGACTTTTAATTAAAAATTGCTCTATAATTCTATTTCTGCTGGTTAGTTATCACAAAATTTCAACTAGTACGGGCCACACAACATCTTTGGCGTACGAGTGTGTAGATACTAAACGTGACCCTACCAGCAATACTCAATTATCACTGTATACTCTGTTTCTACATCTGCACACTTCAAACAGTTGTAAAGAGCGTGGCAGTGTGTGTCTCCCATTGTACGACAAAGGGAGTATAAAAACACGTGTCATAAACTTCAGGGATTTATTCTCGACATCAAAATATTACTTAAGGTTCGTATGAACATGGATTCGAAAATCTACCTTCGGGCGGTATGGAAGGATTTATTATTCACGGCACAAAAATGGTACTTTCACCAAATTGCTCAAAATGATCAACTCCTGCCTCCATGCTTCCACTTTGCTGTACGTTCTGAAAACTCCTATAGTGCGTTCCATATCTTACCACATCAGTTACAGATGCGCTCCCTCAAAACATGGAAACTGGATAAGGGACTTTCACACACAAAGGATTTTAAACTTGCCCAACGGGAAAAATCCTTTGTATTCGAATCTGGAGTTCGGGTAGGCTACGCAATGGATCTTCGTCGAACATTTCACGTGTTCGGATAATGTTTGTCAAGTACTGGGGAATTGTCTGTGCAAAGTGAAGTGGAGCAGCATTATGCTTAAACCACATTCATTGAATGACTTCTAGAGATACATTATCAAGTAAATGAAGCACCCCATACCTGTGAAACTGTAGATACGTCTGTCCAGTAAGACATTGCGGGAGTAAATAGGGGGCAATGAGAAGACCATAAATGATTCCACACCACGCGTTCAGCCAGAACCTCTGTTGATGTCTGTCTTGCCGCATTTCGTGATCTTTTTCATAAGACCGTATGTGATTATTATGATAATTGAAATACCATCACTTGAAAAACCAACCTTATCAGTGACTAAGGTCCACGCTAGCAGACCGTCCTAACACGCGTTGAAAGAACGCTATTCTTGTCTGAAAGTCTGCCTCATTTAATCCTTGCACCTATCGAAGGAGACACGGCTACAAAAGATTTTTATGCAGAATATTCCTGATCTTCATATCGCTAACGCCTTCTATTCTCGCAATTCTCCTAGTACTTGTACTACGCTACTTGTACTATGGCACGAAGAACCCGTTATTCAAGCTCAGGCATTCGTATCTCACGTGGTCCTCCACCAACCACAACTCTCTTCTCAAATTACCCTGTCTTTCGCAATTGTTGCTGGAGTGGTACAAAAATTCTTGCACGAGATAACTGTCTACCACGGTAACATTCAGGATAAATTTTACACCCTACGTCCGCATCCCCATCTACTGGGTTGTGCATGTAGCGCATGTCCGTAATTTCTGACACTGAATACATCATGCTGGCAGTCACATTAAAACAGAGCAAAACACAGTTTGACAAAACAATACAAACGCCATAAGCAACTGTAAACAAGAAAGCGAGCGCAAATGCACAGCTGAAGTAAATTACCCAACTAGGAGTCACTGGAGTGAATTTCTTTCACACATCCCTAACAGGGGATTTGGGATCCATGTTCATATGAACTTTCTTTTAATGTTTTAATTTCAATAATAAATCCCCAAAGTTCCTGAGTCTTATTTTTATACACCCTGTATATTAGGGTTTTTCCCATAGAGTTTGCTTATACAGTGCAGGAAAAAGACTACTCCAATTCCTCTGCGTAATTACTCTAATCTTGTCTTCGCGGCCACTATGGGATCGATACTTAAGGGGCTGTAGTGTATTCCTAGATTTCTCACTTAATGCTGGTTCTTGAAACTTTGTATGTAGGCTTTTCAGTCTACCTCCAAGAGTTTGTCAATTAAGATACTTCATCATTTTCGTGACCCTCTCCCTAGAGTCAAACAACCATGTGGCCATCCATACTGCTCTTTCAAAAATGGTTAAAATGGCTCTGAGCACTATGGGACTTAACTTCTGAGGTCATCAGTCCCCTAGAACTTAGAACTACTTAAACCTAACGAACCTAAGGACATCATACACATCCATGCCCGAGGCAGGATTGGAACCTGCGACCGTAGCCGTCGCGCGGTTCCTGACTGTAGCGCCTAGAACCGCTCGGCCACCACGGGAGGCATACTGCTCTTTCAAGAGCCCCTGTTAGTCCTGTTTGGTATTGATCCTACACGCTTGGGAAATACGCGAAGATGGAACGCCATACTGTTTTGTCAACAGCATCCTTTGTAGGCACTCTCTTCAGAAGTTCTTGGAACATACTGCTTTCCAAATTAGTTTCCTTCGTCAGATTTGTCAAAAGTTGCATTAACAAGCTCAAATTCTCTATATTCATAGCTAATTCCCTAAAATATCTAGGAATACGCGTCCAGAGCGATTTAAAATGTAACGATAAAACTAATCGCAGGTAAGGCAGATACTAGACTGAAATTCACTAAAAACATCCTCAGAAAATGTAGTACATTAACGAAGTAGCCGGCATATAAAACCCTCATTCAACCAATGCCTGAATATTGCTCCTCAGTCTGGGATCCATACCATACAGGACTGATGGAGTAGATAGGAAAGATACAAAGAAGAGCAGCGCGTTTCGTTATAGTTTCATTTCGTAAGCACGAAAGCGTCAAGGAGATGTTCAACCAAGTTCAGTGGCAGATGGTACAAGAGAGGCGTTCTGCATCAGAGCGTGATTTACGATTAGAGTTCCGAGAATGTGCATCCTAGAAGAGTCAGCCAGTGTATTGCTTCTTTCTACGTATAATTTGCGAAAAGTCCAAGAAGATAAAAGAAGAGAGGTCCGGGCTCACACGAAGGCTTACCAGCAATCGTTTTTCCCCATAACCATTCGCTACTGTAACGGTAAAAGGAGGAAGTGTCAGTGGTATACAGATGTCCTCTGACACATACCGTGAAACACCGTGAAGTATATATGCAGTGTCGACTAGACTGTTTGAAAACTATCAATATTGCAAAATAATTGCGTTTCCTTCTAAGTACCACACAGAGCAGAGTTAATGTTCTGTGGTCTCAATAGTTGTCGATACAAAACAATTACTGTTGTGGAACCACTCCTTTCGGTACTTACTGGTTCTCATGGCTATGAGAGAAGAGGATTGGCAATTACATCCAGATCCTGGGTGGTTTTAATTAAAGTGCAGTTACTCACAGAGGTTCAGTGTGGTCTGTAACAATCGTATGACGGCGAAACGTGGTAGATATTCTAATGCGTTAACGGGAAACCGATTTCCGCGAAAAAATAGTTCAAATTTTAGCCACCAGGTGCAAATTTGGTGCTGTGGACGCAAGAAAGACGTACAGAAACGTATCCTTATATAATGGATTACGAAGAGGACATGGACAGAGAAAGTCAAACAAGTGAGAAAGTTATATCTTGATTTTATTATTAATTGCTAAATACCCAATTTGTTCAGTTTGAACACAGGAGACGTCGACGAGATGCCGCTTCCGTAAAACGGTGTGAGCAACAGTTGCTGGTAGCAGTTCTGGTGGAACCTGTGCAACGTATTCCGATATACTGGCCTTCAGATCAGGTAGAGACCGTATGTGTCCATGACTCCCTGGTAAATACGTTTATTTAAGTATCTCCAGAGCCGAATATCACATGGATTCAGATCAGGTGATATTGTAGTCCAGGCCATGCTTCTGGAAAACCTCTGGAGACAGCTCGTTCGTTGAAAGTAGCATTAAGGAAATCTTTCACTGGGTGAGCGACATCCATCTTCCAAGAAAACAGTGGTTTGCACACAGTTGTGCTCTTCCAAAGCAGGAGTCACATGCTGTACAAGGGCAATTCTCTTCAAAGAAGAGCAGACCGGGAATAAAAGTGCATGTGAAAATGGCTCTGAGCACTATGCGACTTAACTGCCGAGGTCATCAGTCGCCTAGAACTTAGAACTAATTAAACCTAACTAACCTAAGGACATCACACACATCCATGCCCGAGGCAGGATTCGAACCTGCGACCGTAGCGGTCACGCGGTTCCAGACTGAAGCGCCTTTAACCGCACGGCCACACCGGCCGGCAGTGCATGTGATTCCACACCACAGAATCACATACGGCGAATGTAATGACTCTTCGTGTGCAGCACGTTGTTTAACAGTTACCTCAAATTTGGCAGTTATGTGTATTCACTGCACGCCAAAGGCAGATTCAGGGGGGAAGGCATGAGGGCACGTGCCCCTTTCCCCCCAAGAGAGAGAGAGAGAGAGAGAGAGAGAGAGATTCTCAGTCTCTCAATCTCTCGGGTCAAGTTAAGTTACCGATTCCAATTTTTGTTATTACACCCCAGTAAAAATACTATAACATTTCAGTGCGCACAACTACTGTATAAAACATTTATATATAAAACATACAACAGTTGAAATCGGTAATTGGAATTTACCTGTATAGATTAATTCCATTATCGATTCCTAATTTGTACATTTTATCGATTTTCGTTACTTGTATACTTACTTTTTTTGGGATTTAGTGTGTCGGTTTCCCCACATTTCATGATACTACAAACATCAAAAAAAGTTTTGCAAGACCCCGGTACCCAAAACTCCTGTAGACAGACGTTGACTGTGGATACTGTTTCACAGACACAGTCCCTTTGACTGTTCAGAGATGCCACTAAACCCGCCCAAAGATGTGAAAAACCATGCGTTAGCAGCGCCTATTAGATGGAGGTGGTCCGACAGACGTTCAGTTCCAGTCATTCCATCAGGAAGGAGATACACAGCTCGTGTTGTCTGCAGTTCAGCCATTACTAGACCGTCAGTACCTCGGTTCGTCTGCGTTCGCATAGTTACTCTGTGCCAGGAAGAGACCTCTACAAGGGAAGTGTCCAGGAGTCACAGAGTGAACCAAAGTGATGTTGTTCGGTCATGGAGGAGATGCAGAGAGACAGGAACTGTCGATGACATACTTCGCTCATGCCACCCAAGGGCTGCTACTGCAGTGGATGACCGCTACCTACGGATTATGGTTCGGAGGGACGCTGACAGCAACGCCACCATGTTGAATAATGCTTTTCGTGCAGCCACAGGACGTCGTATTACGCCTCAAATTGTGCACAATAGGCTGAATGGTGCGCAACTTCACTCCCAACCTCCATGGCGAGGTCCATCTTTGCAACCACGAAAACATGCAGCAAGGTACAGGTAGGCCCAACTACATGCCGAACGGACCGCTCAGGACTGGCATCTCGTTCTCTTCAACAATAAGTGTCGCATATCTCTTCAATCAGACAATCGTCGGAGATGTGTATGGAGGCAACCCGGTCAGGCTGAACGCCTTAGACACACTGTCCAGCGAGTGCAACAAGGTGGAGGTTCCCTGCTGTTTTGGGGTGGCATTATGAGGACCGACGTACGCCACTGGTAGTCATGGAAGGCGCCATAACGGCTGTACGATACGTGAAAGCCACCCTCCGACCGATAGCGCAACCATATCGGCAGCATATAGGGGAGGCATTCGTTTTTATGGACGACAATTCGCACCCCCATCGTGCGCATCTTGTGAATAACTTCCTTCAGGATAACGACATCGCTCGACTAGACTGGCCGGCATGTTCTCCAGACATGAACCCTATCGAACATGCCTGGGATAGATTGAAAAGGGCTGTTTATGGACGACGTGACCCACCAACCACTCTAAGGGATCTAAGCCGAATCGCCGTTGAGGAATGGGACAATCTGGACCAACAGTGCCTTGATGAACTTGTGGATAGTATGCCACGACGAATACAGGCATGCGTCAATGCAAGAGGACGTGCTACTGGGTATTAGAGGTACCGGTGTGTACAGCAGTCTGGACCACCAACTCTGGTCTCACTGTATGGTGGTACAAAATGCAATGCGTTGTTTTCATGAGGAATAAAAAGTTCGGAAATGATATTTATATTGATCTCTATCCCAATTTTCTTTACAGGTTTCGGAAGTCTCGGTACTGGGGTGATGCAAAACATTTGTTGATGTGTGTATTTCGTATTTGCTATCATTTGCTTTATCTTTCCGTGGTTTTGTTGTAATTTAGTTTCTCCCCGCTCAAAACCGCAGATTCACTGCGCTTCTCCCGTTACAATGAATATTAATATTAAAATTAAGGCAGTTTTATAACAGTACGATTTCACCATGCGCTATACTGTAATGCAGTTTAGTGGCTCACTGTGCTCCTTACTCCCATAAATTACGGTAATAATTCTAATCAGACTCGTTTTTTCATTCTTATTCATAGTTATTTTCGTTATATTCATTTCCTTTACATATAATTCACGAGTAAATAAATAATCGCGTAAATGTGAGTGTAATTTCATCGCACGCTACATTCGTTTGTTTACTAGTATGGTCCGTTCCTTTCATAGACTACCCCTATGCAGCGTCATTGCTCAAAGCCTACTAGTGGGTCGGACACTAGAATGCATCCAAAGCCTCCAATAGAGGCCTATAAATGAGCAACGGCGCTGCCAAACATTATAGTCTCGTGCCAATTGTAACAGCCAGCACTGCGGAGGGATTTCTGTCAAGCTTACGCCCTCTGAAGTCTTATCTTCCCAGCAGGATGACAGAAGAGCTTTTAAATGAACTGGCACTGATGCATTGCCATCAAGGTATTGCATCAACAAAAAACTCTAAGGAAGTTTGGGTATCTTCTGTAGGAGATGTAACAGGAAACTTTCACTGTAACATATGTAATAATGACAGTGATAAAATTAACTGTTGTAAAATTGTATTTCTAATATGTGTGTTACATGTGATAATGACTGTCATAAAATTAATTTCTCAGTACAATCTGCCCTGCAACTTCCCTACCGGGGTTCATACATTTTCTGACTAACACACTGAAGAGCCAAAGAAACTGGTATACCTGCCTAATATCGTGTAGGGCTCCAGAGAACACGCAGAACTGCCACAACACGACGTGGCATGGACTCGGAAAATGACTGAAGTAGTTCTGGAGGGAACAGACGCCATGAATCCTGCAGGGCTGTCTATAAATCCGTAAGAGTACGCTGCAAGGCGTCTCGGACATGCTCAATAATGTTCATGGCTGCAGAATCTGGTGACTAGCGGGTTTTAAACACAGATGAGAGCTCCTGGAGCCAATCTGTACGAGGTGCATTCAAGTTCTAAGGCCTCCGATTTTTTTTCTAATTAACTACTCACCCGAAATCGATGAAACTGGCGTTACTTCTCGACGTAATCGCCCTGCAGACATACACATT
This sequence comes from Schistocerca piceifrons, assembly GCF_021461385.2. Lineage (NCBI taxonomy): Eukaryota > Metazoa > Arthropoda > Insecta > Orthoptera > Acrididae > Schistocerca > Schistocerca piceifrons. The sequence continues at coordinate 423,841,115 of NC_060141.1, forward strand.
TTTCACAACGCTGACGCCATGATTCCATGGCAGCGGCGAAGGCTTCTTTAGGAGTCTGTTTTGACCACTGGAAAATCGCTGAGGCAGTAGCAGCACGGCTGGTGAACGTGCGGCCACGGAGAGTGTCTTTCATTGTTGGAAAAATCCAAAAGTCACTAGGAGCCTGGTCAGGTGAGTAGGGAGCATGAGGAAACACTTCAAAGTTGTTATCACGAAGAAACTGTTGCGTAACGTTAGCTCGATGTGCGAGTGTGTTGTCTTGGTGAAACAGCACACGTGCAGCCCTTCCCGGACGTTTTTGTTGCAGTGCAGGAAGGAATTTGTTCTTCAAAACATTTTCATAGGATGCACCTGTTACCGTAGTGCACTTTGGAACGCGATGGGTAAGGACTACGCCATCGCTGTCCCAGAACATGGACACCAACCTTTTTTCAGCACTGGCTGTTACCCGAAATTTTTTTGGTGGCGGTGAATCTGTGTGCTTCCATTGAGCTGACTGGCGCTTTGTTTCTGGATTGAAAAATGGCATCCACGTCTCATCCATTGACACAACCGACGAAAAGAAAGTCCCATTCACGCTGTCATTGCGCGTCAACATTGCTCGGCAACATGCCACACGTGCAGCATGTGGTCGTCTGTCAGCATTCGTGGCACCCACCTGAATGACACTTTTCGCATTTTCAGGTCGTCATGCAGGATTGTGTGCACAGAACCCACAGAAATGCCAACTCTGGAGGCGATCTGTTCAATAGTCATTTGGCGATCCCCCAAAACAATTCTCTCCACTTTCTCGATCATGTCGTCAGACTGGCTTGTGCGAGCCCGAGGTTGTTTTGGTTTGTTGTCACATGATGTTCTGCCTTCATTAAACTGTCACACCCACGAACGCACTTTCAACACATCCATAACTCCAACACCGCATGTCTCCTTCAACTGTCGATGAATTTCAATTGGTTTCACACTACGCAAATTCAGAAAACGAATGATTGCACGCTGTTCAAGTAAGGAAAACGTCGCCATTTTAAGTACTTAAAACAGTTCTCATTCTCGCCGCTGGCGGTAAAATTCCATCTGCCGTATGGTGCTACCATCTCTGGGACGTATTGACAATGAACGCGGCCTCATTTTAAAACAATGCGCATGTTTCTATCTCTTTCCAGTCTGGAGAAAAAAAATCGGAGGCCTTAGAACTTGAATACACGTCGCAGTAATTCTTGAAGTTTGGAGTGTCGCATTGTCCTGTTGGAATTGCCCACGTCCGTCGGAATGGATGCAGATGATCAGACAGGATGCTTGCGTACGTTTCACCTGGCAGAGTCGTATCTATAAGAGTCAGGGACCCCATATCACTCCAATTGCACATGTCCCACATCATTACAGTGTCTCCACCAGCTTGGACAGTCCCCTGCGGACATGTAGAGTCCATGGATTCGTCCATCCGCGCGATTCAATTTGAAACGAGACGCGTCCGACCAGGCAACATGCTTCCAGTCATCAACAGTCCAATGTCGGTGTTGACGGGCCCAGGCGAGACATAAACCTTTGTTAATTTTTTCATAATGTGGGGCTACAGTCATAATAAATTTCTCTAAAGTCAGTATCGCCATTAGACTGTTTTTTATTTGCAGTGTTACATTTACACGATCGTGATTTCGGGTTGACAATGCCATTATCAAGTGTTTTAATGTTATACAGCACCTAAGATGGCATACTGCAAATAAAAAACAGTCTAATGGCGGTACTGACTGTAAAGAAATAAACCTTTGTGTCGTGCGGTCATCAAGGGTACACGAGTGGGCCTTTGGCTTCGAAAGCCCATATCGATGACGTTTCGTGGAATGGTTCACACGCTGGCACTTATTGATGGCCCAGCATTGAAATCTGCAGCAGTTTGCGGAAGGGTTGCAGCTCTGTCTCGTTGAACGTTTCTCTCCAGTTGTTGCTGGTCCCGTTCTTGCAGGATCTTTTCCCGGCCTTAGCGATGTCGGAGATTTGATGTTTTACCGGATTCCTGATACACGCGGTACACTCGTGAAATAGTCGTACGGTAAATCTTCACTTCTTCGCTACTTGACAGAAAATCCTAGGAAGTTCTGGTCTTACGTTAAATCAGTAAGTGGCTCGAAACAGCATATCCAGACACTACGGGATGATGATGGCATTGAAACAGAGGATGACACGCGTAAAGCTGAAATACTAAACACCTTTTTCCAAAGCTGTTTCACAGAGGAAGACCGCACTGCAGTTCCTTCTCTAAATCCTCGCACAAACGAAAAAATGGCTGACATCGAAATAAGTGTCCAAGGAATAGAAAAGCAACTGGAATCACTCAATAGAGGAAAGTCCACTGGACCTGACGGGATACCAATTCGATTCTACACAGAGTACGCGAAAGAACTTGCCCCCCTTCTAACAGCCGTGTACCGCAAGTCTCTAGAGGAACGGAGGGTTCCAAATGATTGGAAAAGAGCACAGATAGTCCCAGTCTTCAAGAAGGGTCGTCGAGCAGATGCGCAAAACTATAGACCTATATCTCTGACGTCGATCTGATGTAGAATTTTAGAACATGTTTTTTGCTCGAGTATCATGTCGTTTTTGGAAACCCAGAATCTACTATGTAGGAATCAACATGGATTCCGGAAACAGCGATCGTGTGAGACCCAACTCGCTTTACTTGTTCATGAGACCCAGACAATATTAGATACAGGCTCCCAGGTAGATGCTATTTTCCTTGACATCCGGAAGGCGTTCGATACAGTTCCGCACTGTCGCCTGATAAACAAAGTAAGAGCCTACGGAATATCAGACCAGCTGTGTGGCTGGATTGAAGAGTTTTTAGCAAACAGAACACAGCATGTTGTTATCAATGGAGAGACGTCTACAGACGTTAAAGTAACCTCTGGCGTGCCACAGGGGAGTGTTATGGGACCATTGCTTTTCACAATATATATAAATGACCTAGCAGATAGTGTCGGAAGTTCCATGCGGCTTTTCGCGGATGATGCTGTAGTATACAGAGAAGTTGCAGCATTAGAAAATTGTAGCGAAATGCAGGAAGATCTGCAGCGGATAGGCACTTGGTGCAGGGAGTGGCAACTGACCCTTAACATAGACAAATGTAATGTATTGCGAATACATAGAAAGAAGGATCCTTTATTGTATGATTATATGATAGCGGAACAAACACTGGTAGCAGTTACTTCTGTAAAATATCTGGGAGTATGCGTGCGGAACGATTTGAAGTGGAATGATCATATAAAATTAATTGTTGGTAAGGCGGGTACCAGGTTGAGATTCATTGGGAGAGTGCTTAGAAAATGTAGTCCATCAACAAAGGAGGTGGCTTACAAAACACTCTTTCGACCTATACTTGAGTATTGCTCATCAGTGTGGGATCCGTACCAGATCGGTCTGACGGAGGAGATAGAGAAGATCCAAAGAAGAGCGGCGCGTTTCGTCACAGGGTTATTTGGTAACCATGATAGTGTTACGGAGATGTTTAATAAACTCAAGTGGCAGACTCTGCAAGAGAGGCGCTCTGCATCGCGGTGTAGCTTGCTCGCCAGGTTTCGAGAGGGTGCGTTTCTGGATGAGGTATCGAATATATTGCTTCCCCCTACTTATACCTCCCGAGGAGATCACGAATGCAAAATTAGAGAGATTAGAGCGCGCACGGAGGCTTTCAGACAGTCGTTCTTCCCGCGAACCATACGAGACTGGAACAGGAGAGGAAGGTAATGACAGTGGCACGTAAAGTGCCCTCCGCCACACACCGTTGGGTGGCTTGCGGAGTATAAATGTAGATGTAGATGTAGATGTAGATGTACCTCGGAGATGCTGTGTCCCATCACTCTTGCGCCCACTGTAACACAACGTTGAAACTCACTCAAATATTGATAACCTTCCATTGTACCCGCAGTAACAACTGCGCCAGACACTTGGTGTCTCATATAGGCGTTGCCGACCACAGCACTGTATTCTGCCTGTTTACATATCTCTGTAATTGAATAGGCATGCCTATACTGGTTTCTTTGGCGCTTCAGTGTATATATGTGTGTGTATGTGTGTGCGTGTGTCTTTGTGTCTTTATTTTTAAAATTAGACTCACAAAGCCTGTCTCCTAAGTCCCAGAGAAAATTCGGTGTCCGTCCCTGATACACACTGTAGAGTAAAATGTGACTCGTTACCGTACAAAATATTCTCTGGCCACATGTCATCACCTCCGATCTGTGCCAGAAACCGAAGAGCAAATTGAGAACATTTCTGCGAATTATGAGGTTTCAGTTGCTGTACTGTCTGGATCTTATACGAGTACCAGTGTAAAATAAACAGCACAACTTTCCGTAGTGTTGAACAAAGGGTGGAAGATTCTCGTGACACTGAACGGCCACGAGCACTAGCAGTACCCGGGGCTCGGGCTACATGGACAGTTAAGACAACAGCTACGTCAGCAATAACTCCACTGGCATAGGACACCTTCTTCTTCCAGATGCCACACCAGGCTCACCCGTGTTTTAGAATTTCATTGTCGTCTTCTTTAAACCATTTAGTGACATCGGGCCTCTCTTTAGACCTTTCAGTCGGCGATACTCTCTCAGTGCGTCATCTCCCACTTCTTACTTCCATTTACTTACAATTATATTGACGAAATTTAGTCCACAATTATAGAATTACTGCTTCCATTCACTAAACTCCCCAACCATGCGGATGTTTCTTCAAATTAGCGTAAACCTATCCGACACCTGGGTCACAGTCCGACCGTCATCATTGGCCCATCGGCCCAGACTGAACTACATCTCCCACTTTCGCCCAAGTGTGCGCGATCTAATGGGGCGACTCCCCGCCTGTTGGCGCGAACAATTACGTACTGGAACGTTCCAGAAGGCCGCCAGTGTTGTAAATTTCATTTAGAATACATGCCTCTGCTAGCACATTCATCTTTGGTGTCGTTGCTATGGACGCTTTTATATATGTTCTCTTTTGTTTTATTTTTCGTTTTGAGTCTAATCATGTTACATCGAGCTGTGAACTAATAAAAGTTTGTTATTTACTTTCAACCCGAAACCGAAATTTCATTTAAAGCTTAAATCACAACTGCCAACGATGCGATATCCAGCGGAAATAGGTTTTTGTAGTCGAAGCATGGACCTTGCCGTTGGTGGGGAGGCTTGCGTGCCTCAGCGATACAGATGGCCGTGCCGTAAGTGCAACCACAACGGAGGGGTATCTGTTGAGAGGCCAGACAAACGTGTGGTTCCTGAAGAGGGGCAGCAGCCTTTTCAGTAGTTGCAGGGGCAACAGTCTGGATGATTGACTGATCTGGCCTTGAAACACTAACCAAAACAGCCTTGCTGTGCTGGTACTGCGAATGGCTGAAAGCAAGGGGAAACTACAGCCGTAATTTTTCCCAAGGGCATGCAGCTTTACTGTGTGGTTAAATGATGATGGCGTCCTCTTGGGTAAAATATCACGGAGGTAAAATAGTCCCCCATTCGGATCTCCGGGCGGGGACTATTCAAGAGGACGTCGTTACCAGGAGAAGGAAAACTGGCGTTCTACGGATCGGAGCGTGGAATGTCAGATCCCTTAATCGGGCAGGTAGGTTAGAAAATTTAAAAAGGTAAATGGATAGGTTAAAGTTAGATATAGTAGGAATTAGTGAAGTTCGGTGGCAGGAGGAACAAGACTTTTGGTCAGGTGAATACAGGGTTATAAATACAAAATCAAATAGGGGTAATGCAGGAGTAGGTTTAATAATGAATAAAAAAAAAAAATAGGTGTGCGGGCAAGCTACTACAAACAGCATAGCGAACGCATTATTGTGGCCAAGATAGATACGAAACCCACCCCTACCACAGTAGTACAAGTTTATATGCCAACTAGCTCTGCAGATGATGAAGAAATTGATGAAATGTATGATGAGATAAAAGAAATTATTCAGGTAGGGAAGGGAGACGAAAATTTAATAGTCATGGGTGACTGGAATTCGGTAGTAGGAAAAGGGAGAGAAGGAAACATAGTGGGTGAATATGGATTGGGGGAGAGAAATGAAAGAGGAAGCCGTCTGGTAGAATTTTGCAGAGAGCATAACTTAATCATAGCTAACACTTGGTTCAAGAATCATAAAAGAAGGTTGTATACATGGAAGAATCCTGGAGATACTAGAAGGTATCAGATATATTATATAATGGTAAGACAGAGATTTAGGAACCAGGTTATAAATTGTAAGACATTTCCAGGGGCAGATGTGGACTCTGGCCACAATCCATTGGTTATGAACTGTAGATTAAAACTGAAGAAACTGCAAAAAGGTGGGAATTTAAGGAGATGGGACCTGGATAAACTGACTAAACCAGAGATTGTACAGAGTTTCAGGGAGAGCAAAATGGGACAATTGACAGGAATAGGGGAAAGAAATACAGTAGAAGATGAATGGGTAGCTCTGAGGGATGAAGTAGTGAAGGCAGCAGAGGATCAAGTAGGTAAATAGACGAGGGCTAGTAGAAATCCTTGGGTAACAAAAGAAATATTGAATTTAATTGATGAAAGGAGAAAATATAAAAACGCAGTAAATGAAGCAGGCAAAAAGGAATACAAACGTCTCAAAAATGAGATCGACAGGAAGTGCAAAATGGCTAAGCAGGGATGGCTAGAGGACAAATGTAAGGATGTAGAGGCTTATCTCACGAGGGGTAAGATAGATACTGCCTACAGGAAAATTAAAGAGACCTTTGGAGAAAGGAGAACCACTTGCATGAATATCAAGAGCTCAGATGGAAACCCAGTTCTAAGCAAAGAAGGGAAAGCAGAAAGGTGGAAGGAGTATATAGAGGGTCTATACAAGGGCGACGTACTTGAGGACAACATTATGGAAATGGAAGAGGATGTAGATGACGTTGAAATGGGAGATACGATACTGCGTGAAGAGTCTGACAGAGCACTGAAAGACCTGAGTCGAAACAAGGCCCCGGGAGTAGACAACATTCCATTGGAACTACTGACGGCCTTGGGAGAGCCAGTCCTGACAAAACTCTACCATCTGGTGAGCAAGATGTATGACACAGGTGAAATACCCTCAGACTTCAAGAAGAATGTAATAATTCCAATCCCGAAGAAAGCAGGTGTTGACAGATGTGAAAATTACCGAACTATCAGTTTAATAAGTCAAAACTGCAAAATACTAACGCGACTTCTTTACAGACGAATGGAAAAACAGGTAGAAGCCGACCTCGGCGAAGATCAGTTTGGATTCCGCAGAAATTTTGGAACACGTGAGGCAATAATGACCCTACGACTTATCTTAGAAAATAGATTAAGGAAAGGCAAACCAACATTTCTAGCATTTGTAGACTTAGAGAAAGCTTCTGACAATGTTGACTGTAATACTCTCTTTCAAATTCTAAAGGTGGCAGGGGTAAAATACAGGGAGCAAAAGGCTATTTGCAATTCGTACAGAAACCAGATGGCTGTTATAAGAGTCGAGGGGCATGAAAGGGAAGCAACGGTTGGGAAGGGAGTGAGACAGGGTTGTAGCCTGTCCTCGATGTTATTCAATATGTATATTGAGCAAGCAGTAAAGGAAACAAAGGAAAAATTCGGAGTAGGTATTAAAGTCCATGGAGAAGAAATAAAAACGTTGAGGTTCACCGATGACATTGTAATTCTGTCAGAGACAGCAAAGGACTTGGAAGAGCAATTGAACGGCGTGGACAGTGTCTTGAAAAGAGGATATAAGATGAACATCAACAAAAGCAAAACGAGGATAATGGAATGTAGTCGAGATAACTCGGGTGATGCTGAAGGAGTTAGATGAGGAATGAGACACTTAAAGCAGTAAAGGAGTTTTGCTATTTCGGGAGCAAAATAACTGATGATGGTCGAAGTAGAGAGGATATAAAATGTAGACTGGCAATGGCAAGGAAAGCGTTTCTGAAGAAAAGAAATTTGTTAACATCGAGTATAGATTTAAGTGTCAGGAAGTCGTTTCTGAAAGTATTTGTATGGAGTGTAGCCATGTATGGAAGTGAAACATGGACGATAAATAGTTTGGACAAGAAGAGAATAGAAGCTTTCGAAATGTGGTGCTACAGAAGAATGCTGATGATTAGATGGGTAGATCACATAACTAATGAGGAGGTATTGAATAGAATTGGGGAGAAGAGGAGTTTGTGGCACAACTTGACAAGTAGAAGGGACCGGTTGGTAGTACATGTTCTGAGGCATAAAGGGATCACAAATTTAGCATTGGAGGGCAGCGTGGAGGGTAAAAATCGTAGAGGGAGACCAAGAGATGAATACACTAAGCAGATTCAGGAGGATGTAGTTTGCAGTAAGTACTGGGAGATGAAGAAGCTTGCACAGGATAGAGTAGCATGGAGAGCTGCATCAAACCAGTCTCAGGACTGAAAACAACAACAACAACAACAACAACGCTTAGTAAGAGTATCTACAGTTATACCCCCACAAGGTGTTACGACTATATACCAATAGAGCGCTAATGCTGTAACTACAAGGAAAAGGACAGGCACGTCCATCTAAACTGCGCGCTTATGTCAAGACCGCCTGTTCCTAAAATTAGTTACCGCATTCATCGTAATTTTCATTCTGGAAACATCTCCAGGCCGTGGCTAAGCCATGTCTCCGCAATGTCTTTTCTTCTAGGAGTGATAGTTTTACAAGGTTCGCAGGAGAGCATCTGTGAAGTTAGGAAGGTAGGAGATGACATGCTGGCAGAACTGAAGAGGTAGGTCAGACAGTGAAGCACTTGCCCACGAAAGGCAAAGGTCCCGAGTTCGAGTCTCGGTCTGGCACACAGTTTTAATCTTTCAGGAAGTTTCAGTAATGTTATTGCTGTTTTGAGTGTTTTTTATCGCTATGAGTGCAAAAGCTGAATAAAAAACATACTTACTTTTCTCTTCCTTCTTCACCCCCTTTTCATGATCGTCATAGCTGGAATAGTGTTCATAAGTTGAGAGATCTGCGAGACACAAAAAACAATTTGAGACTCGCCTGTAACGTCTATACCGAAAGATCGCCTGGATATGTTGTCACATGTGACACAGGTACAAGGCATGCTGCGAAACCAGCCATGGTTGGCACTTGCTGCGTGGGGGGAGTGGAAGGGGGTGATTCGCCAATGCTTGTTTGCAAACAGTCCTTATCTAGTTCGTGCCACCGTCACAGTTGTCACCCATGACTGGCTATGATTAACAGATGAACGCGGATGATACGCTATCAGTTGTTCTGTAACCGTTGCCAGGCAGCAGAGCTTTGCGCTGTTTACGGGGGAAGGCAGAGGCGGGTGGTCCATGGCGGCGCCTGCGGCAACGGCCGTGGTGAGGCGCTGCTCTCGCCTGGCTGACAACTTCTTCGGTCTCCGCCAGCGCTGCCTACAGCGATCCAGGTCAGTTCAGTTACACGTAATCTATCACTAGCAAAAAGCCTCACTCCTGACACACGGGCATAACTTCCCAAGAAAAACTGGCTACATGGGTGCGGAATGCAAAGTTTTACGGTAGTACAGACTTCTTAGGAGGTCGTCAAAATACAAGCGTCAACTAACGTGATAGCGACTGTCAACATGCGAGGGACCCACTCGCTAAGCAACGTCTCATAACTGTGCGCAACATACTGTATAACTTATGTATAATCGTATTCAACTGGTTTTATCCAGAAAGTCACCGTATGACGAAAAGAATGACGCCGTATATGCTAATGTTTTCATTACGAGCGGTTCTAGGCGCTTCAGTCCTGCCGGCACGGTAGCTCAGCGTGTTCGGTCAGAGGGCTGCGTGCTCACTGTAATAAAAAAAAATAGTCAAGGAATCAACGATCAACTTGAACGGATGTCTTGTGACGTCAGCCCATACCAAACGCAACGAACTATATCGAAAGAAAAGGCCCGGAACCACGCGGCTGCTACGGTCGCAGGTTCGAATCCTGCCTCGGGCATGGATGTGTGTGATGTCCTTAAGTTAGTTAGATTTAAGCAGTTCTAAGTTTAGGGGACTGATGACCTCAGATGTTAAGTCCTATAGTACTTAGAGCCATTTGAACCATTGTTTTTGAATGGCGATCTGCTTTCAACAAATACCTGCTCCATCCTCTGTTACCTTTTCAATGACAGCAAGGCTGTCTTCTCCACGTTATTGAAGCTATATAAATTATTTGGATTTCCCAGGTCGACTACAAAATACGAAATAAGGACATTATTTTATCCAGTTTTGTTAGAGACCACTGCAGCTATTTTCGTAAATTACGCTGTAGGAAATACTGCAACTAGCCACAAGTTTTCTTGAAATGCTTTTCTTATACCATTACTAGTTTTGGGCCTGAGCCCATCGTTAGATGGTAGTGTTGACTACTTTACAAGTTTTACATATGTGTCCTAAATTTTAACAAAGTTTTTGTGATTATAAAATGTATAGAGCATATGTAAGTGTATAGCTATGCTATCTCAAACACTTCGTTATACTTTAAGGACGCAACTGAAAAGCCTTTTGTAAACTATGCATCACAAAAACTTGCAAAGAAATCAACGCCCGAAACTAGTAATGGTATAATAAAATCAGTTTAAGAAAACTTGTGGCTGGTTGCAGTATTTCCTACAGTGTAATGTACGCGGTGGTCTAACGGTTCTAGGCGCGCAGTCCGGAACCGCGCGACTGCTACGGTCGCAGGTTCGAATCCTGCCTCGGGCATGGATGTGTGTGATGTCCTTAGGTTGGTTAGGTTTAAGTAGTTCTAAGTTCTAGGGGACTGATGACCACAGTAGTTAAGTCCCATAGTGCTCAGAGCCATTTGAACCATTTGAAGTGTAATATATGAGAGAAGGATCAAACTGCCAGGCGCATCTGCTAATCATAGTACATACGATCGTTATTCGAAAAGGAAAGAGAGGGAAGGAGAGCAGATTGAGGTGTAACGACTTGTCGGAAACCTAGGTCAACAGAAATTAGTGATACTAACCGCTGGATTTGATCAGTGACATAATGGTAACGAGCCTTGTGATGTCACTTCTTGGTGGGCATTTTCAATTGCTTTTATTTGTAGGGCTGTTTCTTATAATAGTTTCGGCAAATGCAATACAGTGCCCGTTTTCTAAAGCATGTTTTGCCACCGCGTGTTCCACACGGTGCTGCTCAATAGTACTACAGTCAGTCCGTTAAAGAACTGTCCACACCCGCACAGTATTTTATATACACCTGGCGTTCTGTCCAACATCGTCTTTCACAAGCCTCATTAGCTGTAGAGTTTTAGCCGGTGCCCTAAAACCCGTATCGATTTTATGCTTCTTCAGGAGCCGGATAATCTTTCCTGTTATTGAGCGACAGAACGGCAAGAATGAAAGCCTCTTAGTGCCTACCTCGGAGGCCTTCTGCATGTGTTTCTTCGGCAAGATGGCTAGCGAAATCTGGCGGTTGTTGTAACCGTGTTCCCTCAAGTGGCTTAGTTCCTTCGGAAGGCTTTCAGAGTCTGAAACACCTTATACTCGATGCACCAATGTACTCAGAACAGAACTTTTCTGGAAAGGGTGGTGATAGCTGATAGCATGCAGATATCGATCTGTGTGGGTGGGTTTCCGATAAGCACTGTGGCTGAGACACCCACTTTCTTTCCGGCGGACGAGGACGTCTAGATAAGGCAAGGAACCATGTATCTCTACTTCCATCGTGAATCTGATGTTATCAAGCATGCTGTTGATGTGGTTGAAAAATTCACGCCAATGAGGCCGGACAACGAATGTGTCGTCGACGTAACGATAAAAGCAACTAGGCTTTGCAGGAGCCGTGTCCAGGGCGATGTCCTCAAAGAACTCCATAAAGAAGTTGGCTATAACTGGAGCTAATGGGCTTCCCCTTGCGACGCCGTCCGTTTGGTTAAAAAAATCTCCATCATACAAAAAATTCGATGATTTCAAAGTGTGCTTAAATAAATTCGCAACAGTGGCGTAAAATAACTGGGAGAGCAAATCTAAAGAGTCTTTGATGGGAACCCGCGTGAACAATGACACCACATCAAACTAATGGGACGCAGAGGAGGGTGCTCCCTAAGGACGTTGGGAAGGCCATGCAAAGTAGGTGGACGGGGTGCCTTGTTAACTTCCTAACCGCTTACTCCACACCACTTAAGATGTTTTTTGGAGATGGTGCGAAGTTAAGTCCCATCTTGAGACCCTACATGGCACCCGCGGCGATGTTTCTCGTCGTCATGTTTATAACGGTTCGTTCTGTTCTTTTACCTTCTGCTCCAGGTTGTTCCTGTGAAAGCCGACTCAATTTGCCCTTCTGCCTTTCTGCGGTTTTCCTCTGCGATGACATATCTTGTGCTACTGTGGCTGCATCAATCCAGTCCCAATCCAAAGATGAGAGCATCCCCGTCAGCCGCAGGTGGACGGCCAATAGTTGGCGGCCGGTTGTCACCAACTTTCTGGTACGCTGTATCCTCTCTCGCAGCAGGGCGAAGATGGCATGGGATGAAGAAATATTCTCGTGGTCGCAGCAGCGTTATGTGGTGGCTCACGACGGCAAAATGTGGAATCATCACTTCTCCACGGCAATGTAAAAGAAATGCTAATGAGCTTAATAAATTAGCCTTCTTAACACGCAGCTGCCCCAGGCGTTTGATGCTGCACCACGTTTCCTCTCCTTAGAGGTACGTAATATACGAATGAATAGTTCGAGCGAGGTGGCGCAGTGGTTAGCACACTGGACTCACATTCGGGATGACGACGGTTCAAACCCGCGTCCGACCATCCTCATATAGGTTTTTCATTATTTCCATAAATCGCTTCATGTAAATTCTGAGATGATTCCTTTGAAATGGCACCGCCGATTTCCGTCCTCACCCTTCCCTCATCCGATGGACTCGTTGTTTGGTCCCCTCCCCAAATTCAACCAAGCAACCATAGTTTTGCTGCGATATATACTGTAAAATTTTATCATTGTATATCGCCGTGAAACTATACATTTGTATATTACGTACCTCTACGGGGAGGAAACGTGGCGCAGCATCAAACGCCTGGGGAAGCTGCATGTTAAGAAGGATAATTTATTAAGCTCATTAGCCTTTCTATTACGCTACCGTGAAGAGAATATTATTCCACGTTTTGCCGTCATGAGCCACCATATCGACGCCGCTGCGGCCACGAGAATGTTTCGCCGTGCCAGCTTCGCCCTGCTGCGGGAGAGGATACATCGTACCAGAAAGCAGCTGGAGACAAGCGGCCACCAACTAATGGCCGTCTACCTGCGGCTAACAGGGATGCTCTCAGCTTTGGATTGTTACTGGATTGATGCAGCCACAGTAGCACAGGACAGAGTTTTCAAGGTGCGTATGGATTCTACCTTGTCGGACACCTTTATCCAGGAAAACGGTGTGCCTCAGGGTTCAGTTTTGAGCGGCATCCTCTTTGCTATCGCCATTAACCATGTAACGGCCTGTCTCCCTCCGGTCATCCCCAGCTCTCTTTTTGTTGACGATTTTACCATCTATTGCAGATCTCTGCGGACCTGACTCACTGAGCGGCGTCTTCAGCGATTGATCGTCTTTACTCCTGAAGCATCGACAATGGCTTTCGTTTTTCCACTGACAAAACCGTCTGTACGAGTTTCTGGCGGCGCATTTGGTTTCTCCCACCATCTTTACATCTTGGGCCCGTTGTCCTTCCGTTCATTGAAACTACGAAGTTCCTGGGGCTCATGCTTGATCGGAAACTCTCTTGGTTCTCCTATGTGTCTTACCTGGCAGCCCGCTGTCCGCTGTTCCTCATTGTCCTACGAGTTCTCAATGATACTTCCTGGGGCGCCGGTCGAACCACCTTCCTCCGTTTGTACCAGTCCCTTGTTCGTTCGAAAGTCGACTATGGGTGATTTGTTTATACGTCCGTCTCAACAGTATCCACCATCGTGGCATCCCTTTGGCCACTGGTGCCTCTTACAGCAGCCCGGTTGAGAGTCCGTATGCTGAAGCTGCTGAACTACTACTGTTCACACTACCTGCAACTTTCCCAGTGGGTGTGAACCCTTCACCACCTTGGCTTCGTGAAGCGGGCCATGTTAACCTTGGCCTTCTTTCGCTTCCTAAGGACACTACTCCAGCCTCGCTCTATCGCATTCAGTTTCACGACCTTTGCATGTAACTTCGTGATAGTACCTTTGTGTACACTGATGGCTCTCGCACTGAGCGTGGGGTCGGGTGTGCTTTCATCATTGGCGCCCGTGTCTTTTGATATCGGCTTCCGGCACACTGCTCAGTATTTACAGCACAGTTCTTCGCCCTGTATCAGGTCACGGAGTACATCCGGCGACACAGGCTTTTCAATTGTGTGCTCTGCTCAGACTCACTCACGCCCTTCAAAAAGTCTATGTGCGCTGTACACCGCCCATTCCTTAGTGCAGCGGGTCCAGGAAAACTGTCACTTGCTCACTCTTGGTGGAGCCAGTGTGATGTTTCTGTGGGTTCCTGGTCATGTCGGTCTGCCGGGAAACGAGACTGCTGCCAAGGCTGCAGCCCTCGTACCTCAGCCCACTAGTTCCTATATTCCCTCTGATGATCTCTGTGTTGTCGTCTGTCAGGAGGTAATGTCCCTTTGGCATCACCAATGGTCCTCCCGACACGGAAATAAGCTCCAGCTAATGAAATACTCTCCCAGCAGCTTGGACGACAACCTCTTGACACTCCCGCCGGGCCGGCCGTGGTGGTCTCGCGGTTCTAGGCGCGCAGTCCGGAGCCGTGCGACTGCTGCGGTCGCAGGTTCGAATCCTGCCTCGGGCATGGATGTGTGTGATGTCCTTAGGTTAGTTAGGTTTAAGTAGTTCTAAGTTCTAGGGGACTGATGACCACGGCTGTTAAGTCCCATAGTGCTCAGAGCCATTTGAACCATTTGAACCTCCCTCCGGGAGGAGGTCATTTTAACTAGGCTGCGTATTGGGCAGTGCCTTTTTAGCCATCGTCATTTGATAACTGGCGGTACCCCACCACTTTGTACACATTGCGCCCAAGTTTTAACTATCCGCCACTTTCTGACGAAACGCCAATTTTTTAACCGTTTACGTTCCCGCTTGGGTTTGGTGTCAGAGTTATCGGCCGTTTTAGCAAATGACGCGCCGGCTGTCGACCGCGTTTTTCTTTGTATCCGCCAAAACAAAATGACGAAGACCATTAATTTTTAGTTTTGGACCTCCGTTTCTGTATGTCTTTTTTAGCCCTTTCTCCACGTCCTAGTCTACTCTAATGTCACTTGGGACTGACGTACAGTCGTTTTTTAACTCCTCTCTGTCTTCGTGTTCTATAGTTTTGACTTGAGAGCGTATGACCCCAGTTGTTTTATGCGCCCTAAAGCAAGGTAAAACAAAACAAACAGCAGAGGAAAACAACAGAAAGGCAAATTCAGTCGGCTTTCACAGGAACGACCTGGGGCAGATGGTAAAAGAACAGAACGAGCCGTTATAAACATGACGACGAGAAATATCGCCGCGGGTGCCATGTCGGCTCTTAAGATGGGTCTTAACTTCGCACCATCTCCAAGAAGCATCCCTTTCATTGACATCATAAGTGGTGTGGAGAAAGCGGTTCGGAAGTTTGCCATTGAAACTGCAGAAGAAATCCGCCACGAGACGAGCCGCATTCTTTCAAAATCCAAGCCACCAACCTCGAACTCGACAAGAGCTGAGCGTAATGGTCTTCAGGAGTTCCTTAACTATCCTCTCATCGTAGTTTTACCAGCAGATAAGAGCAATGCAGAAGTCGTTATCGAACGATCTGACTATGACGCAAAGGTACCGTTGATGCTGGAGGAGGAGACATATCAAAAACTTTCAAGGGACCAACGACCAGAATAACGAGGAAGACGTCGGAGCTTCTAAAGCGGTCTTCACTGGAAGAGAATGTCGCTAAGAAGCTCATCCCTCAGGCACCTCGTCCACCTACTTTTTATGGACTTCCCAACGTTCGTAAGGAGCACCCTCCTCTGCGTCCCATCGTAAGCACCACTGGATCACCAACGTACAGACTAGCTAAACAACTGGCTAGCCTCCTTAGTCTGCACGTTGGTCAGTGTGAGCACCACATCAAGAATACGACAGACTTCATCAGTAGAATTAAATTATTGCGTCTCGGAGGAGGAGATATTATGGTTAGCTTTGATGTGGTGTCACTGTTCACGTGGGGTCCAATCAAAGACACTCTAGATTTGCTCTCCCGGTTATTTTCTGACACTGTTGCGAATTTATTGAAGCATACTCTGACATCATCGTATTTTTTATATGATGTAGGTTATTTTAACCAGACCAACGGCGTCGCGATGGGAAGCCCATTAGCTCCAGTTATAGCCGACCTCTTCATGGAGTTCTTTGAGAACGTCGCCCTGG
The DNA here is from genome assembly GCF_021461385.2 of Schistocerca piceifrons. Taxonomy (NCBI): domain Eukaryota; kingdom Metazoa; phylum Arthropoda; class Insecta; order Orthoptera; family Acrididae; genus Schistocerca; species Schistocerca piceifrons. The sequence continues at coordinate 423,857,485 of NC_060141.1, forward strand.
ACACGGATCCTGCAAAGCCTAGTTACTTTTATCGTCAAGTCGTCGACACATTCGTTGTCCGGTCTCATTGGCGTGAAAAGCTGGAAGAATTTTTCAACAACTTCAACAGCATCCATGATAACATCAGATTCACGATGGAAGTAGAGACAGATGGTGCACTGTCTTTTCTAGATGTCCTCGTCCGCCGGAAAGAAGGTGGGTGTCACAGACACAGTGCTTATCGGAAACCCACCCACAACTATCACGATCGTTTGCACAAACGTTCTGTTATGAGGACACTGGTGCATCGAGCGGAAGCCGTTACAGACTTTGAAAGCCTTCAGAAGGAACTGAACCACTTAAGGGAAGTCTTCAAAGAAAATGGTTACAACAACCGCCAGATTTCACTAGCCATCTTACCGAAGAAACACATGCAGAAGACCTCCGATGAGGGCACTAAGAGGCTTTTGTTCTTGCCATTCTGTCGCTCAGTAACAGGAAAGATTAGCCAGCTCTTAAACAAGCATAAAGTCGATACGATGTTTAGGGCACCGGCTAAAGTTTGACAGCTAATGAGGCCTGTGAAAGATGATGATGGAGTCAGAACGCCAGGAGTATACAAAATACTTTGTTGGTGTTGACAGTTGTATATCGGACAGATTGTACGTATTATTGAGCAGCACCGTGTGGAACACTAGAGATATTTTCGCCTACGGCATCGTGAGAAAACAGCGGTGGCGAAACATGCTTTAGAAAACGGACACCGTACTGCATTTGCCGAGACATCTGTTATTACCCGTACTACAGTGTTATAAAAGAAGTGATCGAGTTAAAAATTTCTGACAACAGTCTCAACGAAGACAGCGGTCTGCAGCTAAACACAGCTTGGAACCCCGCCACCGGAAGTTGAAGCGGGTGCGGCAAGCGCGCAATGAAAACATTAGCACATACGGCGCTGGAGCAAGTACCAGTGACGTCACTGAAGACGTTCGGCTATACAGGGTGTTACAAAAAGGTACGGCCAAACTTCCAGGAAACATTCCTCACACACAAAGAAAGAAAATATGTTACGTGGACATGTGTCCGGAAACGTTTACTTTCCATGTTAGCGCTCATTTTATTACTTCTCTTCAAATCACATTAATCATGGAATGGAAACACACAGCAACAGAACGTACCAGCGTGACTTCAAACACTTTGTTACAGGAAATGTTCAAAATGTTCTCCGTTAACGAGGATACATGCATCCACCCTCCGTCGCATGGAATCCCTGATGCGCTGATGCAGCCCTGGAGAATGGCGTATTGTATCACAGCCGTCCACAATACAAGCACGAAGAGTCTCTACATTTGGTACCGGGGTTGCGTAGACAAGAGCTTTCAAATGCCCCCATAAATGAAAGTCAAGAGGGTTGAGGTCAGGAGAGCGTGGAGGCCACGGAATTGGTCCGCCTCTGTCAATCCATCGGTCACCGAATCTGTTGTTGAGAAGCGTACGAACACTTCGACTGAAATGTGCAGGAGCTCCATCGTGCATGAACCACATGTTGTGTCGTACTTGTACAGGCACATGTTCTAGCAGCACAGGTAGAGTATCCCGTATGAAATCATGATAACGTGCTCCATTGAGCGTAGGTGGACGAAACTAAAATGAGCTCTAACATAGAAATTAAGCGTTTCCGGACACATGTCCACATAACATCTTTTCTTTATTTGTGTGTGAGGAATGTTTCCTGAAAGTTTGGCCGTACCTTTTTGTAACACCCTGTATAAGGGCGGCAGCAGCAAACATTCGTCGGTCACCACTTGACAATGCCAGAGGAGAACTCGGCCGAAAGCTCATTGATTTTAAACTAGTGGACCCGGTGGAAGGTCCGAGATAATTTTATCATTATATATCGCAGCGAAGCTATGGATTCGTATGTCTCTTCTGTGTCGGAGGGAAACATAGTATTTAGTCCATTTATCAGTCTTTTGTCTTTATGATAAATATTTCTTGCAATATTCATTGAGCTGTATGATTTTTTATGGTACTTGAATTGTGTTCGTGCAGAATGAGATTTTCACTCTGCAGCGGAGTGTGCGCTGATATGAAACTTCCTGGCAGATTAAAACTGTGTTCGTGCAGTTAAAGTGCATCTTGTGATAACCATTTACGGAGCTCGTTTTCAAAATTTACCAAATCCAGCTGAGCAAATTTTTCAGTAGTGCCGGAAGATTGCCTGTAGCCATAACAGTTCTTGTAGGCAAACCATATCTGACATACAATTTGTCTGGGCTGATTGACTGTCTTTTATAGTACAGTTATTAGGAATTTAATTTCTTATTAGGGACTTTTCTCATAAAAAATTATTTTAAAAGTGTACAAATTATATTTCATGAACAAATAACACGTAATAATAATATATTTTGTGATATTTGTTGTGAATGACATTAGAGGATATATCTAGGAATCAAAAATTCAGAACTTAGCTTATTTTTGTCTTTCTGAGAGCACAACTTATCATATATTAATTCAGTACTGGACCTTCTAGAGCTGTATTTAGTTCAAGTCTTAGAGAACTATTTTCTTGAGTTGTTAAGAGATACTAATTTTTCCTAGTATTACCGATATTTGGTTCAAAACGTGAGTCATCACGATGAACGTCTATGTTATCATTGTCTCTATCCTCATTAACTACCCCAGAGAGTAGGGATAGAAGAAGATTAGTGTTTAACGGCCCGTCGACAACAAGGTCATTACAGTTGGACCAGAAGTTCGGATTAGGGAAGGATGGAGAAGGAAATCGGATGTGCTCTTTCGAAGGAACCATCGCGCACTTGCCTTAAGCGATTTGGGGAACTCACGGAGGATTTAAATCAGGATCGCTGGACGCGGATTTGAACCAGCGTCCTCTCGAATATAAGTCCAGTGTACTAACCGCTGCTCTACCCCAGTCGGTAAAGTGGGGATACCAAGTAATTTTTCTCTGTCTGTTTAACATTACTACTATTTGGTAAATCTTTTACCTGAGGGAAAATAAAATCATACGTTACCACGCTTCTGTTCGTCACTGCACATGCAGCATGCCGGCCAACCAGTGCTGACACAAGATGAATAGTGAGACGTTTACATTTACTAATTTTGAAGGCTTTTTAGCTTTGGAACTGAGATTTGACTGAGTTCCTAACAACTGAGGCAGGAAAAGTCAGAATCCAGGAAGTGAATCGTTTCTACTTTCACAAATACACTGCCCTATTCCTCTGGGAGCATTACAGTTTCAAGTATTTGAGTTTCTTTTCTGTAATACCAAAAGACCTGTCTGCAGTCATATGTGAATGACCATGATCAGGGAGGGAACACTGAAATCTATATTGCGATGCAGTCAAACAGAACATAAGTAAAGTACAATAATTTTTGTTTTGAGTTGCACAACTGTCACACAACAATTGAATATAGGAAATATTAATTGCGTGACAGTATGGTTTTAAGACTGACTTTAAAAAATGCAACAGACGCGAGCTGATTTCTTTTGGACCCCTTAGTGCCTTCATTCTCAAATCACCTACAAAAAGTGTGTCTAATGAAATAATTTTGCTCTCCTCGTAAATATCTATTTCCAACACATGATACTATAAAGTGATCTTAATATAAATTTTACACATAATGTGCAGCTAATTTTTTACTGTCAACTCATCATACCATATCTACTAGATAATTAATTCATTGCTCACCTTATAATACATTGCGTAAGCAGATTTTTTGAAGTTGTACTGCCAGCTACTCTCTCCTAACAAAATAAATTGCACGTCTTAGTTATGGTTACTTCTGGAGTAAAGTATTTTCTTAATGGTACTTTTTTCCCCCAGTGCTGTTCTCTGCATTTAAACCTTCTTATGTGAGCTATAATTTCAGTCTATAATTTTTTCATATCACCACCAAGCCTTGCACAAGCTCTTATTTCAGAAACTGCTGTCGTACCATACTTTTTCTCATCAGTCGCATGCTCAACCTTCATCGTTCCAACATTAAAAGTACTTAGTAATTTGGATCTAAAAACTGAGACCTTTACCCGAAGAGCAGTTTGTATGATGCAGCTTATAGTTTTCCTTTGTTTCTGAACATTCAGGCATTGATTATGTCTTCTTGTTTTAGGATAGTTCACATCAATACACTCCATTAAAAAGTATATGAGTCACAGCATCGGCATTGTTACAATATCTGTTATTTTCAAGTACCATGTCATTTTCTGATATGCATAACGCCTTACTAAAGATATCATTAGTTTTACACGTGATTTGAGGTTTTGCACTTGCAGCAGCATTATGCGTTTCGTGTTTAAAAACACTCCGCTTCCACATATTTACAGGTCTTCTACATTTCCTTGGCTTTTCTGTAAATTATGGCACATCAACATATTCATCGGACGTATCAGAATTCATTTTAATTGTTCTCCATAAACGAACACAACGGAAAACACAAGAATAATACATGAAGTAACATAATAACAAACTGTAGGCAGCCATTAACGAAACAGTATTAACGTGATCGCAGAGACACACTATACTGGCTCATAGCGTTTGTGACGTCACTGTACTCAGCCACATCAGTGCAAGATGATTTGCTACTTCTTGTTACTAAAGTTTGAGAGGATTTGGTATGTTTTGGTGTAAAATGCTGGATTTGACGACCTCTGTATAAGAGATTTGATAGTTTTTGCTAGATGATATTTACTTGTTAGATGCAGCTAGCTATTAGGTAGGGGCTGCTATCTCCAACTCATTTTTTGAATTATTTGGATTTGGTACCTTTTGGAAAAAACTCCACATTTTGATTTACTGCTGCTAACTATGTTCGTAGGCTAATTACACATCACAGCTTCATAGTTGAAGTGTATTATCTGGTACTAGCATTGATTTATTTATAATACATGTTTTGGTTTGTGTTACGTATCAAGATATCCGTTACAGCTGAAGAGCTTTGTTATGACAACCCAGTTAAACTTCTTGTGACAACCATCCCGATTTACTACTGACCAGTACATACAGTATATTCGTATTGGGGAACGTAACATCCAAATGAGCTATATAACTAAAGGATATTTTCCTATACTAGCTTCGAATTCTTTACGGTGCGTGATTTATTTGCCCAGTCCGGACAAGTAAAGAGGGTGGCTATGCTAGTCACTGGGAGCTCCAATGTTAGGCGGGTGATGGAACCCCTCAGGGAGATAGCAGGCAAGGCGAGAAAGAATTCCAGTGTGCATTGTATGTTTACCGGGAGGTCTTATCCGTGATGTGGAGGAGGCCCTGTCGGCGCTATCGAGCGCACTGGGTGCAACCGGCTGCATGTAGTGGGACAGGTCGGCACGAATGACGCCTGACGCTTGTGTTCTGAGGCCATCCTCGGCTCCTTTCGGCGGCTGGCAGATTTGGTGAAGGCAACTAGCAACGCACGCGGGGTGCAGGCTAAGCTGTCTATTTGTAGCATCGTAACCAGGGTTGGTCGCGGCCCTCTGGTTTGGAGCAGAGTGGAAGGTCTAAACCAGAGGCTCAGACGACTCTGCGACGGTATAGGATGCGAATTTCTCGACCTCGGCTATCGGTTGCAGGATTGTAGGGTTCCCCTTAGCAGGTCAGGCGTGCATTACACGCAGGAAGCGGCTACTAGAGTAGGGGAGTGCGTGTGGCGTGCACATGGGGCTTTTTTAGGTTAGAAGACCCCTCCCTTGGGAGCAAACACGATTTGCCTGTTAAATCTGCCACAGCGACCTCAGAGAATCTTGGCCCTCGCAGATGAGAGATATAAAAGATCAATATGATTTTAGTAAACTGCATCTTCGCGTTTTTGTGGGAAGCTGGAGATAATTATCTAATGAAAGCGCTGTTCTTAGCACAGGCAGTATGACGGCCTTCTGCTGCTACAAGTTCTCTCATGAGAGAGCTCTCCTCTCGGCCGGCCAGAGTGGAAACGTGCTGTAAAAACGAGTGATAGCTGCGGTCTGCCAGGAGCTGTCCAGTGATGCAATTTTCACACTGACAACACTTCTTTCTCTACCTGCGGCATGGCCCAGCTCTGTTCCCATGAACACCTGTGTCCCAGCAGCAAATTAAGACCCGCTTTTTTCAGCTGGATGCTGGATTACTTGTCCTGAGTCCATCATATGAGCAATTCACAAGCTGAAACTTCATGACCGATTAAAACTGTGTGCCGGACCGAAACTCGAACTCGTACCTTTATCTTTCGCGGGAAACTGATCTACCGACTGAGCTACCCAAGTAAGAAATGGCTCAAATGGCTCTGAGCACTATGGGACTTAACGTCTGAGGTCATCAGTCCCCTAGAACTTAGAACTACTTAAACCCAACTAAGGACATCCCACACATCCATGCCCGAGGCAGGATTCGAACCTGCGACCGTAGCAGTCGCGCGTACCAATGTAAGACTCACGATCCGTCCTCACAGCTTCGGTTCTGCCGGTACCTCGTCTCCTACCGTCGAAACTTCACAGAAGCTCTCCTGCGAAACTTGCAGAACTAGCACTCCTGGAAGGAAGGATATTGCGGAGACATGGCTTTGCCACAGCCTGGGAGGGGGGGGGGGGGGGCGTTCCGAGAATGTAATTTTCAGTCTGCAGCGGAGTGTACGGTGATATGAAACTTCCTGGCATATCAGCTCACACTCTGCTGCAGAGTGAAAATTTCATTCTGGAATTCACAAGCTGTCTCAGAAAAGCATAGGATAGATCCAGCACCAGGTTAAATATTAAAACGCTAATTAAGACAAGAACTAGCCAAGAAGACAGCAAACACACTTCATGCAGTCAACATTTACTATTCAAAGTTATTATTGTTAGATCCTGCATCCTCATTATCCTCTAGTTAAATTAATTATCATATTGACTGAAAAGATACAAGCGGAATGGTTTGCAGAATTTCAATGTGACCATACAGCTAACCATAATTTATACATATTAGGAACGACTAACAGTTTTGACTATTATAAATGTACAACATTTAAGTCCATTTATAGCAAAAAGGTACAAGTTTTATAAAATTTTATGTATACACTATGCTTATATAGACACAAAATTTGAATTAAATTGAATTTCATCATATGTAGTATTATCTGCATCCAAAAAGTTTTACATATGTGCTACACTTTGTCTTACGACATACTAAAAATAAAGTTGCAGCACTCACGGAATTTAGAATTTTCCATGGCAGGTTATAGGGACAATTCAGATACCTTGAGAACTGTGTATGTGAGTCTATAACCTATACATCCCGTAACAGTTGATTTAGTGTTAAATCTATCCTGTCGGTCTTTATGGTACATTTTAATATTATATGGTTCATGTCTTCCTGTTCTCCACAAGTACACAGAGAACTGTGATCAGTCCCAGGTGATGTGCTTCCTTAAAACGATCGTTTCTGAATTTCATTTGTGCAATGGTTGCATAAATTTTTAACAAAATTTACACTGCAGGCTATTGACCTACCCAATGGCTATAATCAATTTCTATTCCCTTACAACAACAAAATTAAATAAAATGGACTCTTAAGCCTTATGACTCACTCCCTGAAAATATTTCTGAGAGCCATCCACTCATTGGTGAGTGGATGGCTTGGATTTATAAAAGGTTTAGCTATAAGAGAATCAAGACTTGCACTATAAATTTTAGTCCATAACTGCTACTATTAGGATGACAATGTTGGCCCTTGTTTTATCGATTCTAAAAAGCTCTCGACAGAGTACAATATCATAAACCTATGGAAATTCTCAAAATAATAGATATAGAACAGAAAGATATCTACTTCATAGAGAATTTATATTGGAATGAGGCAGAACAGGTTACGTTTGATAGTGATGTCACCGGATTAATTAATATCTGCAGAACAGTCCGATAAGGACGCGCTACGTCATCACTGTTATTCAGTTCGTACTCAGAGTATTTCAGAAAGCACTTGATTGTGTAGAAAAGGCATAAAGGTTACTGGAATCTTCATCAATAACATTTGCTATACTGATGATACAATATTGTTTGCTGACAATATGGATGATCTTCGTCAAGTCACCTACGTTGTAGGAGATTAAAGCAGTGATCTAGATCTGTATATTAGCGCCAAAGAGAGAGAACGCCGGTAACATTTTCATAAAATTTAATAAAAGGTAGACAAGTATGGACTTAGACCTAAATATTAGAGTTCGATTTGTAAAATGATACATCTTGTCTGTACTTCTATACGGTTCTGAAGGTTGGACGCTAAATATGACAACAGCAAAGAAGAGCGAGGACTCTGAAGTGTGCATTTAGGTCAGAATGTGCATTTAGCGCAAAATGTTTAAAATACCGTGGACAGTAGGAATAACCGACATTGAAGTACTGAGAAGATTACACAAAAGCTAGAAATGTAAACAACGATTCAAAGAAGAAGAAACTGCATACCTAAGACATGTCTTACGGAACGCCAAATATACGTTTCAACAATTAATAATAGAAGTGAAAATTGACGGTAATAGAAGAATACGAAGAAGAATAACTTGGTTAGATAACAGAAAGCAGTGTGGATAGGACTGCCAAGTGCAGATCAAGTACTACATAGAACAGAATAAAAATGCATCGTGTGGTTGCCAGTTCACTTTAATCGATAAGCAGAATAATAATAAGAAGAAGAAGAAGAAGAAGAAGGAGAAGAGGAATGGTTGTATAAAAATCCTATTGACACCGTTTGCCTCATATACCAATGAGTTGTCGGGATCACAGGATGTACTGCTCCATAAACTTTCCCTTTGTCGTTGGTTCTTCTCCATTCCTCGTCCCACATCTTTCGCATCGCCCTTTTAAGCTGTTGTATGGAGACTGTGTGCATTCCTTTGGATGATGCCGTGTACATTAAGCTTCGCCTTGCTTAGCGAGTTGTTCGGCATGTTCGTTGCTTCGGATGCCGCTGTAGCCTTTCATCCAGATTAATGTCATTTCTTTTTGTTGACAATACAGCCAACTGAATTTCATGAACGACTAGATTGTTGTGTCGTTGTGTGAATGTTTTTTGAAGATCGTGGCTGCTGCTCGGAAGGCGCTTAAGATACTAATTTTGCCCTCAGTGCAGTTTTCTACGTGCTGAAGTACCTCTAAAATCGCTACTAGCTATGCCGGCACAACAGACGTTCCCACAGGTAACTTGTAACATAATCAAACTATTGGGCCCAGCTCTTGTCGAGTTCGACGTTGGTGGCTTGGACTACGGATGCACATCTGGCGCCATTTCATTTCTTGGCTACAACTGTATGCAGTACTTCGGCATCCATTATATATCCTAAGACTTCTCGTATCTCCCGGGCACACAGTCACATTGGGGACTGATCCCCAGGCAATACCAGTAAATGCACGTAGAACATTTACTCCTCTTTCGCATTTTTCTCTTACAATTCCAGCATGTGGGCTCCATTTCAGTCCGTGGTCTTTTTCAAAGCCTAAATACGACACAGTTTTGTCGACTGTAAGTGCATGTGGCCCTAGTTTTATTTGATTCAAGTCTGCACGTCTGTGGCTTGTGAATACGTTATTGGATGTCTTAGTAGGAGATACTTCAATTGATTCAAAAGTCAAGATTGGAAATTCTCATCAGTTGTCCTATTGCCTGAAGGTAATGGCTTAATACTTCTCCGGTTTCATAAATGCAGAAATCGTCAACAAACTATAATACGTTAATGTTATTGCCTACTGGATCACGCATAGCCTTACTGTATATGTTGGAAAAGTATTTGGACAAAACATATCCTTGCGGTAAGCCAGCTCTCGATGTCCGCCGTCCGATCGTTTGTCAGTGCGATAATATCTGTCGTAGATTTTGAACAAAACTTTTGGGCAGATCATAGTTAATCAGCTTACTTGTTAATATCGGTAGTGACACATAGTGCTAAATATTTGTTAAACCTGTGAAAATTGTCTATAATTATTTAATTTCTCTTATGGACATGTGAATGTCGGTTGGCAAAAGTATTCGAAATTCATTTGTGCCAATTTCACCTTTAAACCCAAACTGATAGCGTTAAAGAACGCCCGCTTTTTTCCGCCGACCGCTCCAATCTATACTCAATCACCCCTTCTAATGTTTCGTGTGTGCACGTTAAAAACTTTATCCATGTATAGGATTCAAGTTATTTTTGTCCTTTTCTTATTTCTTCATTCTCACTGTTCTTATCAGTTTCATTGACGGGGTAAGGATGCATTGACGCCATACTGTATTCCCGATACTAATTGTTTGCACATTTGTGAGAGGGGCCCAAGATTTTTGTAGTTAATATTGTCAGGTCCCTGCGCTGTACGTTTCGTATGTAACAGCCCATCTCTGTTAGCCTATAGGGCTAGGAAAGCTCGTGCGTCGCACAAATATTAAGTTCGCGATCTGTAATAGATGAGGTGTCAGAACACATCTCCTTAAGTTTAGGTGAGCTTATTTCAGGTACATAACGTAGCACTTAGGAACAGAAAAATTAAACGAAGAAGAGATAAGAAGAATTATTATTAGCACAAATTTTAAGCAATGGTGTCACGAACATAATTTAACACTTACGGACAGTAAGTCAAACAAAGGAGAGATAAGAAGAATTATTATTAACACAAATTGTAAACAAGGATGTCACGATCATATTTACAGACCAGTTACGAAAGGAGTCACATTCAAATTCAAAATAATTTGGATTCACTTATGAATCCAGATATCTAATCAGACAGCAAGGACGCGACGACTTCATCGAGGGGTGAAAAATTCGCGGCGCTGGGTGATAACTGATTTATTTGCTGGATGCAGCATGTATGGCGGCAACGCATCTGGCTCCACATCTCGCATCGTCCAGCCCCTTTTAATACGGGCTCGTTCATCTCAGACAAAGAGTTACATGTTGCTTCTTCTAAACGTAGGCCGCAGTGTTCCAGCGCTCAAAAAGATAGGGAGTATTCACGAGACAGAAGAAGCACTATCTTTAGTTTCCAACGTTTTCAGGTTTCTCCCTCGGGAAGTCAGTGGGCCATTAGAGACAGTACAGTTTCTTGTGTGTTGGTCTATCCTGTACTGCTGCACGTGCAATAATGTATACGTCTGCGAAAATCTGAGAAGAAGGAAGTTTTGAATGAAATAGCCACTGTAATGTCCGGCAGTCAAATTGATTGAATAGTGTTCAATAAACCGTTGTGGCTATCCATCTGAAAGTGGATACCCGGATGGTAGAGCACCTGTTGATTACGTTACCAAATCTCATTGTTCTCTCAACAGCTGGGAGCATACATAAATCCATAAATTAAAAACAAAAGACTTAAAATTTTTTTATAAAATTCGATATTATTAGGAATGTTCCATTCTATCTACACATTAGAAATTTGTGTCACAATTCGTCTGATAAATCATAGTGTTTGGCCTGAAAATATTTTGAAATGTCACATTAAGGCGTTGATGTTAACACACTGTTTTGTTGTTTGTTATACTGAGACTTCCTGCTCAATAACGTAAGTGCAAAACAGTTTTGCTTTTACGATTTTTCTCAAGGAACTGTGCTCTGCATGGTTTGTTCAAATCATTAAGTGGCAAGGGGTTTATCGACCATAGCCTGCTGTGTAAGCCTCTTCCATTTCCTTCTGTTAAGTGCTCTGTTTGTCCATTCAGTGTTCGTGTTCATCCTAGTTGTGTCCTCCCGAATGTTATCTCTCCACCTACTTCTGGGTCTTCTTCTTCCTCTCGTTCCATCTGTTTTCCTTACGAATGCTATTTTAGGTAGTATGTTTTTCTGTTATTCTTGCAATGTGGCCTGTCCAGTTCAACTTGCTCTTCTTTAGTATATCTACGATGTTGCTCTCTTAATTCTTCATTTTTTCTTATCTCCATTCCACGTTATCTTCATCATATGCTGTAGTGACTCAACATTCTTTTGGAATTATCCTTGTACTTTGTACGTCTCATGAGTAGCTAGATATTAGTTTCTTGAAACATACTGAGTTCGGTGTTGAATACGTCACTGTTTTAAAGACTCACGGATGTGTCGATGCTTTCTTCAACCCACTGGATTATAAAGTAAATTAGCATTTTGAGGTAACTTATCTGGTGATTCATGACGCAGATACAAATATCTTAATACTTCTTTTTGGGCGGTCATCAGATACCTATGTTTTTTTATAGTTTCTTCTATGATTGCACCTTCAGTTCCCTGTTGATTTAATATGCGTAACGTGTCCCTCTATCATTTACTGGAGATTTTGCAGTATATACATTATCACTCATCATCAGTGTGTAATTGAACCAAATAGGTGTCTTCCGTGCCTATCCATTTATTTCAATGCCATTTACGAGTATAAGAACTGAAAACTGTGAGTTATGAACATTATAATTTTAACTGGCCTTAAACTTTCTTAGGCTACACGTGCACTTTCATGTCATATTGATGATGTTTGGTTTGTGGGACACTCAACTGCGCCCGTACAAAGTCTCAATTTTTACACTATCCAATTTTTTACACATTCCAATCGAATAACTGTCACAAATGATGACGATGAAATGATGAGGACAACACAAACACCCAGACCCTGGGCAGAGAAAATCCTCAACCCGGGCTGGGATCGAACCCAGGACCCCGTGATCCAGAAGCAGTAACTAACCACTAGACCACGAGCTACGGACTTCATGTCATATTACTTACATTGCCTGAATAAATAAGTGAAGTGCCCAGAAGGCATGGTTGGATGTGAATGTAGCATCGTACACGTACACACCATCGGCGGTGTTCCAATCCATATCACAGGTAGGGCAGCCAGCAGAGTGCATTACTATTGTTCGTTGTTTAGTGTTGTTACCAGACGTGGTATGATGGGTAAGGGACATGAACAGTTTCAGATATTGAATGACCATTGTGTGGGACCGCAGATGCTGCGTACTCGTTCGATTCGGCGCTATAAGCAACCAGCAGACTTTGAAATGGACCTCACTGTGGGCCTCCATTTTGCCAGATGGTCGAATCATGCGGTACCCAATTTTGTAGGTCACTTGGGTGTAACAGTGTCCGACACTTCCTGAAAGAATACCCATTTTTTAACCGTTTACATTCGCGCTTGAGTTTGCAGTCTGAGTTATCGGCTGTTTTAGCAAATGACGTGCGGGCTGTCGACAGCGTTTTACTTTTTATTTGCCAAAGCAATAAGGCGAAGTCACTTAATTTTTAGTTTGGGAATTTAGTTTCTGTATGGTGTCTGTTTTAGCCCTTTCTCCACGTCCCTGTTTTTAGTTGTATTCTCTTCCGTTAATTTCGACTGACGTATAGTCGTTTTTTAATTCCTCTCTGTCTTCGTGTTCTATAGTTTTGACTTGGGCGCATATGGCCCCAGTTGGTTTTTGCACCCTAAAGAAATCAAACCAAAACCAAACTGCATGCAACGTGAGGGCAGGCATACTTGTCGTCTAGGTACCCGTCGAGCATATCTGACCATCACAAGGAAGGATCACCGTATTGTGAACCAAGGACATATTAAGAAGACATGTTGTGTAGAAATATAAGGACAAGCGATGGACTTCCGTCAACATTCTGTACTATCCCACACCATTGATCGGAGACTATACGGACCTACCGTCCCATGTACAGCGTGCTTTTAACACCACAAAAAACAGACGGCTGCGTTTGGGGTGCTGCCGTGACGTGGAAGCAGGGACTGCTGATGAATGGCGCATCGTTGTGTTCAGTTATGAATCGCAGTTGTGCACTACCCAATATGACGATCGTGGCGAGTATGGTGGTAGGTCCCACTCTTCCAATGTTTCAGAGAGGAACAAAGGCGTTTCTCCTGGTCTCATGGTGTGTGTGGAGCTTCTGCGTATGATTTCAGGTAACTGTCGGTAGTGACTGCATGAAGTCTGACTGCACAATGATACATCACTGACATCCGGCGTCGTTATGTGTTACCTCTCATGCGATAGCATCGTGGTGCCATTTTTCAACAGGACAATGTTCGTCCGTACACGGCACGTGTCTCAGTGAAATGTCTCCGTGATGTTGAGTTACTCCTGTTGCCAACCAGTCCCCTACAGAACACGCGCGGGACCAACACAGGCGTCATGACAGTTTTCAGGATGTCAAGGACAGTTGCGGGGCAGCTTACCTCTCGAGAGGATACAACGGCCTTATGTCACCCTTCCTAACTCAACAATGCACCCATCCAGGCCAGAGGGAGTGCACTGTCACTCTGATAGGTGGCCTTTAGTACCAAACGCTTTGTGAAAGTCACTCGATTTTTTAATCACTTAAATAATATACGTACTCTTTCAACCGACGAAGATTTATTTTGTTTCCTCCGAGGATTCAGGGCGTTTCACTTTTTTCTCAGGTAGTGCATATTAATTCGCATCTGCACTGCAGGCCGTTGCTTTCTCCTTTCGTAGTGTGAAGTGTGTATGCATCAACGACGTTCAAATGGTTCAAATGGCTCTGAGCACTATGGGATTTAATTTCTGAGGTCCTCAGTCCCCCAGAACTTAGAACTACTTAAAACTAACTAACCTAAGGACATCACAAACATTCACGCCCGAGGAAGGATTCGAACCTGCGACCGTAGCGGAAGCGCGATTCCAGATTGAAGAGCCTAGAACCGCTCGGCCACTCCGGCCGGCATGAACGACGTACCGTTTGCGTTTTCTCTTCTCTTCTTCGTTGTTCGTGAACGTTTACAAGGACATCAGAAGGTCATACAGCATGAGAACTTCAGTAGACCGAGAAAATTGGTTAAGGCGTTATTGAGGAACTGGGTTCCAACCACAACTTAGTAATCCCGGTTATGTATTCCATCTTTAGTAACCTCACCATCGACTGTACGTCCAACAGTGATATTGCTTACTTCCTTCCATTCACGAGCCGGCCGCTGTGGCCGAACGGTTCTAGGCGCTTCAGTCTGGAACCACGCTGCTGCTACGGTCGCAGGTTCGAATCCTGCCTCGGGCATGGATGTGTGTGATGTCCTTAGGTTAGTTAGGTTTAAGTAATTCTAAGTCTAGGGGACTGATGACCTCAGATATTAAGTTCCATAGTGCTTAGTGCCATTTGAATCATCCATTCACGATTCCGTGCAGAACTAACAGAAGACGTCTACTAACGAAGCGTGATGATACACAGTGTGTTATCAGTGCTTTGTAAGCAGTGTACGTAATGCGTGCCATTTCTTCTTCGCCTAGATTTATAATGCCGATGTCTGTTTTTTGTCAATATCAATTTCATGGTATTAAAAGTGAGACAGACTGCTACGCGATATGGAATCGACAGCGCAAATGACTGAAACAGCTCATTTCCCTCCTGATATTCGTTACATTTTTTTGTACGCAAGCATTTCAACAGTGCGCGCCACAGTGACGAGGTGCAGGATGCTTCATCCGATTTCAAAAGAGTATGGCCTAAACATAATGAGGACAGAAAATGAGTCCAAAATTTCACCTACGCACAGGTTTATATTTTCAAAAGAACTACGTGGCTTTACAAGGGTATACCTTTTACATACATGCGCATGCAACCTTGCGTTATTTCTTATAATTGCGTATAATATCAAAGTTAGTTACGAAGGTTAAGTGTGTCCTCTAACGAACGAAGACCAACATCTAGACGATAGTCAGTCTCACCCCATAATTTTGTGTGCATATCCGTGGTTAACTGTACACCCCACTGTTGCTACGGGATGCCGCTGTTCACCAGAAGTTGTCGAAAGAGGAGGCACATTGTCTTTCACAAGCCCTTCCTCCCCGCTCTCCTTTAGCCCACTCACAAAAAATATCATACCATGATATCAGACGTCTTGGCAGGGCAATGGTGCAAAGCGAGACATGGGCCGCTTACGGCCGATCTTTTGTTAAGAATTTCTCTTTATGTAGGTGCCAGTGCGGGGGTGCTACGTTCTATTCAAAAATTAAATTCTCGGTTTGTTAACGCAGTTGTGGAAACAATAGGGTGTCATGTATATAACATAATCAGGTACGTAAAAAAAAGAAGGAGGGCTGTAAATCATTTCGCGGGGAACGCTGCAAGCAACATGAATATGTGAACTGCGTCTTTTGTGATTGATTATACTCGTAGTATGTGCCTGCTGGTTCCCCATATTATTGCGTTGTGGTGATTCACTTTTCCATATGAAATATAGCCTCATCACTGAAACAAAACATGAAATAAGGTCGTTATCTTACATCTCCAAGCCCAGTATGAATTTACACAACTCATACAAGATATTGTTTGCCACCATCATGAACGGTTTGTAACAGTTAAAACTGTATACTTAGAAATACAAAGGTCGCTGCAGATCAAGGCAGACAGCCATACCTAATGTGGCTAATTGTCTACTGGCACGACCGTAGACTTATTTGGAATACGTGCGAAACATTTCAACCGCTTAAGGTTCGTGTATTTTTCTGTTCAATTTGCGCATGGGCATTTGTGATTGCGCAGTTTTCTAGAAATGGAGGCCGTGTGTTGCATTTCTTCTCGGGTTAGGCGGGCGGGAATATCCCGCTGTGCTTAGTAAACGACAGGCAACTGCCGCTCATGGTTTTTTTTTTTCTTGCAGTATGTACCATGGACCATGGACCTTGCCGCCGGTAGGGAGGCTTGCGTGCTTCAGCGACACAGATAGCCGCACTATAGGTGCAACCACAACGGAGGGGTATCTGTAGACAGGTCAGACAAACGTGTAGTTCCTGAAGAGGGGCAGCAGCCTTTTCAGTAGTTGCACAGGCAACAATCTGGATGATTGACTGATCTGGCCTTGTAACACTAACCAAAACGACCTTGCTGTGTTGGTACTGCAAACGGCTGAAAGCAAGAGGAACTACAGCCGTAATTTTTCCCGAGAGCATGCAGCTTTACTGTATGGTTGAATGACGATGGTGACCTCTTGGGTAAAATATCCCGGAGGTAAAATATTCCCCCATTTGGATCTCTGGGCGGGGACATCTTAGGAGGACGTCGTTATCAGGAGAAAGAAAACTGGCGTTCTACGGATCGTAGCGTGGAAAGTCAGATCCCTTAATCGGGCAGGTAGGTTAGAAAATTTAAAAGGGGAAACGGATAGCTTAAAGTTAGATATAGTGGGAATTAGTGAAGTTCGGTGGTAGGAGGTTCAAATGGTTCAAATGGCTCTGAGCACTATGGGACTTAACATCTGAGATCATCAGTCCCCTAGACCTGAGAACTACTTAAACCTAACTTACCTAAGGACATCACAGACATCCACGCCCGAGGCAGGTTTCGAACCTGCGGCCGTAGAGGTCGCGCGGTTCCAGACTGAAGCGCCTAGAACGGCTCGGCCACCGCGGCCGGCCGGTGGCAGGAGGAACAAGACTTCTGGTCAGGTGAATACAGGGTTATAAATAAAAAAACCAAATTGGGGTAATGCAAGAGTAGGTTTAATAATGAATAAAAAATAGGAGTGCGGGTAAGTTACTATAAACAGCATAGTGAATGCAATATTGTGACGAAGATAGACACGAAGCCCACGCCTACCAAGTAGTACAAGATTATATGCCAACTAGCTCCACAGATGACGAAGAGATTGATGGAATGTATGATGAAGTAAAAGAAATTATTCAAATAGTGAAGGGAGACGAAAATTTAATAGTCATGGTTGACTGGAATTCGATAGTAGGAAAAGGAAGAGAAGGATACGTATTAGGTGAATATGGAATGGGGGTAAGAAAGGAGAGAGGAAGCCGCTGGTAGAACTTTGCACAGAGCATAACTTAATCATATCTAACACTTGGTTCAAGAATCATGAAAGAACGTTGTATACATGGAAGAGGCCTGGAGATACTGGAAGGTTTCAGACAGATTATATAAAGGTAAGACAGAGATTTAGGTACCAGGTTTTAAATTGTAAGACATTTCCAGGGGCAGATGTGGACTCAGACCACAATCTATTGGTTATGAACTGTAGATTAAGAAACTGCAAAAAGGTGGGAATTTAAGGAGATGGGATCTGGATAAACTTAAAGAACCAGAGGTTCTAGAGATTTTCAGCGGTACCATTAGAGAATGATTGACAGGAATGGGGGAAATAAATACAGTAGAAGAAGAATTGGTAGCTTTGAGGGATGAAATAGTGAAGGCAGCAGAGGATCAAGTAGGTAAAAAGATGAGGGCTAATAGAAATCCTTGGGTAACAGAAGATATATTGAAATTAATTGCTGAAAGGAGAAAATATAAAAATGCAGTAAATGAAACAGCCAAAAAGGAATACAATCGTCTCAAAACTGAGATCAACAGGATGTGAAAATTGGCTAAGCAGGGATGGCTAGAGGACAAATGTAATGATGAAGAGGCATTTCTCACTAGGGGTAAGATAGATACTGCCTACAGGAAAATTAAAGAGACCTTTGGAGAAAAGAGAACCATTTGTTTGAATATCAAGATCTCAGATGGAAACCCAGTCCTAAGCAAAGAAAGGAAAGCAGAAAGGTGGAAGGAGTATATAGAGAGTCTATACAAGAGCGATGTACTTGAGGACAACATTATGGAAACGGAAGCGGATGTAGATTAAGATGAAATGGGAGATATGATACTGCATGAAGAGTTTGACAGAGCACTGAAAGACCTAAGTCGAAACAAGGCCCAGGGAGTAGACAACATTCCATTAGATCTACTGACAGTCTTGGGGGAGCCAGCCCTGGCAAAATTCTACCATCTGTTGAGGAAGATGTACGAGACAGGCGAAATACCCCCAAACTTCAAGAAGAGTATAACAATTCCAATCCCAAAGAAAGCAGGTGTTGACAGATGTGAAAATTACCGAACTATTAGTTTAATAAGTCACGGCTACAAAATACTAACGTGAATTCTTTACAGACGAATGGAAAAACTTTCAAAAGCCGACTTTGTGGAAGATCACTTTGGATTCCGGTGAAATGTTGGAACACGTGAGGCAATACTGACCGTACGACTTATTTTAGAAGATAGATTATGGGAAGGCGAACCTACGTTTTAGCGTTTGTAGACTTAGAGCAAGTTTTTGACAATGTTGATGGGAATACTCTCTTTCAAATTCTGAAGTTGGCAGGGGTAAAATACAGGGAGCGAAAGGATATTTACAATTTGTACAGAAACCAAATGGCAGTTATAAGAGTCGAGGGGTATGAAAGGGAAGCAGTGGTTGGGAAGGGAGTGAGACAGGGTTGTAGCCAATCCCCGATGTTATTCAATCTGTATATTGAACAAGCAGTAAAAGAAACAAAAGAAAAATTCGAAGTAGGAATTAAAATCCGTGGAGAAGAAATAAAAACTTTGAGGTTCGCCGATGACATTGTTATTTTGTCAGAGACAGCAAAGGACCTGGAAGAGCAGTTGAATAAAATGGACAGTGGCTTGGAAGGAGGATATAAGATAAAAATCAACAAAAGCAAACCGAGGATAATGGAATGTAGTCGAATTAAGTCGGGTGATGCCGAGGGAATTAGGTTAGGTAATGAGACACTTAAAGTAGTAAATGAGTTTTGCTATTTGGGGAGCAAAATAACTGATGATGGACGAAGTAGAGAGGATATAAAATGTAGACTGGCAATGGCAAGGAAAGCTTTTCTGAAAAAGAGAAATTTGTAAACATCGAGTATAGATTTAAGTGTCAGGAAATCGTTTCTGAAAGTATTTTTATGGTGTGTAGCCAATCGTTTCTGAACGAATTTGTTTGGAGTGTAGCCATTTATGGAAGTGAAACATGGACGATAAATAGTTTGGACAAGATTAGAACAGAAGCTTTCAAATTGTGTTGCTGCAGAAGAATGCTGAAGATTAGATGGGTAGATCACATAACTAATGAGGAGGTATTGAATAGAATTGGTGAAAAGAGAAATTTGTGGCACAACTTGACTAGAAGATGGGATTGGTTGGTAGGACATGTTTCTGAGGCATCAAGGGATCACCAATTTAGTATTGGAGGACAGCGTGGAGCGTAACAATCGTAGAGGGAGACCTAGAGATGAATACACTAAGCAGAGTCAGAAGGATGTAGGTTGCTGTAGGTAGTGGGAGATGAAGAAGCTTACACAGGATAGAGTAGCCATGAGAGGTGCAACAAACCAATCTCTGGACTGAAGACCACAAAAAAACATGTCGAGGTTACGCTTTAAGGCGATTTATGTGCGATGACGTCTGATGCCTCCAGAGATAGTAGTCTGAAATTTATGGATGATTACGAAGATAATTCATATGGGGCACCATTTGTGAAGGTTATTTGAATAAAAATTTGAGATGCGATTTCCTGAATGTCAAGTAGTAGACAAAAGGTCTCTCATCACATTACTGTAAAGAATAAAGTATAAGTCTTTAAATAAGATAACAGAGAAGAAGAAGCAGAAATTTGTGACATTTGCGTATGAAAATTGTGGACGAGTATGTTAACTATACGCAATCTTTTATGATTAAAGGAGTGTGAAATGTTTTATGTAATAAAATACAAAAGACTTACTGAGAGACAATTAACTTTCACGTAACGGCTAAGAACCTCCGTTTCAGGAATAATCACGTAAGTGCTTTATTTTAAAGTGCGAAATAAATAGTTGAAACTGGTGTATAAGTCGCCGGTTACCAGCTTATCGTTGCAGTTTATTAAATTTGCAAACAAATCGTCGCCTGCACTTTGCATTTCTCGCACCTCTGTTCCTTACATATCTTTTATCCAAGTCTCCCTTGAGTTTTCTCTTTCTCTTTCTGCCACCTTTTCATCACACTAAACACGGCACAAACTTCCGGGAAAGAAGGGGGTGCGTAAGAGGCAGCTTGCGCAACAGGCCTACGTGTGGACACGAGAACACGCGTGCGCTTGTGCGTTATTTCCACTAATTTTGTGCATGCGCTTTTATTCCCGTTCTTCTGCGATTGCACACGAGGAAAGAGGCATACCTCTAGATAAACAACCAGTGCCTCGAATTCCTAGTGCCATAGTCGAATGCTTTGTGCTGTAGGAGGAACGATACGGTAGTCTCACGAAATTACACCGCAGAATTGTAACTGGATTGCGGGTGTTGGATCGGAGAACTCCTTGCTATTTTAACACAACCTCAGTTCGGTGCACACAGGATAATGAATGAGCATGTGACAGCTACTGCACCAGACAAGACCCTACTGGGAACCACATAAACTGGCAACTTAAAACTGGCACCAAGGTAATCCTTTAATTTTCATGCGTAAGTTAAAATTATCAGCTAGTTTCAGTATTCATTTGTAGAGAAGATACGATATTTATAATATTTGCAAATTGAATTAATCACTTTGAAAAACCCTGTATTTGTATTTCCTGTCATAGAGTGAGCGGGGGGGGGGGGGGGGGGGGTAGAGAGAGAGGTAGAGGGAGATAGAAAATAGAAAATGCGAACAGCAATTCCATGTCCTAAATAATAAATAGTTGCAGTTGTTGATAACTGATTTAATTTTATACAGGACCATCAAGGTTGATAGGAAATACCTTTCATGTCGTCTAACACGTCACGTATGTTTACTGTATCCCCAGCACTGACCGTCCCATCCAAGAAGCCAGCGGCCCGCCTCATTCTGCGCCCACGGAGACTGCTGCGGCTGTCGCTGTGAGGCGCTGCTGTCGACCGACTCAAGAGCTGCTGGGGTTCGGCGGGAAGCGTTACGTCCGGCACAAGTGAGTTAGCCGCTTGCTGCGCTGGCGGTCACCCCGCCACCGGAAGGCTATTAATGGTTATATGGTGCTAAGAGATAGACCTGAGGGACTCTTTTAGAAGCAAATAATAGAGGGCCTCTGTTATATCGTAAACAATATTTGCTGTAACCGAGATTGTTCATCATGTAGCTAACCACGAGTCAGAATGAGAAGAGTTATGTGGTGCTGCTATTTGGTGCAGGTTTCGGTTGGGGCAGCCCTTGCCACGCGGCCTGGTCCGTACGGTACCCGAGCCAGTCCGGCTGTACCCCAGCCTGCGTCCGTTATTCGCCCGTCCGGCAGCTTTGCCTCTGCTGCATTACGTTATGCATCTGTCTGCAAAGTCATCTGTTTATATCCCTTTCTTGTTATTCCGATTAAGTAAGCAGAAGGGGTTTTCAGAGAATGACCGAGCTAGCTAGCCTCATTTCATTGCCGATTTATCCATATTTTTACCTAGAGCCAACTACAGCGTTCGTAGAGACCTTTTAATCATTATAAGAAGATTATTACAATAATACAAGGTGTTCGAAAATTCCCAAGGGGGTTTTGCTATGAAGTGAAACGGCCCTCCAGACCATCACTCCTGGTTGTCGTGCAGTGGGGAGGGTGGCAGTCAGGTTGGTATTCTAAGCCCCCTTTTGATGCCCTTCGTGGCAGGCCACCCTGGGCTTATATAACAACAAGACAACGTCCGCCCGCACACGCGAGTGTTTTACAGCTTGTCTTCGTGCTTGCGAAACTGTATACTGGTCATCAAGGTCACCGGCTCTCTCCACACAGTTGAGAACGTTTGGAAGAATATGGGCAGTGCCTATCAATCATCTCAGGGTTCTGACGATCTGACGGGCAGTTTGGGGAGAATTTGCACGATATCCCTCAGGAGGACATCCAAAAACTCTTTCAATCAGTGAAAAGCCGAATAACTGCTTGCGTTAGAATTAGAGGTGGACTAAAGCGTTATTGACTTTCTGAATTTGTGAAACTCTTTATCTTGAATAATCATGCAGTTTTTCTGAAATTGTGGATACATCTACATACCTACTCCGCAAGCCAAGGTACAGTACGTGGCGATCAGTATCCTGTACCACAACTAGTCGTTTCCCTTCCTGTCCCACACGCAGATAGAGCGAGGGAAAATCGACTATCTATTTGGCTCCGTATGAGCTCTAATTCCTCGTATCTTATCTCCCTGGTCCCTGCGTGAAATGTATGTTGGTGACATTAGGCTCGATCTGCAGCCAGCTTCAAATACCAGTGCTCTAAACTTTCTCAGTTGTGTTCTTCGAAATCAATGTCCTCTTCCCTCCAGGGAATCTCACTTGAGCTCCCGAAGCATACCAGTAACACTCGCATGCTTATCGAATCTACCGGTAACAAATGTAGCAGCTCGCCTCTGAACTGCTTCGATGTCTATTTTCAATCTGACCCGGTGCGGATCCCAAACACTCGAGCAGTACTCATGAATAGGTCGCACTAGCGTCCCGTATGCGGTCTCTTTTACAGATGAACCACACTTCGGTAAAATTCTCTCAATAAACCTTAGTCGAACATCCGCCTTCCCTACCACTATCCTCACATGCTCGTTCCATTTCATATCGCTTCGCAACTTTACGCCCAGGTATTTAAACGACGTGACTGTGTGAAGCAAGACACCACTAATGCTGTATTCGAGCATTACGTTTTTTTTTCTCCTATTTATTCGCATTAACTTACAAAAAAAAATGTTCAAATGGCTCTGAGCACTATGGGACTCAACCGCTGTGGTCATTAGTCCCCTAGAACTTAGAACTACTTAAACCTAACTAACCTAAGGACATCACACACAGCCATGCCCGAGGCAGGATTCGAACCTGCGACCGTAGCAGTCGCACGGTTCCGGACTGCGCGCCTAGAACCGCGAGACCACCGCGGCCGGCATTAACTTACATTTTTCTACTTTAAGAGCCAGCTGCCATTCATCACATTAGCCAGAAATTTTGTGTAGGTCATCTTGTATCAACGTGCAGTCACTTATCTTCGACATCTTCCTGTACACTACAGTATCATCAGCGAACAACCGCAGTGCCGCCCGCCCTGTCTGCAGATCATTTATGTACATAGGAAATAGCAACGATCCTAACACACTTCCCTGGGCTCTTCTGATGTTATCCCTGTCTTCGATGAACACTCACCGTCGAGGACAACACACTGGGTTCTTTACTTAAGAAGTCTTCGAGTCAGACTTATAACTAAGTGCGTATTCCGCATGCAAGTACTTTTGTTAACAGTCTGCAGTAGGGTACCGTGTCGAATGCTTTTCGGAAATCTAGAAATATGGAGTTCAAATGGTTCAAATGGCTCTAAGCACTATGGGACTTAACATCTGAGGTCATCAGTCCTCTAGACTTAGAACTACTTAAACCTAACTAACCTAAAGACAGCACACACTGTAATACTACGCTCGGGTGTACGATACTCTTTAAAGCCTGTACTATGGTAAGTTGACGGGCTTCACCTTATAAGAAAGGATTTTGGTATATATGTTGACTGCGTGTACCTGAATGGAGGCAAAATCAGACTTCCACCCACTCAGTAACAACAATGATACGTCAAGCAAGTCTGACGTGCAACTACACGTTAGGACAGACAAGAAACTACACAGCAGATGCTACCAAATTGTTAATAATACGGTCGCCAGCCTAATTAGGCATTAACTGAGTTTCTTCCCAATACAAGTTGATGTACGTTCATACAAAACAACACGTAATAACACTGCATAATATGGTAAATTTTAGAACCAGAAAATCTACTGAACTAATAATTTCACTTTCTGTACTAATATGGACAAGCCATAAATACACAACAATACACTATAATGTTTACTACAAACTTCGTACTGTCTATTGATCTGATTAAATTCGAGCATAGGTTACCCTAGCAATAGCACTTTCGAGACACACATACAATGTCAATTTTGAAAAGGGTAAAACACTGATAACTTTAGGTTTTATATTGACTTTAACTTTGCTGGTCAAATCAGTTCAGTACACTTCAGAATTTAAATGAATAGAAAAGAAAAAGGGGGGGGGGGGAACCCTGAAACTGTTATGATCACTGTATTGAAAATATTGATTCATTAAGCACTCAAGATTTCCAATAGGTGAGTTACTACTCTTTTTAGCTTATTTCCTGCTCATTTAATTACCATTATATCTGCCTCAAAATAATTAAACTTCATTACTAAACCAATTTCAACATTATCTTCCAACTTTGTCAGACCTATATTATTCGTATATTATTTCATTAACAACAAAGTTCATTAAACATCATTCTAACATATTATTAACACAAATTTTAAATCTTCATTTCGGGACACTCGGATTGCACAACATGTGGAAAGGACCCTGTGTAGGTTAGTGATGAGGATAATTAAATGATAGGACAGTTCTGGTAAAAGTTAAGTTGTTATTGAACAGTAAGGAACAAAAGTAACACTGGTCCACACGAATACAGTACTAAAGGTTTCAACCTGTTCGTATCGATGCGGCGGTTGGCGGGCGGCGAGATGGCGAGGCGCAGAGCAGACATACAAGCACAGCTACGGCTCTTGGTGTATCGGCACTTTACTTCTTCATAGCGTCGCAATATTTTTCCATTTAGTGCCTATCACTAAGTGCAAATTTGATGGGAACACTAATTTTTATATTTATACAGTGGTTCTGAATCTTTGTGTGATTGTCCCATCAAAAAAATTTATACCACAAACTTCCTTTCAGTCACTTTATATAGGTCTATAATTTTTTAATATATCAAGAACATTTACCTATCGTTTGCTTAAGTGCCTTTGGCACAGTCCAACCTCCTATCACAACATGAATTAAATAGCAAATTACTCATTTTTATTAAATTTCTCAAAGAAATAATTTCAAAATCTGGAACACTAACACTTAACTACAAAAGCAGATACAAATACCTATACACACTATAAGACAATTTGTTGCTGCTTGCATTGAATGGAATAAATTAGTTTCAGCATAAGATACAGCACATTTACTGCAAATTGCTCTCTGAGTGTACTTAGGTCACTCACTCCTAGGAACATACAGTGTCAGGTCGACAACATTTCTTACACCTAAGGGCCTTTTGGATTTTGGGTAGATCAGATAGTAAGCATTATTGTGTGGAATGTTCTGTATTATATACGGTCCATTATAAATATATTTAAATTTGGAAATTTCATGGTTCAGGTCACTAGACTTTTCGTTGGTTTTTAAAAGAACATAATCCCCAATTTTAGATTTTGACACTTTCAGGTTTTTATCATGTCTTTTAGATCTAAATTCAGCTTTTTGCTTTGCCCTTTTTCTGACTAATTCTTTCTTTTGACTCAACCCCAAGCTTGTATAAAGCGGAAACTCTAGTTTTTCCTCAATCAAACTTTTACTTCTGCTGCCTAACAAAATTTCTTCCGGTGGGAACCCAGTAGATTCATGATGTAAGGTGTTCATGACATTCTCAAAATCCGATATGAATCTACCCTAGGCTCTATGGTTATGACTGCAATACGTTCTACACAATCTCCCGATTTCTCGCATGTACCTTTCAACCGGGTTGCTAGCTGGATGGTAGGCTGCGATATATTTAACCTCCACACCGTTTTGCTCCATTCCTTCTTTCCAAATTTTGGATATGAACTGGGGTCCATTGTCAGATAGTACTGCCTTGGGTTTCCCGATGGTTCTGAAGTATTCGACGATCCTACTAAATACAGCTTTTGCTGTTGCTTTTTTCAAGGGGTATAATTTCACAAACTTTGAGAATACTTCCAAAATTACTAAAATATATGCACAATTTCCCGAAGTCTTTGGGAGGGGACCATAAAAATCTATTGATAATAATTCTAAGGTGTCTTCAGTTAATGTACTTTGCATTGGACCTCTACTAATTCTGTTCGGTACTTTGGCCCTTTGACAGACATCACACGACTTAATTCGTTCCTTTACCTTCTTACTGACACTACCAGCAATCACTACTACTTTATTCAATTTATCCAAACATTTCTTTGGCCCACTATGCCCCAATGCTAAATGAAAATAGTCTATGACATCAGTATCAAACTGGTGTGGCCAACATACTCTCCATTCCTCAGTGACTAAATCTTTCCTCCTATATAAAATGCCTTTAAAACTTTTGTAATATTTCTTAATTTGAGGATACTGCACACTGTCAAAATTTACCTTCACAGATTTCCATGTCGGATCCTCATTCTGATGGTATCTCATATTTTTACATATTTGCTCAATTTTCCTTTTTTCTGAAACCTCTTTCATATACCTGATCTGAAAAGTACCCTCTTCACCATTTTCATTGGGCACTTCACTCATACCATTAGGCAATCGAGATAAAGCATCTGCCACATAATTCTCAGTACCCTTAACATAGCAAATCTCGTAATCAAAAGGTTGCAGGTACAAAACCCAACGAGTTAACCTGCCATTAAGTAAACGACAATCTTTAAGAAAAGTTGAAGCTTTGTGGTCAGTATGTATGATGAGCTTATGGCCCCACAGATAATTTCTGTATTTCTTTAACCCCCATATAATGGCTAAAGCTTCCTTTTCCGATATAGTGTAGTTTCTCTCGTATTTTGTTAGAGTTCCACTTGCAAACGCGATAGTCCTGTGTTCGATTTCTTTGCCATCACAGATTTCTTGGAAAACTTCTATACCAATTCCATAGGCACTGCTGTCAGTACTCATGTGGAAAGGTTTTGACAGTATGGGGTGATGCAAAATATTGTCATTCAAAAGTTCACTTTTTAAATTTTCGAAATCTCTCATACACACAAAAGCACTATTTTTCTTAAGTAGATTATTCAAATGAGGACTATTAAAAACTTGCCCCTTGACGAATTTTCTATAGAACCCACATAAACCTAACAAGGCTTTCAACTGCTTTTTTTTTCTAGGAGCTGGACACCCTGCTATTGCACTTAACTTTTCCGGGTCCTTGCCAATACCGGTCGTAGTAATAATGTGCCCCAGAAACTTTATTTCCGACTTCACAAATTCACATTTCTTCCACTTAAGTGTCATGTCCCCTGCTTGTAGAGCAACAAAAACTTTCTGCAATAATTCACAATGCTCTTGCCATTCGTCTGTAGCAATCAGTAAATCATCTACATAAATAGTTAGCCGGGAACTCAATTCTCTCGCCAATACAAAGTCCAGTGCCCTAATAAATACTGCCACAGAAGTGCTAAGCCCAAATGGCACTACTTTATACCGATAGCATTTCCCGGCGAATAGAAAAGCGGTATATTTACGGGATTCTTTACTCAATGGGATTTGCCAGTATCTGGCGGTCATGTCCAGACTGGTTAAATACTTCACGTTATAAAATTTTTGGAGCATTTCGTCCAGATTTTCAGGTCTGTCTATTTCCTTCTTTACAATTTTGTTCAAAGTCCTGGCGTCAATAACTACTCTTACTCCCCCACCCCGTTTGTTCACAATGGTAAGGGGACTATTGTATTCACTATTGCTTCTCTCTATTACCCCCCCCCCCCCATTCCAACATTTTATCAATTTCAGCTTGTACTGCTTCTTTCTTAGCTATAGGTATTGGATATACAAAGAATGGATCATGCTCTATTGTCTCAATCTGATATTCGAAGTTCTTAACTAGGCCAGGTTTGTCCGAAAATACGGTGCTATTACTTGCCAAAATATCAAGCAATTCTGTTTTCTGATCAGGAGATATCTCCTTCAAATTTTCCACAATTTCTTTAAAATTATGCCCCTGCTTGTCACTCTCATCTACTAACCTCTGGACATGGGACACCTCATACATGTTTGTCAAACCATCATTCACTTGGTCGATCTCCAACAAAAAGAATCAATTTCTGACTCGAACCCCTTCCCATTTTCCTCAAATTTTAATTCCAAATTCATAGATGCATTATTAATTTTGATCACTTCTTGGCTACAATCAATAATAACCTTTTCTTTATCTAACCAATCTATTCCCAGAATCGTTTCAGTACTCAAGTCTGGCACAACCAAAAAGTCGTGTTCAAATTTTTGTCCTTTTATACTAAATTCAACCAAAATCTGGTTCTTTACTGGCTTGCTAGTCTTGCCAGTAGCACCAACAATTTTTACACCCGTCACTGACATAATTACTAGTCCAGGCTTATCACAAATGTGTTCGAAAAACGACTGAGAGATTGCACTTATCTGAGATCCAGTATCAAGAAGTACTTGCAATTTCACATTATAAATTTCAACTGGTATTACAGTTTGTTTAACCGTCGAATGCTTTTCATTGTTGTGCTCTTCCCTAAGCAAATCCGGATCGACGATAACATCGTCCCAAGATATGCTTCTAACATTCACATCACTTATATCTGGCGGTTTCTTTGGTTCCGGGAGTTCAAAGTCATTAATTACTTGAACTCTTTGTAAAATAGACCCTGAGTCGTCAGGTGTCTCTTTCTTTCTTTGTTCAGTCTCAACATCTGGATTTTGTTTTGAAACTTCGTCATCATTAGGTACAATAGTGCAATTAGCTGTATCCTCATTGTTTTCACTAGTACCGAAATATTCGTCATCTGAACTATCGTCAGAATCCGACCATTCTGGATCGCTTTCAGGTTCTAACATAAAAGCTTTCCTGAGACAGGCACTAAGTTCTCCCTCTGCATTTTCGTCAGGCTTTAATTTTAATTCAATATCCTCTTTTGGCAAAACGGCCTCATTATCAGCTTTACTCACATCCACTGTTACTTCATATTTAGTGTAATCCTCGTGGACTTCAATTACCTTCATGTAATTACCTGCCTCTTCCTCACGGTGCCTTTCGGTAGCAGCTTGTACTGTTGGCGGATCGTTAACAGAAGTTACTTCCTCGTCAGTGCTAAGGATTTCATCCTCCAATTCCTTCCTGTCTTTAACCTTCGTCCTATCGGCAGCACGCCTACTTTGCGCGGCGCTATTTACTCTCTCCTCTTCAAATTTGGGCCACATCACCTTATCGACGTCCTTATTATTTCCTTTTTCACTAATTAACTTCCTTGCCTCATACTTCTTCTTAAAATCCTCCCACTCACATTGCTTGAGGCCTTTGTACAGATCGTCGATCTGCACACGCCAATCAGTTACTTCTGCTAATTCATTTTCGCCATTTACTTTATTGCTAACACCGCTAACCGCACCTCTCTGTATATCCACTGTTTTATCTACTATTTCCTTCGCCACGGAATTACCACTCGTAATGTATTCACCAGTTCTTACGGCTATGTTTGTACCTAATGCTGCCACATTGCTAGCGGCTTCTCTCTGAATAGCTGTTCTGCTAGGCTGGGCCATTGCCCTCTGATGCTCCTCTCGCCTGTTAACAAGTATTGCTCTGCACAGCGAAGATGAGTCATCTGGGTGCGCACCTGAAGCTTGTTCCGCAACGACACGTTGCGTCGTTCCACGCCTGTCTCTAACCTGTCTCATAACTTTACTGTCAGTCCGGTAACATTTCTTAAATCGGGGCCGGTATGTACTGTCCGCTTCCGCCAATCAGTTACTTCTGCTAATTCATTTTCGCCATTTACATTATTGCTAACGCCGCTAACCGCACCTCTCTGTATATCCACTGTTTTATCTACTATTTCCTTCGCCACGGAATTACCACTCATAATGTATTCACCAGTTCTTACGGCTATGTTCGTACCTAATGCTGCCGCATTGCTAGCGGCTTCTCTCTGAATAGTTGTTCTGCTAGGCTGGGTTGTTGCCCTCTGATGCTCCTCTCGCCTGTTAACAAGTATTGCTCTGCGCAGCGAAGATGAGTCATCTGGGTGCGCACCTGACGCTTGTTCCGCAACGACACGTTGCGTCGTTCCACGCCTGTCTCTAACCTGTCTCATAACTTTACTGTCAGTCCGGTAACATTTCTTAAATCGGGGCTGGTATGTGCTGTCCGCTTCCGTTTGGCCGGCAACGTTCGCGGAAATCAGTTTCCCGCGTCGTTATTAATTTTCGCGGGGACCCTCTACCGCGACCTAGATAGCTTCCTCTTCCTCTGCCTCTACCTCTCTGTATCATATTGACGCGAAACCCATCGCCGTCATTTCTCTCGTAATTATTACGATTATTTCTGTCACCAAAATTTTGATAATTGGCACGATTTTCGCGCCAGTGGTCTTCGTCTTCGACCCTTTCGAGAAATGCTTGGAAGCTGCGATGATTGCTTCCCACGTATCTCTTTGAATCTTCTGGAAGCTTTTTATATAGCTCCCAGATGATTTCTGAATCAGATCTTCTTCCTCTTAAATGCGTCAACTTCCGGTACCAATATTCGCAGAAATCTTTCAAAGAATTCCTGCCCCTGTTATCATGAAGTTTGGCCATGATAAAGTCGCGCCACAAATGATCCTGTTTTTGTTCGGACCAATATTCTTCCGTAAACTTTTGCTTAAATTCTTCGAACGTCAATTTTTCGGTATTCAAATTAATTCCCCAGCGCTTAGCGTCACCTGCTAAGGCGCTAATTACTACGTTTATCTTTTCCTGATCAGACAAGTGTTCAGGAAACATCCTCTCGCAATTTTTGATGAAATCTAATGGATGCCATCCGTTATGTTTTTTGGCGGGATCGAAGCGTTCTTCACCTTCTAACAGCTTCGTAAGTGGTGTGGCATTACAGACAACACCAGGTCTATCTTTAATTTTACTCTCAAGATCGAAAATTTTGCCTTGAATTTTCAAAGTATTTTGTTCACATTTTTGTACACATCCAGTAACTTTCTCACCTAAATCTCTTTCAGTGTCTGAAACTGCCTTTTTCAACTGTGAGATTCCGTGTTGACATTCGTTTACGATCTTACTTTTAAGACCGAAAACTTTTTCGTCTACTTTTGTTTCAACTAGAGGCTCTACTTTCTCTTGGATGTTGAGAATTTCAACATCAAACCTCCTGTTAATGTTGTCAATTTCCCCCTGCGTTATTGTGTCAATTTCAAACTTCATAGTATTTACTACAGAGCTTAAACTACCCACTTTTTGTTCTACCTGTTCTATTTGTTTACTAATTTTAATTCCTCGCTTTTCGACCTTGCTTTAACCTGACCAACTTGTGTTTTAAGCTGCTTGTCAAGGTGTGTTTTAAGCTGATTACTTTGTGTTCTAAGCTGCTCATCAACATGTGTTTTAAGCTGACTAACCTGATTACTGACTTGTTTCTGAAGCTGATCATTCTGTGTTTTGAGCTCATCAACATGTGTTTTAAGCCGATCATTCTGTCCTGCAATTTGTTTGGTTAATTGTTCAAATAAATCGTTCATCCTTAAAATTTTCACACTGTTTTGTTCTACGGAATCGGTGTGTTCCGATCCTACTTCAAAAGTTTCTTTCGATTCTTTCTTTATCTGTGGTGAATCAAACATGTCAGTGGATTCGTTCACGTACCCACTATCATCTACAAAGTCACCCTCTACTTCTTGTTTTATCCCTTGCTGTGTTCGAGGCACTCTCGACATTTCAATCTGTTCGTTAACGTGTTCGTGATATTGTATGTATGCCAATTGTCTACCACTAACGCCATCTGTTATCTGGCCGCGTAAACTCCTGCTATTGCCAGCCGCATTTTCCATTACGCTCGGCACATCTACTGTTTCTACGTTCTTGTCCATACTGAATGCAAATTACACCTCTCCACCGTACCTGACGTTCACTGCTATTTACTTTACTGAATATTATTACAATTCGTTCCACTGAACATCCACTGTTCGGTATTCACATTAATTTGTGACCGACAAC
Source organism: Schistocerca piceifrons (assembly GCF_021461385.2). Lineage (NCBI taxonomy): Eukaryota > Metazoa > Arthropoda > Insecta > Orthoptera > Acrididae > Schistocerca > Schistocerca piceifrons. The sequence continues at coordinate 423,889,906 of NC_060141.1, forward strand.
AACTGGAGGTCCTGTCACCGGGAGCCACTTGTAATACTACGCTCGGGCGCACGATACTCTTTAAAGCCTGTACTATGGTAAGTTGACGGCGTTCACCTTATAAGAAAGAATTTTGGTATATATGTTGACTGCGTGTACCTGAATGGAGGCAAAATCAGACTTCCACCCACTCAGTAACAACAATGATACGTCAAGCAAGTCTGAAGTGCAACTACACGTTAGGACAGACAAGAAACTACACAGCAGATGCTACCAAATTGTTAATAATACGGTCGCCAGCCTAATTAGGCATTAACTGAGTTTCTTCCCAATACAAGTTGATGTACGTTCATACAAAACAACACGTAATAACACTGCATAATATGGTAAATTTTAGAACCAGAAAATCTACTGAACTAATAATTTCACTTTCTGTACTAATATGGACAAGCCATAAATAAACAACAATACACTATAATGTTTACTACAAACTTCGTACTGTCTATTGATCTGATTAAATTCGGGCATAGGTCACCCTAGCAATAGCACTTTCGAAACACACATACGATGTCAATTTTGAAAAGGGTAAAACAATGATAACTTTAGGTTTTATATTGACTTAACTTTGCTGGTCAAATCAGTTCAGTACACTTCAGAATTTAAATGAATAGAAAAGAAAAAAGGGGAGGGGGGAACCCTGAAACTGTTATGATCACTGTATTGAAAATATTGATTAAAGGATTCATTAAGCACTCAAGATTTCCAATAGGTGAGTTACTACTCCTTTTAGCTTATTTCCTGCTCATTTAATTACCATTATATCTGCCTCAAAATAATTAAACTTCATTACTAAACCAATTTCAACATTATCTTCCAATTTTGTCAGACCTATATTATTCGTATATTATTTCATTAACAACAAAGTTCATTAAACATCATTCTAACATATTATTAACATAAATTTTAAATCTTCATTTCGGGACACTCGGATTGCACAACATGTGGAGAGGACCCTGTGTAGGTTAGTGATGAGGATAATTAAATGATAGGACAGTTCTGGTAAAAGTTAAGTTGTTATTGAACAGTAAAGAATAAAAGTAACACTGGTCCACACGAATACAGTACTAAAAGTTTCAACCTGTTCGTATCGATGCGGCGGTTGGCGGGCGGCGAGATGGCGAGGCGCAGAGCAGACATACAAGCACAGCTACGGCTCTTGGTGTATCGGCACTTTACTTCTTCATAGCGTCGCAATATTTTTCCATTTAGTGCCTATGGAATTTTGCCATGCTGTATAGGCGTCGGAAACGGCACATCCGAGGCTCAACGAAATCACGTTTTCCAGGAGAGCCTCGTCGATCCAGAACGTGTTTCTCAGACCGATGGCCAACTCCGACTACTACTACTGCTGAGCCCGTTGTGCATTTTCCCGCGCTCGCCTGCCATCCACCTTTTACCGCTCCCCTACAGACAGGGTATTCACCCGAGGTTTTGCATTCTACATATCCTAATACATTGCCTACGTATGGACTAGACGCACAATTACAACTTTGACATCTTACAACAGTTTCAACATTTCTTACATTTCAATTTTGTTATAATATTGCTTGCAATTTGACATAAACATTAATATTCACATCGAAAATTGTTTACAGTTTCTTTAACATAATGACATGAAAAGAAAAGAAATGAAATCAGAACATCGATTACAATAATTTATCGAAAATTAGAAGAAAAATTTATTATATGTACAATAGTATAGCGTTGGTGTTGTTACAAGACATCCATGCCCGAGGCAGGATTCGAACCTGCGACCGTAGCAGCAGCGCGGTTCCGGACTGAAGCGCCTAGAACCGCTCGGCCACAGTGGCCGGCAAATATGGAGTCAGCCTGTTACTCTTCATCGATAGTTCGCAGTACATCATGTGAGAAAAGAGCAGACTGGTTTTCACCCGAGTTATACTTTCTAAGGCCGTGCTGATTCGTGGACATGCCAGTTTCGGTCTCTAGGAAATTTGTTGTATTCGAACTCTCTAGAACTCCGCAGAAAACCTATGTTAAGGATATTGGTCTGTAATTCTGCAGGCTCCCCCATTCTGAAGCCCCCCCCATGAACCATGGACCTTGCCGTTGGTGGCGAGGCTTGCGTGCCTCAGCGATACAGATGGCCGTACCGTAGGTGCAACCACAACGGAGGGGTATCTGTTGAGAGGCCAGACAAACGTGTGGTTCCTGAAGAGGGGCAGCAGCCTTTTCAGTAGTTGCAGGGGTATCTGGCCTTGTAACATTAACCAAAATGGCCGTGCTGTTCTGGTACTGCGAACGGCTGAAAGCAAAGGGAAACTACAGCCGTAATTTTTCCCGAGGGCATGCAGTTTACTGTATGATTAAATGATGATGGCGTCCTCTTGGGTAAAATATTCCGGAGGTAAAATAGTCCCCCATTCGGATATCCGGGCGGGGACTACTCAGGAGGACGTTATCAGGAGAAAAAATACTGGCGTTCTACGGATCGGAGCATGGAATGTCATATCCCTTAATCGGGCGGGTAGGTTAGAAAATCAAAAAGGGAAATGGATAAGCTACTACAAACAGCATAGTGAACGCATTATTGTGGCCAAGATAGACACGAAGCCCACGTCTACTACAGTAGTACAAGTTTATATGCCAACTAGCTCTGCAGATGACGAAGTAATTGATGAAATGTATGAGGAGATAAAAGAAATTATTCAGGTAGTGAAGGGAGACGAAAATTTAATAGTCATGGGTGACTGGAACTCGAGAGTAGGAAAAGGGAGAGAAGGAAACATAGTAGGTGAATATGGATTGGGGCTAAGAAATGAAAGACGAAGCCGCTGGTAGAATTTTGCACGGAGCATAACTTAACCATATCTAACACTTGGTTCAAGAATTATGAAAGAACGTTGTATACATGGAAGACGCCTGGAGATACTGGAAGGTTACAGATAGATTATATAATGGTAAGACAGAGATTTAAGAACCAGGTTTTAAATTGTAAGATATTTCCAGGGGCAGATGTGGACTCAGACCACAATCGATTGGTTATGAACTGTAGATTAAGAAACTGCAAAAAGGTGGGAATTTAAGGAGATGGGACCTGGATAAACTTAAAGAACCAGAGGTTCTAGAGATTTTCAGGGGTACCATTAGGGAATGATTGACAGGAATGGGGGAAAGAAATACAGTAGAAGAAGAATGGGTAGCTTTGAGGGATGAAATAGTGAAGGCAGCAGAGGATCAAGTAGCTAAAAAGATGAGGGCTAATAGAAATCCTTGGGTAACAGAAGATATATTGAAATTAATTGCTGAAAGGAGAAAATATAAAAATGCAGTAAATGAAACAGCCAAAAAGGAATACAGCCAAAATCGTCTCAAAACTGAGATCGACAGGAAGTGCAAAATGGCTATGTAGGGATGGCTAGAGGACAAATGTAAGGATGTAGAGGCTTATCACACTAGGGGTAAGATAGATGCTGCCTACAGGAAAATTAAAGAGACCTTTGGAGAAAAGAGAACCACTTGCATGAATATCAAGAGCTTTGATGGAAACCCAGTTCTAAGCAAAGAAGGGAAAGCAGAAAGGTGGAAGGAGTATATAGAGGGTATATGCAAGGGTGATGTACTTGAGGACAATATTATGGAAATGGAAGAGGATGTAGATGAAATGGGAGATACGATACTGCGTGAAGAGTTTGACAGAGCACTAAAAGACCTGAGTCGAAACAAGGCCCCCGGATTAGACAACATTCCATTAGAGATACTGACAGCCTTGGGAGAGCAAGTCCTGACAAAACTCTACCATCTGGTGAGCAAGATGTATGAGACAGGTGAAATACCCTCAGACTTCAAGAAGAATATAATAATTCCAATCCGAAAGAAAGCAGGTGTTGACAGATGTGAAAATTACCGAACTATCAGTTTAATAAGTCACAGCTGCAAAATACTAACGCGAATTCATTACAGGCGAATGGAAAAACTGATAGACGCCGACCTCGGGGAAGATCAGTTTGGATTCCGTAGAAATGTTGGAACAGGTGAGGCAGTACTGACCCTACGACTTATCTTAGAAGAAAGATTAAGGAAAGGCAAACCTACGTTTCTAGCATTTGTAGACTTACGGCAGATATAAGAGTCGAGGGGTATGAAAGGGAAGCAGTGGTTGGGAAGGGAGTGAGACAGGGTTGTAGCCTATCTCCGATGTTATTCAATCTGTATATTGAACAAGCAATAAAGGAAACAAAAGAAAATTCGGAGTAGGTATTAAAATCCATGCAGAAGAAATAAAAACTTTGAGGTTCGCCGATGACATTGTAATTCTGTCAGAGACAGCAAAGGACTTCGATGAGCAGCTGAACGGAATGGACAGTGTCTTGAAAGGAGGGTATAAGATGAATATCAACAAAAGGAAAACGAGGATAATGGAATGTAGTCAAATTAACTCGGGTGATGCTGAGGGAATTAGATTAGGAAATAAGACGCTTAAAGTAATAAATGAGTTTTGCTATTTAGGGAGCAAAATAACTTATGATGGTCGAAGTAGAGAGGATATAAAATGTAGACTGGCAATGGCAAGGAAAGCGTTTCTGAAGAAGAGAAATTTATTAACATCGAGTATAGATTTAAATGTCAGGAAGTCGTTTCTGAAAGTATTTGTATGGAGTGTAGCCATGTATGGAAGTGAAACGTGGACGATAAATATTTTAGACAAGAAGAGAATAGAAGCTTTCGAAATGTGGTGCTACAGAAGAATGCTAAAAATTAGATGGGTAGATCACATAACTAATGAGGAGGTATTGAATAGAACTGGGGAGAAGAGGAATTTGTGGCACAACTTGACAAGAAGAAGGGACCGGTTGGTAGGACATGTTTCTGAGGCATCAAGGGATCACCAATTAGGTTTGGAGGGCAGCGTGGAGGGTAAAAATCGTAGAGGGACACCAAGAGATGAATACACTAAGCAGATTCAGAAGGATGTAGGTTGCAGTAAGTACTGGGAGATGAAGAAGCTTGCACAGGATAGAGCAGCATGGAGAGCTGCATCAGACCAGTCTCAGGACTGAAGACCACAACAACAACAACAATTCTGAAGGTATGTTCTTTTACCCATTTTATATACAGGAGTCACCTGCGCTTTTTCCAGCCGCTTGGGACTTGGCGCTGGTTGAGAGATTCGCGATGAATGAAAACTAAGTATGGGGTCAATGTCGTAGAGTACTCTTTGTAAAACCGAATTGGGATTCCATCCATACTGGACTCTGTGCGATGGTCAACGACGATACGTTTGTACGATTTAAAGCTTTGGCTTTCGTTTTGCTGTCTTCAATTGCCACACCAGACTGGTCAGTAAGAAACTGAATGGGAGCCGTAGACCGCTTAGCGACTTTACATACGACCAGAATTTTCTCGGTTTCTCTGCCAGATCTTTTGCTAAGGTGTGACTGCGGTAGTTGTTGTATGCTTCGAGCATAGATGTTTACACAGACGCACGAATCTCTCGTAATCATTGACCGTCTTCATTTTCAAGTTGTGTTTTGAACTGAGAGTGCAACAGCCTTTGCTTCCTCAGCATTTTCGGAATTTAGTTATCAAAACGCGGTGGGTCTTTTCTGTCCTTAATCCACTTACTAGGCACATATTTATCCTGAGCACGATTTACAATCTGTTTAAATTTTGCCCATAATTCCCTCTATGGCCATTATTCTGGAACTAAATGATTGCATTTCATTGTCTATGGGAGATGCTAACAACCACTTATCTGCTTATTCTAGCAGAAACTCTCTCCTCGCCGTCTTGACAGATTTATTAACGTTCGTAACCATAGTCGCTGTGATGATCACTAACCGTCTTTGCAATGACGTCATCGATAACGTCCGGTTCTAGGCGCTACAGTCTGGAACCGCGCGACTGCTACGGTCGCAGGTTCGAATCCTGCCTCGGGCATGGATGTGTGTGATGTTCTTAGGTTAGTTAGGTTTAATTAGTACTAAGTTCTAGGGGACTGATGACCTGAGAAGTTAAGTCTCATAGTGCCAGAGCCATTTAAACCATTTGATAACGTCCGGTCTGTTTGTAGCTACAAGGTCCAACATACTTTCATTTGGTTTTGGCTGCCTAACTAGGCCCTCAAGACAGCTTCCGCAAAACGTGTGTCAAAAGTACTTCACAAGACTGTCTGTCTATACACCGGGCTATCCGGGCTATATTCGGTTGGTGAGTCACAACCAATTATTATTGCCTGATATGGGTATTTATGCACAACTGACCATAAATTTTCTTTGAATGACTCTCGAACTGTCACAGTGGAGTCGTGTGGTTGGTAAAAACATCCAACAATTAACTTCGTTCCACCTAGACCTGTTATACGCGACCAGATAACTTCAGTGTCACACTCAATTTCAACCTCAGTAGAGACAATACTTTTGCACGCCATAAATCTGCTATGAAGTGAATACACTGTAGTAATAATATCCACCAGAGCTTCTTCGAGCAATAGTTCAGTCACAAGCGGAAAATATGAAACAGGCAGCACTGGAGGATTATCATTACAACACTATGCTTTTCACAGAATTTGTTGATGCCTCAGAACAGCAGATACAAAAAATATTGAAGACATTTTGTGACTTGTAATTTTACGCTACACTACGTAGTACTACACTGCACTACAGTAGTGTAAGTTAAGAATGAAACTATATAATCTCATTTGTTCCGGTTTGTTAGCTATGTCACGGGAGTATGTTTCTTCTTCTTTCCCGTGGAGAGACTGCATGAACTCTGAGGAGGTGACTCTAATAGTCTTTCTGATTTCTCCTGGGGCTAATGTCCCTCTGCTTGGAGAGGTATACCGTGGTTTTGTGTTCTGCCTCGGGTCGTCACGTTGTCATTATGTGTGGCTTCTTCCAATTTCTTTCTCTCTCTCTGACAGGTAGATTTACTGTTGTTTCTTTGATTCTGTACCTCCCAGCAAGTTCGTCTTTTGCCACAGACTCCTTCCTCGTTAAGCTGTAGACCGTTTTATTACCAAAGACGCTCCGTTCCTGGTGTGAGAGACATTGTCTAATGGGACACTTCCAGGTGATTTGGTTTTCGGTACTGATTTCTCCACATGCATATGTGATCTGTGATGGCTTGAAGTATTTTTAATGACTATATAGGGTATGATCCAAACCCGTCAGGCAGTGCTTTGCATTCTTTGTCGGCAATGCTGTGTTGAGCGCCCAATAATATTAAAGCAGTTCTGATCAAAACGTTCACAAAATTTATTACTAAATAAAGTAAGCAGAGTACTTAACTTTCTTCTGAAGAGCACTAACGTTAGACACAATATTTGACTAGAAATTACTTTTGAGCCATGGTAAAATTTGCTGTTTTGAAGAGCGCACCGCAGCGCGTAGTGTAAAGCAGTCGCCCTCCCTTTCTGGCGGTGGCGCCGCTGTGGCAATCGCAGCTTTGATGTCTCCCTCTGGTGGAAAAGGGGAAAGGTTGTCTGTTAACGTGCATTTAAGGGGCGCTATAAGCTCCCCAGTCGGCATCTAGAGGGTTGGATCCCTTCCTTCGAAAGCGTCAGATTGCAAAGCCTAGGCTACTCTCAGGGTGGAATCTCCGTTTTCGAAGATTGTGTCGGTCTGTCGGTCTGTCTGTCTGCCCAGCCACCGCTCGCTGCTGTAGCTGTTCGTCCGTCCGCCTGCCTGCTCGCCGTCCGTCGCCGCTGCCGCCTGCTGTCCGTCCGTCTGTTCGTCGCCGTTCGTCCGCTATGAGTACTCCCACCTCCACTGACATCTACACCTCCCCCTCCTCCTCTTCCACAGTCACTTCCTGGAGTGCCGCCCCTGGCCTTTTTCCTTACACCTCACCTCCCCTTCCCCCACTTACCCATCCCCCTATCTCCTCCCCTGCTGTATACCCACACCTCTACACCCTTCCTCCAGCCTCCACAGCCTCAACAGCTCCCACTACTACCCCCGCCCTCACATACGCCTCTGTTGCCGATTCTGCTGCCACCCCTCAGGTGGTCGGCTTCCCCTCTCTCACCCACCCTGTCACTTTGTCAACCGCGTCTCCCGCACGCATCACATCGTGCCAAGCCACCGTCGCCACCACTGAACTGGCTGCTTCTCCCGGCACCTCCACTACGCCACAGGGATCTGCCACCTGCCACCTCCCTCTCCTCCCCGTCCCTCTCCTCTCCTCCCAGCCTCCAGTCTCCAAAATACCCCAAAAGCGCGTCATTACCGACTCTGCTCCCGCCACTTCCCACAAAAAGTCAACACCACCTCCCCCTCCTCCTGTCGTCTCCACGGACACCACCCCTCCTCCTGCCACCTATACTCCAGCCCCCACCCTCCATACCGTTGTCCTGTCAACTCCCGATCCTAAGTTCCTCGATGCTCGTACCCTCACCATGGAGGTACGAAAGTATTTACCTGGTGCTCCCATCTCCCAACTCACACCCCGCGGGGACTCGGTCATTATCAAGTCCCCGTCCCCATCCTTTCACACAGACCTCCTCCGTAACTTCGACGAGTTATGCTTGGCCCCCACGCCTCTCTGACACCCTTCCTTTCCTCTTCCACTCCTCGTCAGCCCCAGCCTCCCCGTCGCCCCCCCCCCCCCCACCAACACCACTGTGATCACCGAGCTCAGCCCGGTGATCATGGAGGATGAAGTGTTGGCGGAACTGACCTCCCACCCGGATCTAGAAATCCACTCTGCCCGCCGTATCCACAATGCCTATGGTCCCACCTACCTCATGCGGGTCTTCTCTGAGTCCGCCCCCTCCATTGACCATCTCCTCACCCAGCGTGCCCTGATATACCACCGTCGCCACCCTGTCGAATCCTCCAAATCCCTTCCCCAATCCTACTGTTGCCAGCGGTGCATGATGTACAATGACCACCTGACTCTCAACTGCAAAAGCCCCCCCACCTGCCCCCATTGCAAGGCCTCCCACTTTCATAAGAACTGCACCAACTTCGCTGCTCCTCCTTCCTGTAATACCTGCAATGGCCCCCATCCCTCCTACTCCCACAGGTGTAAAGCCAAACCCCCTCCAGCCACCCCTGAGCTTACAGTCCCTGTTTGTCCCGTCAATCCCCCTGTCCATCCCAATAATTCCCTCTGTCCACCACCCATGGCCGAGGACATCATCCGGTTCCTTACCGTTGTACTCCAAAACATTCAACCTTTTCAATGCCCCCACACCTTCCAACAAATTTCCCTTGCCGCTCACTCCGTTTTCCACCTGAACACCTTCGCCACTTACTCACACAACCAAGCCCACTTCACCTTCACCCGCCTCGACACCCTACTTTAAGCCTCTTCCCTTCCCTCTCTTCCCCCCCCCCCCCTCCTTCCTGCCATAGTGCAGCACGAGTATCGCATACTCTTCCAGAACATTCACTCCAACCGCTCCAACAAATACCTACTCATACACACCCTCTCCCACCACCAGGTCGACACCTTCCTCTTGAACGAAACCTTTCTCCAGCCCCACCATTCTATCCACACCTCTCTCTGTATCCTCCACCGCATTGACGCTCCTGGTCCTCGTGCACAGGGTGGAGTTGCGATTGGCCACCTTAAGCATATCCCCGTCCGGCCACAACCTCTCCTCCATGACCCCACTGAGCACCTTATCCTCAGCGTCTTCTTCCCCTCCCTCACCATTAACTGTGCCACCATCTATGTCCGCTTCACTGCTCCTCTCCCTTATGACTTCATCTCGCACATTGACCGCACCTTCTCCACCTATGTGATTGCCGCTGACCTCAACATCCATAGCCGCACTCCTGCCACCCTTCAGTGGTGGCGTCAGTTCCTCTCCACGATCCAAGGTGACCTTGTTTCCCTTCCCCAGCACACTCGACCCAAAAGTGACAGCACCCGAGATGTTGTCATTGTCTCCGCCAACCTCCTTTGGCGTATTGCCATCACCATCCTTGACCCCACAGGTAGCTATCACCTCCCTGTCCTTCTCACCATAACGTCTGCTCACCGCCCGCCTCTGGCTCCGCACCCTGCACCCCCTCCCAAGGTCGTCCACGACTACCACCGTGCCAACTGGGATGCCTACTGGGACTCCATCTCCACCCTGGTCGAAAGCCACCCTCTTACCTATTGCCATCCTGATGACATCATCCACGCCTCTTCCTTCCTTGAGAAGGTAATTACTGACGCCGTGGAGGCCCATGTTCCTACTAAAATCGTCCCCCCACACCGTCCCACTCTCCCTCCATGGGCTGTTCTCCTCCTCCGTGAATCCCGCCACCTCTATCGCTCCTTCCTGCGCACGTGGCAGGGATGCATTCCAACGCCACCAGCAAATACAGCGACACGTACAGAACCTTATTACTGGCGCTAGAGCTGCACACGACTCAACGCCACCCTCCCTATCAACTCCTCCAAGTACTGGTCTGCCTTCCATCGCCTTACTGGTTCGCTTTCCGCTCCCCACTACCCCCTTCTCCATAACGATCGCCCCCTTCCTGACAACCTCAGTAAGGCCAACCACTTCGCTTCCCACCTTTCCGAGGTCTTCTCCATCCCAGATGATCCCCACTTTGATTATTCTCTTTACCCTACCGTCATGGAACGTGCCGATACCTCAGTCGCTCCACTTACTCCTAGTCTCCAGTACTTGGGGCAGTTGTCCCCCTCCGACATCAACACTCCCATCACAGCACAGCAAACTTATCCTCCAGTCCAAACGCAACATGGCCCCTGGTCATGACTGTGTCACCTACCGCCACCTTCGAGAAAGCCCATATTTCTTCCTGACTGTCCTCACCCATCTCTATAAAGTCATCCTCTCTACTGGCTTCTACCCTGACCTGTGGAAGACCTCCCGCGTCCTCTTATTCCTCAAACCCAACAAACCCCCTTCTTCCGCCTCTTCCTATCGTCCCGTCTGCCCCACCTCTGTCTTCAGTAAGGTCTTCGAATCAATCCTTTCCCACCGTATCCATCAGCACCTCACTCAACACCACCTCCTCCCCCATACCCAGTGTGGCTTCCGACCCTCCTTCTCTGCTGAAGACCAACTCCTTAACCTCGTTCACCTTCTGTCCCTCCAGCTCAACTCCTGTCACTCCACCATTTTTGTTTCCCTTGACCTCCAAACTGCCTATGACCATGTATGGCATCCCGGTCTCCTCTTTAAACTCCAAACCTACGCCCTGCCTATCAGTTTTGTCCATCTGGTCGCTTCCTTCCTCTCGCACTGTCCTTCCTATGTCACTCTCCACAACACCAAATCCTGTATCTTTTATCCCACTGCTAGCGTCCCCCAGGGCTCTGTCCTCTCCCCTCTCCTTTATCTCTTGTATACAGCTGATATGTTCAAGCCACCCCCACCAGTCCACCTTCTCGAGTATGCTGATGACACCGTCTTCCTGACTCTCTATCCTACCCTTCAATGGTCCCAAAGTACCCTCCAAACCCACCTTAACCAGTTCACCACTTGGTGTAACCAGTGGTTCCTCCATCTCAACCCCTCCAAGACCGAAGCAATCATCATAGGCCACACCACTCACTCCTCTCATCTCCATGATTTCTACCTCACCCTTTATGGTCGTCCCATCCAGCTCACTCCCACCTTGGCCTCAGCCTCAACCGACACCTCACCTGGACCCCTCATCTCCAGACCATCCAGCAGAAACCCCATTCCTGCCTCCACCTTCTGAAACTCCTGTCTGGCCAGACATGGGGATTGCCTCCTTCTACACACCTACAAATCCCTCATCCGTCCTATCCCCTGTTATGCCAGCATTGCCTGGATCTCCATCCCCACCCGCTTTTACAAGGCCCTCCAAATCCTTGAACGCCATGCGCTCCGCCTTGCCTTCCATATCTGCCTTCCTTCCCCCACACGGCTCCTGTATGAACTGATCTCCTTCCCCCACCTCCTCCTGTTCCTCCAACATCTCCACATCCTTTACATTGTCCGCAGGCTTGATCCCCCCACCCTCTGGTTTCCTCCTTCCTCTCCACCCCTGCCCGTTGCCGCTCCTCTGTCGCTGTATCCCTCCCTCTCTCCATCTCCACACGCTCCATCTCCTTCATCAGGGCAATTTCCAGCGCCTCCCCCTCCCGGATGATGAACTTCGCCATGACATCTACCCTTCCTACCAACTATAACCTGGTCTTGTTCCCCCCCTCCCCAGGGCCCCCTTTTTTCTCTCCTCTCCTTCTCCCAGAGCGGATTTTCCTCCCCCCTCCAGACCCTGCACCCCATACCTGCCTCTTTCCCTCCCACATCCCTCCCTACCTGGCCCTCTTCAGCGCGCCCCCCGCCCAACTCCCCCCTCCCTTCCCCTCCCTCCCTTCTTCCAGTCTCCCTCATCTCCTTGCGCCTGGCAGATCCTCCATTTTGATTATCGTCAGTGTGCCACATCAGTGTTGTGTTTAGTGCTGTTTCTCCTGTGCGTCAAGAAGCATGATTTTAATTGTGTACTGCCTTGAGGTTCGCCGTCAGTGTTTATTATGTGCTACGCCATCTGTCGATACTTTTTATGCTCCGGTCATACTGTGCCTTGTGTTCTTTTAATTGTTGCAGAGTGTGGCTTTTTGTGTGCACTACTTTTTTACAGTTTTTTGTCTCCATTTTACAGTCGCCCCTTTTTTTGTCTATTGCCTTCCATAATGTTCCCCCTTTTCTATATCTATGTTCACCATATTCTCTCCTTTGTTTATTTTTCACTGTCTTCTATTGTTTGTTCTATGTCTTTCGGCTGAAGAGCAGTGCATATGCTGCTGCCAGCCTGCCCCGATGGGGAATTGAATTACAAAGAAAAAAAAAACAAACTCGCCAGTCGGTCAGTTGATCAGCCAGGTCAGTGTGGGGCAGTCAGTGTCTGTCTGTCGTCCGGAGTGCTAGTATGTGTTGGGCCGCCAGTCTGCTCGAGTTTGTTCAGGCAATGGTCATTGGCGGTTGGATCGATCGGTTGGTCGGTCGCACACTGGGACACGGGATGACTTGTCCGTCTTGAGCTTCGGCGCATGTGGGGTCAGCGTTTTGTGGGTGCTGCATCACGTCTTCGCCAGACATCGCAGTTTATTAGAAGTGATTCGTGATATTTTGTTTCATTGACTTGTTAAATTCTACTTGTTTTCTTGGTCAGTCTGTCGTCCCCAGCTTGCTCGTCTGTCTCCCGTCCGCATTTGTTAGGCAGTTAGTGTCTGTCTGTCTGTCAGTCTGTCGGTATTCCACACGTTAATAGCTGCCTCTGTAATGTTTTTCGGATTCGGTTTTAACGAATTTATTGCTTGAAGTGTAACGGCCGAATTCCTGAAATATGTTTTATGTTGCCTATCATCTTGAGAGGCGGTATATGTGTAAGGTAGAGCATGTTTGGCCAGCCTTGTATATTTTATGTAAGGCTGCACTTCATAGGTTTTTATTTAAATGGTCATTTTAGTATATAAAGTTGCCACCCTTCCATCGTAAGAGTTTTTTTTTTAATCAAGTTAATCTTTTAATGTTAGTTTTTTGTACCATTTCCATGCCTCCTGCGGGTGCATAGTTTATGTGCTTGTGTGCGTTGTTAAAATTTTTAGTTTAAAGAAATCTGGTGTGTTGCAGATTTGCACCAGTGTAGTTTTTCAGAGGTTGTTGTGAGCGCTCGTGACTACGGCCGTGTCAAAAGGGAGCGGCAAGGTTCTCAGCCCGAAAGCTCATACAGTCAAAAATTGTTCTTTCTCTCTCTGAATAAATTGTAACTTGATAGTTAGAGGGTGCTTTCTGATTATAATTTTAAATCTGTTACAAAAAGGTTTTAGGAATAAAATTTCGATTGTTGAAAGAAACTTGATTTGTTTCCATAAGTTACCCACTGGCAACTACTTCCACGTTCATATAGTGTGATTAAATGTGTTAATGTTTTTGATGAATCGCTAGTAAACAAAATCAATTTTTAAGAAAAGGTTTTGAAAGTAAATTCACGGTTCAACTTTGTATCAAAGTCCTAAACGGATTAAGTACACTTTCAAGAAGTTCTAAGACCATTCGCTGAGTGGTGAATGTGGTGGCGGTCGTACCATTAGCTAGAAGGACGTCGGCCCCCGATGCAGATCCACTGAGTCTCAAGTTGAACTCTCTTTGATTCTATGCTTGCGCGATGCAGTGCAGCTATCTGAATACTCGGGAAGGATCGTGAATACGTTCTAATTTCGCCACTCGACCGGCGCAGTGAAATAGTGCGGCAAAGACTGCACCCTCCGTACGCCCGGCTGGAGCTGTAGGCAGCCTCTTTCACTTATCTGTACCGCATGGAGCCTCTTTGCTCCTTGGATACATTAGGCAACATGTACGCTTTCTTGTTCTTCCCTTTTTATTAAAGGAGGCTTCGTAATTTCAGTTCCATAATCTTGTCGTGTTTATGATTTCCTGTCTTTCTCTAGCGGTGTGGCTCTCGTGCCCTTTGTATTGTCCATCTTTTCATTACATGGCCGTTTTCCGCTTCTCTATCGTACTGCTAGGTCTAGCGGTCGTATCACCTGGATACGTCAGTCGGTGCAGTTTTACATGTCTGTGTGGCACAGAAGTATGCTTCTTTGTGCTCCCGTCCCCATGCTGTCTTAATGCTTCTGGCTCGGAGAGCCCAGAAAATCGCTGCACAACCTTCAGCAGCGTCGATGATTGTATTAAGGCGTGTTGTTAGAGTAGTAGTCATAGAGGTCTGATCATCACCTAGACCAAAACCAAGCTGCGAAAACGCAACTTGGTAATGGTTACATGTCTGCTCTACATAATCACCCTTCAGTTAGACACATTTTTCTCGAGGACGGATGAAACGGTCAAGAGCTTGGTTATGCACTGCCCTGTCACATTAATGTGACCACCTGTCAAAAGCATGTGTAATCACATTTGGCAGTGCGGATCGCTGTGAAACGTGCAGGAAGAGAGTCAATGAAGTTCCGGAAGGTACCGACAGAGATGTAGAGCATGTCGGCTCCAGTGTCGTGGACAGCTGTGCTATGTCGCTCGCTTAAGGATCCCTGGCGCGTACAGCCCAGTCTAGATGGTCCCACAGATTGTTGATTAGGTATTAATCCGGGGAGTCTGGAGACCAGGAGATTACGGAAAACTCATCGTAGTGTTTTTCAAACTATGTACGTATACTGCAAGCTGTCTGACACTTTGCACCATCCTCCTGGTAGATGCCATCGTGCCGAGGAAAAGCAAACTGTCTGTAGTGGTGGATGCATAGTTGTGTAAAGTTCTATGTACTGAACTGGCAGAAAATCCTATGAAATTTTGATCTTATGTCAAAGCGGTAAGTAGATCAAAACAAAATGTCCAGACAATCTGTGACCAAAATGGTACTGAAACAGAGGATGACAGACTAAAGGCCAAAATACTAAATGTCTTTTTCCAAAGCTGTTTCACAGAGGAAAATGCACTGTAGTTACTTCTCTGGATTGTCGCACAGATGACAAAATGGTAGATATCGAAATAGATGACAGAGGAATAGAAAAACAATTAAAATCGCTCAAAAGGGGAAAGGCCGCTGGACCTCATGGGATACCAATTCGATTTTACACAGAGTACGTGAAGGAACTTGCCCCCCTTCTTGCAGCGGTGTACCGTAGGTCTCTAGAAGAGCGTAGCGTTCCAAAAGATTGGAAAAGGGCACAGGCCAACCCCGTTTTCAAGAAGGGACATCGAACAGATGTGCAGATCTATAGATCTATATCTCTAACGTCGATCAGTTGTAGAATTTTGGAGTACGTATTACGTTCGAGTATAATGACTTTTCTGGAGACTAGAAATCTACTCTGTAAGAATCAGAATGGGTTTCGAAAAAGACGATAGTGTGAAAGTCAGCTCGCGCTATTCGTCCACGAGACTCAGAGAGCCATAGACACGGGTTCCCAGGTAGATGCCGTGTTTCTTGACTTCCGCAAGGCGTTCGATACAGTTCCCCACAGTCGTTTAATGAACAAAGTAAGAGCATACGGACTATCAGACCAATTGTGTGATTGGATTGAAGAGCTCCTAGATAACAGAACGCAGCATGTCATTCTCAATGGAGAGAATTCTTCCGAAGTAAGAGTGATTTCAGGTGTGCCGCAGTGGAGTGTCGTAGGACCGTTGCTATTCACAATATATATAAATGACCCTGTGGATAACATCGGAAGTTCACTAAGGCTTTTTGCGGATGATGCTGTAGTATATCGAAAGGTTGTAACAATGGAAAATTGTACTGAAATGCAGGAGGATCTGCAACGAATTGACGCATGGTGCAGGGAATGGCAATTGAATCTCAATGTAGACAAGTGTAATGTGCTGCGAATACACAGAAAGTAATGTCCTTTATCATTTACCTACAATATAGCAGGTCAGCAACTGGATGTAGTTAATTCCATAAATTATATGGGAGTAGGCATTAGGAGTGATTTAAAATGGAATGACCTTATAAAATTAATCGTCGGTAAAGCAGATGCCAGACTGAGATTCATTGGAAGAATTCTAAGGAAATGCAGTCCGAAAACAAAGGAAGCACGTTACAGTACACTTGTTCGCCCACTGTTTGAACACTGCTCACCGGTGAGGGATGCGTACCAGACAGAGTTGATAGAAGAGATAGAGAAGATCCAACGGAGAGCAGCGCGCTTCGTTAAAGTATTATTTAGTAATCGCGAAAGTGTTATGGAGATGATAAATAAACTCCAGTGGAAGACTCTGCAAGAGTGACGCCCAGTATCTCGGTACGGGCTTTTGTCGAAGTTTCGAGAACATACCTCCTACATATATCTCGCAAAGAGACCGTGAGGATAAAATCAGAGAGATTAGAGCCCACACGGAGGCATACTGACAGTCTTTCTTTCCACGAACAATACGAGACTGGAATAGAAGGGAGAACCGATAGAGGTACTCAAGGTACCCTCCGCCACACACCGTCAGGTGGCTTGCGGAGTATGGATGTAGATGTAGATGTTGATCCATTATGGCTTCAGGAATGACGAGATCACCCAGGGAATGCCACGAAAACATTCCCCAGACCATCATGCTCCCTCCTCTGGCCCTCATCGTATTCTTCTCACGATTGTAGCAGGGTGATTGCATTCAGGGGTTTCAAGGCATACACGCCAACGGCCACATAGTGGACGTCCAGCTGTGGTACTGGTGAGCCAATTTCAGCTTTCGTTGTCCGTGAACAGCTGTCAGCATGGGTGCACGAACCAGGCGCCTGCTGCTGAGCTCTGTATGCAGCAACATTCGTTGAAAGGTCTTGGAGGAGAGGAGACTCTTTTGGTAGCCGCTTGGTCTGTCTGGACAGTCAGATGCTCAACAATTGCAAGTCTGTTCTCCCGTACACATCTCCACGAACTTCGTTCACTCCTGTTGCCTATTGCCCGTGGTGAACCACAACTGTCTCGGCACCATTTTTCATGCTCGGTATACACCACGACGTCAGGTGAACCGTTTACAGACCTAGCCGTTTCGGAAATGTTTCCACCCTTGACCCGAAAACCAATGATCATGCCCTTTTGATCGTCAGTTCCGTTTCCGCGTTATGACAACGACTGCACTGTTTTCCGCGTTCCCCCATCGCTAGTGCTGCCACGTGCCGTCTGCGAGCGGTTATTGCACGTTGTCGTCGAACATGGGTGATGATCACATTAACGCGACAGGACTGTGTAGAAGTATGCACTTTGGGTGTTCAGGAAATGTTTGGCTTCGAAATCACTTACTCGACATCCTGGAAACGCCTGCCGCACCTCAGGCGAGGATTAGGAACTCACTAGATGTCATGCCAGGAGGATACGACGTAATATCTTATAGCCCAAACATCTGCATCTACATATTCATACATACTCCGCAATCCACCATACGGTGCGTGGCGGAGGGTACCTCGTACCACAACTAGCATCTTCTCTCCCTGTTCCACTCCCAAACAGTACGAGGGAAAAACGTACGAGCTCTAATCTCTCCTATCTTATCTTTGTGGTCTATCCGCGAAATATAAGTTGGCGGCAGTAAAATTGTACTGTAGTCAGCCTCAAATGCTGGTTCTCTAAATTTCCTCAGTAGCGATTCACGGAAAGAACGCCTCTTTTCCTCCAAGGACTCTCACCCGAGTTCCTGAAGCATTTCCGTAACACTCGCGTGATGATCAATCCTACCAGTAACAAATCTAGCAGCCCGCCTCTGAATTGCTTCTATGCCCTCCCTCAATCCGACCTGATAGGGATCCCAAACGCTCGAGTAGTACTCAAGAATAGGTCGTATTAGTGTTTTGTAAGCGGTCTCCTTTACAAATGACCCACATCTTCCAAAATTCTACCAATGAACCGAAGACGACTATCCGCCTTCCCCGCAACTGCCATTACATGCTTGTCCCACTTCATATCGCTCTGCAATGTTACGCCCAAATATTCAATCGACGTGACTGTGTCAAGCGCTACACTACTAATGGAGTATTGAAACATTACAGGATTCTTTTTCCTATTCATCTGCATTAATTTACATTTATCTATATTTAGAGTTAGCTGCTATTCTTTACACCAATCACAAATCCTGTCCAAGTCATCTTGTGTTCTCCTACAGTCACTCAACGACGACACCTTCCCGTACACCACAGCATCGTCAGCAAACAGCCGCACATTGCTATCCACCCTATCCAAGAGATCATTTAAGTAGATAGAAAACAACAGCGGACCTACCACACTTCCCTGGGGCACTCCAGATGATACCCTCACCTCCGATTAACACTCACCATCGAGGACAACGTACTGGGTTCTATTACTTAAGAAGTCTTCGAGCAACTCACATACTTGGGACCCAATCCCATATGCTCGTACCTTAGTTAGGAGTCTGCAGTGGGGCACCGAGTCAAACGCTTTCGAGTCAAACGCTTTCCGGATGTCAAGGAATATGGCATCCGTCTGATACCCTTCATCCATGGTTCGCAAGATATCATGTGAAAAAAGGGCGAGTTGCGTTTCGCAGGAGCAATGCTTTCTAAAGCCGTGCTGATGCATGGACAGCAACTTCTCTGCCTCAAGGAAATTCATTATATTCGAACTGAGAATATGTTCGAGAATCCTGCAACAAACCGATGTTAAGGATATTGGTCTGTAATTTTGAGGATCCGTCCTTCTACCCTTCTTATATACAGGCGTCACCTGCGCTTTTTTCCAGTCGCTCTGGACTTTACGTTGGGCAAGAGATTCGCGATAAATGCAAGCTAAGTAAGGAGCCAATGCAGTAGAGTGCTGTCTGTAAAACCGAATTGGAATCCCATCAGGACCTGGCGATTTATTTATCTTCAACCCATTCAGCTGCTTCACAACCCCAGGGATGTCTATCACTATGTCCTCTGAAAGTTGCGAGCTCTATCTTCTTATCTCGTGTTTTCTACTGAAAATCTCGTGCTTCTACTCTTGTTATCTTTACTATTACAGAGATCGCCAAAACTTTATTCTTTTTTTATTGGTCCTGTGCGCAACAAATAACTTACTTGGTCTTTCTGCTGCCACTGCTTGATCTACTGCATTCCATTATTTAACAAAAACATAAAAAAACCTATTATTCATGCTGAGTGCAATGCATGTTCTGTATGGCGGCTCCTGCTGTTGCTGCGGCTGCTGCTGCTTACTACAACAACATATAATTCAAGAGAAAGGGTTTGGTCAAATCTAAACTCGATAAATGATAACCCAAACAAAAAACTATATTCTGAAAGCGATTCTTTCTCTTTCAATTAACAGAACGCTAGAAGCTATTTGAACAATCGTATCGTTTGTAAATCTGCCTCCAGTGGCATTAAAGCAATATTACAAATTAATCAAACTCTTGAGACAGACTGAAATACTTCTCAACTGAATACATAGTGAAACAATTCCTTGACAATTACGACAGAAATCAATGACAAAAATCAGTACTTAATCTAACAATGGTTTCCCCTTAAGAATTCAACTCCTATCATTATAAAAATTACCGTCTGCTGTTACGCACATACACAAACCCTTTTCTTTAAATTATAAGCGCGCTGCAAATTATAAAAAATATCAACTAAATACCAAATCCTGTGTCACTGCTGGCGGACATGATAGTACGGCAGCTCGGCGACGACCCCTCGCCCAACACACGTGCGCACCACAGCAGGCGGGCTCCTACACTGGCTTCAAATAGTTAATCCGTGCGCTGCGAGGCGCGACAACAATATCTTAGATTCTAGAGCTTGTGTATGCGCGCTGTAGCCAACCTTTACATCCTAAGAGAGTATTGCCAACTCTCACCTCCATACGGGAATCTGTACGAGACTCAAACGGCGTTATGTTTGTACGATCCTCCTGCGTGAAAGATTTCTCGAATGCTAAATTTAAAATTTCAGCTTTCGTTTTGCTGTCTTCCGTTGCCAGGCCAGACTGATCAGTGAGTGACTGGATGGAAGCCTTCGACCCGCTTACCGATTTTACGTAAGACCAAAATTTCCTTGGGTTTTCAGCAAGATCTTTTGCTAAGGTATGACGGTGGTAGTGGCTGTATGCTTCGCGCATCGCTCTTTTTACAGCAACACGAATCTTTACTAACTTTTGCCTGTCCTCATTCTCCAGATATTTCTTGTACCGCGAGTGCAACTGTCTTTGCTTCCTGAGCATTCTCCGAATTGTGCTGTTAAACCACGGTGGGTGTTTTCCGTCCGTAACCCACTTTTTCAGCACATACATGTCCAATGCGTGATTTACAATGTGTTTAAAATTTGCCCATAATTCTTCCACGTCCATCGTACCGGAAGTAAATGAAGTCGATTCATTTACTAAGTGGGATGCTAACAACTGCTTATCTGCTCTTTCTAGTAAGAATACTCTCCTAGCCGTCTTGATCAACTTTTTAACTTTCGTAACCATAGTCGTAATGATTACACTATGATCACTAATCCCTGTCTCAACACTGACACCGTCGATGAGGTCTGGTCTGTTCGTGGCTACCAGATCCAAAATACTTCCATTACGCGTTGGCTGTCGATTTAGCTGCTCACGACAGTTTTCGGATAACGTGTTCAAAAGTAATTCACACGACGGCTTGTCTGTACCACCTGTAATCAATCCATAGACATCCCAGTTTATACTAGGTCGGTTGAAGTCGCCTCCGACTAATATAGCATGATCCGGGTACTTCTGCGATACTGAGTGTAGACTCCCTTTGAATGATTCTAGAACTGTGACGGTGGAACCTGGTGGCCGGTAATAACACCCAACAATTAACTTTATTTCTCCTAGCCCTGTTAAACGTGTCCAGATAACTTCCCAATCACACTCTACTTCGACCTCAGTAGACACAATACTTTTGTCAACTGCAATGAAGACACCACCTCCTAAGGTGTCTAATCTGTCTTTCCGACATATGTTCCAACCCTCACTAAATATTTTAGAACTTCCTATCTCAGGGTTCAGCTAGCAGCAGTGTGACTACGTCCCGTACAGAATGATCTGGAGCCTTGTCATTGAGCAAAGACACTCCACTGGAGAGATTCCCGCGATGCTTCGTCTTGACAACCTTCCAAAACTTTGTCAGGAAGTTTCGGCCATGTGCTCCTGAGGTGGTTTGCCCCTAACGAGTATAATCTGTCAGCACCATACCACGGCAATTGCAGAAAACCACACATATCTCATTGTCCGATGGTGATCGGGTTTTGCCTTTTTCGGCAGTAGTGATCCCACAAGCATCTCCTGCTTTGCTGCTTTGTCTCGAGGTCATAGCCATACACCCAGCACTCGTCTACGGTGATTCTGTGGGTAAAGAAGTCATCTGGACTGGCCTGACACAGCTGTAATATCTCCCCGGCTGCGTCGTTTTAGCGCGATTGTTGGATGTACTTGAGGTGTCGCGGAATCGGGCTGGCGGCGACCTTTGTCATGATCTAAACGTCGTGCAAAATGTGGAAAACAGATGCATGGGTGATTTATTTTTTTACACTACCACTTCGATTGTGATACACCAGTCATGGTGCACCAGTGCCTTCACTCTCCTTACAGAGAGATGGTGTGCCACTTCGTTGTTTGTCATTCATACTTATCAGACCACACTTCGAGCGACTGCACCACCTAACCAGTATGTTATATGATGGCGCAGTATTGTCGTAAACTTCTACCAGTTTACCACGGTTTGATTCAGCGTTGTTACCCTTCAACCGTAGAAATCGGATTACCTTACAATCTTCGACATCTTCAATAATCAGCACCGCTCGTGGCGTGCTACGGTACTGAGGTACTGGGATTTCGTTGTGTGCCAGGACGACAAAATGTGCCTGCAAACAAACAAACAATAGTGATTTAACTTCATTTTTTTTCGAGATAGTACTTAAAACTGTATAACTACTGTCACATTACACTAAAAGGTGGCTCAACGTTTCTTCTACAAGCTGATGTTTTTTTGTTGCAGACTTTAACGTTTTCTTTCAAACGACTGCCACGTGTGCACAGAAGTTGCGTTAGTCGTCAATGTTTGTTGCTAGGTATCAATATACTTCTTTCCTTTTCACTGGCTGGTCAGTTATTTTCTGATTGGTAAGTATCTGTTGTTGTTGTTGTTGTTGTTGTTGTGGTCTTCAGTCCTGAGACTGGTTTGATGCAGCTCTCCGTGCTACTCTATCCTGTGTAAGCTTCTTCATCTCCCAGTACCTACTGCAGCCTACATCCTTCTGAATCTGCTTAGTGTATTCATCTCTTGGTCTCCCTCTACGATTTTTACCCTCCACGCTGCTCTCCAGTACAAATTGGTGATCTCTTGATGCCTCAGAACATGTCACACCAACCATTCCCTTCTTCTAGTCAAGTTGCGCCACAAACTCCTTTTCTCCCCAATTCTATTCAATACCTCCTCATTAGTTATGTGATCTACACATCTGATCTTCAGCATTCTTCTGTAGCACTACAATTCGAAAGCTTCTATTCTCTTCTTGTCCAAACTATTTATCGTCCATGTTTCACTTCCATACATGGCTACACTCCATACAAATACTTTCAGAAACGACTTCCTGACACTTACATCAATACTCGATGTTAACAAATTTCTCTTCTTCAGAAACGCTTTCCTTGCCATTGCCAGTCTACATTTTATATCCTCTCTACTTCGACCATCATCAGTTATTTTGCTCCCCAAATAGCAAAACTCCTTTACTACTTTAAGTGTCTCATTTCCTAATCTAATTCCCTCAGCATCACCTGACTTAATTCGACTACATTCCATTATCCTCGTTTTGCTTTTGTTGATGTTCATCTTATATCCTCCTTTCAAGACACTGTCCATTCCGTTCAACTGCTCTTCCAAGTCCTTTGCTGTCTCTGACAGATGTACAATGTCGTGGCGAACCTCAAAATTTTTATTTCTTCTCCATGGATTTTAATACCTACTCCGAATTTTTCTTTTCTTTCCTTTAATGCTTGCTCAACATACAGATGGAATAACATCGGGGAGAGGCTACAACCCTGTCTCACTCCCTTCCCAACCACTGCTAACCTTTCATGTCCCTCGCCTCTTATAACTGCCGTCTGGTTTCTGTAAAAATTGTAAATAGCCTTTCGCTCCCTGTATTTTACCCCTGTCACCTTCAGAATTTGAAAGAGAGTATTCCAGTCAACATTGTCAAAAGTTCTCTCAAATGCTAGAAACATAGGTTTGCCTTTCCTTAATCTATTTTCTAAGATAAGTCGTATGGTCAGTATTGCCTCACGTTTTCCAATATTTCTACGGAATCCAACCTGATCTTCCCTGAGGTCGGCTTCTACCAGTTTTTCCATTCGTCTGTAAAGAATTCGCGTTAGTATTTTGCAGCTGTGACTTATTAAACTGATAGTTCGGTAATTTTCACATCTGTCAACACCTGCTTTCTTCGGGATTGGAATTATTACATTCTTCTTGAAGTCTGAGGGTATTTCGCTTGTCTCATACATCTTGCTCATCAGATGGTAGAGTTTTGTCAGGACTGGCTCTCCCAACGCTGCCAGTACATCTAATGGAATGTTGTCTACTCCTGGGGCCTTGTTTCGACTTAGGTCTGTCAGTGCTCTGTCAAACTCTTCACGCAGTATCATGTCTCCCATTTCACCTTCATCTACATTCTCTTCCATTTCCATAATATTGCCCTTAAGTACCTCGCCCTTGTATAGACCCTCTATATACTCTCTGCTTTACATTCTTTGCTTAGAACTGGGTTTCCATCTGAGCTCCTGATATTCATACAAGTGGTTCTCTTTTCTCCAAAGGTCTCTTTAATTTTCCTGTAGACATCATCTATCTTACCCCTAGTGAGATAAGCATTTGTCCTCTAGCCATCCCTGCATAGCAATTTTGCACTTCCTGTCGATCTCATTTTTGAGACGATTGTATTCCTTTTTGGCTGTTTCATTTACTGCATTTTTATATTTTCTCCTTTCAGCAATTAAATTCAATATTTCTTCTGTTACCCAAGGATTTCTACTACCCTCGTCTTTTTACCTAAATGATCCTCTGCTGCCTTCACTACTTCATCCCTCAAAGCAACCCATTCTTCTTCTACTGTATTTCTTTCCCCCATTCCTGTCAGTTGTTCCCTTATGCTCTCCCTGAAACTTTGTACAACCTCTGGTTTAGTCAGTTTATCCAGGTCCCATCTCCTTAAATTCCCACCTTTTTGCAGTTTCTTCAGTTTTAATCTACAGTTCATAACCAATAGATTGTGGTCAGTGTCCACATCCGCCCCTGTAAATGTCTTACTTTTTAAAACCTGGTCCCTAAATCTGTGTCTTACCACTATATAATTTATCTGATACCTTCTAGTATCTCCAGGCTTCTTCCATGTATACAACCTTCTTTCATGATTCTTGAACCAAGTGTTAGCTATGATTAAGTTACGCTCTGTGCAGAATTCTACCAGGCGGCTTCTTCTTTCATTTCTCTCCCCAACTCCATATTCACCTACTAAGTTTCCTTCTCTCCCTTTTTCTACTATCGAATTCCAGTCACCCATGACTATTAAATTTTCGTCTCCCTTCACTATCTGAATAATTTCTTTTATCTCATCATACATTTCATCAATCTCTTCGTCATGTGTGGAGCTAATTGGCATATAAACTTGTACTTCTGTGGTAGGCATGGGCTTCGTGTCTGTCTTGGCCACAATAATGCGTTCACTACGCTATTTGTAGTAGCTTATTCGCACTCCTATTTTTTTGTTCATTATCAAACGTACTCCTGCTTTACCCCTATTTGATTTTGTATTTATAACCCTGTATTCGCCTGTCCAGAAGTCTTGTTCCTCCTGCCATCGAACTTCACTAATCCCCACTATATCTAACTTTAACCTATCCATTTCCCTTTTTAAATTTTCTGACCTACCTGCCCGATTAAGCGATCTGAAATTCCACCCTCCGACCCGTAGAACGCCAGTTTTGTTTCTCCTGATAACGAAGTCCTCTTGAGTAGTCCCCGCCCGGAGATCCGATTGGGGGACTATTTTATCTCCGGGATATTTTACCCAAGAGGACGCCATCATCATTTAACCATACAGTAAAGCAGCATGACCTCGGGAAAAATTACGGCTGTAGTTTTTCCTTGATTTCAGCCGTTTGCAGTACCAGCACAGAAAGGTCGTTTTGGTTAGTGTTACAAGGCCAGATCAGTCAGTCAACCAGACTGCTGCCCCTGCAACTACTGAAAAGGCTGCTGCCCCTCTTGAGGAACCACACGTTTGTCTGGCCTCTCAACAGATATCCCTCCGTTGTGGTTGAACCTACGGTAAGTATCTAGTTCTCGATAATGTTCCTTTGTACAACATCGCAATTTTTTGTGCATTTATCGTTAATTTAATCTCTGCGCCTTTTTCGCTTATTGGGTTGAATACTTGCCTGCAATTTTCTTTTCCATTTTTGTCCTCGTATTGGAGTTATCCATGGTCCAGTCACTTTAATGTGCCGTCAACGTGCAATGACTGCTCACAGATGGCAGGTGCCAGCAGTGGAAAGTGTATAAAATGTGTAAAGTGTAATGGGGGACGCAGAAAACAGTGCATTTGTTGTGGTAATGTGGAAGCCGAGCTATTTATCTAATGTCCCGAAGGGCATGATCATTGGCTTTCAGGTCAAGGGTGGAAGCAATACCGAAATGGTGGAGATAGTTAACTGTTCGCGTGCCGCCCTGCAGGGCAAAGGCACTATTCAAAACTAGTTCCAAGTCAACCGCGATGCACCTTTTGCCATAGATGACAGGGGATGAACAACAGCTGTGGAGATGTGTACGGGCGAATATAAGTGCAACGGTTGAGCAGTTGATCACCCAAATGAACCATGGGGCTACCAACAGTGCCTTCTTGACGACTGTTCAGTGAACACTGCTACGTCTGCGCCTCCGCAGCAAACTCCTGGTTCATGCATCCATGCTGACTGCAGTTCATCGGCGACAAAGGTTCGAATTTGCACACCAATACCACAACTGGACCCTCACTGAGATGCGACAGGTTGCCTTTTTAGATAAATCACGTATTGTGCTCTATAGGCTCCATACAGCTGAAAGCAAACACCGTGCAACGAACATTAGAAGGGTCCAGGCCGGAGGAGGGAGCGTTATGATCTGGGGAATGTTTTCGTGGCATTTACTGGCTGATCTCGTCATTCTGTAAGGCACAATCGATCAACACATATTGTATGCACCTACCCTTGGGGACCATGTCCACTCCTACGTGCAGTCTGCTTTTTCTCAGAGTGCTGGCATCTACCAGCAGTATAATGCAACGTGTCACACAACTTGCAGTGCACGTGCGTGGTTCGAAGACGATCAGGAATAGGTTACCGTACTCCCCTGGCCACCAGACGAGAATCTGTGGGACCACCTCGATTGGATTGTTCGCGCCATCGAACTTCATCTCAAAAACCAAGACAGCTGGCCATGACACCGGAGACGCCATAGCCCCACTTGTCAGTAACTTCCAGAACCTCACTGACTCTCTTTCTTCACGTCCGCGCTACGAAAGGTGTTCTTTCAGGCTTTTGACAGGACCGTGTATAGCGTAACTGTTATTGGATGCGTAGACCTCCATGGTCAGTGCCAACATGGGTAAAATCCTATTAGGTATTAGGCTTCCTCAAGTGCCAACGATAAAAGCGGAAAGTAGAAACACAAACCGACGTTTCGATCATCTTTCCGTGGCCTCCTTCCCGAGGAAACCCCTGCGTTCTGATGAATAACGTTCTATGTCGGTTGTCGAGTGGGAACCGACGTCAGTCTTCTGGAATGGGTTGAATAGTTCATGATCATCATGTCTATAGAAGGGCGTTTGTATGGAAGGCTATGGGCTGTGCTATTCTTTGAAGACAATTCGCGGGAACCGCATGAATCGGCAGGTTTTGTCCAAGGGAAGAGTTTTGCCGCAGAAAGATATCGATATCGCTCGCTAGTAATTTTGGGGCCCCGCGTCTACACCGTTCAGCACAGATTTGAGGAGTTTCTGGTTGGCGAACACAAGTGACCCGTTGGATTGGGGTCACTGGTATCCAGGTCGTCGGCAACTTGTAGCCGTCACTTTCGGCGTTTAATTATGTCAACAGCATTTCTAATTTTCTGCTGCTGCATTCCTGCATGTTTCCAACAAGCACACGGGCTTCTTTAACATTGTTGCTGATTTGCCTCGTTGCAGGAATATAACGTAAGGTTTATGTTCCGACATGCGAATACTAATCTATCTAATGTGTACCTCAACATAAACGTTGCTGTTTTCCACATCGAAATTGGTACATGCATATGGAATGGGGAGCACCTACGGAATGTTTAGCGTGCCTCAGTAGATCTCAGATTTTGTGTTTGCTCTGGAATAATGATTTAAGTCCTTTGCGTCGCAAAACCTTGCCTACATGATTTGCTGACGCTTCATGGGTAAGATAAGTGAACAACGAGTTGTCCTGCTGCTTCTTTGTCTTTATTGCCTCCGTAGCAGCTTACAGTTCGTTACACGTTTCTGTTACTATAGACATTTTCACAGGTGTTGTGCTGAGTTGATTTAATTAATTTTGGAGACTATGTCAACACCACTTGTCTGGTGAGCTCCAGCAATCAGAGTACATGAGACCGTGATGTTTTGGGCCCGTACATCAATACTGCGCTAGCCACCATATAGGGGGGGGGGGGGTACTTTGTGTATCAGCCACACTTCCACTTTCCTGTTCCCATCGCGAGTGGTGCACAGCTAGACTGATTGTAAGTAGGTATTCGTATGGGCTAAGATCTCTCTAATTTTAGCTTCATGATCTTTTTGCGAGATGTACGTGGGAGTAAAAAATACATTGGTTGACTTTTTTGGGAACGTACGTTCTTGTGATACACTACGCCTCTCTCGTAGCGTCTGCTACTGGAGTTGGATAAGATTCTCTGTTACGCTTTTGCACTTACTAACAGAATATGTGACGCAATACGCTGCTCTTCTTTGGGTCATGTCTATTTCCTTCATCAAATCAATCTAGTAAAGGTCTCATACTAAAGAGGAATTCTCAGTTATCATAGAACAAGACTCCGTGTACATTTTTTGGCTGTGACTGCTACCAGTGACTGTTCGGCAGTCGTGTAATGAGTCATCGTTCCCCCAGTTTGTACGCAATAATCTACATTTACTTATGTTGAGTGACATCTTTCAATCTCTGCATCAGGCGTCGAACATCTGCAGTTCTTCCTGCTCTTCGCTACAATCTTACAATGTTATGACATCTTGATTTTCACAAGCAATTGCGAACGGCCTCATAGAGCTTTTGACGTTATCAACTGAGTCATATATGTATTTTTATTGTGAAAAGTAATCATCATATAACACTCATTTGAGGAACACTCAAAGTTAAGATTAAGCGTGAACGCTTGTATCTGTTAATAATTAAGTATTGTGTTCTACACTGTCCGAAGCTCGTGGTCGTGCGGTAGCGTTCGCGCTTCCCGCGCCCGGGTTTCCGGGTTCGATTCCCGGCGGGGTCAGGGATTTTCTCTGCCTCGTGATGACTGGATGTTGTGTGACGTCCTTAGGTTAGTTAGGTTTAAGTAGTTCTAAGTTCTAGGGGACTGATGACCAAAGATGTTAAGTCCCATAGTGCTCAGAGCCATTTTTTGTGTTCTACACTATTTGCTAGGACCTTCTCAGTCCAGCCACATAGATAAACTGATAATCATTGCACTTATGTATTCTTGAACAGATGAAGGCCTTCTGCTCATAAAAGAACATGGAACTGGTATTGGAGTCAGTAAGCAGATACCGGACAGGCCATCGTCAATGGCTTATTGTGGTTTCACTGAAACTTAATACACTGCCATTCTCTCTGGTTCTAGTGACAGGGACAGAATGCCATCACGACTAAATGTATGTTAGAGCTCTGAAAGCCTTGTTATCTTGTTATTTAAAGGGCTGAACCCACGTCTATGATGTGGTGGCTCTGGGTGTATGAGCGCATTTGCCCTCACATATCAAAACAGTAATTATTCTGGATCGTCAAGCTTGGTTCTTTCTCCCTACATTTGATTCTCCATTGAGACCTGGAGCTGAAGTTATATAGTGTTACTTCACGGTGCCTCTTTATGTATCGCAACAGCGTATTCGTTTCTGCCTGCCCACTCTGAGGTTGCGTGCTACTGTTCGCCTTTTGCCGTGACATCCGTTGTGTTGGCGGTATGCTTTGCTGACATTCCGACTGGCGCACTAGCCCAGAGATAATCTTCTCTGTTCTGAGCTTTCCTGGCAGAACTTTTCAAAAATTTAAACATGTACAGTAAAAATACTCTGCTGCATAAGAAATCAACATGGGCGCCGGTATCTTAAGAAGGAACATAGTGAGCTGTGTTTCACACAAGTATTTCTTCTGGAATCCATGTTGATTCGTATAGAGGAGGTTTTCGGTCTCCAGAATGGTCATAATATTCGAGCATAAAACCTGTTCCAAAATTCTACAACACACTGAACTCAGCGTTATGGGGCTGTGGTTGTATCTGTTGAAAACAGGAAAGATCTATGCATATTTCCAGTCACTAGGAACTCTTCGTTCCTTCAGTGTAAGTCTGAATGCAGATATCTCTTGGTGTCTGTCGATTTATTTTACAGCTAGCGTCCTAGTTATCGTTAGGTGTCTGTATAATTGTACATCAAAAACGGGAATGTCATCGCTCTTATCTATTTCCAGTGTGAACCGTACGTATTCATGTGGTTAATGGTGGTGTGGGATGTGTGTCTGAGTTATTTAGGAACACGTTTTAGACCAGTGCGCTAGTTTAACTGCAGACCTGTTTGCCCTCTATCAGACTACCTTGTACATCCGGCGACACAGAATCTCTAAATGCGTTTTGTGTTCTGGTACCCTCAGTTCTCTCCACAGTATCTACTTGATTTTCATGTTACACTTTTTTGTACTATGGATCCAGGAATGTCTTCACTTTCTCGCTGCTGCTGCTGCTGCTGTGTCAATGTGTCGTTTGTATGCGTTTTTGGACTCATTGGTGAGTCTGGGCACGAGGCTGCTGCTGCTAAGGAAGTAACTCTTACTAATCCGTCCTTCTAGCTATTTTGTCCCCACAGACGATCTCATCTTTGCTATACACAGCAATATCGTACTGCTCCAGCACGAAGAATTGTTGTCTCTCCGCCGATCGGAGTGGCCGAGCGGTTCTAGGCGCTACAGTCTGGAACCGCGCGACCGGTACGGTCGCAAGTTCGAATCCTGCCTCGGGCATGGATGTGTATGATGTAGTTAGGTTTAAGTAGTCTTAAGTTCTAGGGGACTGATGACCTCAGAAGTTAAGTCCCATAGTGCTCAGAGCTATTTGGACCATTTGTTGTCTCTCCGTGGGAACAATCCCAGGCAGGTTAAACCTCTCCCTACGGTTTGGACGACTTCGTCTCATCAACCACGTCGCGAAGAGATAATTTTAGCTAGACTACGTGTAGTCGCAAGCAGAAGATCTACTCTTGTGCAAGATTCAGGGCAGAGTTGACATCCCAGTAAGTGCTCCATAGTCTTTGGTGCTCCGCAGTCACAACTGATGGTATTTACAAGGAAGTGTCGATTTCTGGAGGTTACTTGCAACTCCAGAACGAAGACGGTTGAGTGAACTCCGTATGATCCATTTCATTTAATGCCCAGGTGGGAGGGTCTTCGAAGGGAGAGTCAAGCTAGAGTTATTCTCAAGTCGAGAAATGCACAGTTGTGTCCTTGCTGTAGCTGCTGTTGCTTATAAGACGGAAGTGATCTCAAGAAACTTCAGTGAATTCGAAAGTAAAATTCTATGTACCGACTTGACAGAAAATCCTCGGAAGTTCTGGTCTTACGTTAAATCAGTAAGTGACTCGAAACAGCATATCCAGACACTCCGGGATGATGATGGCATTGAAACAGAGGATGACAAGCGTAAAGCTGAAATACTAAACACCTTTTTCCAAAGCTGTTTCACAGAGGAAGACCGCACTGCAGTTCCTTCTCTAAATCCTCGCACAAACGAAAAAATGGCTGACATCGAAATAAGTGTCCAAGGAATAGAAAAGCAACTGGAATCACTCAACAGAGGAAAGTCCACTAGACCTGACGGGATACCAATTCGATTCTACACAGAGTACGCGAAAGAACTTGCCCCCCTTCTAACAGCCGTGTACCGCAAGTCTCTAGAGGAACGGAAGGTTCCAAATGATTGGAAAAGAGCACAGGTAGTCCCAGTCTTCAAGAAGGGTCGTCGATAAGATGTGCAAAACTATAGACCTATATCTCTGACGTCGATCTGTTGTAGAATTTTAGAACATGTTTTTTGCTCGCGTATCATGTCGTTTTTGGAAACCCAGAATCTACTATGTAGGAATCAACATGGATTCCGGAAACAGCGATCGTGTGAGACTCAACTCGCTTTATTTGTTCATGAGACCCAGAAAATATTAGATACAGGCTCCAAGGTAGATGCTATTTTTCTTGACTTCCGGAAGGCGTTCGATACAGTTCCGCATTGTCGCCTGATAAACAAAGTAAGAGCCTACGGAATATCAGACTAGCTGTGTGGCTGGATTGAAGAGTTTTTAGCAAACAGAACACAGCATGTTGTTATCAATGGAGAGACGTCTACAGACTTTAAAGTAACCTCTGGCGTGCCACAGGGGAGTGTTATGGGACCATTGCTTTTCACAATATATATAAATGAACTAGTAGACAGTGTCGAAAGTTCCATGCGGCTTTTCGCGGATGATGCTGTAGTATACAGAGAAGTTGCAGCATTAGAAAATTGTAGCGAAATTCAGGAAGATCTGCAGCGGATAGGCACTTGGTGCAGGGAGTGGCAACTAACCCTTAACATAGACAAATGTAATGTATTGCGAATACATAGAAAGAAGGATCCTTTATTGTATGATTTTATGATAGCGGAACAAACACTGGTAGCAGTTACTTCTGTAAAATATCTGGGAGTATGCGTGCGGAACGATTTGAAGTGGAATGATCACATAAAATTAATTGTTGGTAAGGCGGGTACCAGGTTGAGATTCATTGGGAGAGTCCTTAGAAAATGTAGTCCATCAACAAAGGAGGTGGCTTACAAAACACTAGTTCGACCTATACTTGAGTATTGTTCATCAGTGTGGGATCCGTACCAGATCGGGTTGACGGAGGAGATAGAGAAGATCCAAAGAAGAGCGGCGCGTTTCGTCACAGGGTTATTTGGTAACCGTGATAGCGTTACGGAGATGTTTAGCAAACTCAAGTGGCAGACTCTGCGAGAGAGGCGCTCTGCATCGCGGTGTAGCTTGCTCGCCAGGTTTCGAGAGGGTGCGTTTCTGGATAAGGTATCGCATATATTGCTTCCCCCTACTTATACCTCCCGAGGAGATCACGAATGTAAAATTAGAGAGATTAGAGCGCGCACGGAGGCTTACAGACAGTCGTTCTTCCCGCGAACCATACGCGACTGGAACAGGAAAGGGAGGTAATGACAGTGGCACGTAAAGTGCCGTCCGCCACACACCGTTGGGTGGCTTGCGGAGTATAAATGTAGACGTAGATGTAGACTGCTGGAACATGCTCATGTAATGTGTGAGTTTCCTGTTGAGCCTGATTAGTTCTGTCCGCACTGGCAGCTACTTCACGTGCTGCCAGTGATTTCACAAAGGACTTTATTGCCTACTTCTACCATGATTCTTGTATTCTTGCAATGCTCCTTGCAGGTCAGAGTACGATCAAACGTGACTCACAGATAATGCGGGTGACCCTAAGTTTGCGACGTGCCTGATCGTGCTTGAGGTGAAACACACACAACAGAATTTAGCTGGATTTTGACAAAGTTTATTGTTACAATAATTGAGAATGAACTCCCTCAATGCACCTGTCAGGTAGTCTTCAACATATTCTAAAGATTTTTCCTCACTCGCTAGTGTAAAATCGTCAACATGAAGAAAATTTCTTGTATCCGCCGGAAGTGGTTGATCATCGGTATAGGTGCTAGAAAAAATTGTACAATTCTGAAGAATTTCATAATTTACCTTCAAGAGTTACTGGTAAAATTTCTTTATTGAAAAACCAGTTTCGGTCCACAGACCATCATCGGGTTGATAAAGGCATTTACATTACACAAGGCGATATACAGTGTGAATCACTGACTGCTTGCTCCGCGCATATTGCGGAAATGGAAAATGCTATTGATGTGGGTTTTCATATAATGGATTGGTAGCTAAAGGCTCGTATTGTTAGCCAACAAACAGATTGTAATAATACTTTTTGTGGAAACATACGCTTTTTAGATGGAACAATGCCTATGCACATTGACAAACTAAAAGTAGTGTAAATCAGAATGTCAGTGGTGTTTGTTGCAGAATTCCTGTGCGAGTCGCTTACGAGATATCGGATTTTTAAAAGTTCCCACACTGACACTTGTTTGTGCCATTCAACATGCGTAACTGCTAGGTACGATGTTGTTATGTTTCCTTACAGTGTGTTTGTGTGTTCCCTGAGAGCACTGCGACTTGCTAGTCTGTTAATGTGTGACAGTCCAAGCAGCAGGACGTGAGTGGAGGACGGGATTTACCAATGCAGAAAAAGCCGCATTCTCATGATGTATTGAGAGTGCAGAAATAATGCAGTTCGTTCTTGTACGATGTACGCGGCAAGATATCCCGATAGACTTCAATCATCTCGGCAATTATTTATTAATCTCTTCAACCAGTTAAGTGAAGGTGGTTCTGTAACACCGAGGCAACGTAACAGAAGGAAACAGGTGGCAACAGAAGAGGGAGAAATTCATGTTCTTGCTGCTATTGCTGTTTATCCTCCCGTTAGTTCCCACGCAATCGCACGAGGAAGTGGCGTGAGTCAGGCAAGTGTCCTACTCATTCTCCATCGACAAAAGTTCCATCCCTATGACTCCGACATCTCTCTCGACATAGAGCTGCATGGAAACTATTATGAGAATTCTGTACATTAGCATCCAAGATGTGGTAAGGGTCCTTCTGGAAGCCATGAAGGGTACAGGGTGCAGCCAACTGCAGGTTGTGGCTAAAGTCGGTACTAATGACGTGTGTCGCTATGGGTCAGAAGAGATTCTCTCTGGTTACCGGCGGCTATCTGAGCTGGTGAAGACTGCCAGTCTTGCTAGCGAGATGAAGGCAGAGCTCACCATCTGCAGCATCGTCGACAAGACCGATTGCGGACCTTTGGTACAGAGCCGAGTAGAGGGTCTGTATCAGAGGCTCAGACGGTTCTGCTGAAACATCCCCTTTGAACAATTTATATATGACTGTGCTTAACCTGACACGCAATACTTTGTTAGCGCAACGCAATCTGACTTTCAAAATTCCCTACAAAAGAATGGCCCTGACTAACATTAAACTATACCTTTCATAAATCACTTACCTCACAAAAATCTTCGCTGCTCAAGCTACTGCAATACAGCAAGCGCCACTACTGCCAGCTAAATAAAAGATTCAAACTACTAAAGGCACTAACTACTGATAGGGATAGTTAGCAAATGAAAGATATTAATAGAGAACAAACAATGTATTTACCTTAATATCATCACAAGTCATAATATATATATCAGTTCATGACAAATTGCAAACCTCCGCCATCTCTCTCCCCACATCCACCACTGCTGGCGGCTCACCTCCCACTGCTCAACGCTACGCGCTGTTCACATCCAGCTGCCGCTGCCCAACACTACAATGGCAGACAACAATGCAAAGCAGCCACAGACTGCACACAGCACAACCAGTGATTTTCATACTGAGCGTTACGTAACGTTGCCAAAAAGAAAACATAAACAGCCTACTTACACTGCGACCGTGTAGGCTGCAGATTCCTCGACTTGCGCCATAGAGTGGTGGGGTTTGGGTTCCGATAAATAGGTCAGGTGTACACTACACACAGGAGGCGGCGACACGGGTAGCAGGGGCTGTGTGACGTGGACTGGGCGGTTTTTAGGTTAGACAGTCTCGGGGAAGATTAAAAAGGGCTCCAATCTCAAAGGGTACAGTGCAAAGAAACGACGAGAATCATAAGTTCTGCCGAAATTTTCACAGAGGGGCAAACCGTGTTCAGAAAGGATAGATTAAATAAAGTAGGTGGTGGTGTGTTTATGCCTGTTGGTAGTAGTTTATCTTGTAGTGAAGTTGAAATATATAGTTCATGCGAATTACTATGGGTAGACCCTGTAATAGATGGCGCCTTCTACCGACCCCCCTACTCAGATGATATAATAGCTGAACGGTTCAAAGAAAACTTGAATCTCACTACAAAGAAGTACCCCACTCATTCACTTATAATTGGTGGAGACCTCAATCTACCCTCGATTTGTTGGCGAAAATACATGTTCAAAGCCGGTGGTAGACAGAAAACATCTTCCGAAATTGTACTAAATGCTTTCTCTGAGAATTAATTTGAACAGTTAGTTCATGAGCCCATACGAATTGTAAATGGTTGCGAAAACACACTTGACCTCTTAACCACAAATAATCCTGATGTAATAGAGAGCGTCATGACTGATACAGGGATTAGTGAACACAAGGTCATTGTAGCGGGGCTCAAAACCATATCAACCAAAACCACTAAAAATAAACGCAAAATATATCTATTTAAAATAGCAGATAAAAATTCACTTGATGCCTTAGAGAGAGTCTCCATTCCTTCCAAGCTAATTATGTAAGTGTAGACCAGATATGGCTCAAATGAGAAACAACTCAAATCACTTAAGAAAGGCAAGTCTTCCGGTACAGATGGTATAACAGTCAGGTTTCTTTCAGAGTATGCAGACACAATAGCGTCTTTCTTAGCAATCATATACAACCGCTCACTTAACGAAAGGTTTGTTCCTAAAGATTGGAAAGTAGCACAGGTCACACCAATATTCAAGAAAGGAAAGAGGAGTAACCCATTGAATTACAGACCCATGTCACTGACCTCAATTTTCAGTAGGACTTTGGAGCATATACTGTACTCGAACAGCCTGCCGAAATGGCCGAGCGGTTCTAGGCGCTACAGTTTGGAACCGCGCGACCGCTACGGTCGCAGGTTCGAATCCTGCCTCGGGCATGGATGTGTGTGATGTCCTTAGGTTAGTTAGGTTTAAGTAGTTCTGAGTTCTAGGGGACTCATGACCACAGCAGTTAAGTCCCATAGTGCTCAGAGCCATTTGTACTCGAACATTATGAATCACCAACACGGATTCAGAAAATATCGTTCTTGTGCAACACAGCTAGCTCTTTATTCCCATGAAGTAATATGTGCTTTCAACAAGGGATCTCAGATCGATTCCATATTCCTAGATTTCCAGAAGGTTTTTGATACCGTTCCTCACAAGCGACAATTAATCAAATTGCGTGCATATGGAGTATCGTCTCAGTTGTGTGACTGGATTCGCGATTTCTTCTCAGAGAGGTCACTGTTCGTAGTGATAGACGGTAAATCATCGAGTAGAACAGAAGTGATATCTGGCGTTCCGCAAGGTAGTGTCAAGGCCCTCTGCTGTTCCTGATTTACGTAAATCATCTAGGTGATAATCTGAGCAGCCCCCATAGACTGTTTGCAGATGAAGCTGTAATTTATCGTCTAATAAAATCATCAGACGATCAATTCCAGTTACAAAATGATGTAGAGAGGATTTCTGTATGGTGCGAAAAGTGGTAATTGTCACTAATGAAAGAAAAGTGCGAGGTCATCCACATGGGTACTAAAGGAAATCCGATAAATTTTGGGTATACGATAAATCGCACAAATCTAAGGGCTGTCAGTTCGACTAAATACCTAGGAATTTCAATTACGAGCAACTTAAATTGGAAAGACCACATAGATAATATTGTGGGGAAGGCGAAACAAAGACTGCGCTTTGTTGGCAGAACACTTAGAAGATGCGACAAACCCACTAAAGAGACAGCCTACATTACACTTGTTCGTCCTCTGCTGGAATATTGCTGTGTGGTGTCGGATCCTTACCAGGTAGGATTGACGGAGGACATCGAAAAAGTGCAAAGAAGGGCAACTCGTTTCGTGTTATCGCGCAATAGGGGTGAGAGTGCACTGATATAATACGCGAGTTGGGGTGGCAGTCACTGAAACAAAGTCGGTTTTCTTTGCGGCGAGATCTATTTACGAAATTTCAATCACCAACTTTCTCTTCCGAATGCGAAAATATTTTGTTGACATACACCTACGTAGGGAGAAATGATCATGATAATAAAATAAGAGAAATCAGAGTTCGAACAGAAAGATTTAGGTGTTCCTTTTTGCCGCGCGCCATTCGAGAGTGGAATGGTAGAGAAGTAGTATGAAAATGGTTTGATGAACCCTTTGCCAGGCACTTAAGTGTGAATTGCAGAATAACTATGTAGATGTAGATGTTGAAGAGTGTGTCAGTGAGATTCTGGAAGGTATCGACAGGGATGTGGAGCATGTCGACTCCACTACCGTGGCGAGCTGCGCTAGGTAATTTGCTTGAGGACCAGCGGCGCGAACACCTCGATCGAGATGGTCAGACAGATTCTCGTTTGAGTTTAAATACGGGGAATCTGTGGCCATGAGAGTACGGTAAACTCATCCTAGTGCTCCTCGAACCTCGCACGTACGCTGCGAGCTGTGTGACATACTGTATTGTCCTGTTGGTAGATGCAATCGAGCTGAGGAAAAACAAACTGCATGTGGGGGTAGACGTGGTCCCCAAATATAAATCTGTACTTGTGTTGATCCATTGTGCCTTGCAGAATAACGAGATCACTCATGGTGTGGACGAAAACATTCCCCAGAGCATAACGCTCCCTCGGTTGTTGCAGGGTGTCAAACGTTACAAGCCATGTACGCCAGTGGCCATCTGTCCAGTGGCGCATAAAACGTGACTAATCTGAAAAGGCCACTTCCTGGGCGTCCACTGTCTGTGCTGGCGCACAGATTCGAGCCTT
Source organism: Schistocerca piceifrons (assembly GCF_021461385.2). Taxonomy (NCBI): domain Eukaryota; kingdom Metazoa; phylum Arthropoda; class Insecta; order Orthoptera; family Acrididae; genus Schistocerca; species Schistocerca piceifrons. Next base: position 423,928,257 of record NC_060141.1, read on the forward strand.
CGTCGCTGACGGACTGCAGTCAGTGAACCACCCTTGCCTCGGCCCCCGTTTTGGATAGTGCCGTTTTACCGTGCGCAGTATACTTTAAGGACAGCGGCACGCGGAATGTTTTCAGACCAACTCGTTTCACGTATGCTTTCACGTTTTGTCCCAAAACCAATGCTCATGCCATTTTGGCCGTCAGGTAAACCACTCCATTTCCGTATTACGACAACGGCTGCACTGTTTACTGTGTCCTCCACGCATGCTATATACCCTCGACTGCTTGTGCTGCCACTTGCCATCTGTTAGTGGTTATTGACCGTTGAAGCTGAACGAGGGCGGTGGTTACATTAATGTGAATGGACGGTGTATTATACACTACTGGCCATTAAAATTTCTACACCAAGAACAAATGCAGATGATAAACGGGTATTCATTGTACAAATATGTTATACTAGAACTGACAAGTGATTACATTTTCACGCAATTTGGATGCACAGCTCCTGAGAAATCAGTACCCAGAACAACCACGTCTGGCCTTAATAACGGCCTTGATACGCTTGGGCACTGAGTCAAACAGAGCTTGGATGGCGTGTACAGGTACAGATGCCGATGTAGCTTCAACACGATACCACAGTTCCTCAAGAGTAGTGCCTGGCGTATTGTGACGAGCCAGTTGCTCGGTCACTATTGACCAGACGTTTTCAATTGGTGAGAGATCTGGAGAATGTGCTGGCCAGGGCAGCAGTCGAACATTTTGTGCATCCAGAACGGCCCATACAGGACCTTCAACATGCGGTTGTGCATTATCCTGCTGAAATATAGGGTTTCGCAGGGATCGAATGAAGGATAGAGCCACGGGTATTACACATCTGGAATGTAGCGTCCACTGTTCAAAGTACTGTCAATGCGAACAAGAAGTGACCGAGACGTGTAACCAATGGTACCCCATACCATCACGCCGGGTGATACGCCAGTATGGCGATGACGAATACACGCTTCCAATGTGCGTTCACTGCGGTGTCGCCAAACATGGATGCGACCATTATGATGCTGTAAACAGAACTTGGTTCATCCGAAAAAATGACGTTTTGCCATTCGTGCACCCAGGTTCGTCGTTGAGTACACCATCGCAGGCGCTCCTGTCTGTGATGCAGCGTCAAGGGTAACGCAGCCACGGTCTCCGAGCTGATAGTCCATGCTGCTGCAAACGTCGTCGAACTGTTCGTGCAATTGGTTGTTGTCTTGCAAACGTCCCCATCTGTTGATTCAGGGATCGAGACGTGGCTGCACGATTCGTTACAGCCATGCGGATATGATGCCTGTCATCGCATCTGCTGGTGAGACGAGGCAGTTGGGATCCAGCACGGCGTTCCGTATTACCCTCCTGAACCCACCTATTCCATATTCTGCTAACAGTCATTGGATCTCGACCAACGCGAGCAGCAATGTCGCGATATGATAAACCGCAATCGCGATAGGCTACAATCCGACCTTTATCAATGTCGGAAACGTGATGGTACGCATTTCTCCTCCTTAGACGAGGTATCACAACAACGTTTCACCAGGCAATGCCGGTCATCTGCTGTTTGTGTATGAGAAATCGGCTGGCAACTTTCCTCTTGTCAGCACGTTGTAGGTGTCGCCACCGCTCCAACCTTGTGTGAACGCTCTGAAAAGCTAATCATTTGCATATCACAACATCTTCTTCCTGTTGGTTAAATTTCGCATCCGTAGCACGTCACCTTCGTGGTATAGCAATTTGAATGGCTAGTAGTGTAGAATTGAACGGAATGGACAGTGTATTGAAAGGAGGATATAAGATGAACATCAACAAAAGCAAAACGAAGATAATGGACTATAGTCGAATTAAGTCGGGTGATGCTGAGGGAATTAGATTAGGAAATGAGACACTTAAAGTAGTAAAGGAGTTTTGCTATTTGGGGAGCAAAATAACTGATGATGGTCGAAGTAGAGGGGATATAAAATGTAGACTGGCAATGGCAAGGAAAGCGTTTCTGAAGAAGAGAAATTTGTTAACATCGAGTATAGATTTAAGTGTCAGGAAGTCGTTTCTGGAAGTATATGTATTGAATGTAGCCATGTATGGAAGTGAAACATGGACGATAACTAGTTTGGACAAGAAGAGAATAGAAGCTTTCGAAATGTGGTGCTACAGTAGAATGCTGAAGATTAGATGGGTAGATCACATAACTAATGAGGAGGTACTCAATAGGATTGGGGAGAAGAGGAGTTTGTGGCACAGCTTGGCTAGAAGAAGGGATCGGTTGGTAGGACATGTTCTGAGGCCTCGAGGTATCACCAATTTAGTATTGGAGGTCGGCGTGGAGGGTAAAAATCGCAGAGGGAGACCAAGAGATGAATACACTAAGCAGATTCATAAGGATGTAATCTGCAGTACATACTGGGAGATGAAGAAGCTTGCACAGGATAGAGTAGCGTGGAGAGCTGCATCAAACCAGTCTCAGGACTGAGGACCACAACAACAACAGTAGTGTAGAATACTACCTCCCTATATGGCCACGCGTATAACTTGATACAAAGTACAAAATGACGCTGTCTAATGCCCAAGGGGGCAGTATGAGGATAGGCAACCGTTGCCGCCGCAGGAGGCAGAGGAGTGAGCGCCGGTGGCGGGCCAGGCTGGTGGTAGCGTCCGCGGTGGTGGCAGCCGGTCTGACGACCACGGGTGAGGGACGCCGGCCCAGCAACGACCCGCGCCTCATCGCCGAGATGCAGCTCAGCCAGGACCTGGACGCCGCCATCGCCGCAGCCGAGGTAGGCCCCGACCACCACGAGCACCTGTCCTGGCGTCGCCCGACATCTGTGGGGCACCCAACCCCTCTGTCTCTCCACTCGCAATCTTGCCCCATTTGCGGCGGCGCGTTGCGGTGCTGTGGCGAATAAAGTTCCGTTTACCTTCTTCTGAATCTCTTCTTGCACACACGTCTCCTTGAAGTTATTGAAATACAGTTCTCAGTCAGAAAAAGCAATAGAAAAACAAAAGCAACTGTACACATCGTAACCCAAGTCGCACTAAAATTGTTTTGTCAGGTGAAGGTTAATAATACTTCAATGAAAGTATTAATGTGCGTAAAATTTCACTCTGTTACGGTAAGCTTGCATACACAGGTACTGTCAAGCCTTGCTCAAAGCTGTACAAAGTCTGAGAAGTCCACGTGCCCACATCATTCATAGCCATAGCCACTTTACGGTAATTATTAGTTATGCTTCACAGAAAGTTTGCAAACCGATTATTTCTTTTAGAATAGCTCGCTGTAATGTTGCTATTTTGAGTCTCACACAACAAAATGTTCAAGTTCCCCAGTACGCAAAATTGCACAGGTTTTTATCTATTTAAAATGTCACCAAAAGTCCGGAATTTCACATTGTTCATTAAATCGAGCTCTCTTCCAAACTTTACGGCAATGCTCAAAAATTTTGGTACGGAAACACCACAATATTAATATCTTTCATCTGAGCACCTGTCAATGGATTTGATTGATCGCTATGGGATCCAAGCCCCGACTCTACACATCTCTCTACACAAGAGAAGTTGCTAGTTCCAAAAATCCGCGGAAATATGCCAATTTCTAATGGCAGAGAAACATCATATGGAATCGGAAAACAGCATCAAACACACTCAATCCTGCGCATGTATACAGAACCAATCAAATGTGTCACTGAATCAGAACAGTAAATTAATATAAGTAAATTTTGGAAAACCACAAATATAAAATTAACTCCTTCTTAACAAAACTACTTTACCGAAATCATAATCTCATTTCCTGAGTATCATGAACTGACGAAATACACTCCTGGAAATTGAAATAAGAACACCGTGAATTCATTGTCCCAGGAAGGGGAAACTTTATTGACACATTCCTGGGGTCAGATACATCACATGATCACACTGACAGAACCACAGGCACATAGACACAGGCAACAGAACATGCACAATGTCGGCACTAGTACAGTGTATATCCACCTTTCGCAGCAATGCAGGCTGCTATTCTCCCATGGAGACGATCGTAGAGATGCTGGATGTAGTCCTGTGGAACGGCTTGCCATGCCATTTCCACCTGGCGCCTCAGTTGGACCAGCGTTCGTGCTGGACGTGCAGACCGCGTGAGACGACGCTTCATCCAGTCCCAAACATGCTCAATGGGGGACAGATCCGGAGATCTTGCTGGCCAGGGTAGTTGACTTACACCTTCTAGAGCACGTTGGGTGGCACGGGATACATGCGGATGTGCATTGTCCTGTTGGAACAGCAAGTTCCCTTGCCGGTCTAGGAATGGTAGAACGATGGGTTCGATGACGGTTTGGATGTACCGTGCACTATTCAGTGTCCCCTCGACGATCACCAGTGGTGTACGGCCAGTGTAGGAGATCGCTCCCCACGCCATGATGCCGGGTGTTGGCCCTGTGTGCCTCGGTCGTATGCAGTCCTGATTGTGGCGCTCACCTGCACGGCGCCAAACACGCATACGACCATCATTGGCACCAAGGCAGAAGCGACTCTCATCGCTGAAGACGACACGTCTCCATTCGTCCCTCCATTCACGCCTGTCGCGACACCACTGGAGGCGGGCTGCACGATGTTGGGGCGTGAGCGGAAGACGGCCTAACGGTGTGCGGGACCGTAGCCCAGCTTCATGGAGACGGTTGCGAATGGTCCTCGCCGATAACCCAGGAGCAACAGTGTCCCTAATTTTCTGGGAAGTGGCGTTGCGGTCCCCTACGGCACTGCGTAGGATCCTACGGTCTTGGCGTGCACCCGTGCGTCGCTGCGGTCCGGTCCCAGGTCGACGGGCACGTGCACCTTCCGCCGACCACTGGCGACAACATCGATGTACTGTGGAGACCTCACGCCCCACGTGTTGAGCAATTCGGCGGTAGGTCCACCCGGCCTCCCGCATGCCCGCTATACGCCCTCGCTCAAAGTCCGTCAACTGCACATAGGGTTCACGTCCACGCTGTCGCGGCATGCTACCAGTGTTAAAGACTGCGATGGAGCTCCGTATGCCACGGCAAACTGGCTGACACTGACGGCGGCGGTGCACAAATGCTGCGCAGCTAGCGCCATTCGACGGCCAACACCGCGGTTCCTGGTGTGTCCGCTGTGCCGTGCGTGTGATCATTGCTTGTACAGCCCTCTCGCAGTGTCCGGAGCAAGTATGGTGGGTCTGACACACCGGTGTCAATGTGTTCTTTTTTCCATTTCCAGGAGTGTAGCTTATAATAAATTACCCTTTTTTCTCCTTTATTGAGTTTCGATTCCCCCCCCCCCGAAGGGGGCGGGCTGGCAGCAGCTTAGTATGCCGCTCTTCAGCCTACAGAATTTGTTTTAAAAAGATCAAGATAATAAATAATAAAAACAGGTGATAAAAACGAAGACGTAAATGGTAACATGGCGGAAAAATCATGGAACTTAAAACATAGAGCAAGGGGATGATGATGCTAATAAAATACATATGAAGCAGAAAGGTAAAATAATAGACAGACAATTAAAAAACACGGCGACAGTCTGGTTTCTGTTCGCAAGAAACATAAAATTCACACCCAGCGACAGCATGATTTCTGTTCGCAACATTCACTTGAACACTGCACTAAAAAGTTGGCAAATATGCTATACCACAGCTGAGGGGAACCTGGGAAATAAAAATGGGAAATGGGGGAAGGAGAGGAAGAACGAAGGGGGGAGGAAGGAGGGAAAAGGAGCCAATGGAGGACCGATAAGAGGGGGGGGGGGTGCTGGGCAGGCACGGCAGAGAGTGCAGAAAGGCAGAGAGAAGAGGGGAGTACAAAAGAGGACTTGGTGGGGGGGGGGGGCGAGAGTGGAGGTAGGGAGAGGTTAGGTGGGGAGAAAACTGGATGGAAGGGGGGGAAGAAGGAGCCCAGGGAAAGGACAGAGGAAAGGAGGAGGGGGGGAGGATCAGAGTTGATAGGAGGGATAAATGGAGGGAGAGAGGGCATCATCCTGGAGGGAAGTTGACCGAAGCCACTTTGGTAAAGGAGATGAAGGGTGTAGAGATGGACGGTAGGGGGACACAACAGTGAAGGCATGGCAGATGGCAGGGATGGGAGAGGAGAGGAGCAACCAGGGTGTGAGGGGGATCAAGGCGGCGGGAGGTGCAGAGTATGCGGATATGTTCGAGGAATAGGAACAGATGGGGAAAAGGAATGAAGTCACAGAGGATCTGCATGGGGGACGGGATAAATTACCCAGTATGAATAACTAATACACATGTCAATCTCGAATATTCCTCACGAGAGCAGTTACAGTACTGCAAATAAAAATGACAGTATTTTGACTGCAGCTCAAACTGTGTCTGTCAGATAGTTCAAATGTTCAAATGTGTGTGAATTCCTAAGGGACCAATCTGCTGAGCTCATTGGTCTGTAGACTTACACACTACTTAAACTAACTTATGCTAAGGACAACACAAACACCATGACCGAGGGAGGACTTGAACCTCTGGCGGGAGAGGTCGCGCAATCAGTGACATGGCGCCTCTAACCGCGCGGCCATCAGATAGTGACCTCTACGAGATCGCAGAGAAACTACATACACTTGGGCATCTGACGCCGTCTGTCTTGCATGTGACCTGTGCTGCACACTTCACCGCTGTTATGTCCGATCTCAATAGGTGCAATGTAAGGCGCTACACATCACACCCCCTTCAATTATGAAAAAGTTCTTCTTGCAAATAAAAAGTAATTTAACTCAAGCACCGGACTAGTTCCAAAACCAAAATGTAGTAAATTACATTTCCCTCACTTCAGTCTTGGTAAAACTAACCCATCCTATGTTTTGACAAAATTACACTCCTGGAAATGGAAAAAAGAACACATTGACACCGGTGTGTCAGACCCACCATACTTGCTCCGGACACTGCGAGAGGGCTGTAAAAGCAATGATCACACGCACGGCACAGCGGACACACCAGGAACCGTGGTGTTGGCCGTCGAATGGCGCTAGCTGCGCAGCATTTGTGCACCGCCGCCGTCAGTGTCAGCCACTTTTCCGTGGCATACGGAGCCCCATCGCAGTCTTTAACACTGGTAGCATGCCGCGACAGCGTGGACGTGAACCGTATGTGCAGTTGACGGACTTTGAGCGAGGGCGTATAGTGGGCATGCGGGAGGCCGGGTGGACGTACCGCCGAATTGCTCAACACGTGGGGCGTGAGGTCTCCACAGTACATCGATGTTGTCGCCAGTGGTTGGCGGAAGGTGCACGTGCCCGTCGACCTGGGACCGGACCGCAGCGACGCACGGATGCACGCCAAGACCGTAGGATCCTACGCAGTGCCGTAGGGGACCGCACCGCCACTTCCCAGCAAATTAGGGACACTGTTGCTCCTGGGGTATCGGCGAGGACCATTCGCAACCGTCTCCATGAAACTGGGCTACGGTCCCGCACACCGTTAGGCCGTCTTCCGCTCACGCCCCAACATCGTGCAGCCCGCCTCCAGTGGTGTCGCGACAGGCGTGAATGGAGGGACGAATGGAGACGTGTCGTCTTCAGCGATGAGAGTCGCTTCTGCCTTGGTGCCAATGATGGTCGTATGCGTGTTTGGCACCGTGCAGGTGAGCGCCACAATCAGGACTGCATACGACCGAGGCACAAGGGCCAACACCCGGCATCATGGTGTGGGGAGCGATCTCCTACACTGGCCGTACACCACTGGTGATCGTCGAGGGGACACTGAATAGTGCACGGTACATCCAAACCGTCATCGAACCCATCGTTCTACCATTCCTAGACCGGCAAGGGAACTTGCTGTTCCAACAGGACAATGCACGTCCGCATGTATCCCGTGCCACCCAACGTGCTCTAGAAGGTGTAAGTCAACTACCCTGGCCAGCAAGATCTCCGGATCTGTCCCCCATTGAGCATGTTTGGGACTGGATGAAGCGTCGTCTCACGCGGTCTGCACGTCCAGCACGAACGCTGGTCCAACTGAGGCGCCAGGTGGAAATGGCATGGCAAGCCGTTCCACAGGACTACATCCAGCATCTCTTCGATCGTCTCCATGGGAGAATAGCAGCCTGCATTGCTGCGAAAGGTGGATATACACTGTACTAGTGCCGACATTGTGCATGCTCTGTTGCCTGTGTCTATGTGCCTGTGGTTCTGTCAGTGTGATCATGTGATGTATCTGACCCCAGGAATGTGTCAATAAAGTTTCCCCTTCCTGGGACAATGAATTCACGGTGTTCTTATTTCAATTTCCAGGAGTGTATATTGCTCCCAAATACATCAAAATAATTTTTATCCAAAATTAGTTTTTTCACACAACAGCGAAACTTCTATTTTCTGTGTATTTTACAATATTTATGGAATTTTCCTTTTTCGTTATGGATGGTGTCTCTTTATTTTTCACCAATTAAATTCTCTCATACCTTAATCTGGCACTTCATTAGCGTCACAATTTCTTTACACTCGTTTCTCACGTATGTAGGACATCCAAATATGTGGCGTCCATAACATTTAACCTTCAACTACAGTCGAGGCCTCAGTTAGAAGTCTACTGTTCCTGCAAAAAGAGTTTTGTCTAAGGCTACAAATACCAGTTACTTCTCCCTGAAATGAATCATTATTACATATGTTTCTTAAATCCATTTTCCAGCTAGCTAAATTAACAGAGGCTTTACTCTAACTGGTGCAGTAAAGTGGCACCCAATTAAATTTACTTGAAACCATAAGTAATCAAAATAGTTTCAAAACTTCAGCATACTACCGTAGTCTAATGCAAGCACTTCGTGCATTCAATTAGCTAACTGAAATATTTACTTTACGTAGATTCAAGTTCTTTCGAAACTGACTTACATTTGATACAAAGCATGTTTTGACAATATTTACAACATAGCATAACGTAGGTACCACTGCTTATACCACTTACTTCATTACAACTCTTGTACAGTCACCCATCTGGTATAAATACTATACTGAAGCCACAATGTCTCTTACCATAATGTTTTGACTTCAGATAGACAAAGATTATATACAAATTAAAAAAAAAACAACCTTGTATGCATATTTTTGGTTTCTCTTTCTTTCTTTCTTTCTTTCCAACTTTATCACATACTAGTTAAGGCAATGTCAATATCGGTATTCTCCTTTCCAAACTTCATTTGATTCTTTACATCACAGTTGATCTCAATAGCTACATCCAGTATTTTTCCATGTTACGAGCCGTACGGTGTGGCTGCGCGGTCTTGGGCGCCTTGCCACAGTTTGTGCCGCTCCCCCCATCGTCCCTCGGGTATGGGTGTGTGTGTTGTCCTTAGCGTAAGTAAGTTTAAGTTGAACTAAGTAGTGTGCAAGCCTAGGGACCGATGATGTCAGCAGTTTGGTCCCATAGGAACTCAGCACTACCACTAAGTTACAAAAATCTGTTAAACATTTTACATCAGAACAAAACGCCATCTCCTTGCGACAAGTCATCTTACTCCATCATTACCTGTTTCTCATTATGACAACACACATCTGATTGCAACAAAACACCTTATTCCGCATTAGTCTCCATTTACTAATATGTACCTTCACAAGTCACCTTTAATAAACTTTACATAATAAATTCCCATTTTTGACTAGCACAACACCTCTCACTACCCCAAGTTACCTCAGATCATCATTAATCATTTCATTTTCACAAAAGCAGCCAGTAATCACTTCAAATTACATGAATGCTTCCTTCTACAGTTAAACATTTCTCTCTGTTTATAACCTTCAACATAACAATAACCCTTGCTGCTTCTACTTTACAACAGAAATGAAAAAAGTTAGAGATGATAGATCAAAGTACAGAATGAGAGAGGAGGAAGATTGACAACACGAAAAGAAACTGAAGTAGTATTGTCAATAACTCGAGTACCTGGTAATCTTCAATCACCTAGCATTGCAAAGAGTGGAATGCCTTTGAAGTATTTACCCCAGCTCATTTTATTTTTTTGTCTGCCTGATACCTTCAGATGACTAAACTCACAACTTTCAAGGGTCCATTTCTAAATCTACTTTTCCCTGGCTATGCAATTATTAGAATCCAATTCTCTCTTGATATTACTTTCACTTGGTTTAACAAAATAAGCGGGTCTGCTCAACACTTACATTCATACCATATGCAACAGAACTTAGCTCATTAAGCTACATGCATCGCCTACATCTTCAAGTATCACAACAGCATCAACATGTTTTTCCTCCACATAAATCTCTTAGTTGAGTAAAGTAAGAACGCTTTAATGCATTACTGTTTCAACCACAACATATGACACAGGAACCACTGCCTGTTAATTCTAAACTTCCAGGTCTTCAATGGAGTAAGCACCCCATTTCGTGCATTTCTACTTACAAAAGCGCCAGCTTCAGGCCCTACTGCCTGTACTCAATAACAACTGACTTTCACTGAACCAGACATTACCTTACTTCCTTCAATATTGTTACTGTTGCCCATCATTAACCTCCTGTCACCACAGTAGGCATTCATTTTACTAAATTCCACAGTTGACTTTAACTTATCATCGAGAATGGATACCATAACCTTATTACTTCCAAATTTAACTTCCACTCAGAACGCTGAACCATCAGTATATAAAATTATACTACAATAAAAATTATTATTTCCCTGGTTTGCAACATTTTTTTTTGCAAGAGATGGGAGGTGTTACAAGTGTATAACTGTACCAAAGATTCCTTTTACAAAGCACCTAATCTGCAGAAGTGCTCCTCACGTAAATTAGGATAGACTCTGGATAAAAAAAATCAAAACAAAAATTGAAGATCACAGTGGAAATAGAACCTGGATAGGGAAGAGTTATGATAGAGTGCACCAAAAAATAAGAATGGACATACCCAGCTAGGGAAGGCACCACTTGCCAAGTTATGTGCCTAACAAAGTCAACAGATCCCTATCTCATTTTACACCTACTGTTACTGTAAATATCTCTTCAGATCATCAATGTTTCTTAATCCCAAAGATTTCCTAGACTTCAAATTATCCAGTCTCTAAGTACTTGGATGCGGCTTTTCTACTACCCTAAAAGGATCCATGTACTCATCTGTAAACTTCTTTGCTTCTGACGTGACCTTCCTCGAAGTTTCCCTAGTTTTAAATAAAACCAAATCGCCTATGCGAAAACCATGGGGCTGTGCTCTATCATCATGTCGCCTCTTTCTCTCAAGTGCCTTTTTCCTAATTTTTCTGCAGCCATTTTGACCTTTTCCTATAGTGCTGCGTCGGCAGCCTCCAGAAAATCCGCCAATTCAAACAGTTGATTATTGGATCTTACTACCCACATCAATTCACATGCTACAAAATCTGTTGTTTCATGCTTCAAATAATTGATTACCTACTCAAAATACTCTAAATTTGCGCCCATGCAGTATGCTTTCTATGGAAATATGTTCTACAAAAAAATTTTTCCTTGGGTCTCAGTGTTCTTTCTCCTCCTAAACAAGATCCCTTGATGCAATTGATAATATTCTGGTACCTTCGGGTATTCTTGGTTTCCCAAATAACTTTTAACTAACTTCAGTTTATCATCTGTATTCCAGTTCTTTACAAATTCTCTTCAGCTGACCTTCCTCACATACTTTGATTATTGTAGCAAAAATATGCACACCCTCTTTATACAACAATCTATTCTCGTTTTCACCCTCTTCTTCTACACTTCTAGATAATGTATCAACAACTACATTTTTCAGATCCTTTAATGTACTTAATATCATACTGGTGAATATATAAAACCCACCTAGTTAATCATGGATACTTAAAAATTTAAGTTTGTAAAACTGTCAAAAAATGGTTCAAATAGCTCTGGGCACTATGGGACTTAACATCTATGGTCATCAGTCCCCTAGAACTTAGATCTACTTAAACCTAACTAACCTAAGGACATCACACAACACCCAGCCATCACGAGGCAGAGAAAATCCCTGACCCCGCCAGGAATCGAACCCGGGAACCCGGGCGTGGGAAGCGAGAAAGCTACCGCACGACCACGAGATGTGGGCTAAAACTGTCAATGCCCTACGAACACTATACACAATCACTTTATACCCCAGCAAATAATGATGAAATTTTTGCAAACTAAATATAACAGCCAAAGCCTCTTGTTCTGAAATACAATAATTCCTTTCTAATTGCTGTTAAGATCTACTAGCGACAGCTATACTTTTGTGAACGTCTTTCTCTTCTTCCTTGTCCATTTGTAACAATTATACAGCAATTCTATACCAAAATGCGCTGGCCAGTGTGGCCGAGCCGTTATAGGCGCTTCAGTCGGGAACTGCGCGACCGCTACGGTCGCAGGTTCGAATCCTGCCTCGGGTATGGATGAGTGTGATGTCCTTAGGTTAGTTAGGTTTAAGTAGTTCTAAGTTCTAGGGGACTGATGACCTCAGATGTTAAGTCCCATAGCGCTCAGAGCCATTTGATTTATACCAACATGCGTCCGTCATTATACAAAAGGCTAAGTGAAGTCTGGATGGTGAAGTATTTCGCTGTTACCTAAGGCTTCCCTCAGTTCCTCGAATGCTGTTTGACACTCCACTGTCCACAAATTTTCTTTAACAGATTTCTCAAACATGGAGCATTAAACAACTGTCCTGGTACAAAACGGCGATAAAATTCGAATAGACCATACGCACCCTTCAATTATTTTCTATTCATGGGAGGTTTAAATTCGCTAATAGCCTCAGTTTTCTCCGAATCTGGAAGAATTCCTTCCCCGCTAAGGGGTATGCCCAAAACATTTTAATCCCCTTTTTACACATTCACTCTTATCCGACTTTAATTATTCCCCCTTTCTCGATCGCATCCAAAACCTTGTCTAATAACACACAATGTTCCTCCCAGGCTACAGTCGAAATCGAAACATTGACAACATAAACAGTTATTTTCCTCAGTTGTTCGTCGCCTAAAACGTTTTGAAATTGCTCTCACAAAAGCACAAACACTTACATTTAGTACAAATGATACAACCTCGTACTGGTAACATTACCTTCAAATAATAATGTTGTAAACTTCCTGGATTCCTTTACTAGTGGGAGATTCCAGTAGCCACATGTTATGTCCATTGAAGTCGAGAATGTAGACCCTATTGATTTTTGTAACAACTCATCGACGTTTTCAGGTTTGTCACTTTCTGTTATAATTATTTTTTATTGAAAGCCCTAGCATCCAACACAAGTATCACAGATCCATCTCTCTTAATAATCACAATTAATGGATTGTTGTACAGACTCACAGTTTTCTCAATGCATTTTCCTTCACAGTCGAATAACATTCATAGCCCCTTGCTAATTCTGGCTGCTCTGAGGAAACATTTTAAACTCTCCCTTCTGACTTTCATTTAATTAAGATATTTCTTCTACTTTCCCTTCTATCTTGTCCTGTAGATCCAACAACTCTTCTGTATCAAGCTCCATTTCCTCAGTGCCATGTTAATTATACCCTTATATATATTCTCATTTTCTGCAATACGTAATGGTAAACTTTCACTCGTCTCAGTGGTTAATTAAATTCTTCTCCCTAGAAAATTATATAATTACATTTCTTCCTTGTATTTCCAACATCATAGAATCCTCATTGAAATCTATCTTCCCTTTGTATTGACTGGAGAAGTCCACCACTATTAACGTGCCCACACTTAAGCCTTGAATTATCATGTAATTCATTTGCTACCACCCCCACCTGATTACTCAAATGATTCATGTTAGTTTCTAGTTCTTGCACAATGTCAGACACAGCTTTACATATTTTAAACAATTTATGCTCTCCTCATTGATTTTACTGTTCAAAATTGTATGCTCACTTTCACATACACCTATAACTGTAACTAACGCCCTAGTTGCTGAACATTTCCTTGAATCTGATCCTTACTTTGCTTGCTTCCATTAGCTACCCTTGTATAGTCTCTGTTAATTCCTTCCTTACATTGTCCGAGGATTTCTTACAGCCTTCCTCAATCTGAGAAATTATATCTTCGATCTTTTCATCAAAGGTCTTCAGTACCTTTTCCCACATTTTGTTTAGATCAAAAGCTTGTTTTTTTTTTACAGTTAGTATCAATTTCAACTTGAACCGTTTAAGTTCACCATAATAATTAATAGTACCATACTGCTGTTTAAGCACACCAGCTAAACAATTTACAGTGCTGGACTACTGATCAATTTTCCTATTAATATCTCGCTGAATAGTATCAGTCTGCTGATCCATTTGCTTATTAAAATTATCATTTTTTGTTCAGATTTAGTCAACTGTTTTTGTTTTACTTCTTTAATATCTTGCTTAAGATTCCTAGTTGAATTTTTATTTGTTTTACTGATGCTAAGCATTAATGTTGTTATCATCTCTTTCACACTTTCCTGTTCAGTTTACTTTACTTGCAACATATCAAGTTTGGCATCTGCCTCGTTTGTCTCATGTTCATTTACGTCACCCTAGCTCACGTCAAATAAATCAGAATCACTAAAATCATCCAGTCTATTATTAAAAGAGCTGGTACGCTCTCCCATAATTACACCTGTTAAAGCATTTTGTCCCTGTTTCCAACAGCTGTAGATAATAGTTGTAAATTAGGCACTGAAACACCATTAATTTCTAATTCACCCACATTTCTCTGCCCTGTAGTGCTTGTCTGACAGGCACTTCCATTAAACTGAATCACATCCTCTTCATTCACAACTACAGAATTATCACTCCCACACATTTTAAAAAGTAATTTCGTACAAACAAACAACAGATGAACTAAACTTAACTTATCTGTATTTGTCGACTGTAGTCTCGGCAGGCTGAAAGTGTGAATCCGTTCTCCACCTTGTGGGCTTTCAAATAGAAATTAAAGTGTGATGTGGTGGCCCTCAACTATGTACCCTCCGACTCAGAGTTGAAATATTAAAAGGTTTGGTTGGTTTTGTTGTCTAGGGGCTGGGATACATAGTTGCTGCATTAAAAGCCAAATACTGCCGAGTCTACAGTATACAATATGAATATGCACGTGTATCGAATGGTCGAAGGTTCCTATCACTTGGCAACTGCGAAGTTTGAATGTAACATTTATAAATGAAAGATTGCAATTAAATAAAATCTGCAGGTACTACTTTTAACGACGTAAAATGAGGAGTACAATAACAAAAGTACCTTTAAGAATGCCATTTATTACGGCAAACCTGTTACAACATAACAGGCATGCACGGTGGATACAAGCAGAAGCAGACACATACAAGATGATACCACAAATGCCTGAAGTGATAGTTTTGCAACATAAAGTCACCCAAGAAATTAATTCTACTCACAATTGGAAAGCCCCTGGAAAAGATAAAATAGCAAATTTCTGGCTAAAGAAGTTCACCTCAACACATTCACATCTAACTAAATTATTTAACAGTTACATTGCAGACCCATACACATTCCCTGATACACTTACACATGGAATAACTTATCTGAAACCTAAAGATCAAGCAGACACAGCAAATCCAACTAAATATCGCCCCATAACATGTCACAGCTGCAAAATACTAACACGAATTCTTTACAGACGAATGGAAAAACTAGTAGAAGCCAACCTCGGGGAAGATCAGTTTGGATTCCGTAGAAACACTGGAACACGTGAGGCAATACTGACCTTACGACTTATCTTAGAAGAAAGATTAAGAAAAGGCAAACCTACGTTTCTAGCATTTGTAGACTTAGAGAAAGCTTTTGACAATGTTGACTGGAATACTCTCTTTCAAATTCTAAAGGTGGCAGGGGTAAAATACAGGGAGCGAAAGGCTATTTCCAATTTGTACAGAAACCAGATGGCAGTTATAAGAGTCGAGGGACATGAAAGGGAAGCAGTGGTTGGGAAGGGAGTAAGACAGGGTTGTAGCCTGTCCCCAATGTTGTTCAATCTGTATATTGAGCAAGCAGTAAAGGAAACAAAAGAAAAATTAAAATTCATGGAGAAGAAATAAAAACTTTGAGGTTCGCCGATGACATTGTAATTCTGTCAGAGACAGCAAAGGACTTGGAAGAGCAGTTGAATGAAATGGACAGTGTCTTGAAAGGAGGATATAAGATGAACATCAACAAAAGCAAAACAAGGATAATGGAATGTAGTCTAATTAAGTCGGGTGATGCTGAGGGAATTAGATTAGGAAATGAGGCACTTAAAATAGTAAAGGAGTTTTGCTATTTGGGGAGCAAAATAACTGATGATGGTCAAAGTAGAGAGGATATAAAATGTATGCTGGCAATGGCAAGGAAAGCGTTTCTGAAGAAGAGAAATTTGTTAACATCCAGTATTGATTTAAGTGTCAGGAAGTCATTTCTGAAAGTATTTGTATGGAGTGTAGCCATCTATGGAAGTGAAACATGGACGATAAATAGTTTGGACAAGAAGAGAATAGAAGCTTTCGAATTGTGGTGCTACAGAAGAATGCTGAAGATTAGATGGGTAGATCACATAACTAATGAGGAAGTATTGAATAGGATTGGGGAGAAGAGAAGTTTGTGGCACAACTTGACCAGAAGAAGGGATCGGTTGGTAGGACATGTTCTGAGGCATCAAGGGATCACCAATTTAGTATTGGAGGGCAGCGTGGAGGGTAAAAATTGTAGGGGGAGACCAAGAGATGAATACACTAAGCAGATTCAGAAGGATGTAGGTTGCAGTAGGTACTGGGAGATGAAAAAGCTTGCACAGGATAGAGTAGCATGGAGAGCTGCATCAAACCAATCTCAGGACTGAAGACCACAACAACAACAACAACATGCCTACCAACAATATACAAAATATTAACTTCAGTCATTACACAGAAATTAATGACACATACAACACAGAACAAAATCATAAATGAAGAACAAAAAGGCTGTTGCTAAGGAGCATGAGGATGTAAAGAGGAACTGATAATAGATGCAGATGTGACATACCAAACTAAAACTAAACAAAGGTCGCTACACTACACATACATTGATTACCAAAAAGCTTTTAATAGTGTACCCCACTCATGGTTACTGCAAATATTGGAAATATACAAAGTAGATCCTAAATTGATACAATTCCTAAACATAGTAATGAAAAATTGGAAAACCACACATAATATCCAAACAAATTCAAATATTATCACATCACAGCCAATACAGATTAAGCGTGGAATATACAAAGGAGACTCATTGAGTCCTTTCTGGTTCTGCCTTGCTCTGAACTCACTATCCAACATCCTAAATAATACAAATTATGGATACAATATTACTGGAACATACCAACACAAAATCACACATTTGCTATACATGAATGATCTAAAACTACTGGCAGCAACAAATCAACAACTCAACCAATTACTAAAGATAACAGAAGTATTCAGCAATGATATAAATATGGCTTTTGGAACAGACAAATGTAGGAAAAACAGCAGACTCAAAGGATAGCACACTAAACAAGAAGATTAAATATTGGATAACCACAGCGACTGCATAGAAGCGATGGAAAAAACAGATGCCTATAAATATCTAGGATACAGACAAAAAATAGGAATAGATAATACAAATATTAAAGAAGAACTAAAAGAAAAATATAGACAAAGACTAATAAAAATACTGAAAACAGAATTGACAGCAAGAATCAAGACAAAAGCTATAAATACTTATGCTATACCAATATTGACCTACTCATTTGGAGTAGTGAAATGGAGTAACACAGAACTTGAAGCACTCAATACACTTACACGATCACAATGCCACAAATATAGAATACATCACATACATTCAGCAACAGAAAGATTCACATTAAGCAGAAAGAAAGGAGGAAGGGGATCTATCGACATAAAAATTCTACATTATGGACAGGTAGACAATTTAAGAAAATTCTTTATAGAACGAGCAGAAACTAGAAAAATACACAAAGCAATCACTCATATAATTACATTGGCTCCACCACTGCAATTTCATAACCATAAGCACTACTACAACCCTTTGGATCACGTAACATCAACAGATACGAAGAAAGTAAATTGGAAAAAGAAAACACTACATGGCAAGCTCCCGTATCATCTAACACAGCCACACATCGATCAAGACGCATCCAACACATGGCTAAGAAAGGGCAATATATACAGTGAGATGGAAGGATTAATGATTGCAATACAGGATCAAACAACAAACACCAGATATTACAGTAAGCATATTATTAAAGATGCCAATACCACAACAGATAAATGCAGACTTTGCAAACAACAAATAGAAACAGTAGATCACATCACAAGCGGATGTACAATACTAGCAAATACAGAATACCCCAGAAGACATGACAATGTAGCAAAAATAATACATCAACAGCTTGCCATACAACATAAACTAATAAAACACCATGTTCCCACATACAAGTATGCACCACAAAACGTACTGGAGAATGATGAATACAAATTATACTGGAATAGAACCATTATAACAGATAAAACAACACCACATAACAAACCTGACATAATACTCACCAATAAAAAGAAGAAATTAACACAACTAATCGAAATATCCATACCCAATACAACAAATACACAGAAGAAAACAGGAGAAAAAATTGAAAAATACATCTAACTGGCTGAGGAAGTGAAGGGCATGTGGCATCAGGATAAAGTTGACATTATACCAATTATACTATAAACTAAAGGAGTCACACCACACAATATCCACCAGTACATCATCGCAATACAGCTACATCCAAACGTTCATATACAACTACAGAAATCTGTAATTATTGATACATGTTCAATTACCCGAAAGTTCCTAAATGCAATGTAACATATACCATACAGTTAAAAGGAATTGACGCTTGATCAAGGTCCGCGTCACTTCCCATTTTTAACCAGACATAACATCTGAGAAAGGAAAGAAATAATAATAATAATTAAAACAGTAAAAACATAATAATAATAATGATAATAGTAATAATAAGATGCATAACTTATCTGACAAAACAAAGAATTGTTGTTGCGGAATTTTGTTATTTTGTACATAATTAAGTACAGTTTAGGGCAGTAGTGAAATAATGTGTAAGCTTTCTTGCTTTTCCATTTTTTCGGACAAATGTACAAGAACCTGAGCAGATGTATTAGTTCACGAATTTATTTTCGGGCTGAAAATCAGACTTTATTACACTGCACTGGCACAACAACTTGTGCTAACTGTACACTTTCCTTGTTAAATGTTCGCATGTAGTGACGCATACTTGATTTCGTCACTCCTTTAGTCAAAAGATCTGTTCTCGGAGCTGTGGTTCCTTTGCTACTACCTTTCCCTGGCAATTTGCTTTTATGTTCTCAGAATGAGATTTTCACTCTGCAGAGGAGTGTGGGCTGAAGCTTCCTGTCAGACTAGAGCTATGTGCTGGACCTAGATTCGAATTTGGTACCCTTTCATTTCGAGGGCAAGTGCTCTACTGACTGAGATACCCAAGCGTCCTCACAACTTTACTTTTCTATTAGCACTTAAAATAGATTCAACATCATTTATGCTTACACTGCCGGTTCCCGCACAAACTGCCGTTTGTGGAAATGATTAAACTCAATTAGTAATGTCTACCAACGTGGTCACCTGACGAGAATAAAAATGAGGTGCTGAGATCAAGCCACCGTCGGTCCCACATTTAAGTGAATATCTGAGAAACCAGCGAAGCAGCTTTTCGTGAATTTTCATGTATACGATGTTAGCCAACAGCAAAGATAAACCTGATTCATCATAAGATCAAGAGATTTCAGAAGCATGAATAAATGGTACAATCTCACAATCTATGGTGATGTGCTTTAGGTCCTTATGATTGTCACCGCCTCAAATGAAATACTGTGTGATAAAATGCATAACTTAATATTCTATAGAACTCATTCAGAAACCCACAAAATAGGTTTACTATACAACTTTAACATATACTGATGTTCGATCGCACTGATGTAAACTTCTAGTGGAGCGGCAAGGGCTACCTGTGCAGGTCGTAAACCATGCATGTTGTTTATCAAATCAGCATGTATTTGCCCCGTAAGGCAATTACGTCACGCGAGTTGCGCATGCGCAGAAGCTGCTTGAAACGAGCATAACTAAAGGTGTGCTCATGACCCTGATACCAAGTTTAACGGAGTCTTCAGGTGCAGCAGCACGGTAGATTTAAGGCCTTGTCTTTCAGATTACAGGATGTATGTTACGTTTAACAGCATTCAAAGAAAAATATCCAATAAATCCGCAAGGTGTCGAGAGTTAGGGTGTTCACATGCTCTTGTGCTCTTACACAGCAGCCGTCATTGGTCCACATACAGACTTAATTTCAGAACATGTGGCCACGATTTCGGTAAAGCCTCTCGGAATTCCTCAGTTTATATCTTCGTGTGGAAGCAGTTCACTGTATCTGGATATGATGAGTACTTCGCACAGATAGAAATTGTTTTTTATGTCTTCTTCATCTATCTCACATGATAAGGTTTCTATGGTTGTGGTGGCGATACCAGTGGAGTTGAATGTGACAGTACTCCCCCGCTGTGGCATAGCATGCCAGTAAGCTCTCCTTTCGGTTCCTTTCTTTTTCGCTTCAGCTTGTTGTATTCCCTCTTGTATTACTTATCGAAATTCTGCTACTCTCCTTCTCTTCCATGCGTGAGAACAGCGTAGTGATACTTCCGGCCGAAACAAACACATGAGGCCTGCCGTAAAGTTACACTATAAAAGAGCTTTATTAAAGATTTAGTCGAACTTATTTGACCAAACTACTTCACTGGAGCTATTGCACGATCGTAAATTTTTTCACCACAGTTGTTTGGTTATGGAAACCGAACAGTTAATCGTCTGTACAACAGCATATGCGGGTGGTGAGCGCGTTGCTTGAAAAGAAAGAGAAATGGAAACCGTAGTGGATCAAATCATGAACAGCGAGCAGAGTCGCTCGAAGTAGTCACTATTATTTGTTTCGTGATATACAGATCGACGACATGAAGCATAACGAAAATAATTTGAGAATGGGCAAACAAAAATTTCATTTTCCCCTCATGAAATTGGTCCTTCATATTTCCATGCACGATACTCATTTAAGAAATGCCATTTCTTAATTCGTCATAATCAATGTTTTTGGGAATCCTGAAACTCTGTCATTCACGATTTCAGTAATGAAACACTGCACTAGTTGTATATTTTTTAAATTATTAATATGATGCCTTTTGAAAATTTACTTTCATTATCCATAGGAAATATTTACATAGATGTTTTATGTGGTGTATGTATGTGTGTTGTTCTGCCTCTCTTGCCTTGCAGTTGTATTTTTATGGTTTACTGCAATCGGATAGACTTCTTTTCTCTGCTTTTCCGAACATCGCATAAAATACCTAGGTAAATACCTGTACTTGAACATGAGAATAAATTCTAGCAAAGCATCGTGCACATCGTGTTAAAACACATAACTGGTGCAATGTTTCATTACTCAAATCATGAATGGTATTTCTGCTAAAGGTCCTCTCATGATTGGGTTAAGTTTTTTAGCAACAGCCGAAAGCTGTTCTAGCTTCTCAAACAATAGTCAAAACCCACAGTCTACTGTTTTACGTATTATTCCAGACACATGTTAACCAATGTATAAATCACCTAAGGAGGAATTTATGAAGGTTAAGTAGGTTATTTAGTGTGGTGTCACCGCCAGACACCACACTTGCTAAGTGGTAGCCTTTAAATCGGCCGCGGTCCGTTAATATACGTCGGACCCACGTGTCGCCACTGTCAGTGATTGCAGACCGAGCGCCACCACACGGCAGGTCTAGAGAGACGTCCTAGCACTCGCCCCAGTTGTACAGCCGACTTTGCTAGAGATGGTTCACTGACAAATTACGCTCTCATTTGCCGAGACGATAATTAGCATAGCCTTCAGATACGTCATTTGCTACGACTTAGCAAGGCGCCATTATCAGTTGTTATTTAGCTTGTGATGCATGTAACGTCAGACCGATGTTCACCAATTATGGATCAAAGTTAAGTATTCCAGCAGCTACGTACTTTTCTTGATAGTATAATTACTTTACTGTTCCAGACCTCACGCCAGCCTGCGTGAGTTAAACGCGTGCCTTTCGGCTTCCTAAAAACCCCGTTAATTGGCTCCTGCCAATTCACAACATTTAGAGTACAAATAAATAAATTTATTTCACTTATGTACACTCTGAAAACACCTGGTTTTTCACATCCCCATGTCTTTCCACATCCTTTCTTTTTATATGTTAGCTTAACATCATCCACAGTGCAACAGCCTCGAATGTAACTGACTGCTACAGCTATTTCTTTACAAGAATCCAACCGCTTGTTACGGATTGCGTAATCAGGATGCTTTGTGTTAGCATGATTTTCGTACTTTGCAATGATCAGTGGTAACCATGCACCAAATATACTTCGTCATATTCTAACTTAAATGCACTAAAGCAAGCAAAGAAATATGTAAAAACGTCTTCGCACAAACTATTATAGAAGATCTCTGCTAAAAGCTTCCCTACTACACCGTCAAAGCTTTGACCAAAGGACTTTTATGAGTATTTATCGTTGGCCACGAACGCTACATTGCTGACGTCACACACACGTGCGCTCACGCCTGTATTCTTCGTTGGCCACGGGTTTCGGTATAACGGCGTCACAAGTAGTCTATATTATCTATAGTCCATGCAAGCACCCATCTCACCATAATCCAGAACGAATTCTCTTTAATGTGCCCATTTCATTATTACAACACATAGCATCCTCACAGCATCAGGCAGGATAAGAGAGTGTCCTGTAGTCCGCTGACCATCTGGCCACAGTGACTGATTGCGCCGCTTATCAACGTTCACGCGACTCGCTGATACGAAAGCTCAGAGCGAAAAATGAGCTACCTTGTAGTGACTATAGATTCTCTGAGGGAGACAAGTGTTTACCGAAGCGCGTTGAATTACAAGGCATGAAACGAGACTGACATCAGTTTTTCTATGTTGCATGAGTGCTTCAGCGTCTTGGCGTTTTAGGATGGTTTGTCTGTCTAGAAGTAACACAATCTTACTGTTCTTTGCTGCGTCCTGCGTTATGCTGCAGTAGCAAAATTACTCTGAAATTGACTGAACAACAGGGTTTAGCTGTCAATCCGAAGTGATAGGGCTATGAAATCTACACGATGCACTTTTGCACTTGGACGCCATGAACAATACGACTGCAGCTAACCGGCTTTATCACCGCAGGCAGGTAGCAATTGACTAACACACTCCACCGTCACGGCGACTGGTCTCGCATCACACTTTGTTACTTCCTTAAATGCAGCCGGGTTTGCTGCATTGTAGATAACAGACTGTGACACGGCATCAGTGGCATCTGCTCTCGGTCTTCGTGAAATTTGTGTGAAATCTTATGGGACTTGACTGCTAAGGTCATCAGTCCCTAGGCTTACACACTACTTAACCCAAATTATCCTAAGGACAAACACACACACACACCCATGCCCGAGGGAGGATTCGAACCTCCGCCGGGATCAGCTGCACAGTCCATGACTGCAGCGCCTCAGACCACTCGACTAATCCCGCGCTGCTCTCGCTGTTGGTCTTTCTTGCGTAAGGCAGCGACCTTCTCCTAATACAATCACTCTCCTTCTCGAAGGCACTCTTGTTGGTGGCAGAGCAGATGTTCCTGCTCTTCCACTTGGTGATTTTGCAGGTGGCACTGACATAGTAACTGTTGTAACAGAGCCCTCAACTGCTCTAAATTCGCGTCCGATGATGGTTCAAATGGTTCAAATGGCTCTGAGCACTATGGGACTTAACATCTATGGTCATCAGTCCCCTAGAACTTAGAACTACTTAAACCTGACTAACGTAAGGACAGCACACAACATCCAGTCATCACGAGGCAGAGAAAATCCCTGACCCCTCCGGGAATCGAACCCGGGAACCCGGGCGTGGGAAGCGAGAACGCTACCGCACGACCACATCCGATGATGGCGAACCATCTATGTTCATATCTTTTGGTTGTGGGAACCTGCGTCTCGTGGTTTCCGACCGCTTGTATTCTCATGAAATGTCCATGTTAGTACCGACGTTATCACGTGTGTGGTACAAATAAGCTTAGACCATGTTAAGAAACCCTAAGTATAGTGTTTTATTTGCATAACCATACAAAGAGTAGCGTTTGTAACTGTTGTCCGACCAAGTTACCAGTTAAGTCCAGACTGATATTCTTAGGGTAGGCAGTCTGTCATAGTGTCAGGTAAAGAAGTGCATCACACACACACACACACACACACACACACACACGCACACACACACACACACACTGTTGTGATAATTTAGAAATATCGTTAAGGTGCGGGTTCAGATGCTTTAATTTTTTTGGTGAGTTGTTAACAACATAGAAAATTTTGGCCGCAGACGGTACTTTTAGAATTCAGTGAGGTGGAGTGTCTACTTTGATTTTGTTTGGTGATCGTTCTCGAAGAACTCAGAATCTGTTCTCCAAATTTATTGAGCCTTGAGCAGTTTTATCTGGGCAATTGATACTCGTATAAAATCAGTATGGACTTCTGCTTTTTCGTCGATCGATCCACTTGAACACTGAATTTAGACACGCTTTCACACTTCGATTATTACTGCATTTCGTACCACCACTACCATTTCGAGTTTTAGTGTGACTGTGAGTAAATCGGACCATTCGTTTAAAATGCAAACCTTTCACTGTCGGCTACAGTTATTGGCAGTCTCCTGCCAATTTCCTAACAATTATCACTTAACCTCGTGTAAAACTGGAACATACAGCACTGTGTGCAGTCACCCCTGAGACAGACCGAAAAGGCGTACTCGAAATGAGACCACAAATTCGTTCCAGGCCACACGTATAGTTGTAGTAGGTCGCAGTCGTTGAGTTGTAAATGCCATTAAAGTACAGAACAGCAACGTGTGGGTTTCAAAACGCCACCAGTCTAAACTTACCGACCAGTCAGTCACACTCAAGAGTCATTTCGCCGCCGCGGGCATAACGCAGGATGCAAGGAGAAGCTGGGAGACAGAAAACCATCACCATTTCTGAGAGGCACCTCTGTCTGTTGGCGATTTCAGAAGTGCTAGACGAATTTTGAAAGATGTTTAGCTATCGTACTTCCCAGAAGGCATCAAACCTTTCTGTCAACGGCAAATGAACTTTGGTCGAAGAAGCTTACAGAATTTCAATGGTTGCAGCTCCGCTGGTGTTTATCACATTCGCTGCACCACATAAGGACTTTATGCCTAGTTGATCACACGAGCTAAGCTGTGGCTCTTGCGGTGCGTAGGGGTGGAGAAACCCACCTGCAGCCCACTGAGATACAAAACAGCACAGAATTGCACAGTACAGCACAGAACTGAAGACAGCGCTTCTCATGGAACCGGCAGTGCACGACTCTCGCCAATGCCAGACTGGGAGTAACGTTTCTACCACAGGCGCCAGATCACCGTGCTCCTTCTCGAGAAACATGAGTGGCAGCCTCTGTTGTCGTAAGTCGAGCCTGCCGGCAACAGAAACTCAGCCAACAACCACGGCGCCAGCAAGCTGCAGTTTAGAGTTGACACCAACTCTGATGCATGTTCATTCCCAAGCGCACTCCCGTGAGAGCGGATGCCGCGCAACAAAATACGAGGATAAGTCAATTATTATCCGCAAAGTAGTTATAAAATTTTATTGTAATCAAATAGGAAACTTACAAGAACATCATTTTTCTACATAGTTTCCTTGCATTTCAACGCACTTGGTGCATCGTTGTAAAAGCTTCCTGATGCCCTCGTAAAAGAACGTTCTCGGTTGAGCTGCGAGCCAGGAATGCACAGCTTCTTTCACTGCTTCGTCCGAGACAAATCGACGGCCCTTTAATGCCTATTTGAGTGGACCAAATAAGTGATAGTCAGAAGGGGCAAGATCGGGACTATATGGAGGATGATCCAGTACTTCATATTTGAGTTTCTGGACCGTTTCAGCAGTGCTTCGAATTGCAGGCTCTAGCCTGGCAGTAAGAATCTCACTGTAACGTACACTGTTTATTGTTGTGCCCCTTTGCCCGCACCACGTGCGTCCCAAAAAAACCGTAAGCATCAGTTTTCCTGCGGACGGTTGGGTCTTGAACCTTTTCCTGCACGGCGAATTTGGATGTCTCCATTCCATGGATCCATGTTTCGTCACCAGTAATGATCCTGTCTAAGAAGTTGCCCCCTCCGGTACCATAGCAATCCAGATGTCCAAGCGCGTTTGTTTATGTAACTGTGTGAGCTGTTTTGGGACCCATCTTGCGGAAACTTTATGAAACCCAAGGCTGATGATTTAGTAGACAGAACCGTGACTATTTGCAGTCGATGTGCCACATCGTCAATAGTTAATCGTCTGCATAAGAGTATCATTTCACGTGAACGCTCAATCGTTTCTTCATTTGTGGCGGTAAATGGTCGTCCGGCTCCTTCATCGTGCGTAAAATTTGCGCGACCATTTCGGAATTTTTCAATCCAGTCGTAGACACCCCGTTGTGGCAAAACACTGTTCCCGTACGGTACCGATAGTCTTCGATGAATTAGATCACTGAACGTTACTCTTCTTTGGTGTAAATAGACAGCGGAGCAACCATGATTAACAGCGCAGCAGCGTTAACGAAACTAGCCAGTAGCTTGAAAATTGCAAGGATATAACAACAAATAAACAAAGCATGCGTCATAAACGTAAAACGACAGTACTGCCAAAATAAACAAAAATATAACTAAATTGCGGATAATAATTGACTTACCATCGTAAAAGTAACTTTTCAGAAGTTCCACAAAATACTTAGGCTTTCCAGCGAAAACCAGCCGCAAGCGGTTCTCAGGGCACATGCCATCGGAAATATTATTTACAGTGTCCCTTTCTGTAGTCTCTAAACATAGTGCAAGCCTGTCTCCTCTGATATACTTCACGTAATGGACAAATCTTTCAGTCTCTACCCCCACCCCCCGCCTCGGAACTCTAAAATAATACTTACTCGTTAACTCATTCTTACATCTGCTGGAGAGATTTTGATGAAAAGTACTGACCAGATGCGGGAAGGATTCCCGCATTGAGCTTCTGTACAAACTTAATTATGTATATAGACAGTTCGTCCATTCCGGGACCGCGGGGTTTGAGGCGCCATGTCACGGAATGCGCGGCCCCTCCCGCCTCCTCCCTCGGGCATGGGTGTATGTGTCGTTGTTAGCATAAGTTAGTTTAAGTAGTGTGTTAGACTAGGGACTGATGTCTTTAGCAGTTTGGTCCCTTAGGAATTCACACACATTTGAAAATTTTCCATTCCGGGAATCAAGAATCACAAGCATTTTTGCCTGTTATCGAGGTAGATACTGGCGAGATATCTGTCCCAGGGATTCCGAGATTTTAGAGAATGTTTTAATTTCAGTAATATAAAATGTGACAGAAATGCATGTAGGAGGCAGGTGACTATTATTATTGTTATCAGTAGTTCTACATTCAAGCTGTCTGGGTCGCAATGGTAAAAGTCAAACTTCAGGCAAGAAATGACGTAATTGCTCATACGACGCGTTTCGGGATTTCTTCATCATCAGGTATCCACTGCACGTAATGTGGCGTTTTAGGTTATATGTGAAACAAACATCCGCATATGAGCAATAACGTCATTCCTTGCCTGATGTTTGACTTTTACCATAGCAACCCAGTCCGTCTGAATGAAGAACTACTGAGTGTTTTAATTTCGAGTTTGACGTCGGGTAACAAATAACAGAAGAAATATTTTCTCGTTTGATGTAATTACAGATTAACAAGTTTTGGCTTTTTTTGTTCACTTGCACTGTGAACCGTTGTTTCTTGCCAAATTTCATAATCCTAGGTCAACGGGAAGTACCCTATACTTTCTGATGACTGAGTTGGCGAGTATCAAAATATGCGACATGTATGGCCGTACCTTTTCATAGCATTGACTTAGAAGCTAACGTTTATTATATCGCCAAGGGCGCGGGATTAGCCGAGTGGTCTAGGGCGCTGCAGTCATGGACTGTGCGGCTGGTCCCGACGGAGGTTCGAGTCCTCCCTCGGGCATGGGTGTGTGTGTGTTTGTCCTTAGGATAATTTAGGTTAAGTAGTGTGTAAGCTTAGGGACTGATGACCTTAGCAGTTAAGTCCCATACGATTTCACACCCCATATCGCCAAGGGTCAGAGATCTTAGTATGTGACATAAATTTCAACTTGATATGCCTACCTGAGAAAAAATAATCTTAACAGACCGATCAACAGACAAGAGTCAGATAAGAAGTGTTATTTCGTCCATTATAAATAGCTTTGTGAAAGCCTACGACTGTGAAAAACAATGGACTTGTTTATGAATAACTTTTCTGCTACCAGTAACTATTTTGTTTTGTTCGCATTTCACACTATACGTTTCAAGTTGTTTTCGCTGTCTACTATGCCATTTTTACGTAATGTTTCTGATGTGTGATATTCTGCTTTGTTTTGTTGACTTTACTGCAATGTATAAAAAACGCGCTATTTTTATTAAGTTTTTACATGTAGTTAGTAACAAAATTTGGAAGAATTTGTACTTACTGCTTCCTTATGATCAATTTGTGCGGGGTCTCACACTTGCCAATCATCACACACAGTTTTCTGTGCCCAGTATACATCGAAATGTTTGTAGTAAACCGTCGACAGAGATAACGTTACAAGTCCTCCACAGATTATGATAGGCTTTTGTACAGAGGGTATTCGTCATTAAGGTAAAAAAAGAACGTCACAAACATGAAGCCTAGGTTCGTCATCTTATATAGCCGAGAACATTAGGTTCACTGCATTTATACCTCCATGATTCACCGCGGTGATACTTCCCATTGATGACATTCTGACGTGCCCGTGCTCGGTTTTGACCGTTGGGGATATCTGTTGACTTTCGTGGTCGTATCCCAAATGGCATCTGGTGCTTTGAGTTGTGAGGAGTCGTAGTTGTTTCATCAAAACTACCAGCTTGCGTCTTTTGCGGGTGCACTAATCGAGCCGATCACAATCTAAAGTTTAAAGGGATCACATATCATTCGTAAGTGGAGCCATTCAAGCAATATTTTCTTTTACATACATGAATTATGGTTGCACTCTTTAATATTATTCTTTCCTGTTTTCATCATAGCCTTCCAAATCCCAAACGCTCCATCTGAACCACACTGTAACAACGGTTTCGTCTCCGCACAATACACACGGCTGCGTGACCGCGCTGATTGTTGGTGCAGCATCTCATGCCCTAAATTCCATCCGCCCATAATTACTCGTTATTCACATTGCCTCCCTCTTTAAAAAAAATTAGTGCTAGAACAGCCGAAGAGATATATATATATATATATATATATATATATATATATATATATATATATATATATATCTTACTTTCTGAAAAAGGCTTTGAACAAAAACTTATGTGAACACTCTTTCCGTCGTGTCTGCGAGCTGCTTGACGTGTGAGTAGCAATCTATCCGCTTCATAGTATAGTTGTTCCCTCATGAAGTTTCTTGTAAATAATGTACAGCAATCCAACAGGAACAACGACGTACATAACTACAATACCAGGAAAACAAAATGACATTCATTATGCCACATTAAGGTTGTCTGTATCACAGACAGGGAGTCATAACGCTGCAGCCAAGAGTTTTGATCACTTACCAAGCGGTATAAAGTACCTGACAGATAGTGAAGTAAAATTTGAAACTTAACTGAAAACGATTCTCTTTGACAACTCCTCCTATTCCGCAGAAGACTGTTTATTATTGTACTGTGTAAGTGCCAATTGTTAGGAGATGCGAGGGATTAGCCGAGCGGTCTTAGGCGCTGCAGTCATGGTCTGTGCGGCTGGTCCCGGCGGAGGCTCGAGTCCTCCCTCGGGCATGGGTGTGTGTGTGTTTGTCCTTAGGATAATTTAGGTTAAGTAGTCTGTAAGCTTAGGGACTGATGACCTTAGCAGTTAAGTCCCATAAGATTTCACACACATTTGAACAATTGTTAGGGATTACTGACTAACATCTGTCGGTCTTCAAATAAAGAACAAAAACTAATAAATGATCAGAATTGAAGCATAGTTACAAAGGAATTAATGTTAATATAACAGACTGGTTCCACGTCATTACCATTTATCGTGCATTTCATATACGTGAGAGGAGAAATGCCTTTTGCACGCCTTTCTGGCCTGTCCACTCTTATTTTTGCCACCTTTGTCGTCGTTTTTATGATGGCTCTGTGGAAAAAGTCAAATAATTTCTTTTCCTGTAATGCAATGAGAACTGAGAATTATGCTCATCCTTGGGTGTGGGACTCTGGATGCTTTTTTCCAGTACTGTTAGCCTTCGTTTGGGTGGTCTATGGCAAAGGCAGGATACCTGCAGGGGCCAGTGAAGGTAGAAGCAGTCTCGGGCAGTCTTGTTATGATTTCTTTAGGATCTGCAGACAAATGCACCTGGCCCATCCCTCTGTGTGTCCGACCAGAGATGCAGTCTGGCCTATTGTACACACTGTGAAGCGACTGGGAAGGCGACGGCCCGGCGCCGGTGTAACCGCTTTACGTCAGTCTGATATCTTGGCCTAACATGGCTGACACCATCAGTAATATGTTCTGATCTTCCCAGAAGTGGACATTAGATGAGCCAGTGGACGGGACTCTCTGGCCCCAGCAGTTCGATGAACTTCCGGTGTTATGTGTGCAACAGTGGGCGAGAATATTTTTCCCATGCCACTGTAGCTGTAGGAAATCGATTGGGCTACTCATGATGATGCTCTGTAACGTCAGAGAGCCTCATTCTGAAACTGGCAGGACACGACCCCATTCGATGGGTATATGCCACTTGCCAGTTTAGTAGAGTTTTCGAAGGCACCTTTAATCTTACGACTGGCGAATGTTCTTGTGGCAGCTGTTAGCTGAGAATTATTGACAGTGATGGGGGTCGCGGATGGCTCAACTTGGAAAGTGTGAATAGGGTGCACTTTAGTGATGACTCTGGATCCGGTTCCGGTACAGCACAGGTGCAAGATCTCGTGTCATGTGGCCTTTTCTGTATCTCCTCCTGGACACACTTATTGTGAGTTAGCAAGTACACCGTCTCAGTCACCTGCAAAGACGTAATTCTTGTTGGGTGTCTTCTCACAAGTGGAGCATATCACAAGATTCTGTGGTGCAGATCTAAGCGGCTGCACCACCTGTTTACCGTTGGTTTACTGCTGAAGATGTTTGTGATAACGTATCATGGCTGCCTTGGCATTTCACGGACTTTGTAAAAGTTTTTGCACTGAAGTTCTCAGCAGCGCGTTTTGATGCCGCCAGTACCACCCAAATTTTATATTTTTTCTAATTAGTTCTCACTACCGATCGTCATTCTGTTAGCTAGTCGGGGTGTAGCTTTTCATGTGCAGTCTCAAGTACATGCCTAACTTCTTGTTCAATATTCCAGTAGTTGTGCCCTTACTTTGAGTATTAATTGTAATCTATAGTATATTTTCCTGTGTCCTTAACTTAATAAATCACTTTGTTACCCTTAAACTGTTTGTCATTCAGTTGCCAATGTCTAACTGCCACTTTCTCCAATATTGATTAATGACTACTAAAGAAACTAATTATTTATTTATGTAATTAAATTATTGTGTGTGTGCAACTCTTTGCAACTATCATATATGGGACCATTTCACTAATTGTTTTCGCATTTATTCATCCTTGCACTTTTAGCTGTTGTGATAGAAAGGGTGGGGGATGGGGGTAGGGGGTTGAGTGCATGACCAAGCCACATGCAGATTCTTTAGAACTAAAGTGTCCTCAAGACACTTCTTAATACCAACACCTCAAACATGACACATAGAATTAACTAACTAATTAACTATTGGTACATCACAAGGTATGATATAGATACATATACCTTGAAAACCTCAAAATGCAATTCAAATGTAAAATGAAGCAGATGTTCGAAGCAGATGTGCATTCCAATTGTGATATGTTTGGCTATTTCCGAATAGCTGAGAGTTACTAGCGAGAAATATTCCAGGGAAACAAGCAAATTCATGTAACTACTGCGAGAAAGGTAAGACAATCATAGTAGTAGGGCAAACTATGTTGTGGCACAGTTTGTTAGTGTGGGTTGCCTACATCAGGGGCAAGTATACATTCAGTGGCAAACCTATTGTTCTCTTTTGATTTATAAGTTCTTAATCTATTGTTCCTCTAAGAGGACTAAGACCTCCTGTGGATATTCCA
This sequence comes from Schistocerca piceifrons, assembly GCF_021461385.2. Classification (NCBI taxonomy): domain Eukaryota; kingdom Metazoa; phylum Arthropoda; class Insecta; order Orthoptera; family Acrididae; genus Schistocerca; species Schistocerca piceifrons. The sequence continues at coordinate 423,960,491 of NC_060141.1, forward strand.
GCCTTTTGATTGACAGGTCATGACCCCATGGGGATAATCTTTTATTTTGATTGACAGGCCCTTAACTTATTTTTCACTCACCCCTCCATCTCCGCCACCTCCTCCTTCACCTCCTCCTCCCCCATTCCTCTGGGAAATCCCCTCACCAATACAAGCTCATTCCTGATATTAATTTGTTTGAGTAATTAATTAAATCGATTAATTAATCAAATCCAACTTCTGGGAAATCCCCCAGCCCTCCCCCTCCCCTACCATACCGAAAAATGGTTGGAAGAAGACTTAGCTGATCGAGAATTTGGAGGGAAATCGATTGCAATGTATGGACTATTGTTTAAACAATTTACGCAATGTTGAAATATTGTTCATTTAAACAGTTTATGAGATAAAATATGATATGTGGATATTTAAACAATTGCAATGCTTTTGCACTCTGGGTGAGCAAGGAATACCACCACAAAGCACCCATCACATGGAATTACAATGTTAAAAATCTTTCAGTCATGAAGCATACGCCATCCACTGGCCCACACTGAATGCCACCCAAGCAGACTGACCGGAGTTGGGGTGCACTGGCAGCCCCTGCAAAACAAAGTGTCCATCACCGACCACACCACACACCGGTGTCCAGAGGTGTCCGCACAAGCCCTGCAACTGACAGACCAGATGTCACACTAATCCCCAAACAAAAGCAACCGAGAAATTCCTGTCAAAACGCATGCTCTCTCTCTATTTCTCCTCCTGTCGTGCCAGGCCTGTACGTGCCTTCGGTCGTGGTCAGACCGAACCACAAACAAAGCATTGTTTCACTGCAAATCCCTGCAGAATACCGACACATGTAAGTACTCCTTCCAAGGCAAATACCTGACTGAGAATGGATTCCACTATGGACTCCAAACCGCCCCTTCCTCCCTGGCGCACTTTCTTGTGTTGTATTTCACAAACTGCTTTGGGAGTTATTACATCTGGTGTTGCAGAATATTGTCAGATACACACCTTGAAGATATCACAGGAATTATATGTACCACTCTTCAGAGACAGAGAGAGCTTTGCAGATGATGCGAGAATATTTGAACAATTCTGAGGAATACCATCACTGCCACACTTGAACATGGACTCTAAAAAGATCGCGACACACTTGTGAAACCGCTCCGGAGACACTTGGCGCGCTTGTGTGGCAAATACTCTTGCCTTTGAGTATGAGGTGCTTCAGGAGCTACTAAATCCAACTGAATATGTCTTTAAATGCACTTTCAAAAAAATCGCAGCACAGTAGTTTGCTTCAATCTTATGATGTATACCACCACTGACTCTGAAACAAAATCACGGAACACTAGTGAAACCTCTGAGTGTTCCTCCACTACTCAGGAATATTTGCGTGCATAAACAAATTAGATAAAGTGTTTAATGCCTCAATACATTTGAAAATGTTGTTTCAAATCCACTCGCAAACAGAACACTGCACTGTCTTCCCAGGCGCACGTGGAACTGAAATACATTACTGCAAAATACACTTGAAAAAATATACATCACTAAAATAAATGACCGCAAATAGACTGTATCGAAACTCTGAAGACAATCCTGCATCGCATAAAAAGATATAGTTAAATACACTATAACTACACGAACCACGGTCGTGACTGTGGGACCAGCAAATCGCCGGCGCTTCTGTCAGCAGCTGCAGCTCCCCACCGATTGAAGTCCAGATTGGAAGCACAATCTTTCTGCCTGAATCCGCGAATGCGTGAAAACCGTAGCCAACCAGACAAGTACCAACTTGTCATGCGAACACAGACCATCTCAGGACACGAAATTCAAATTAAACAATAATTTATTCATACATATTCTTTATTTAATCAGTTTGCAGGAGGTGGAGTTCCCCAACTTGGGTAGACATCACGACTGCATCCTTGTTCTCCATGACATAATAACTGTAATCAAAAGGGAATGGAGTGAAGTGCAGTATAGTAGCCACCATTTGTGGTCTCCCTCGTGTGTGTCTATCGTCAGCGCGCCACCACAAAGATCAAAACAGTCCAATGTCCTAAAAATGTTCTAATTACAGATAACGATACTAAATACCACTGACCATGGACCAGATATCGGCCTTCTTTGATATCGCGGCCCGCAAACAAAGCATCAAGTGGTGGCATTCTGTCGATCGACAAATTCCAGACTCGCTTCCTGTCTCTGTTGCTCTCAAGAGGCCACTCCCTGCTTGTCTGTGTGAACCAACGTTTCCACACACGAACATGGAGGTTTTCATCTCTCCTCAGAATACTTTATTCCTATTGGGTAATGCTGGAGCCAAAAGGAAACCTGACGCAGTTCCAGTATGAAAAATAGAGTGAAATAATCCATTTGCACTACCCTGTCAAGTTAACTGTTTAACAATTTACAGGAGTCAAATAGATAACTTAAAACACTCACTTCTGCTTTACGATGATCCATCTTCATAATAAAACATGTTTTCAGTGTTTGAGTATGACATGCAAACATTATGCAAATCAAGTAATGAGATTTCTGTCACAAATAGATCATAGCGATAAACAGGTCTGAGGTCTTGTATGTGCCCTCGTCTACCGCAATGTTTCCACTAACCATATCTCATGAAAAAAAAAATCCTGACGATCAAACAAACTCACGATCACGAAGAGCGCCATCCTCAGTATAATTAGCATAGGGACGGCATCCTGGGACTTATTTTTTGTATACGTGGCATCTCCTGCAAGAGTGCCAAAATTGGATAAAAAGTCAATATTTTGAACAAAGATCGAAATAATCGACATTTTTAAAGGTAATTTGCAACACTACTACTATTTTCTCTCAGTACTACATACAGCTGCATATCAGTTTTCCCTCTCAGGCAAAAATTCAAACATCACATTACAGGCACATGAGAATGTAGCACGAAGTCACACCTTTTTTTTCCTTTACTGCATTTCGATTCCCCCCCCCCCCCCCCCCCCCCCTCCCGCAGAGGGAGGGTGCGGGCTGGCAGCAGCGTAATATACTGCTCTACAGCCTACAGAAAAGTTAAAAAACATGATGAGAATACAAACAAACAAGAAAAAAAGGCAATAAAACGGCGACATTATAAAAAACTGTAAAATGGCGGAAAGTTGTGGAATTTAAAATATAAAAACACTGCGGTGACGATGCGGATGAAAACACAAAATAAGTAGACAAGCACAATTAAAAAAAAAAACAAGGAGACAGTTTGGTTTCTGTTCGCAAGAGATAAAAACACAACTAGCGACAGTATGGCGCCTGTTCAGAATACTGACAGAGGATGCACAACACTGAACACTCGCTTAAAACAGCACTGTACATGTGACACGGTGGCAGATTGGGGGGGGGGGGGGAGGGGGGGAGGGGGGAACCCCGACCGATGAGGGGGAAAAGTCATACCCGGATCTTTCCATTTTTGATTTATCTCAATAATGTGTGAAACGAACCCATGAGAGAATTGTGTAACTACAGCACCAGACTAAGGAGTAATATACTATTATGACATACTCACTTGATTCTGGTAAAATCGTTTTTTCTGTGAATGGCAATAGAAATTGTCTGACAAACACTTTTGCAGAACCAAGTACTAACTCAACTACAGACGATTTGGCGGGAATACCCGATATAGAATGTAAATGACGCGTCTACCTACAGATAATAGCACTATCCAGCTACATTTTAGGCACTTCAGCGCTTCTGGTGGAGAGAAAACAAACTGCCAGGAGACATTCGTCTGGAATAAAGTGTGAGTGGCATAAAGTCACTCTCCTGGCACAAAGTCACCCCAGTTCACGATAATTTGTTCATGCACGTAAATATTCCGGGGTAGTGGAGGAAGACTTGAGAGGTTCCACAAGTGTGCCATGATATTTTTATAGTCAGTGGCGGTATATATCGAAAAATTGAAGCAAACTACTATGCAGCAATCTTTTTGAAATTGCATTTAGAGACATATTCAATTGGATTTATTTATTCCTAAAGCAGTTTGTACTCAGTGACAAGGGCATTTCCCAGAAAAGCGCGCGAAGTGTCTCAGGAGTGGTTCCACAAATGTGTCGCTATTTTTTTACAGTCCATGTTCAAGTGTGGCGGTGGTGATATTCCACAGAATTGTTTAAATGTTCTAGCATCATCTGCAAAGCTCTCTCTCTGTGCAGTGATACATTCAGTTCCTGTGACATCTTCAAATTGTGTGTCTGACAATACTCTGTGACACCAGATGTAATAACTCCTGAAGCAGTTTGTGAAATGTCAGGCATTTGCCTTGGAAGGCGTTCTCATGTTCGTCAGTATTCTGTAGGGGTTTACAGGGTAAACATTGGTTTGTTTGCAGTTCGGTCCAACCATTACTGATGGCATGTGCAGGCCCAGGAGGACAGGAGGAGAAATAGAGATAGAGCACATGTTTTGACAGGAAGTACTTGGGTGCTTTGGTTCGGGGATTAGTGTGACATCCGGTCTGCCAGTCGCCGGGCCCGTGCAGACATCTCTGGACACCAGTGCATGGCGCAGCCACTAATGGACACTTTGCTTTGCAATGGCTGCGAGTGCATCTCGACACGGGGCAGTCTGCTTGGGTGGCATTCTGTGCGAGCCAGATATTCTGTGCGGGCCAGAGGACGGTGCATGCTTCACGATCAAAAGATTTTTAACAGTGTAATTACGTGTGTTGTGTGCTTTGTGATCGTATTCCCTGCACGACCAGAGTGAAAAACCATCACAATTGTTTGAATACCCACATATCACATATTATCTTGTAAATTATTTAAATAAACAATATTTCACACATTGTCTAAATTGTTTAAACAATATTCTATACATTGCAGTTGATTTCCTTCCAAATGCCTGATGAACTAAGTCTTTTTCCCACCAATTTCTGGGAGGCTAGGGGAGGGGCAGGGCTGGTGACTACCCAGAAGGTGGATTTGATTAATTGATCGGTTTAATTAACTAATAAATTAATATCAGAAATGGCTTGTATTGGCGAGGGGATTTCCCAGAGGGATGGTGGAAGAGGAGGTGGATGGGGAGGAGTTGGATGGGGAGGAGGTGGAGGGGGAGGAAGTGGAGAGGGAGGAGGTGGAGGGGAGGTGTGGTGGAACAATAGGTTAAGGACCTGTCAATCAAAAGAGAACAATAGTTGCTCCTGAATGTATACTTGCCTCTGATGTAAACAACCCACACTAAAAAACTGTGCCACTACATAGTTTGCTCTACTACTAATCATTACTAAAAAGAATGACTTTTATACATATTAAAAGATATCAGTTTTATGGGGTCTAAGTGTTTGAGACCATTCCTTTAATAACATTTGTATTATTGCACAATGTTGGAACATGTTCAAAAATTATGTCGTTTTTTACCCTGTAAATGAAATGATTGTGTATCATTGTTGGCCAGGAAGCCCCAGCTGGGGAAGATAGGCTGCCAGGTTGCAAGTATTATTTATGGTGACACAACATTGGGCAAATTGCATGTAAATTGATATTATTGGTCACACACCGAATGATGCATTATAGGTAAGATTCCAAAGTAAAGTGAAACTAATGCACTGACAATCTAATAAAACAAGAATGCTAGTCTGCATAGAGGTATACCTCTATGTTTCTTTGACATTTCAGTAATCGTTCATTTTGTTGACATGTGCAAGATACATTAGCATGCCTTGCTTCTTTCCTCATGGCACACGTTTATTTGTTAGCAAAGAACACATAGGTAAGTTTTTTCAAACGGAAACATTAAATATTTTGGGCATATGAGTTGAAAGCTGAAAATGAAACGAACAAGGAGCAATACCAGTAAGCATACAAGCAATGGTTTCCGAGTTCCAGCTTCATTTCCTATCCATACAAATATAGTAAAAGTGGAATGACAGAAATAGTGATTACGAATCGATTGTAACCATTATTCCGCCAAAGTTTAGGGCTATTTAAGACCCCTTCAAAACAATGTACAGCGTAAGTGTATAGCGCCATCTCCCTTGTTTTTTTTACCTCCATGGAATTTGTCTTAACAATCTGGATCATAATTTACTTAAATCTGTTTTACAACATTGCTTACTTCTGTGTCTTACTATTTTTATTTAAGTAGGTACTATCAATATTTTGTCTTCATATTGTCGGTAATGTGAATTTATCTCCACTTCTTCCACTAAAAATCCATTTTATGTCTTTACATTTATTTGGTGGAGCCATTTGGCATTTTGTACTACTTTTCGAAATGGGTGTCCTGTGTTATTTATGTTTGTGGCTATTGTTGATGTTGTGTTTCTGTTGTGTGTGTAGGCTTAAATGTGTTCTGTATATCTGGTAATAAAATTTCGGCCTGTTTATCATAGGTGGAACACGGAGCATTCTTGGCATGTTACTTTATATATTGCAGAGTCTGAATATGGGTCATGATTACACTTTATATTATGCATTAGCTTTTGTTGTTGTTTATTGGATACTGAAAACGGAACTTTTACTTTGTGGTTTTCGAAAATATTTGTTGTCTTCTGTGAGATATACATTTGTTTTTGTCTTTTTCTTCTGACACATTTTTTCTTCTGATATAATTATATATCTACAGTTTCCGAATTTTTTCCTTTGGTTGCACTGTGAAACCCTCCTTCTTGCCGAATTTCATGATTCTAGGCCAACGGGAGATACTCTCTAAGTTTTTGATGAGTGAGTTTGCGAGTATTAAAATATGTGACATAAAAGAACATATCTTTTGGTTGCATTGACTTAGAAGCTTCATCGTCGGATCATAAACATATCGTAGACATCAGTACGTGGCATAAATTTCGACTTGACACGTCAACCCGTTCCTGAGATAAAGGGTTTTTGATAGTCAGCCAGCCAGCCAGCCAGAGAGATGGACAAAAAGGCGATCCTGTAAGGGTTCCGTTACTACTAACTGGGATACGGAACCATAATTATGCTATGCATTCCTCTCGAGGGACCCCTAACAGCGCGTAATTTGCTCGACAAGCCCACTCACCCTACGCTTGGCTAGAGGATAAATCACCTGATATACCATAAGATACAAACATTGAAGGGCGTCAATTTGATGCTTTCAGCAAACCATTAACACAAAAAATGCACATCTCCATACTTAACTAACGCAATTTCTTCCCTGCAATATCCTATCAATGGGATTGGGAAGCTTATTAAAGCAACGCCACACTCTCACACCACTGCCTTCTGCCACGGCCATGTGCTTTACTTTTACATTAACACCACCTTCCGATACTTACTGCAAATGCAAGTCAAGGTCTGGAGTTCCATCAGATTGCCTGCAATTTTTCTAGAACTGGAATTTGTTGCCTACGCGTATTAACCTGCAACAAATCTTTCACATGATTAGCCAAGTGGCTTAACTCAGCTTTAATATGCAGTACTTGCTTGCAGGAAAAGCAGTTGTCCTGCAAAAAACTCAATACTGGCATTAGAGGTATTTAGAGAGAGGTATTCAGAACACAGGTTAGCAACTGCAAAAAAAAAAAAAAAAAAAAAAAAGGTTCAAATGGCTCTGAGCACCATGGGACTTAACATCTGAGGTCATCAGTCCCCTAGAACTTAGAACTACTTAAACCTAACTAACCTAAAGACATCACACACATCCATGCCCGAGGCAGGATTCGAACCTGCGACCGTAGCAGTCGCGCGGTTCCGGACTGAAGCGCCTAGAAACGCTCAGCCACCGCGGCCGGCATTATCAGCTGCAAATACCTCTCTTATATGCTGATAAGTCAGCTCTACTAGGCAGTCGAAAGTGCCCTGGAACCTCTGAATTAGTTCTGTCAAGCTTCACCTCAGTGACTTGATCCCTTATTCGCAGTTTATGCTGGAGAAATTCTTTTTGTAAATGTGAGATGCCAATCACTTCTCAGGTAGCAATGCTTGACACTCGAATTAAGTTGTAACAGTTTATGCTAGAGAAATTATTTTTTTAAATGTGAGATGCCAATCGCTTCTTAGGTAGCAATGCTTGACAGTCAAATAACTTGTGTAACACAACACAAAGAACAGTCACAAACAATAAAACACAGCTAACCTAAGAGCCTCGGTTTGCCAAATTACTCTTGTATTTCTTATCATACAACCACGCTCTACTATCATTGATATGGTGATGGATATTTACCATGGTAGCAAATGCATGGAGCAGGGGAGTGGTAGGTTCTGGGCTTCAGGAGAGCGAGGTTTTAATAAAATAATTAGTTTTATAGTCCAGAAATCTCCACAAAGGAAATTTGCCACAACAATTTAAAACAAATATTCCAGTTAATTTTATACAACTGAAACTAAGCACTCGCAACCAAGCATCAACTGAAACTAAAAAAAAGGAAAGAAAAATCGTGACGATTGAGTTACAGTTTGAACTAATTAAACGAACTTATCAAGACAATTTTAAAAACAGTAAAAGGTTAAAATAACACACTTAAGTTACAGCAGGAAATACTTGGTTACGAGCAAGATTGACAGATAGGTGTCAAAAGAAATAAAAATTCATAATCAGCTCATCTGTAGCGAGGATACCGAATCAACCCATCAAATAAGCTTGGGTCTGTATAGGACGTACGTGTGCTTCACAAGTTACGAATCCCAATAGTGCCAACGGACGACTTCACTACATTACACAGAAACGAAAGTTACACACAAGCTTTACACCTGAATACATAAGAAAAATAACCACTAAATGGACAGTAAAACATGAAATTTTGCAGTGAACACATAGTGTGTTGTGGGGCGATCACTCTGTTGTACAAATAATTCAAAAGCCAAGATCGCTTAAACACTGTTTACTAGGTGACCGGTTTCAACACACTAAAGGTGCCATCATCGGATCAGTGAAGATATAACATGACAGGTTTGAGCGAGGGCTTACATGAGTTACACTACATACATTACTATTAGTACAGCACCACATACCTGAATGTAGCTTAACATGAATAAATCATCTGGATATAACGATACATGAGACAGACCAGCTGATATAAAATCATTGTCGCAGAAATAAAAATTAAAAAACAACTGCTCTCATGGTCATTCTATTCCATCAGATATGTGAAACCGAAGTCACCAGATAAAACTATTTGACACATGACCACAGCTTGACTAACAAGGGAACCTCCCCATCGCACCCCCCTCAGATTTAGTTATAATTTGGCACAGTGGATAGGCCTTGAAAAACTGAACACAGATCAATCGAGAAAACAGGAAGAAGTTGTGTGGAACTATGAAAAAATAAGCAAAATATACTAACTGAGTAGTCTATGTGCAACATAAGCAACATCAAGAATCATGGGAGCACAAGAGCGCCGTGGTCCCGTGGTTAGCGTGAACAGCGGCGGAGCGAGAGGTCCTTGGTTCAAGTCTTCCCTCAACTGAAAATTTTACTTTCTTTACTTTCGCAAATTATGATCTGTCCGTTCGTTCATTGACGTCTCTGTTCACTGTAGTAAGTTCAGTGTCTGTGTTTTGCCACCGCACCTCAAATCCGTGCGATTAGTAGACGAAAGGACGTGCCTCTCCAATGGGAACCGAAAACATTTGATCGCTAGGTCATAGGTCAACCGATTCCTCCACAGGAAAACACGTCTGATATATTCTACACGACACTGGTGACAGCATGTGCGTCACATGACAGGAATATGTTGTCGACCCACCTAACTTGGCGAATGGGTAAAAAGATTCTTCTACCTTGCCCGATTTAGGTTTTCTTGTGGATGTGATAATCACTTCCAAAAAATTGATGAAAACATAAGAGTGTGTCACATAAACTTCAACAAATGAATGCAACAGTTTCACAGTCGCACAGTTTTCTCTGTGCTCTGTCAAAACACATGTTTTTAAGGTTTTCAAATTTTTCCATGTGTAGACCGTCAAACCCTGCATATGTCCAAACAAATCTGAACATGTCCTGGAATTTTGCACAGCGAAGTTGATTATGTGTGAGTGCCTGAACTCTGATAATTGTCTGAAAATAAAAAATTTTTACCCGAGGGAACTCATGTAAGCCCTCCCTCAAAACTGTCATGTTATATGTTCACAGATCCGATGATGGCACCTTTAGTGTGTTGAAACCGGTCATCTAGTAAACAGTGTTTAAGCGATCTTGGCTTCTGAATTATTTATAAAACATGAAAAGCGCGCCAAGAATAATAACTAGTTAAACTGTGCTTGGCGGTACATTGCAATTAATAATCCAAAGACAGAAAAACACAAACAGGTTTCACCACAAGAATAACCACTTAAAACAATGTTCAGCGGAAATATTTTTAATATCGCCAAATTTCGGCAAGTGACAGTGCCATCAAAACTGGCACCCCATAGAACAAGACGCACTGCCTCAGATTAACAAATGAAAGGCCACCGTATCCAGCAGGATTGTGCTGCACAAATTACACGGTCGTAAACCACCATTGAATATGCAACAGCGACCTGCGACCTTCGCTGGCATGAATCTCCAATGCAAGCGGCGCGACACGCTGCCCGACGACAGCGCTCCGTAACACCATTCCTCATGGGGACTATACCCCTATAAACAGCGGTCACAACGCGTCCCCTGCGATGCGCCGTGCTTCTACACTCTCAGTCACCAGACATCGCGCTTCCTGTCGTGTAGCGTCTCTGATCAACAGTCGTCGTCGAGCACAACGAACTGGGTTGTAATAGTTAAGAAGTCTTTGAGTCACTTAGATAAATTAGACCCTGTTCCGTAGCCTCGTACCTTCATTGACAGCCTTCAGTATCGTAACGTATCAAACGCTTTTCTGAAGTGTAAAACTATGGAATTTGCCTGTGCTCTTCATCCGTAGTTTGCAGGATCTCATGTGAGAAAAGGAGCAAGCTGAGTTTCGCACAAGTGACGCTTTCTAAAGCCGTGCTGATTTATGAACAGGAGCTTATCAGTCTCAAGGATTTTTATTATATTCGAACTGAGAATACGTTCCAGAATTCTGTAACAAACTAATGTTAAGGATGTTGGTCTGTAATTTTGCCGGTCAGTACTTGTACTCTTCCGTAGGTCGTGGTCTCGCGGTAGCGTTCTCGCTTCCCGAGCACGGGGTCCCGGGTTCGGTTTTTCACTTGCCCCGAGATGACTGGGTACTGTTGTGTCGTCTTCATCATCATCATCATTCATCCCCGTTACGGTCGGAGGAAGGCAATGGCAAACCACCTCCATTAGGACCTTGCCTAGTAAGGCGGTGCGGGTCTCTCGCATCGTTCCCCTACGCTCTGTCAAGAAGCATGGGACTTCATTTCCATTCCATATACAGGAGTCACCTGCGTTTCTTCCAGTCGCTTGGGACTTCGTGCTGAGCGAGAGATTCGCTATAACTGCAAGCTAAGTAAGGGACCAATGCCGTGGGGTGCGTTCTCCCAACGTCTGGGAGACGCACAGTGGTGTTACTGCTGGATTTATCGTGTGTGAAGAACTCGTGAATAACTTGAGTTATGACTGGTACCGACTGAGATACCACACATGCCAGCTGTCTGTATGAACTGTCTGCATATTGCTGAGTTACTCCCGTGGCCTGCAAGTGCCTCAAGCTATCCTAGGTAGAACATGTGTACCACCAGCTCGGACTACAATAGCGTTGAAGTGAAAATATCCAGGACATTAAGAACCAGATAGAACAGTAGTGAGCTACACTATGTGATAAAAAGTATCCGGAAACCTGGCTGAAACTGACTTACAAGTTCGTGGCGCCCTCCATCGGTAATGCTGAAATTCAGTATGGGTTGCCTTGATAACAGCTTCCACTCTCGCAGGCATACGTTCAATCAGGTGCTGAAAGGTTTCTTGGGGAATGGCAATCCTTTCTTCACGGAGTGCTGCACTCAGGAAAGGTATCGATGTTGGTCGGTGAGGCCTGCCACGAAGTCGGCGTTCCCAAACATCCCAAATGTGTTCTATAGGATTTACATCAGGACTCTGTACAAGCCAGTCAATTGCACGGATGTTATTGTCGTGTAACCACTCCGCCACAGGCCGTGCATTAAGAACAGGTGCTCGATCTTGTTGAAAGATGCAGTCACAATCCCCGAATTGCTCTTCAACAGTGGGAAGCAAGAAGGTGCTTAAAATATCAATGTACGCCTGTGCCGTGATAGTGCCACGCAAAACAACAAGGGGTGAAAGCGCTCTCCATGAAAAACACGACGACACCATAACACCACCGCCTTCGAATGTTGGCACTACACACGCTGGCAGATGAAGTTCACCGGGCATATGCCATACACACACCGTGCCATCGGATCGCCTCATTGTGTACCGTGATTCGTCACTCCACACAATGTTTTTCGACTGTTCAAGCGTCCAATGTTTACGCTCCTTACATCTAGCGAGGCTTCGTTTGGCCTTTACTGGCGTGATGTGTAGCTTATGAGCAGCCGCTCGCCGCTGTGGCCGAGCGATTCTAGGCGCTTCAGTGTGGAACCGCCCGACCGCTAGTGTCGCAGGTTCGAATCCTGCCTCGGGGATGGATGTGTGTGATGCTTTTATGTTAGTTAGGTTTAAGAAGTTCTAAGTTCTAGTGGACTGATGACCTCATATGTTGAGCCCCATAGTGCTCAGAGCCATTTGAACCATTTGAGCAGCCGGTTGACCATGAAATCCAAGTTTTCTCACCTCCCGCCTAACTGTCATAGTGCTTGCAGTGGATCCTGATGCAGTTTGGAATGTCTGTGTGATGGTCTGGAGAGATGTCTACCTATTACGAATAACGACCATCTTCAACTGTCGGCATTCTCTGTCAGTCAACAGACGAGGTCGGCCAGTACGATTTTGTGCTGTACGTGTCCCTTCACGTTTCTATTTGACTATCACATCGGAAACAGTGGATATAGGAATGTTTAGGAGTGTTGAAATCTCGCGTACAGACGTGTGGTATGGAGTACCTGGCAGCAGGCGGGAGCACAATACGCCTAATATGAAAAGCGGATGTTTTTGGAGGTGTCCAAATACTTTTGATCACATAGTATAGCTTTCCTCTGCAGAGGACAGAACAGCTTCATGGAGACCTTCAAATGTTCAAATGTGTATGAAATCTTATGAGACTTAACTGCTAAGGTCATCAGTCCCTAAGCTTACACACTACTTAACCTAAATTATCCTAAGGACAAACACACTCCCCCACGCCCGAGGGAGGACTCGAACCTCCGCCGGGATCAGCCGCACAGACCATGACTGCAGCACCTTAAACCGCTCGGCTAATCCCGCGTGGCGGAGACCTTCCCAACCGAGTCGTTCGATGCAGCTTGGTCGGAGGGGGTGAAACATCATACTGATAAGTGGGCTCATAGTGCCCAGTTCTTTGTAAACTTGACTCCATTTTGCAATCCGTGAAATGTCATCACATACCTCTTCAAGCCGTGAAGTTTCATTTTGTTTCCTCCTCGCAGGCTTCGTGGTTCACGTTTTCCGATAGGCGTGAACAGTTAGGGGTGTACGAGAGGCACAATGTGACACTTTTGACGAGCGCGTGGCCGGCCACAGGGGGGAGACGAGCGGCGCGCCGACGACCTGCTGGAGTCGGCGGTGCAGCGCGCGCAGCGGGCGGGCGCCCACGCGGGCGTGCTGGCGGCGCTGGACGTGCGCGCCACGCTGGCGCAGCGGCGCGGCGACGCGGCGGAGGCCGAGAGCCTCGCCAAGTACGCCCTCGCCTTCGCGCTCTGCCGCCTGGGGCTGCCACGCGACCACCCGGAGGTGAGCCGGCAGTCCAGCACCAGGGGGCTGTGCTCCTCTCCTGTACTGACACTCGGAAATTTTTTACGTCTGTCACCCTAAAGCCGTCGGCACACGGACCGTGCATCCGAAAGCTGAGCATGCCGAGTTGCTGACGTCATAGCGTGGAATAGCACGTTCCGGAGTCTCCCTCTGAGCGTTGACCAATGAGATGGCACAACGCCACTTACGTCACACGCACGCCGTCTCCCTTCAGTACAGCGTTGTGAGGAGCCATATTGACATTCATTTCAAGCCTATATGTATATATGCCGTTTCTGAGCACCATCAAATTGAGAATCACTGAAAAACCTGTTGTTAACTGTGTGATTCGTTCCAACAAAATAATGAAAAACATCATATTCGTGGCAAAAGAATTATTGTAACTTGCGTATTATGAGAGGCACCGACACACTGGAGATCCAGCCAAAATGCATTGTTATTGGTACAACTTGTTATAATTAAATTTCAGTTAGTAACACAATTGCCGCGCGGGATTAGCCGAGCGGTCTAGGGCGCTAGAGTCATGGACTGTGCCGCCGATCCCGGCGGAGGTTCGAGTCCTCCCTCGGGCATGGGTGTGTGTGTTTATCCTTAGGATAATTTAGCTTACTTAGTGTGTAAGCTTAGGGACTGATGACCTTAGCAGTTAAGTCCCACAAGATTTCACACACATTTCTGAGTAACATAAATATCTACGATTAACGTTTTCAGCAAGGGCTAACACAATATGATTAAGTACAAGAACCGTGTTATTGGTTTAGTCTGATGAGTAGCTTCACTCTCCATGACCGTGTTCTTGGTTTAGAGTAATGGGTACCGTCACGGTCCAGTAATGAGTTCTTTGTTGGGGCTGTGGTGCGCGTCTTAATACTTCCAATTTTTTTTCCTGACATTTCGCGTTTTTATTAGGTTCTGAGACTTTATTATTAGTTAATATAAGTATATGCAATAATATTTGATGTTATGTAAATATAAGTTCGCCTTTTTTTGAGGGGTGATTTCGTTCGATTGGTTTAATCTGCAGGACTGCTTGCGCTACTTGTATAAATATATTTTGCTCCTTTTTCTTTTACGCTTCATAATTCACATGTTACAAAGATTCTGCTACTGGGTAGGAACAGTGATTAAGTAAGACAGACCTTGGAGTTTTACTAAAATGTGGGAATGATGAAAAAATGTTTATCTTATGCGGAGAAGTATTCCAAATTTATACCGCACTGTTTGTAATGGAACTTTTATAAGCCTGTGTCCTCACTGATTGGACCTGGTACGTTCCTTTTCGTGGACGATGGAGGATATGTGCGTTTTAATAGAGCTAACGTGGGAATTTTCGCGCGCCCGTTGAGTAAACTGTGTGATTTGCGAACTAGAAACATCCCTCAACTGCCACTGGAGTGCGTTGCGATCGCGTATACCACGCTGGAGCCGAAGTACCATATGCAGAAGTCGCTTCGTTCCTGAGCGTTCAGCAGCACGTTCAACTTGGCACGCTCAACGTTAACGTTCGACAGCACGATCCGTGTGCCGACGGCTTAAGGGTGATCACCCGCCCCTGCTGATGTCGTTTCATACAACCCGCATGTCTGTATATTCTACGTTTTTTTGATCTTCATTGAGTGGCCTTATTATGCCACCGGCTATCTGCATAAATACTCCACAAGCTACCATATGGTGCGTGGCGGAGGGTTGTACAGGTGCTGTTCCACCCGTAGACAGAGCAAGGGAAGAATAACTGTATGCCTCCATATGAGCCCCAATTTCTCGTATCTTATCTTCATTGTTCTCAAGCAAAATGTACAATCTTTGACATAAAACTCGACCGGCGGCCGGCCGCATCAGAGGCTAAGTCCGCGCCGATCGCGACATGGGACAAAAAAAACTGGCCAACTCGCTAATTCTCTAAGTCCGGTTATCTGCACAATCTGGCAACACTGTAGACTGCGGCACTTCCTGGAGGAAAACTTGTCCCATGATAGAGAAACACGAGGCTGATTACACCTGTGGTCTAGTGGATTGCCGGCACGGTAACTCAGCGTGTTCGCAGTCTGCCTTCGGCAGTGACACAGTGCGGACCGTGTTGCCTGCCGGCCGCGCTGTGGTGCGCGCGCCTGTTTGTTTACGCCGGAGCAGCTTCGCGTGTGCGGTATTGTGAGTCTAGAACGAGATGGCACACTCGTACAGAAAAACGACTTTGAAGTTCAGTTTTGTGAGCGACTATACACGACCAAAGGCACACGAGATTGAACGTTTCTTCAGAGAAGAGGTAAAAATCGATCCACAGGAAATCGTGGGAATCAATTTATCGCTCGTTTCAAGCGTCGTCTATGTCAAGCTTGTTGACGAGGCTGCTTGCGAAAGACTTCTACAACCATCACCGAACGGGTATCGTTTCTGTCATGCCGACGGGAATGTTGGTGCGGTTACAGTCGATCACGTGGGAATGGGGATCCGCACTATACGAGTCTTCGAACTTCCGTTTGAGGTCCCGCCTGAACTTGTTACCGACGCCTTTCGACCATACGGTACAGTTCTATCCCATGTGGCCGAAAAATGGACGAGTTTTACCACGTACCCGGTTTTAAATGGGGTGAGACAAATACAGATAGAACTGCGCAAGCACGTCCCCTCTTATTTGTACATAGGAGGTTGTCGAGCGATTATAATCTATGATGGGCAACCTCGCACTTGCTCGGGGTGCGGGAAAGAAGGTCACGTCCGCTCGGAATGCCTCCAGCGACGTTTAGTGCAAACTCCACGGGATGACGTTCAGGCGCCACAACCGACGACTGTCTTACCGTTGACCTTTGTGGAAGCCCTGAGAGGCGACGTGAGGGAGACTTCCGATGGGCACCAGCAGCTGCCACCTATAGAGAACATGGACACCAACGGACTGGAACTCCGACCACCGGTTCCACCACAGCAGACACAGGACACCGCACAAGAGATGCAGCTGACGGCCGCTCCATGCTCATCCGTGGTGGCTGCCAGTGCTTCCACCGAGAGCGTGATAGGCCAGGCCCAAGACGGAGGATACGCAACCCCAACAGCCGATGCGGAAGCAAGGCAACGGAAACAGCGTTCGCCGAAGAGAAGAAAGAAGCGTCGACTGACTTCTGCTGACGATAGCCATAGTCCCGAGGGGACAGTGGACGACAACGACAGTATCGACCTGAGACCAGTGGATTCAACAGATACCGAGATGACGATGCAGGAACTACACAGCGACGATAACTTGAACTCTCCTTCTGGTGACCGGAAGGCGGAAGTGGAGATGACAACTGTCCAACATCAGAGCGATGACAACGTTACCTTCCATCCTTCGACCAGTTCCGGAAATATGCTGGGGGACTGGGCGCAAGAAATGGACCAACAGGAACAGGATGAAAATAAGAAGGCGACGATTGAGGACAGTCCTGGCCAGAGGCTGGGAGGGGTCGGGAAATGTTGACCAACTTAGTGTGTTGAGGAGCGCCGGGGGTGCAGATGGACGCTTAATGACACCGCCCTACAACTGATGAACACAAGCCAGGCGTACCGCATTGCCACGATAAACATTAATGGCATACGGACACCGCTTAAAATTCAAATGCTGAAAGATATGTTACGCGCTGCGGACGTGGATATTGTACTCCTACAAGAAGTGCGTTTCACATCGCCGCCAGAGTTCTACGGTTACGAGGCACATTATTCAGTGCACGATGAAAGTGGATGCGGTGTGGCGATTCTCACCCGGGAAGGAATAGGAGTAGAGGACGTCTTGTCTCTCCCTTCGGCACGCGGCATAACGATCACTGTCGACGGCGTTCGTTTCATCAATTTATACGCACCATCTGGCTCCACAAAACGACGAGAAAGGGCGACTTTTTTACACCGAAGAGATAGCACCGTTGTTCGCTGGACGCTTTGATAACTATACAGTGGGCGGCGACTTTAATTGTGTCGTCGACGAAAAGGACCAAGTACCTCATTATGTGCCATGCATGGAACTGCGTGCGTTGATTACCGAAATGGCGCTTCTGGATACCTGGGAACTGCAGCATGGTGACAGACCGGGTTATACGTTTGTCACGGGACACTCGGCGAGTAGACTTGATAGAGTGTACGTGACACGAGCTCTACGGACGACGATACTGGATGCCGAAATCTGGCCAGCAGCTTTTACGGATCATATGGCGTACGTCTGTACGATTTCACTAACGCGTCAGAAGATATGGCGGAGTAAAGGTCACTGGAAAATGAATTGTGCACTTTTACGTGACACTGAATGTCACCGGTCGATAGAGGCGGCCTGGGAGACCTGCGTTCGCCGCCAACGAGCATACACCTCGGTTCTCCAGTGGTGGATTAAATGCGCAAAACCAACGTTACGGAGAACGTTGATACGATACGGGCAGGACAAATCGCAGTGGAACCGCACAACGGCTGATTTTTATTTTACAGCCCTGAGGGAGCTGATGACCCAACAACCATCGCCGGAAAGGCACACGGCCATGCGCAGGATAAAAGCCAAGTTATTACAGCTGACGAGACTAAGAATGGAAGGTATAATGGTCCGGGCGAGATTGGCGGACACAGTTGCTGCCGAAACCCCCTCCATGCACCACGTGGTACGTGAACGCCAACGACGACGCAGGACATTGATCAGGGAACTAATCTCTGAAACTGGCCAGCAAGTTGTGCACCAGCGTGATATTGCGCATGTGTTTACCGACTATTTCCGCCAGTTATATGGACCTGTACATGTGAACCACGAGACACTATATGATGTCATCTCGGAAATGCCAGATAGAGGACCAACACTGGATGCAGAGACTTTCATCACAGCGATAACAGAGGACGAGCTGACAGACGCAATTGCCAGGGGGGCTCCGAACAAGTCCCCAGGACAGGACGGCTTCCCAATTGAATTTTACCGCGCCTTTGCGTACCTCATGGGACGGACCTGGATTCAGATGTACAATGAACTCCTGTTACCGCAGACTGAGATACCTGCCGAATTCACAGAGGGTATCATCATCCCAATACCCAAACCACGCGGTGGCAGAAATCCAGGAGATTATAGACCACTCACTCTCTTGAACTGCGACTATAAGATTTTCGCGCGCATCCTTGGGGCTCGCCTGCGGTCTTCACTTTCTGATAGACTCCTCATAGATCAAACTTGCCTCGGCGGTAAGAGCAACGTACATACGGCGCTCAGTGACTACCGAGATATCATCGCATTAGCAGCGGCATGCCGAGTGCGTGGGGCACTCGTCGCTATTGACTTCGATCATGCGTTCGACAGAGTGGATCATACCTTTTTGCATGCGGTGATGGGCAGATTGGGAATCCCACAGGCCTTCATCCTAGTGATCATGCGACTGTTACACGGCGTACGATCAAAGGTCTCGGTGAATGGGCGGGGCACTGACTACATTGTTACTTCAAGGTCAGTTCGTCAAGGTTGCCCCCTTTCGATATTTTTGTATGCAATGGCTTTGGAACCCTGTCTATATGGTCTCCGAAGACGGTTGGAGGGAGTGCCGTTGCCACAACTGACCTTTCATTGCCGCGCTTATGCTGACGATGTGATGCTGGTGGCACGGACTGGCGAAGAAGTACGTACGGCGTTGGCATGGATACAGCGATACGGGATGGCGGCAGGAAGCGTGCTTAATCTACAAAAATCACGCTGCATGAATGTCGGTCGAGGATTACAACCGGGGGAGAAAGGCCCGCTCGTCTTAGTTAAGACCATAAAATGCCTAGGTATTACGTTCCACACGGATGTGCAGCGGACAGCAGTGGATAACTACCGACGCATATTGAAGCTGATGCGGACAATGGTGCTGTTACAGAAATTAAGAGCGTTGGATATGATTCAGAGGGTGACCTATGTTAACGTATACCTAGCACCGAGACTCACTCACGTAGCGCATGTTCTGCCTTTAACGCGCACAATGGAATCACGGATACAAGCAACTTTCGGAACCTACGTGAGTGTGGGACACCTGTTTAAGATCCGATACACAACGCTTACGCTACCACCTGGAGAGGGTGGACTTGGTCTAGTGAACGTATATGAAAAGGCACGGGCGTTATTCGTCAGTACGATTTTCCGACAGTGGCGTGGTCAATTTCGCAATATCTCGGGTGCGTTGGCCGATGTACTAGCGCCCACTTCAATGCTGCCCCCAGTCAATGTGGGCCATATTTCACCGAAGCTGTCACATTTCAAGTCTTTTTTTTTTTTTTTTTGGAGCTTAGCTATGTCAGAGATTCCTTCCCAACAACACGACTACCGACGACGCGAGACGTATACCAACTCTTACTGCGCCGGTGCCCCAGGAATACCCCGGAAAAGAAGTACCCAGACAAGAACTGGCGACATATATGGCGCGTTATACGGAACGTTTACCTCCCAACGTCGGTACGCTCAACATGGTATGTGGTGATAAATAGGAAGTTCGCAACGAATCAACGGCGGCACGCGATTCATTTGGCAGACACTCCACTATGTTTAGGCTGCGCAACAGTGGACACTGATGAACATCGTTCAGCATGTAGTGGGACGGCTCCAGTGTGGCACTTGGCACAACAGATATTGGCGTTCCTGTTACGCGCCGCCCCTCACACAATTTCATCAGACACACTTTTTTTTCCCCCAAGAATCTTATTTCCCGGTCCAAAAAACCAATGCAGTGACATGGGTGCGGGGAATGGTGGTGGGCTACGTGTATAACGAATCGGAAAAGGACAAAACTGATTTTTGGCATTTTCTCCTGGATGGACACACGAAGCTGCAACAGCATAAGAAATATAGGCAAGACTTCGCTAATTACTTGCGACTTACATTTACCGACCCGCCGGCCAGATGGGGTGTGACGGGTGAGAGATGAGATAGACGAAGAAGCCGAGATAGACATCGATCACACTTACGGACCCTTAGTTAATTTCGAGAAGACGACCCAGTCTTACACCAACGTCTGGAGAACGAGTCGACAGATGGCTCTCTTGCTCTATCGAACGTCAGGTCGTGAGCAGGTGTCGCCTCCGACACGAATTTCATTTCATTGCTACAGGAGCATGTTTCTTTTGTATTTGTACTATCCGCAATGTCTTCATGTCTTTCATTTGGGCATTTTCAGTTTTATTCATTTCGTTAATTCATTAATTTTCTAATTAGCCACTATTTGTCAACATATGGACTTTGTAGACACTATTTATGCGATAGTACAACAACATGTATGTCAGCAAAGGTGGTAAGCCTGACATTGCATACAAAAAAAAAAAGTTGGTAGAGCACTTTTTTTTTTTTTAAAAAAAAGCGTGTCGGTCAGAGGGTTAGTTGCCCTCTGTAATAAAAAAAACTGAGATAATGGATCAACTACGAACTGAAACGGGTGTCTTGCGACGTCCGCACCGAGCAGATACAACTAACGAAAACGAACAAAATGAGACCACAAAAAAAAGTGGTAGCGTGCGTTGTTTCTGTTCATAATGTCAGTGGGTAGAGAGCAGCTGGCATAAAATATTTTTAAAGCCTCTTCTGTCTGAATGCTGAAGACGTGAATGTAATGGTAGCGCAGATTCAATCTATTTCGCTTTCTGACACACCGATATCAAAATTTTATCCAGTAACGATTTTGCGGCAGATTTCCTGCAGATTGTCCTCCTCCGGACGCCGTATGCGGCAAAGCTCCGGGATCCATTTGCTGGCTACTGGCAGCGGCCGTGGCGACAGCAGCGGCGCTGCGCTTCCCCGTTCTTTACCGAAAGCGCCTGCTACCGCTCATCGCTTTTGATGATTTAAAACGCTTTTTTATCAAATGTTGCTCCACAGAAAATTTCTACAATTTCCAATCACGCTCAAAAGCAACGGAGACAGACGCCCTGATTAGTAGGCGGGTATTATATTACATTAATCAACAAGAGCAGAGTATGGCCCGAAAATAATTTTATAGACTGTTACGAAATTAAACCACCTCACTACATTCGATGAATTTACAAATGCTTCATACCTCGTTTCTTTTCCTTTGAAACTCAATTATTTGTGCAACTTTTGGTCAATGTTTGGATGTTTTCGTCAAGCCAGAGTGAGCGTCTGTGGTGTAAAGTGTATTACAGTTCTTTTTTCATTCCTTATGGGAAGTCTATGCGATAGACTGTGTGAATACCTTGCAATGCATGCTCTGTAGCAGTGCAGGAACACTGCACATTTGGAGTTCCATGTATGGGTTCATGAAGTATTTATTGTTGATCGGAAGTGATAGTTAAGGTCATCAGATCTAAACCAGAAAAATTTGTCGTTTTGAAGGTTTCACAGAACGGAAAGGAATTCCTAACGCCGGTGTTACGAAACGTCTACAGTTAAATGCTGTTGCAAAAATTTAGAAGAAGGGAACTATATTAATCAACATGTGCACTTCATAAACAACCTTCTGACATGTTAGACCTATATGACGAACAAAGCTCAAATTTATATCGTTGACAGTCGGTTTGAATCTTTTCAGGACCTATTTTACAGTGAAGCAAAGCAGACATCCATCATATTAAGTTAATTTACTAAGTCGAAATCGGACGAAGATTGATGTTTAAAGGCATTCTTCAGATTTCGCATAAGGAATTTTTAATAGCAGTTTGCAACTCCATTAATTAAAATGGAAAATAAAAGGTTGTAGTCAGCGGCTTCTACCGTGATTCGAACTGCTATGTCATATAGTACGAGCACTGCAACGCACAAGGGAACCTCTGAGCTAACGACACACTGGCGGCAAGAGGTGGACTATAGTCACTGCGATGTTGCCTGAGCCTCAAAACGCAACCTTAAACACACAAACAGAGGAGGAGGAGATTACTGTTTTAACGTCCCGTCGACAACGATGTCATTAGAGACGGAGCACAAGCTCGGATTAGGGAAGGATGGGGAAGGAAATCGGCCGTGCCCTTCCTAAGGAACCATCCCGGCATTTGCCTGAAACGATTTAGGGAAATCACTGAAAACCTAAATCAGGATGGCCGGGCGCGGGATTGCACCGTCGTCCTCCCGAATGCACACACAAACAGGTGTTACTTATGTGAAGATCGCCGTTCTTGGAGTCCAGAAATGAAATATACTTTCTAATTGTGTTACCTTACAGTGGACTATATCGTACGAGTCTTCGATGTGGAAAACGAATGTCAAGTGAATTTAGCGAGGTAATGCCGGCCTACACCCGGAAGTAAATGCACTATCAGAGTGTTGACAAATGCTTGCTACGACGCTGCCATTTCTCGGCTCTCTGACGAGGCAGCTCCTCAGCGAAATGCTTGCCGTGATTCTCCGATACGGTTCTTCAGAGTGGAGACGCGCGCGCACGTTTGGTTTTTATGCGGCGTTCTCCCCTGATGGCTTCTGACGTCGGCTTGTGGGCTATGTATACATTTGAGACATTCAATTATCATTAATCCAGAATGATACAAGTTTCAGCTTCCGGCGTGGAAGAAGGCTGTTGACGCCGACATCATATCATTCAACGTAGGGAAAGCAAAATGGATCATTCAATGTTTCTCATTCAACATAAAGCATGTGAGATAATTTTCCGTAACGTTCATAATCATCTAAAAATACAAACGAAGTAAGAATACATCGGAAGCTTATTCGAATTGAATATAATGTAAGATACCAAACGCTTTGCACCTCGATGTCGAATTTGTCTACTGCAATCTTTTGCAGCATACACATAGAATGTCATGATTAACACGAGAATGAAGAAATATGTCGGTAAGGATGGAAGCAAGAAGAGACGCAGTCAACAAATATTCGATTCCTCATGGCATTCATTTCATTTGAGACGTAAGAAGAGGTAAAGCGGGAATTTACTTTCGTTAACACGAAAGATATGCCGCACATATTGATAACGAGGAAGTCTGCGTCTTCATACGTTTCCTCCTTGAAATTTGTATGCTCTATTATATACTAAGTAGCCAGATCATTGTTTCAGTATTGTTACCCTCTTGTTTGATCCCGTAACGATGAACAGATTCCAAATGCATGTCTCTGTATGAAAGTAGCTGTTCGAACCCTTCCTGGGTTGTTTTTTGTGTTTTATTGCTTGAAATAGTCCGCCCCCGGTAGCTAAGTGGTCAGTGCGACAGACTGTCAATCCTAAGGGCCCGGGTTCGATTCCCGGCTGGGTCGGAGATTTTCTCCGCTCAGGGACTGGGTGTTGTGTTGTCCTAATGATCATCATTTCATCCTCATCGACGCGCAAGTCGCCGAAGTGGCGTCAAATCGAAAGACTTGCACCAGACGAGCGGTCTACCCAACGGGAGGCCCTCGTCACACGACATTTCATTACTTGGAATTCCTGAAGCTGACCACTGTGCCTTCCCCCCTCGTGGGTTAGGTCTCAAAACTAATCCACTTTTTATCCAATGGCATAATTTATTCAGACAGCATCAGCACAAGACTATCAAACAAAGCCTACCATTTACAGTTGCAACACTCTAACCAGCACTGACCGAAGTGTAATCCACGGTCATGGTCCGAAATTAGCAGCTGTCTGCTACTGTGGCAAAGTCCGTACTACACTTTCGATTCCGCAGCACCATTTTATCTGGTAACACTGTATAGTTGCAGAGTTATGCCAGCATGCCTGTCCTCACACTGTCAACTTTATGTATCTCACTTCTCCTGTAGCGTATGTCACGAGAAGCCGAAGTAAATGAGTGTATTCTGCATGACGTAACATTCAGTATTCCCTTCTTTCATAGCCACTCTTCATGTGCATCGATACCAAATAGGAATGTGAAAACTCTTGCGAGTGAGAGAATGACAATAACAATCGTAACAAGAACAAGCAAATAATGAATAATGTTTATTCCAACGCAGAACGAGAATGGCTTTAAATATAAAAACCTATATCTATATCTATATCCATATCTATTGATCTTTGAGTTGGCACAATGCAAATATATTCTTAGCATTTAGTTACTGAATTTAGTTCTAGATGTTTGCAGAGAAAAGGAAAAGTCGGTACTTCTCGCTAGTGTAATGCGCTAGTGTAATACAATGTGAACCAGCAGCTACCCTTTCCTTAGAACACGACTCAAGCAGGTCCTACAGTAAGTACCAAGGCACTGTTGCATTCTGTTCCCTGACATTGCTCTGATGACGGTTAATGCAGATAGTTCCGATTCTGAAATACAAAACTTATTGCAGGTTAGTTCCTAGGATAGTAACATTAAATTTGCGTTGTAGACGGCACATGAACGTGACGACTATCCATATTACTCATCAATATAAAAAGACAATATTATGGGAATTTAGCAGGATTACTCAACATGAATTCTGAAATTGGGCGACTGACCGCACAGGTGCTAAACGTCGTCAAGAGTATACGTTGTACTAATCGCATTAGGAATATGAAGATCGTCTTCGACAGCTCGCAACTTTCACATTGCTATCTCCACCCTACTCCAGACAGCCCTCGGTGGAGTTGCACTACGTTGCCGATGTAATGGAAGGCCTTCAAACCGACAACAGACCACATATTGAAAAATACAAGCGAATTCTCTTGCAGCGTAAGCTTATCGTAACTAATCTAAAAATTATTGGAGAGGAACATTGTCCTATGCAAAAAAAAGTAAAATGTTACACACTGTTGACGTCAAACGGACATTATCTATGTCCTGTCTTGTGTCCTACTCATCTATAATATCAAGTGTACTATCAAAATGATTATATATAATGGATAATAATGTAATGCATTGATACCAGATGGTGGGTTCACAACAGTATTGATGCGAAAATAAAACAGAAGTTTTCAAAAGTGCAGTTGTGCATTTTCGTACGTTTTCACCTCGAGATGTACAGTCGTGCTCAAAAGTATCCGAACGACCTGAATTGCATTTCGCCTGATTCGCATGCTACCGGCATAACGCAGCTGTCTAGCAGGTCCTCTAATCGCCCCCTGGTACAGTCGTTTGACTATTGAAAATGGTTCCAATAAGTCACCACTAGAAAACACTGCTCTGTATCGCAATAACTCAAGATGTAAAGTAATGCCACGATACTACAAATATCAGGGAACACCTTATCACAGATAAGACTGTCCTTAAGGCTTGTAAGCTCACATTTATTACAATAAATGACATACCTGAAATGTTACCACTCTCATTATTACGTCAGATTGGTAATGCACGTAGTAAGTTCGTCGTATTCATGATTTCCTCTTCAAAGTAACATACCGTACTTAATATTTAACACAAAATGACATTAAAAATTTAAGTTATTCACTAGCAGCTAGTTGAGAATATGTATGAACTTTAAATGACACGACGAACCGTCTTGTTCCGCATATGGATTCAAACCCAGTTCATGCAGACTAAGCAAAGATTTCGTCACTGACGGAAACTAACAGTCATTCCTGATTAGGCATACAGAGAGTGATATACCTAGATTTTAGACAGTATCAGTTAGCAAATATCAACTTTAAATTGCATAACGCAAACATTTTTAACAGACGCGAATTCCTACCCAGCATCTATTGTCCCTGTTAACGAACTACGAGAGATGTTAAATATTGCTTCTTCACAAGTAACTTACTTGAAATGCCGTGAGGTAAAGCTTTGTGTTGGACACGGATTCGAACCCAGAACCTAATCGGAGTGCTATCGAAGCACAGTCAAATGTGACATATCGGATTTTCGCGGCAGTAGCTAGATGTTTTAACTGAAACGACGAGACGAAACATTAATTTTTTCCTTCCCAGGACTCCAACCCGCCACCTATCGCTGTTATATTTTAGAGAAAACGAACGTTAAGTATGGGTTTGTTGCATCAGCAGTGACATGTGAGCACGTTTGAACTAGAAATAATATGACGAAGAGTTCAGCGCTCACTGGGAATAGAGCCCCACACATATCGTTGTTGACTACACACAAAGAGACGTCAGCTACCGAATTTTTCTCCACCAGCTGCTCAGAATAGCATCTTGAACTTACAGTCATCTCGCAAATAGTTCTGTGTCTCACTGGGAGTTAAAAACGTCAGATATCGTTAGTGTTGACAACGAATGAAAATACATTAAAAATCAAAATTATTATCCACCAGCAGATAGGTGTTCTCATGCTAGAGCTTGATAATACATAATTAAATCTTTAGTGCCGGGCCAGAATTCGATCCCATTCACGCGTAATATGTGAAGGTGTTGAGGAATCTGCAGTTTTGAACAAACAACAAATTGTAGCCGAGCTGTATTGCCACGAAGGGATCAAATTCCGCGTTACGGGCGGTCTGAGTTGCATTCCCAATTCAGAACCAATTTTATCGACATACAGAAGCTCGGATAAAAGATGGAATAAGTGTCCTGTGACCATACATAGCGTTTGTTTCGTCACTTGAAATAACTAACTAGTATAAGAAAGGTTACTGGTGATAGAGTTTCTACATGTCGCCACTCCAGACTTTATTGTGGTTCAACCTACCGTCTACTTGGTAGAGAAGGAATATCATGTTTAATGTGAATTTCAGACCACGCTGTCATTATATCTTCTTCACTTCGTGTAGCCAGGAGAGAATGGAATCTGTCTCTCCCTATCTAAAATCATTGACAGAAGTGGGAATCGAACCCAGACCATAGGTATAACAACCCATCATCCGTCCAACAGACCACGAAATCCTCTTCTTTGCGACTCATTTTTCTATCGTAATGCCGTTGCGCCACACTGGATGAGAATTCTGACACACAGGCTCCCTGTAGTAATTTGCAGCATGTTCAGTAAATTCATTTACTTGGTTGACCGAATCACCATGAACTAGTTGCCTCGGCTACCCAGTGCATACATTCGACTCTATTTTGTAATTACCGAAATAACATCACGTAACTGCCACCTACACAGAACTGCCAACAGTGTAGGATGCAGAAGTTTAAATAGGAAGTGTTCCTTTCCATTTGAGCTATTCTATTGCGCTATCTGTTACTAGAAAACGTCGTTCAGTCCAAAAGAAAAGCTATAACTGTTTGTCTCTCAGAAGTCAAGACCTGGCCATATGTATAATCTCACAGTGCTGTGGAATGCAACAGTTCTGGAGGAATAGTTGTCGAGCTCTGGAGCTGTTGTAGCTGCGTGTCAGCTTGTAGCATAAATAAGATGTCGCGAGTTTGAATACATTCAGTGCTACATTTTTTAAAACGCAATTCTGCTGTCTGCTGAAGTTATCGATCTAATGGAACTTTGAACATAATTCCCTTCACTTCTCAACCGAAAGTAGCAGCATGTGGAAAAAGGGCTAACTACTGTGACATTTTGTTCTATTCAGGTTTAATAGACAGCAGGCAGCAGATGCATCTCGAAGATGTGTAGGGAGAGCGCATCGTGCCATAATATGTCAGAAAAGTATTTTCTACATTAGCTGCCGTGTGGTAGTGAGATTTTATTCTTCTTTAAACTTTGTTTGACGCATGTAATCAATAAACTGCATGTGCATTGTCAGACTGTCATAGGTAACATCAGAGAATTCGCATATATCGTTGATGATTAATTTCTCTCTCATGTTTACTACAGTTTTAACAACACTAAAGGAAACCTTACGAAAATTGTGCACTGTATTATAAGAAATGAAATAAAACTAACCACGATAACCTTACGACGAAAGTCTGTTTTAATAAAACCGAGTATCTGTACACAAGCATGCCTCTATCGACACGAATTAGTAAAATACTACTCACTTAGATTTTGATTGGGTCTGTGTTTAATTGGTATGCTGTGTCATACTTGAGAGGTACGCAAATGTGGCATTTCATAAATATAGTTACGTATTCCTAGAAGCCCAAAATTCGCTTGTCAGCAGTGGAAAGAGGCGTTACCTGTTGTGCAGCATTGTAAGTTTTTCAACATTGCTCTATGAGCTGAAAGCATTTTCTTGCGATTTCCTTATTGATGTTTGATCCGACTGCTTGTAGCTCTTTCACAGAAGGGATAAAAACGTTGAAGTCAGTGAGACTGGAACTGCGAACCATAACAGACGCTTTTTCACAGGTCAGCACGTTACCACGGATCTGGCGTAGAGGTATGGGTCTCAATTTCCACTTACGAGGGCAATAGTAACTAAAACAGCTGCTAATTTCGGACCATGACGGTGGATTACACTTCGGTCAGTGCTGGTTAGAGTGTTGCAACTGTAAATGGATGGCTTTGTTTGATAGTTTTGTGCTAATGCTGTCTGAATAAATTATGCCATTGGATAAAAAGCGGCTTAGTTTTGAGACCTAACCCACGAGGGGGGATGGCACAGTGGTCTGCTTCAGGAATTCCAAGCAATAAAACACAAAAAACAACCCAGGAAGGGTTCGAACAGCTACTTTCATACAGAGACATGCATTTGGAATCTGTTCATCGTTACGGGATCAAACAAGAGGGTAACAATACTGAAACAATGATCTGGCTACTTAGTATATAATAGAGCATACAAATTTCAAGGAGGAAACGTATGAAGACGCAGACTTCCTCGTTATCAATATGTGCGGCATATCTTTCGTGTTAACGAAAGTAAATTCCCGCTTTACCTCTTCTTACGTCTCAAATGAAATGAATGCCATGAGGAATCGAATATTTGTTGACTGCGTCTCTTCTTGCTTCCATCCTTACCGACATATTTCTTCATTCTCGTGTTAATCATGACATTCTATGTGTATGCTGCAAAAGATTGCAGTAGACAAATTCGACATCGAGGTGCAAAGCGTTTGGTATCTTACATTATATTCAATTCGAATAAGTTTCCGATGTATTCTTACTTCGTTTGTATTTTTAGATGATTATGAACGTTACGGAAAATTATCTCACATGCTTTATGTTGAATGAGAAACATTGAATGATCCATTTTGCTTTCCCTACGTTGAATGATATGATGTCGGCGTCAACAGCCTTCTTCCACGCCGGAAGCTGAAACTTGTATCATTCTGGATTAATGATAATTGAATGTCTCAAATGTATACATAGCCCACAAGCCGATGTCAGAAACCATCAGGGGAGAACGCCGCATAAAAACCAAACGTGCGTGCGCGTCTCCACTCTGAAGAACTGTATCGGAGAATCACGGCAAGCATTTCGCTGAGGAGCTGCCTCGTCAGAGAGCCGAGAAATGGCAGCGTCATAGCAAGCATTTGTCATCACTCTGATAGTGCATTTACTTCCGGGTGTAGGCCGGCATTACCTCGCTAAATTCACTTGACATTCGTTTTCCACAACGAAGACTCGTACGATATAATCCACTGTAAGGTAACACAATTAGAAAGTATATTTAATTTCTGGACTCCAAGAACGGCGTTCTTCACATAAGTAACACCTGTTTGTGTGTGCATTCGGGAGGACGACGGTGCAATCCCGCGCCCGGCCATCCTGATTTAGGTTTTCAGTTCAAAAATGGTTCAAATGGCTCTGAGCACTATGGGAGTCAACTGCCGAGGTCATTAGTCCCCTAGAACTTAGAACTAGTTCAACCTAACTAACCTAAGGACATCACAAACATCCATGCCCGAGGCAGGATTCGAACCTGCGACCGCAGCGGTCGTAGGTTTTCAGTGATTTCCCTAAATCGCTTCAGGCAAATGCCGGGATGGTTCCTTAGGAAGGGCACGGCCGATTTCCTTCCCCATCCTTCCCTAATCCGAGCTTGTGATCCGTCTCTAATGACATCGTTGTCGACGGGACGTTAAAACAGTAATCTCCTCCTCCTCTGTTTGTGTGTTTAAGGTTGCGTTTTGAGGCTCAGGCAACATCGCAGTGACTATAGTCCACCTCTTGCCGCCAGTGTGTCGTTAGCTCAGAGGTTCCCTTGTGCGTTGCAGTGCTCGTACTATATGACATAGCAGTTCGAATCACGGTAGAAGCCGCTGACTACAACCTTTTATTTTCCATTTTAATTAATGGAGTTGCAAACTGCTATTAAAAATTCCTTATGCGAAATCTGAAGAATGCCTTTAAACATCAATCTTCGTCCGATTTCGACTTAGTAAATTAACTTAATATCATGGATGTCTGCTTTGCTTCACTGTAAAATAGGTCCTGAAAAGATTTAAACCGACTGTCAACGATATAAATTTGAGCTTTGTTCGTCATATAGGTCTAACATGTCAGAAGGTTGTTTATGAAGTGCACATGTTGATTAATATAGTTCCTTTCTTCTAAATTTTTGCAACAGCATTTAACTGTAGACGTTTTGTAACACCGGCGTTAGCAATTCCTTTCCGTTCTGTGAAACCTTCAAAACGACAAATTTTTCTGGTTTAGATCTGATGACCTTAACTATCACTTCCGATCAACAATAAATACTTCATGAACCCATACATGGAACTCCAAATGTGCAGTGTTCCTGCACTGCTACAGAGCATGCATTGCAAGGTATTCACACAGTTTATCGCATAGACTTACCATAAGGAATGAAAAAAGAATTGTAATACACTTTACACCACAGACGCTCACTCTGGCTTGACGAAAACATCCAAACATTGACCAAAAGTTGCACAAATAATTGAGTTTCAAAGGAAAAGAAACGAGGTATGAAGCATTTGTAAATTCATCGAATGTAGTGAGGTGGTTTAATTTCGTCCCAGTCTTTAAAATTAATTTCGGGCCATACTCAGCTCTTACCGATTAATGTAATATAATACCCGCCTACTAATCAGGGCGTCTGTCCCGTTGCTTTTGAGCGTGAATGGAAATTGTAGAAATTTTCTGTGGAGCAACATTTAATAATAAAGCGTTTTAAATCATCAAAAGCGATGAGCGGTAGCAGGCGCTTTCGGTAAAGAACGGGGGAGCGCAGCGCCGCTGCTGTCGCCACGGCCGCTGCCAGTAGCCAGCAAATGGATCCCGGAGCTTTGCCGCATACGGCGTCCGGAGGAGGACAGCCTGCAGGAAATCTGCCGCAAAATCGTTACTGGATAAAATTTTGTTATCGGTGTGTCAGAAAGCGAAATAGATTGAATCTGCGCTACCATTACATTCACGTCTTCAGCATTCAGACAGAAGAGGCTATAAAAATGTTTTACGCCAGCTGCTCTCGACCCACTGACATTATGAACATAAACAACGCACGCTACCACTTTTTTTTTTGTGGTCTCATTTTGTTCGTTTTCGTTAGTTGTATCTGCTCGGTGCGGACGTCGCAAGACACCCGTTTCAGTTCGTAGTTGATCCATTATCTCAGTTTTTTTATTACAGAGGGCAACTAACCCTCTGACCGAACACGCTGAGTTACCGTGCCGGCAATCCACTATATCACAGGTGTAATCAGCCTCGTGTTTCTCTATCATGAGACAAATTTTCTTCCAGGAAGTGCCGCAGTCTACAGTGTTGCCAGATTGTGCAGATAACCGGACTTAGAGAATTAGCGAGTTGGCCAGTTTTTTTGTCCCATGTCGCGATCGGCGCGAACTTAGCCCCTGAAGCGGCCGGCCGCCGGTCGAGTTTTATGTCAAAGAGTGTACGTTGGAGTGATAGAATAGCTCTTCAGTGAACTTCAATGACAGTTCTCTAAATAATCTCAACAGTGTTCCTCGAAAAAATGTCGCTTTCCGCCAAGCATCTATGTAACACTTGAGTGTTGTTCGAAACTACCGGTAACACATCTAGCAGCCTGCTTCTGGATTTCTTTCATGTCTTTCTTCACTCAAACCTCGTGTCTTTGCATTTTCATTCCACTTCGTATCGCTTTGCAATCTTACTCGTAGATATTTAACTGATGTGACTGTGTCAAGCAGCACACTACACTAACATTCTGGGTTTGTCTTTCCTACTCATCCGTATTAACATACACGTTTCTACACTTAGAGCTAGTTGCCATTCATAACACCAACTAGAAATTTTGTCTTAGTCATCTTCCGTCATCCTGCAGTCACTCATCCTCGACACCTCCCAGTACACCACATTACCATCAACAAACAGCTGCAGGTTGCTGCCCACCCTGTCTGCAAGATCATTGATGTATATAGAAAATAGTGGCAGTCGTATCACACTTCCACAGAGCAGTTCCATGCGACTTATTGTAAAACTGACGTTTGTTTAAATTTTATCAAACATTTTGTGAATTTTAACAGCATAAAATGAACAATTACATCGTTGTATTCGTCAGGCCTCCTGACTACGAAACTACTGCGCTTGTGAGGGTTAAATATGGATAGAATTGGCAACGTAACTAGTTTTAGCGTAACATGTACAAAAATCGTTTTTCTTTCACTACCCTAACGGGACGTTTAAGTTAAGAATGTTAATGAAACAGCGACTATGCTGGTGGCGGAATATCCTAATCAATGGAGACCAAAAAGGTCAAATACTGGCAATAGTTCATGTGGCTGGAAATAGTTGTACAGTGATAGGATGTAGTACCACGAACAACAGACTAGAAATCCTGAATGGTGAGGGATGAGAGTGGGGCTGGAAGTGCGTTTGATGGTCGCTTTTGTATGTTCTCTTAAATAACAACGAAGACGTATCCCAGTACAAAATTTAACTACACTAATCCTCTCGATATTTCTGTCGGAATATTTTGCGAGTGGCGAGCGAGAGGATACAAAAACCACGCCCACCACAGAATAGCAGGTTGCATAAAACTATATCGGTAGGAGCATCTGAATCACCATGTATATACATACTCCATGTTTTCCTCAGTACAACGAGTCAAGGTCGGAACAAACCGCCCATTTGACATCTTCAGAGACCCAAAGTGATTTTAAACATGGCATTGTACAAATCGTTTGTACTCCATATTGTGTATTTAAAAATTTGTTTCCTTTAGTTTTAAACCTGCATCGAGGTCTAATCGATATACACCATGCATCATAATTAATAGCAAAACTGACATCATTGAAAATATGCAATAATAGAAGCAAGAACTTTCCAGCAAGCATGGGTACGCTAACGACTGTTATAGTGTGAAGCTAACAGATTATGCTTCTAAGAAGCAAACCGTCACGGGGGTATACTGCCGATATCATCTGACGAGGTTACAAGAGGCTGTCAAGAGGAACACCTCCAGGGAAGCTTGCCAAGATGGTGTTTGTGTTCCATGATAATGCCTCACCTCATTCTGCACAGCACAGAGTAACACATGCTGTTCGCGTGTGTTCTAAAATTCTGCTTCATCCCTTTTATTCTCCTAACATCTCAGTCAGGAACTTCTTGCTCTCTCTTCGGATGAGGTGATTTTTATGGTGGGAACGTTTGACAAACGGCTAAAATGCAGACATCTGCAAAGAAAGGTCTCTGCTAAGTCATCCATCATTAGGAAAAATGTGTCTCATTGAAGGGTGGATTTACAGACAAGGGATCATATTATCCGTAAATTTCATGATCGCATCTTCGTTTTTTTTCTAGGTGATGATTAAACTCCAATGACTATTCATTATATGTTGTGAAACGTAAGCAGTTTACAAACAGATGCTTCACAATCATCGACATATAAGACCTCGAACTGCGCACAGTATTTATTTCCATCTATTGGTCACTTGAGCAGAGAGCACAACATATGGAAACAGATAATCGAGCAGACCAAGATCTATCAAGGACTGTAATGCCAAAGCAGAAGAAGAATGCTCAACAAGAAGGTATGGAACTCAGACGAATAAGCCTGCAAGTGGTCGCTTGCTTTAATAATAAATGTATGTTCAAGAGACGGTAAATGTTATCATCTTTACATAAAATGCGCAGGTTCGAATCCTGCCCCGGGCATGGATGTGTGTGATGTCCGTATGTTAGATAGGTTTAAGCAGTTCTAAGTTCTAGGGGACTGATGACCTCCGATGTTAAGTCCCATAGTGCCCAGAGCCATTTTTACATAAAGAAAAGTATTATATTCTCAACAGTCTTCAAATCGTGAGTTACACCCTTAATTTTCATAAACGAAATTAGTGAATTTTCTCAAGGCACTTTCAGAATTCAAATTAACCGTCAGATTAGCTAATTTAATACGACTGAATTTTGGAATGCTGTTGTGTCCATGTCTCAGCACAATAAAATAAAAACAGTGAATGGTTGGAGGAGTGTGAATGAGCACATTGTTTTATTTAAATTTACAGAAATAATGACAGGTATTATTCATCCTTTTATTTCGACAATCGAGTTGATAACTCTTACAAAAAAAAATGACGGACATCAATCAGAAAAGGGATAGTGTTTGTTCGGTAATGCATTTATAAGGGTGTAAACTACACAGATTCTCCCCTGAATTAATTCCTCTTACAACGCAATGTGACTTTGTTTACATGAAACCACTGTGAGGCCCAGTCCTAGTCAAATCGAATCAACTACGACCAAGTGCACTACAAACGATGGTTCACAGAGAACAGGGAGCTGTGAATAACATTTAACGACCCTACGCCACTGCACCAATATTTTACACTTTCGCCTTCATTCAGGCAGTAGCAAAGAACGGCAGGCTGTGGTCGATGAGCGGCGCGCTGCGGCAGCTGTAAAGTTCTGACGCACCCACGAAAACTTGCAAAATATGCGGACTGGAGTTCTGATTATGAGAACACGGGAAACTTCCCTATCAGAGCCCTGAAATACTAACAGATTTCAGGATGAGGTGCACCCGTTCGGTGGTCTGGCCAACCAGTTTGGCTCACAGCCACAACGGCACGTGTTGGAACTGTCAGACAGCCTATTCAGGACGAAGGAGTTGACCCCTGTGGCACACGATATGTCTGAGATGGTATGCACTTCCACTGTTGGTACAGCTGGAAACTGCCACACGCTCTTAGTCCACCACAAGTCGCAGACTACAAGTCTCACCCACTAGGGAAAAACCTCAAGTTCTCCACCAGGGGAGGACCAGAAGTTGAAGAAAGTAAAGAATCACAATTACTTTCCACCAAGTATCGGTACAGTAGAAAAATAAAACCCTCCACATTGTAAAAACCAATCGAACTATCCTCTACTCATTGAATCTCCCCTCTTGACTGTTCTGCTGGCCTGGCAGCCAATCCAGACACCGTACTGGGGTTTCCACGCTTGGGGAGCAAGACTATGCTTTTAATATCCTGACAGAAGCCAATCAGCGATTAAAATGTCGCTTGTCTGAAAAAGAAGATTTTAGACTAGGGAGGCGTCGATCTCACGGTAAGCATAGCCATGTTTCCCCTAAATCGTCTACCTAGACGGAAGCACAGTCCCTCATTTATGGAGAGAGTTAGTCTTTCCAGGCCGACCACTTCCAATTTCTGAAAAAAGGCTGTTCAGATTCCCCGACAGTCCTTCCCATGAAATGAAAGACCTAACAGAGTTCCAAAGAGGGCAGGTTGTGGGCGCCCGATTAGCTGGAGCCTCAGTAACCAAGACAGCCAACTTACTCAATGTTTTAAGAGTAACTGTTTCAACAGTCATGACAGCCTACACAAAACATGGGAATACATCATCGTGTAGACGTAATAGTGGGCGAAAATCAAAACTAAATGACAGAGATCGTCGTAAGCTAACACGAATTGTGTCAAAACAACACAAAACGTCGGCTAAAGTGACTGCAGAGGTCAATAGACGTCTTCGAGACCCCGTATCTGTCGACACTGTTTGCCGAGAACTCCATAAAGTGAATATTCATGGACGAGCTGCTGTACCGGAACCATTAGTGAGGACAACCAACGCAAAAAAGCGTAAAAAATGGTGTCAGGCGCATGATTCCTGGACGGCTGCTCAGTGGAAACATACGCTCCGACGAGTCAAAGTTTTCGTTATTTCGAACATCTGGCAGGGTTTACGTCTGGAGAACACCAAAAGAAGCCTACAATCTTGATTGCTTGATTCCAACGGCTAAGCATGGAGATGGAAGTATGATGGTGTGGGCAGCCATATCATGGTATTCTGCTGGTCCAATCGTTACTATCAAAGGCCGTGTTACATCCAACGATTTTGTGAATATTTTAGGTGATCAGCTGCACCCCATGATTCAAATGTAGTTCCCCAATAATGATGTCATTTTTCAGGACTATAATGCTATCAATTCATACAGCCACGACAGTAAAATCATGGTATTAGGAGCGTGCAGCTCAACCGCAGCGTCTTCCCTGGCCAGCACAGTCCCCAGACTTGAACATTATCGAACCCTTGTGGGCGGTATTGGGGCTCACACTCCAGAGCAGATATCCGCCTCCCTCATAAATACAGGAGTTAGATGAGATTCTGACCGAAGAGTGGCATAACTTTCCATTGGAGACTATACAATCATTATACGCCAGTATTCCAAGAAGAATCGCAGCTATATCATGGGCAAATGCGGATCCAACCCCTTATTAATGAACCATTCGCAAATTCGCTACTGGCCATTAAAATTGCTCCACCACGAAAATGACGTGCTACAGACGCGAAATTTAACCGACAGGAAGAAGATACCGTGATATGCTCACGTTGGTCGAGATCAAATGACTGTTAGCAGAATATGGAATCGGTGGGTTCAGGAGGGTAATACGAAACGCCGTGCTGGATCCCAACGGCCTCGTAGCACTAGCAGTCGAGATGACAGGCATCTTATCCGCATGGCTGTAACGGATCGTGCAGCCACGTCTCAATCCCTGAGTCAACAGGTGCAGACGTTTGCAAGACAACAACTATCTGCACGAACAGTTCGACGACGTTTGCAGCAGCATGGAGTATCAGGTCGGAGACCATGGCTGCGGTTACCCTAGACGCTGCATCACAGACAGGAGCGCCTGCGATGGTGTGCTCAACGACGAACCTGGGTGCACGAATGGCAAATCGTCATTTTTTCGGATAAATCCAAGTTCTGTTTACAGCATCATGAAGGTCGCATCCGTGTATGGCGACATCGCGGTGAACGCACATTGGAAGCGTGTATTCGTCATCGCCATACTGGCGTATCACCCGGCGTGATGGTATGGGATGCCATTGTTTACTCGTCTTGGTCACCTCTTGTTCGCATTGACGGCACTTTGAACAGTGGACGTTACATTTCAGATGTGTTACGACCCGTGGCTCTACCCTTCATTCGATCCCTGCAAAACCCTACATTTCAGCAGGATAATGCACGACCGCATGTTGCAGGTCCTGTACGGGCCTTTCTGGATGCAGAAGATGTTCGACTGCTGCCCTGGCCAGCACATTCTCCAGTTCTCTCACCAACTGAAAACGTCTATTCAATGGTAGGCGAGCAACTGGCTCGTCACAATTCGCCAGTCACTACTCTTGATGAACTGTGGTATCGTGTTGAAGCTGCATGGGCAGCTGTACCTGTACACGCCATCCAAGCTCTGTTTGACTCAATGCCCAGGCGTATCAAGGCCGTTACTACGGCCAGAGGTGGTTGTTCCGGATACTGATTTCTCAGGATCTATGCACCCAAATTGCGTGAAAATGTAATCACATGTCAGTTCTTGTATAAGATATTTGTCCAATGAATACCCGTTTATCATCTGCATTTCTTCTTGGTGTAGCAATTTTAACGACCAGTAGTGTAAGTTCAGGGGTTCACATTATTTTGCCTATTCCATATATTTGGGTCATCTTTCTTTGTTATTTGAACTCAAACGAGTGCTATGTTCATGACTCGACACGTGGCAAGGCTGGTTTTGATTGTGGTGACACACTACTATCAGCTCACCTACGATCACCCACAGTTTCCACACAGGCAGAGATAATCTACTTGTACGACCTGCTGTGCGGAGCCGGAAGACAGGCGACTTAGCTGAGCGGCGCCCGCCCACGGTGTGCAGGTGCTGTCGTGGGTGCTGAAGCTGGCGCGGCTGTACAGCGAGCAGCGGCGCCACGAGGAGGCGGAGCGCGCCTTCCAGCGCTGCGAGGCGCTTTGCCGGCCGCACGCCATGCCCAGCCTCCTGCCCGCCGCGCACAGGGCGCTCGCCGTCCTCTGGGTAAACGCCGTGTCCCACCGCACTTTATTTTATACCCCACTTTGCGTACGTACACAATAGTTTATGATCTTTCATACTGTTCAAAAAAATGTGTGTGAAATCCCATGGGACTTAACTGCTAAGGTCATCAGTCCCTAAGCTTGCACACTATTTAACCTGAATTGTCTTAAGGACAAACGCACACGCACGTGCCCGAGGGAGGACTCGAACCTCCGCCGGGACCAGCCGCACAGTCTATGACTGCAGCGCCTCAGACCGCTCTGCTAAATCCGCGCGGCCTTTCATGCTGGTGCCGAGGCAGAGAACAAGGGAACAAACAGGCAGATCCAGTGGTCGATGACGGTGGGGCTCACGACGTGAATTTTTAGCCGGAAATAAGGTCCACAGTTTAGCAGAAATTGTCATAAGTGTACACAAGTTGTTCACGGAGCAATTCGTATCGAAAGCATAAACACAGTAAAGGTCAATCACTTTACTAATCAATGGCACATATGGATATC
This sequence comes from Schistocerca piceifrons, assembly GCF_021461385.2. Lineage (NCBI taxonomy): Eukaryota > Metazoa > Arthropoda > Insecta > Orthoptera > Acrididae > Schistocerca > Schistocerca piceifrons. The sequence goes on from NC_060141.1 coordinate 423,999,561, forward strand.
TTCAGAGAATAGCGAGACTGACACACAAGTTCGAAGCCGCCGTATTTATTAGAACTCTCGTGTCAAGGGAAGGGCCCATCTGACATGCGTACGACTTCGGCGGTGCCCTCCGCGGAAATAAACTGTGGACATGGTACGGGGCGGCTGCCAGCTGGAGTGGCCGTGCGGTTCTAGCCGCTACAGTCTGGAACCGGGCGACCGCTACGGTCGCAGGTTCGAATCCTGCCTCGGGCATGGATGTGTGTGATGTCCTTAGGTTAGTTAGGTTTAAGTAGTTCTAAGTTATAGGGGACTGATGACCTCAGAAGTTAAGTCCCATAGTGCTCAGAGCCATTTGAACCATTTTGAACGGGGCGGCTATAATTAAAGTGCACAAAGATCCAATGTGGGCTGTAATTATCATACGGCAGCGAAACTTGTTAGATATACTAAAGCGTTAATGCTGAACTGATTTATGCTGGGAAAAAAATAGTTTCAGCTGTGGCCAACAGGTGCAAATCTGGCGCTGCGAATGCAAGAAAGATGTATAAAAACTTTTCCATATGTAATAGATTAGGGACGGGACGTGGGCAGCAAGGATCAAACTAGTGAGAAACGCATAATGTTGATTTTATTATTAACCGCTGCTCACACATCATGTTCAATATCGGTACTGGAGACGGTCGACGAGATGTTGCATTTGTAGAACAACTGCTCGCAGCAGTTCCGGGGTGGAATCTGAGCAACGTGTTTCTGAATACTGGCCTTCAGATCAGATAGAGATCGAACGTGTGTCTGATAAACGCGTTCTCTTAGGTATCACAAGAGCCAAAAGTCGCATGGATTCAAATCAGGTGATCTCACACGCCATGCATCTGGAAGACGTCTGGAGATAACACGCTCTTGGAACAGTAGACTTTCATTGGGCGAGCGCCATGAGATGTTGTCCCATCGTGCATGACAACAGCGTTTTCCACACAGCTGGGCTCTTCCAAATTAGGAAACAGGTGCCATGTAAGGAGGTCTCGATAACGTGCAGATGTCACACTACATCTGAAGGATCTCTCGCTCTACTCCCGTCAAAGAAGAACGGACCGGGAATACAGGTGCTTGTGAATCCACGCTACACAGTCACATACAGCGAGTGCAATGACTCTTCGCGCTCAATACGTGGTTTGACAGTACCCGGAAGTCAGCCGTTCTGTGTAGTCACTGCACCCCGTAATGTAAAATGTGCCTCGTCACTCCATAGAATATTGCTAGGTCACATCTCACCAACTTTGCTCCGTACCAGAAACCGAACAGCAAATACAGAACGTTGCTGCAGATCATGAGGTTTCAAGTTGCTGCACCATGTGGGTCTTGTACGTGTACCAGTGTAAAACAGAACGAAAAGCTTTCCGTCCTGTTGACCATGAAATGGGCAATTTGTGTGACACTAAACGAGCGCTAGCACTGCCTGGGGCATGTTTCCCACGACCAGTTACAGCAACAACGACCTCGTCAAACACTTCCTTCAGGATACGACGTCCTCCTTTTCCAGGTGCCACACGAAGCTCATTACTGTTTTCGAATTTCATTATCATCGTCTTTGAACCATTTAATAACATCAGGCATCTCCTTTTCTTACAGTCGGCGATACTCTCTCAATGCATTACTCTAATCGCTGCTGGTTTACGTAAAACAGTTTCACTAAAAGCGCACGGTTTCTCATCTCGATAGCCATACTATTCACTCACGGTATGGCTCGTCAGATGCCAGCGTGGATGTCGCACTGTCATGCAAACAGTGTACAGCACCAGATGTACACCTGGTAACCATTATTTAAACTAACGTTTTTTCCGGAGTTAATTGATTTCAGTGAACATTAGCATATTTACCAAGTTTTGCTGCCGTACAATAATTACAGGACTCCGCGAGTAACTTTATTTTAATTAAAATCACCCCGTAAGAAGTTCGTGTATCTCTGACCTTTCCTCCATCTCGATACTTGGGCTGAACGGGGAATATACGAACCACTGAAGCCGAATCGTAGTAATAATAACTACATATGCACTACAAGCCAAAAAACTGTCAGCTGCTCAGCAGCGCGTTGGACCATCTTTGGAACGTAATCCAGCAGAGATTCTGCGTGACATAGATTAGACGAATCCTTGGAGGTTTCTGGAATTATGTGGCAGCAGAAGCCTATGAACAGAACTTTCAAATCCTCTAAACCAGCGGCCGATGGTTAGTGGGTGCAGAGCTGGAGCCCAATAGCTTTCCAGATGTGTTCCATTGGGTTAAGATAATGTTCACACAAATATTCTACAACTCTCGTTGTGCTTTCTATTACTACCAGAAGCCCCTTGAAAGCCCAGGTGAATGTGTCCCAAAGCATAATACGAACCCACCTGCCTGTGTCGAGAAGTCGTCCTGCCGTCCGGGGTGGCCGACCGGTTCTAGGCGCTACAGTCTGGATCCGCGCGACCGCTACGGTCGCAGGTTCGAATCCTGCCTCGGGCATGGATGTGTGTGATGTCCTTAGATTAGTTAGGTTTAAGTAGTTCTAAGTTCTAGGGGACTGATGACCTCAGAAGTTAAGTCCCATACTGTTCAGAGCCATTGGAACCATTTTTTTGAGAAGTCGTCCGCCTGGAGGAAGAGGTATCCGGACACGGTCATCGATGTGATATGACAACAAACGTTCGTATCATCCAAGGTGACACGTTTTCTTTTTATCCATAGTCGAATCCCGATAATCCTATGTCCCTGCAACTACAGTTGCTGATATCGTTGGATGATCATGACAAGTGGAGCTTGTTGACTGTGAAGTTCAGTATTCAGCAATGTGAGAAGGAACACTAGCGCCCGCACCAGAATAGTACTCTCTTTTCAGTTTTGCTACAGATAGGTGCCTATCCAGATTTACAGAGCGGCAAGACTCCGACCTCCACGTTCTGTGTTTAAATACGCTCGTTCATCAACTTGTTGTCTACAGGGGGTTACGCCGTCCTTCAGTCACCTCCGATAGGTGCTCATGACGGTAGCACGTGAACAACCAACAGCATTCGCTGTTTCCGAGATCCTCGGTCCCAGGTGCTCAGTCAAAATAATCTCTCATTTCTCAGAGTCGCTTACGTCAATTGATTTTCCCCATTTACGGCCTGTATCCTCGCTAGAATGACAACGCAATCATCTTTGCTCCGGTTATACACTTCCCTTACGGCGTCACGTGCCCCCAACGCCACCAGTTTGCATTCAATCTCATGGTTGATACTGATAATAATAGATTGGCTCATTAGTGTATGCATGCAGGCTATACAAAATACCAGACCTCACACTTAAAAACACAGCACACTGGTCGTTTTCTAGCGCTGTAGGTGGTGTAGAAATGATACGAGGCGGTAATATGACACTCCATGGTAACATGCGTCATGGTAGTGAAGTGGTGCCTGTGTGTCAGTCGACTGTATGAAATCAACGCAGTTAGGTAGGTCGAAATGGAGACTTTACAGAATGTTTCAGAGGAGCTATTATGTTGGACTTAGCCTGGATTACACAGTGAATAAAATTGCTTGATTTGGTGGTGAGTTCATCGCGGACTGTCCGGAATCAGGCTCACAAACGCCATAGAATCTATGTGGTCTATCAATGCTGGTTTGCCGATATGTCATTATTAGTAGCACTGTAAAGTCGTTGCAAATTTATTAAAGAAAACGTCGGTTTTCGTCATTTATCTATATCTAAACCGCTATCTCTGTTAATCAAATTCTTCGCCAAACGAAAGGTACCAAAAAGATGAAGTCGAGGCTAGAATTTCGACATTTTCATACCACAAAGAGTGACAAGTCTGTAACTTTGGTTTGCTTTGTGAAATACTAGACTTTTCCGTATGATTTCGCTTGTGCACACATTCGATACACATAGTGCACCCATATAATCCTCACACTTTTTGTCCATGTCCACCTCCCCTTCTCTCTGACCATATCTTCCTCCATCTCTCCCATCTCATCCTTCCCCCTCTCTCTGTCCACCTCGCCATCTTTTCTCTCTGTCTATCACCCTGCCTCCATTTTCTGTCCATCTCCTCTACTCATGTTTCTCTGTCCACCTCATTCACCCCCTTCCTCATTGTACATCTCCTCCCCTCCTCTCTGTACTAAGCCATGCCCCTCTGCACATGTAGCCCCTGCAAAAGAGGTCGACAAAGTAGGCCATAACTACTCCCACACAACATACCTGTCATTCAGGACAGGCCACTACTATTACCATACAACACACCTGTCCTGCAGAGCATCCTACGTATCAGGGGCATGGAAACAGTTTTTTGCTCCTGACATGTAGGTTGCCCTGGTCAATACTATTACAACACAACATGCCTGTCCATATCCTTCTGTCCCCCTCTCTGCTGTTCATCTCCCTCCTTTCCCTCTCTCCCTGTCCCCTCCTCCTTCTCCTCCTCCTCCTCCTCCTCCCTTGAAGTCCATTTCCTCCTCCCCTTCTCTCTGTCTCCTCCTGTACCCATCTCTCTTTCCATCTCCTCTTGCCCCTTCTCCCTATCCTTCTGCTCCCTCCCCCTCCCTGTGTGTACTATCTCCGCTGCAGCTTTATCCGTCCATCCCCTTCTGTCCCCCTGTCTCCCTATCCAACATTCTTGCCTCATCTCTCTATACATCTCCTCCATCCATCTCAGCCCTCCCCCAGCCATGCCCATCTACATTTGTAGCTCTTGCAATGTACGAGTAGGTCGATAAATCAGGCTTATACATCTCCCACAACATGCCTGTCAGGTGGAAAAGCCTACACATCAGAAGCTTGAACACAATTTTTTCTTTCCTGATGTATAGGCTGCCATGCAAAACAGGTCTACAAGGCGTGCTGATACTATTCCCCCACACAACATGTCTGTTATGCAGGGCACCCTATTCAGCAGGGTCTGAAAAAATATCTGCTTCCCTATATTTGCTTCTATGGGATCTAGGATGTTACAAGCCTGACGGTGCTGATACTCCTGGACTTTACTATCTGCGTGCCAAATTTGGGAGAAATCTATCCAGGTGGTCAGGCTGTGATCCCAAACACGTCCATTTTGGCTTACTTCATTTGCTTAGTTATGCATTCATTTCGCCCTTACTAGAATTAGGCATTCAGGCCCTCTTGCATCTAACCAGACATCCTTAGTGAGTCAACATTACAACCTGCATAGTATGTGGGTAGTGCACAATAATAACAATAATAATAATAATAACAAATGTTCCATTAAATATACGGAATTTAAGTAATGTCAGACTTATTAACGCTATGTTAATGCCATCTAACAGAAACACATAGCAGCAGTACGGGAGGAATCAAATGTTGAGAAGCTGAAACATGAGAGACAACAGAGTAAGGTTAGCAGATGAGAAAACAGAAATAGGCAGGGATGAGAAAAGAATCGATAATGTTGACAACATGACAGTGCTACTGGTTCACTGTTAGGGAGAAGGAAAACAGGTGTGATTCGTTTAGAGGGAAAGTACACTGATGGAAACAGATAAAATTTTAAAACCGTTTTTAATGCAGGGTGATTTTGGATAAGAGCAGTTCGTTCGAGAGTAATATGCTTGACATGCTGAAGGTTGTGGAGAAAGATCTGGTGTTATATATGGGTACAGCCAAGAAGCTGGATGTGTTAGTTACAGAATAGTAATAGGTATTTTATATGTGAAAAGAGTCACTGAGGGGTCCTCAATGACTAAAAAACCGTGGCATTTATTAAGTAACTTTTTGAGCTATAGGTGTTTTCAAGGTTTTTCCTTGTTTTATTGATTGCTTGTGGTATAGTGTGTCGAACGGGGGATGGTAGGTCCTCTGACCAAATGGATCCTGGGGGCAAGACAGGGATGGTCGCCAAAGGAGGGCCTCCAAGGAGTCTCAACAGATGTGTAAGATGTGCACCCAGCACGTTGGTGTTCGCCTACTGAAGACGCACAGATTTTTGTTCACTAAATATGCTGGTCAGCGAGCTGACAAATAGTCAAGAGATAGAGCTTAACACGTCCAGAGAGGAACTTTCTCGATGAGTGCATGTGCATCTTTTAGCTTGGGGAAAGTGAGAACTGTGGAGCAACAACAAAACTTTTTACCAAGTAATTTAATTGGCTAGAGTAAGAACTCGAGGTGGTTGTTTTTGTTCAGCAGTCAAGGTGTACGGTACAAACTCTGCACGCAGCTCTGTCTTCTTGAAAACGTTCTACAGAATACCTTGAATACTTCATTTGGAGATCTTGCTACAGAGGAATATCTGACACAACTACGTTGACGCACTATGGCCACACGTCTACCACTTTATACTGTCAGATCAAGCTGCCACCGTAGCTACTGTACTGATGTTACTTATACGCCAGGAATAAAATACGTCTGGAAACAGACGGCCGTTGTGGCCGAGATGTTCTAGACGCTTCAGTCTGGAACCGCGCGACCGTTACGGTCGCAGGTTCGCATCCTGCCTCGGGCATTGATGTATGTGATGTCCTTAGGTTAGTTAGGTTTAAGTATATCTAAGTTCTAGGGGACTGATGACCTCAGATGTTAAGTCCCATAGTGCTCAGAGCCGTCTGGAAACAATTTGGACGATCGGTATAATTGCAGAATGGCACTTAACTCCCTTATAAGAAATGTATCTACAAGTGCGAATAAGAAGAGACTCCAGCTGTAAAATTTTTGGCGATATATGAAAATTTGTGGCGGACTAGGACTCAAACTTGGATTTTCCACTCTATGCGAGAGGCCACCTTAACCACTTCGTTTATCCAAGCCCGCTTCCAGGACAGGCCCAAATCTCCATAAGTCGTCGTGTGTCTACGCCCTTCATTCACACAATCGCTGTGTTTCCCGCACAGGATTCTTTTTTTCTTTCTTTTTTGGTTGTGGCGTTTTTCCCGCGGATACGTATGTTCAGCATGGTTAATCGGATGTGGCAATGTTAGTTGAAGGGGTGGCCGGATGCCCTTCCTGCCGCCACCCCGTACCCTCGGGAAGGAATTAGCGTACCATAACTGTCTGCGACTAGTGTAATCCATGGAATAGCGCGAAAGTGTTCAGATGTCTGCGAGCCGTGTAACTGAGGCGGGACGTGGAGACCAACCCGGTAGTCCCCTAGGGGTGTGTGGAAAACCGCCTAAAAACCAAATCCAGCCTGGCCGGCACACCTGCCCTCGTCGTTAATCCGCCGGGCGGATTCGATCCGGGGCCGGCGCGCCTACCCGAGTCCAGGAAGCAGTGCGTTAGCGCGCTCGGCTAACCTGTGATTCCCGCACGGGATGAGACTTACTTATTACTGTCGTGGGCTTTGCCTAGGCGTATAAATACTATTTTCAGTGTCTGTGCTTAATGGTCTACTATGCAATGTCGTTCAGAAATGCATGCACGTCAGTACAATGTATTTGGATAACCGAAGCTGACGAGTTACAAAATGGATGCAGCTTGCCCACCACAAACTGGGGGCAAACATTTCGTTTTAATTTGGAGCGAGGAGATGCGGAGCAATTGAACAGTGGGGTGTGCGGTATGCAGGTGAGCGTGCTGTTCTGGCACGGCTACTTCCTGGTGGGCCGGCAGCGCTTCTCGGAGGCGGCAGCCAAGCTGGAGGAGAGCTACCGCGCCGCGCTCTGCGCCCCCACCGCCTCCACCGTCCCCGAGCAGCGCCTCGTCATCCTCTTCCACCTGGCGGACGCCCTACACCGGCTGGGCCGATACACCGACGCCATCAGGTCTCGTGCTCAGCCGACTGTTGCGGGCCCTACCATGTCTTACCTTAGGCTAGTGACACAAGTAATACTGCTGCTGCAGCTACTACTACTACAACTACTACTAGCAGTAGTAGTAATACAAGCTACAGTCATATTAAAATGACTATCGCCTATGTTCGACCAGGCGCAATAACCACTTACAGAGGCAGATAGCAGCATCATCAGTAGCTGTTATACCAAGTGTGTCGGGGAATTCGGAAAACAGTGCAGTTAAAGTAATGAGGAAACAGAGCGATATATCTGACGTCCAAATGGGGACAATCAATAGCTTTCGGGCCAAGGGTGTAAGTATTGCCGAAATGACTTAAGTTTGCAAACTGTCCATGTGCCGCTATGGTTAAAGTATACCGTGCATGGCAAACTGGAACTATCCCAACTGAGCCGGCCCCTGTGACCGAGTGGTTCTAGGCGCTTCAGTCTGGAACCGCCCGACCGCTACGGTCGCAGGTTCGAATCCTGTCTCGGGCATGGATGTGTGTGATGTCATTAGGTTAGTTAGGTGTAAGGCTTGTGTGTAACTTTCGTTTCTGTGTAATGTAGTGAAGTCGTCCGTTGGCACTATTGGGATTCCTAACTTGTAAAGCACACGCACGTCCTTTACAGACCCAAGCTTATTTGATGTGTTGATTCGGTATCCTCGCTACAGAGAGCTGATTATGAATTTTTATTTCTTTTGACACCTATCTGTCAATCTTGCTCGTAACCAAGTATTTCCTGCTGTAACTTAAGTGTGTTATTTTAACCTTTTATTGGTTTTAAAATTGCCTTGATAAGTTCGTTTAATTAGTTCAAACTGTAACTCAATCGTCACGATTTTTCTTTCCTTTTTTTTAGTTTCAGTTGATGCTTGGTTGCGAGTGCTTAGTTTCAGTTGTATAAAATTAACTGGAATATTTGTTTTAAATTGTTGTGCCAAATTTCCTTTGTGGAGATTTCTGGACTATAAAACTAATTATTTTATTAAAACCTCGCTCTCCTGAAGCCCAGAACCTACCACTCCCCTGCTCCATGCATTTGCTACCATGGTAAATATCCATCACCATATCAATGATAGTAGAGCGTGGTTGTATGATAAGAAATACAAGAGTAATTTGGCAAACCGAGGATCTTAGGTTAGCTGAGTTTTATTGTTTGTGACTGTTCTTTGTGTTGTGTTACACAAGTTATTTGACTGTCAAGCATTGCTACCTAAGAAGCGATTGGCATCTCACATTTAAAAAAATAATTTCTCTAGCATAAACTGTTACAACTTAATTCGAGTGTCAAGCATTGCTACCTGAGAAGTGATTGGCATCTCACATTTACAAAAAGAATTTCTCCAGCATAAACTGCGAATAAGGGATCAAGTCACTGACGTGAAGCTTGACAGAACTAACTCAGAGGTTCCAGGGCACTTTCGACTGCCCAGTAGAGCTGACTTATCAGCATATAAGAGAGGTATTTGCAGCTGATAATGCCGGCCGCGGTGGCTGAGCGTTTCTAGGCGCTTCAGTCCGGAACCGCGCGACTGCTACGGTCGCAGGTTCGAATCCGGCCTCGGGCATGGATGTGTGTTAGTTAGGTTTACGTAGTTCTAAGTTCTAGGGGACTGATGACCTCAGATGTTAAGTCCCATAGTGCTCAGAGCCATTTGAACCATTTTTATCCCAACTGACGCCGAGACAAATGTGATGCACCATTAGCCGTAGGTGACAGAGGTGAAGGAAGGCTGTGGAGATGCGTACAGGTGAATAGACGTGTAACTGTTGGGCAACGGACTGCCAGATGGACCAAGGGGCTAGCAACAATGTCTCCTCAGTGACCATTCAGTGAACGTTGCTGCGTATGGCCTCTACAGCAGGTACCTTATTCATGCATCCGTGCAACTGGATGTCCACTGATTATCGACAGGTGGTCTTTTCAGATGAATCACATTTTATGCTCAGACGGATGGCCGTTGGCGTATACGATGTGAAACGTCGTGAAACATTCTGCGTGTGTTTTGGTCTGAGTGATCTCTTTATTCTGGAAGGCACAATGGATCAACAAAAGCATACATCTGTCGTTGGAGGCCATTTCCATTCCTAGATCATTTTGTTCTTTCTCGGCACGATAGCATCTACGAGCAGGACAGCGCAACATGCCACTGTTGGCAATGTGGCTTCCTTAGAAACGTAGCTTGAAGCATGCTCATCTACTGCATGGGTCAGTGGAGGGACTTTTCCGTTCCCCACACACAATTTCTCATTCTATTTGGAAAAAAAGGGAAACATTTTCCTCTTCCTCCTTCTGGCGACAAGAATTCAGCCTTCCTACCACTACAGCTATCGACTATTGAGAAACCAAATGAAGAACATGTTTGGCAACACCATCTCTGGTGGGACACTTGAATTTGAGCATGCAATAGCCTGACGGGCTAACTTCAATGCTAATTAACTAAGAGTTTGTACTGGATGAGCGGCTTGAACAACTTATGTGAACGAAAATCCTCTTACCATATATAAATCCTCACCTGCACATGTAGTAGCAGTAGCAGTAGAACAGCTTGTCAGTGGGCAAGCTGGAGCTTAATTACTCAATCCAGCTGGGGGAAGAGGACAACAAGGAGAAGGAGGGAGGGTGGTGAGCTAATTAAGAGAAACCAGTCCTGACAGGGGAAGAGCTTTCTCAGATCTGTTCCTAGATGAGCATAAGTAAGTTGAAACCAGCCAGTCCAGCAGGAGAAGGAGGAGTGGGGGGGGGGGGGGGGGGGGGGGGGGGGGGGGGAAGGGGCATGCCCTGTCATATTGGTATAGGATGAACTGCATTAAAATACATTGTTTTTTAAAACCTCACTTATTTGTTACCCAGCATAAAAGTAATTTTATATTTTCTGCTGCATTCGTAACACTATTTTCTTCTTCTTCTTCTTCGTATAATTGCTCCAGCCGCCGAGAGACGGACAATTGTAATATTCTAGATTCTGAATTGCAAATCCAATCTTATGAATCCATGAAACCTTTTCACTGCCTTTGATATACATGACCATGTCTATCTGGTCAAAAATTCAAAGGAATATTAGTACATGCTTGTAAGCCATTCCAGGATCATTCCTTTGTACTCAGTGGAAATTATGCATTCGCCATTATCCAGTTTCTTGCACCTCGGCACACTTCAAATCTCTAAATGGTTACGGTGATGCAATATTTGTGGAGAACGTTGCGAATGCGATGAAAGCAGTATCCTTAAATATAAGCTGTCCACATTCGTCTTAGAACACTTTAGTGTCTATAATAATGTTCACACTTTGAAACGTTATCAGGAAAGGCTTTAGAGATGATGCAACACCTGTTAATTTATACAATTTATACAATTCCTGTCAGCAGTTAATAATCAATCACACGCTCATGTAGAAGTAACACATAAACTGCAGTTTCTTTGGAGAATTTTTTTTTATGATTCAGATTCTATACAGACTTCTGTTGGAACTGATTTCACAGTTTAGGTCTGCTTCGACCAATCGGTCACTACAGTGAGTGCTAGCTCCTTAGATATCTGTATGTTGAGAACGCATCTGAATTCGTCATTACTGCCATAGTAAGAAAGGGCTTTGCCTTGAATATATGTCAGCCAGTAAGCTGTAGGCGTTATTACCCTAGTCCAGTGTAAATTTTCGTACAGATACAACTGTCAACTGGTTAGCTTACCATTGTCTAATATGCTCGAATCCTTTTTCAGACACCCCTCTCTATCAGTTTGCAGTGCCAGCACAATGAATCGAGATACTGCTAATTGAATGGCTGTTTTAATGGCCGTTGTATGCCTGGATGTAATTGGAGTAATTGAGTATCCAAACAGTTTCAGTGAATAGAAAATTAATGACAATTGAATATCAGAATTTAGTAACTTTAAAAATTTCATATGCTCATCTACTACAGAAATATGAGGCATTTTTTACACTAATTTCTTCAGCACAATTTCTTTCTTTTGGACACAGGTCTTTCCCTGAACATATGAGTTATTATCTGTTGCATTTCCAGCCAGACTTAATTTTTGTTTCACATTCATGACGATGTGGTCCGTGTCTTCAAAACATTAAAATGATTGTATTCACTTAAGATCCATTTATGAACCTTCCCGCATCTTGTAAAACATTCAGGTCTTATGTAGATGTGGTTACATACATTTTGATTCCTACCTTTTTAATATGGTCAATTTTGCCTCCATTCAGTTTGTATCATATTTCTTGAAGCAGGAAAGCGAAAGCATTACTTGTAAGATGCGATGTCACTCTAAGGTCTCCATACTTTTTCACAAATTTTCTTTCCAAATATAGGACACTGTTGCTAGGAACTGTTACAGCATTCTGATGTTGAATGAGAATCACAGTCTCGTCATTAATATTTATCGTTACTGAAGTCCGAGGTTTGTAGGAGTAATATCTCTAGCGTATGTTATATCGAGTGACGTCATTGTGTAGTTTCAAGCCTATCAATTTAAGGAACTTGTAATTCTCCTTTGTTATCACACTATGCTCCCAAATTGAATTGCTGTACTTATATCTGTGTGCATAGATTTTATATCTTACACTCATGCTGCTTCTATTGTTTCAAGTGTAGATGTATTACGATTTCTACATCTTCAAAGTCAACTAGATGCCTGTGCTGCTCTGCAACGTTCAACTCTATATGATCGAATGTCTGGATAGTCCCCGGAAGGTATATTTGCATTAACAGGAGTCTCAACAATTATACAACTTGATCCTGCAGTGGAGAAGAAGCCGCAGATTGTGTAAATCAATCTGTCACTGAGATATGAATTTGTTGCAACATTAGACCTGACACAAATCGTGCTATCCGGTCGTGCCCACTTGTAAAATTTATCTGAATTCTTCTCCAAAACTGGCCTCCCTTGGGAAACTTAATAGTGGTTCTATTGAACCTTCAAAGCTAAAGTTGTCTTTTTTGTTGTTTATATTTCTGTTCGAAAAGTATTATCATTAGCATGTAACTCAAACCCTTTTGCAGATTGTTTTATTATTGAATTTAAGTTGTCAATGTCGCATGAGCCAGGGGGTATTTCCACAAAACGTTAACCACTTCCTAGATGTAGTTTTTGTTTGCCTTAGTGACATTAGGAATGCTGTTGTTCGTTTCCAAACCAGTGAATGCAATATTTCATTCCCCATTGCTTAAATCAACTGATGGGAAGTTATTTGTTTGTAGAACTGACCATCGTTATTTTAAAGTCAGGGTGCTTGACATTACATGTAAACCTCAACTGATGCAGCGATGTGCATGCTGCTTCTTTTTCTGCAGGTGTCAGGAGGAACATGAGTTAGAAATGACTACACAGGCATGTGTCAAAATCTCGGTAGTGTCGAAAATGGTAGAAAACGCTTGCTGGTAAAGTAACAGCAAATTTTATTGGCGGGTATAAGTCTCTGAATAAATCATAGAAGTAGGGGTTATTCCAATTTAGGTAAACGTATGCACAACATCGAGTTCCAGATCATACTATTTAGTCTTTTTGCCTTTTCAGGTTTTTCTTGAGGGCTCAGTGCGTTTTTCGTGGTTAGGGCTATGGCTGATGCTTCACTAGCTATTGATTCACCAGCTGAAAGTTACGCCAGTGCAGGAATTGGGAATGGGGTTATTCCACCTGTTGCCATAGGGAACAGTAGGTGCTTTAACCATCTTCTTTTCTTCTTCCTCTTCTTCTAACTCCTTTCTGCATTAAGATACTTTTAGCTGCTGACAACGAAGATTGGATTCATTTTTTAAACATCGTTGGGGTTTCTTCTGCTTCTTGAGTGGTGGATGAGCAGTGCTATAACTTGGCGGAAATTTATCCCAGTCCTCAATTTAAGTTTGGCATGCATCGAAATATGAACCGCAAATGCTGCAATACGTTTTTCCTGTTGTAGATATTTGCTTGATTTTATCCACTAAAATAGGATCTGCACCACGATGCTCTGTCAGATCTTTATCTGTAATATTCTGACGTTTGCAAGCCCTGTGCAGCAGATTAATTGGCTTATGTGTAACGCTACAGATTGCTTGTCGAGATTACTGCCAGTACCATGTATGGTGGGCATCTTACAAGTAACGTACGCTACTGCGCTGTTGGTGGGTTTACATGTCTTATTACACAGCACCTATGGCATACACCCAGATGTTATTTTGAGAACGAAAGCCAAGTCATTAACCAAGACCTTATTTTACCATCGCCTTCTGATGCACTTTAAGAAACATGGCTGGGTCATTGGTTCTCTCTAATTCTTCTGTGTAAACACTACTAGCTATATGAACGGCACTGTCATCATTTAAGGTTTAAGTTCTAGGGTTTGTTCATTACAATTTGAAAATTATAAATATCACTGCTAACCAGTTCCACAGGTATGGTTTCTCAGATGAAGTCTTGTATTTTGAAATACTTACTAAATGACCTACATTAAATGTCTGCATAAATGAATCCAACATTTTAGTGTGATTGTAGATCATATCTAGAAGCTCATTATCATGAACAACAATTGGTTTCATTTTTATTGTTCCATGTATGGTCCAGTTATATTTCCCAATTATGTTTGGAAGAATATCAAGTAGTTTATAAGATCCATGAAAATTGAAACACATCCACATATGGGTTTTTAACATTCTGCTCAAACAACCCATTATACTTGCCTTTAACTGGGAGAATGTTAAGCAGTATTATATTTCATTACTGTCAATACTATGACGAAATATCGATTACGAAACTCACCAGTACGGTCAGTTTGAAGGTTTATTTGACACTTATTTGTCCCCATCTAAAGCAATAATTCAAATTCCAATGCATCTTCCTTCCCAGTCCTTACTTTCATGGGTAGGGTCCAGGCAAGTTCTGAGTATACATCAGTGACTATTAAAGTACACTTGAAACCTTTATTTACTGATGACTGTTGTCACATCTGCGAGATCTGTCTGCCAAAAATTATGCAAAACTTGAATTACAACAAGTCTGGTACGTTTATGGAGTACCCGAACTACCATCTCCATTATTCAGTAATGTGACTTTCGCAAAGCTCTGAAGTAATATATGATTTAATTCATATGAACTGTATTCCTGGTGGTGGCTGATGTCATGAGCAGTCACAACCATTCTATTATTTTGATGGGATCGTCATAAGATGTATACTGCACAGGTAAGTTGTTCATTTCCAGCTCTATGTCCACTAGCTAGCATAAGTTTAATAATAGTCTGGTATTGCCTACTGTACAAGCTATCTACTTATCCATATATGGTGATGTCTTTCCTTTGTATGTTTGTTCTGCATAGTATTTCAGCATACATTTTACCTCTTTTGGAAAATATTTCTCAAGTCTTAAAAGTTTAGGAATGTTAGAGCCACTAAACTAAGCATTCTTTGAAATTCTGTATCCCCAAACTGCACCGCACTGCTTGGTTAAATTTATAGGGTGCTTACCCAGCAAATACAGCTGTTTCCTGTTGACCCTGTATGTTCCATTTATCTCACTATCACTGTGATGGGTAGTGAATGTGATAATAGTATATCCTTCTTCTTCTTTTGCTATCTCCTCCTCTTCTAACCCCGTCCATATTATCAGGTGTGTACTGGAACTGTTTAAGGCTTTTAACTATAGATGTAAACCTTTGCGAGGGATAATGATTTTGCTCCTAATTTTAGCCTTCATAATTTCTGCTGTGCCTCGATAACTTTGTGTTTTGTTGACATGCTGTTGCATACTGAACAGACAAAGGGATACTATACAACTTGTATACTTTGAGGTGAATAGTGGTGATGGGTTGTTCTTTCTTTTAAATGTGCATCCATGGCTCCATGCTGACAGCGTCTTTCATTCAAATACCCAATCAGGGATTTGTACAGCGCAACTTCCACAGCTATTCCTTTGATAAAACCGTTCAATTTCGTTAACCCTGTGTTGAGTCATTTGTTGATTGGTTCAGTTCGTCCCTCAACATATAGTCCACATTGACAGATTATTTCATTCAGCTGTTCCATCCTGGATTCATACATCTCACCATTTGTAGCTGTTGCCGTGATAAGACTATTCAGTTCCATCAATTTTGTGCTGACACTTACTCTGATTGCTTTAATTTGTGTATCAACATGTAAATGGAGTTAAGTTTGTACATCATTCCCTTGGAATGAGTGAATGAAATACGTGCCAATTTGTCGATAATATGTAATACACAGACACACTTACATATTGGTACACTATCTTTAGGCCAGCTGGAGTAGCCGAGCGCTTCTAGGCCATACAGTCTGGAACCGCGCGCCCGCTACGGTCGCAGGTTCGAATCCTGCCTCGGGCATGGATGTGCGTGATGTCCTTAGGTTAGTTAGGTTCAAGTAGTTCTGAGTTCTAGGGGACTGATGACCTCAGAAGTTAAGTCCCATATTGCTCAGAGCCATTTGAACCATTTAAACTATCTTTAGAGAAAACACCTCGAAGTTTCATCTATATCGCCCAACGTTAAATTTTCTTGTTTTATCAATAACCAGAAACCTTTATTGTGTGTGATTCCAGCAATCTCTAGATACAGTTATGAATTCATTGAATGTCGTGTTGTATCCTATGCACTCTTGATAGATATGTTTTAAATCCATGTTGCCCGGTTTGAAAGCTTTAATAAGCTTTGCTTTACCTCTTACCACATGGTTTGAAATCATGGAATACGTTTGGCTCAAATAACAGACGTCAGTCCCTACACAACGACCAAAAAAGAAATATTTCCGTATTTTGTCCTGGTTTTCCATAGCAACATAATCATACAAACACAGTGTTTGGCTTTACTCTCTCTGCTAGTGGGATATCAGCACGTTCGTTCACGTCACATACAGTGTACTATCAGCGCCGGACAATATTTCCTGTAATATCTGGTATCTGCGTTAAAATAATGCTTTTGAAAATGTGTACAAATGCTCAAAGCGAATCCCATCAGGATGTACACTGACAGAAACTAAGTAGCAACACCAAAAAATAATGTAGAGTAATGAAACTTCGGGAGTACTGTGCCTAGGTGACATATTTAAGTGATTAAGATTGCAAAATCACAGGTTAATGTAAGTTCGAGATAAGTCCTTGCAAATACAAAATGCTGGTACATTAATAACCAGTGTAACCACCAATAATGTTGAATATGAGCATGCAAACGTGCATCCACACATGTCAGTTTGCAGCATGAACTTCTATGACTTTGCACTTGGTCGGTCAATACAGGGATGCTTAATGCTGTTTGGGGATGATGCTTGAGTTGTTGTCTGATGCTTTCCTATACGTGCTTGATTGGAGACAGATCTGGCGGCTGAGTATGTCAGGTTACAACAACGGTATGTGGGCAAGCGTTATCGTGTTGGAGAAAACTCCCTGGAATGCTTTTCATGAAAGACAGTACAACAGGCTGAATCACCAGATTAGCGTAAAATTTTGCAGTCAGGATTCGTGGGATAACCACGAGAGTGCTCCTGCTGCTATACAAAATCGCTTGCTAGACCATAATTTCAGATGTAGGTCCAGCATGTCTACCCCGGAGATAGTTTGATTGCAGGCTTCCAACAGGTCTCCTAACCAATACTGGTACTGTTGCAGAACCAGCTTTTATCAGAAAATACAATCACATCTTGCTTTACATAACTGAAGTCGCAAATGACGGTGGTCAGTGGAATGCACGCTACAGGGCATCTGGCTCGGAGCTGTCCTTGAAGTAACCGATTTGTAACAGTTCGTTGTGTAACTGTGGTGCCACCTACTGCTCGAACTGCTGCTGCAGCTGCAGTACGATGCGCCAGAGCCGTACGCCAACCTTGATGGTCTTCCCTCTTGGTAGTTCCACATGGCCCTCCACAGCCCAGTCTTCTTGCGACTGCACGTTCTCATGACTACCACTGCCAGCCGTCACGTACAGTGGCTACATTTCTGTCAAGTCTTTCAGCAATATCGCAGAAGGAACATCCAAATTCTCGTAGCCCTATTGCACTACCTCGTCGAAAATCAGTGAGGTGCTGATAATGGCATATTTGTCGCCTTAAAAGCATTCTTGACTAACATGAACTCATCACGTCTAATCTCAAAGGTAACTAACTCTCACGACAGGTACAGGGTGTATTTAAAGAAAACCTGATTTGCATCGTTATCGTGGAGCTATTAGCGCCACTCTTACATGACTCGAGCGAAATCCGAATAGGCTTTATCTTTCATATGCAGAAACGCCTACTAACTTTGGTTTACGTTGCACAACTCCTTCTTGGGGTTGCGATTTTTCCCGTCAATGTAACAGCAATGACAAAATAACATTCATCTTACTGCAATCCAAAAGACTGACAATTATCACTCGTTTATTATTAGGAAGGACTTCTTCTTCTTCTGTTTTTTTAGTATCATTGCATGAACAGTCATTACTTCAAAGTCTGTGTGATGAGTGTATTTTGTCCACTCTGGCATGGTGATGACTATATGTTACACTAGCGTACAAGTGATTTTGTAGAGAAAAAATAAGTGCATATGGCTCTTACATCTTTTATTTATACTCTTACATATAGTTGGATGAATGTACATGCTTAAATAATAACATAGTCATTTCCTACATCAGGCTTGGCTGGTACTTATTATCACGTATTGATCCTACTCATGCATCATAGAGTTGAGCGCTGACTTCGTGTGATGGATGCATAGTATGGCACACTAACGCCTTCATATTGGTACATATTTTATTGTACACTCTGCTTATGCTGCTAGGCTGCTTATGGCTGCTAGGTTAGTCACTTATCTTGACCATGTTCGATCGTGCAACAGTTACTCATTAAATTTTTAAATGTTTACTCCTGCAGAGATTCTAGGATCATCTAGTACCATTGAGGGAGCTTGTGGACGCCCATGGTACATGGAAGAATGTGCACTGAAGTATCACCCAGGCGAATATACTCATTCAGGCGTAATATGACGTTTGTATCACTATATCGAGGATTTTCTAAAGCCACCACTGGGTAAAACTGATGACCCAACAGCATTCTCAACTGACGTGTTCGCTATCACTGCTGTTTAAACTATACTTTCCTATTCATGTTATGTGGTTGTGATGGCCTTGCCCCACCTGGATGAAAGAAAGTACTGATGAGTTACAAAATATGTATGACTACATTCTACTACCACCATCACCGCTACTAATACACTAAAATGTTAATACATAACATTCGCAGCAGTACAAGCAACTTTAAAAAACGAAAAAAAAGAAAAAGTATATCATCTTGGTTGTCAGCAATAAAAGGAGCACACACTGGGCTCTACAACCAATTCATCGTTATATAAGATGAACATCAACAAAAGCAAAACGAGGATAATGGAATGTAGTCGAATTAAGTCGGGTGATGCTGAGGGAATTAGATTAGGAAATGAGACACTTAAAGCAGTAAAGGAGTTTTGCTATTTGGGGAGCAAAATAACTGATGATGGTCGAAGTAGAGAGGATATAAAATGTAGACTGGCAATAGCAAGGAAAGCTTTTCTGAAGAAGAGACATTTGTTAACATCGAGTATAGATTTAAGTGTCAGGAAGTCATTTCTGAAAGTATTTGTATGGAGTGTAGCCATGTATGGAAGTGAAACATGGACGATAA
Source organism: Schistocerca piceifrons (assembly GCF_021461385.2). Taxonomy (NCBI): domain Eukaryota; kingdom Metazoa; phylum Arthropoda; class Insecta; order Orthoptera; family Acrididae; genus Schistocerca; species Schistocerca piceifrons. The sequence goes on from NC_060141.1 coordinate 424,018,908, forward strand.
ATAGTTTGGACAAGAAGAGAATAGAAGCATTCGAAATGTGGTGCTACAGAAGAATGCTGAAGATTAGATGGGTGGATCACATAACTAATGAGGAAGTATTGAACAGGATTGGGGAGAAGAGGAGTTTGTGGCACAACTTGACCAGAAGACGGGATCGGTTGGTAGGACATGTTCTGAGGCATCAAGGGATCACCAATTTAGTATTGGAGGGCAGCGTGGAGGGTAAAAATCGTAGAGGGAGACCAAGAGATGAATACACTAAGCAGATTCAGAAGGATGTAGATTGCAGTAGGTACTGGGAGATGAAGAGGCTTGCACAGGATAGAGTATTATGGAGAGCTGCATCAAACCAGTCTCAGGACTGAAGACCACAACAACAACAACTCCTGTCTCCGTAACATATACTGTTGAAAAGATGAAGAAGGTTATGATAATTGACACTAAATGTGATAATGGAGAGTGATGCTATTAGTTATTAACTGAGTTAATGGCAACTACTGTATACTGAAAGTTATGAACACTAGAGCATCATCCATTACTTTTAACTCAGCAGTTGAATCACTAAATCACTGCTAAAGGAATATGATGAACGCAGGATGTTGGTATTTTCAAGAAATAAACTAAGCCCAATAATTTTATATCTTATGGAACAAACAATTCTCAATTACATGACGATGACTACTTCAACAGTAAGACTATGGATTCGACGAGGAGAGTATAAAGAATTCTTTACATATTGGAGTGTGTCAAGCCTAAAAATGTGTGTAAGCTGCTTCTTTAAATTTGTAAAAACTGCGTGGTAAAGTGGCATAATTTGAACATAATGATTATTATTTATTTCCTAAGCAGTTGGTGCCCTTGTTATGTAATATTTCATCTCAACTGTTTCGGAGTAATACATTTTATTTTCAGTATCGTTACCGTGATAAGATTTTTCAGTTGGATGGAGAGTGTAGAACTGATGGACCTCCAACTACTAAACTGCACCGTGCTGGTTGTAAATGGGAACAAATGAAAAAAAATTCTTGTAAATGAATTGTGTGTATTTTTTATTTCTTATGAAAATGCGCAGAAATTATAGCTTAGCCAGTTGAGAGTATGAGAGTATTGGCACCAATACTCTATTTCATTTTAGTGCATGTACATTTCCGACTGAACTATAATGACTGCTTATCTCTATCTGTTATGGATGGTCGACGTACGTGTGTAGTTCTAGTTGCAATGAAATAGAGTTTAGAGAGATAAACGTACATTATGTTGTTTAATTTGTGCTAACATTGTAGCGTGTATAAAAAAGTACAAATATGAACGTATTTCTTTAGTAATGTCAGGTACCGATGATCCCAACGCATCATACATACTGCGCAATGAAGCATAATATGCATTGAAATTAGTAACGAAAACTTCTTCCAAATGGTTATGATGGGTAAGCTTAGTAACTGCGCGCTATTAATTTCCAAAAAATCCTAGCGCATGCTCCCACCACTCAAAACACCCATACACAGCACACTGGATGGTTGAGCTAGCAGACATCAAGTTTCTGAACGTTGAGCATTGTGTGCACTGTGTGGTATTCACATTATACATTTTCACTGTTTTTGGGTAGTCACCAGCACATATTGTATGACAGTCTAGTAACACCGCAGGCAGTTGCGCGTTGGTCATTACAGCTATGTGTGCAAATATAATGCACACCATCATAGTCTGAGAGCATTACTTTCAAACTACTAAACTGCGAATTTTCAAACATTACCACTACGCTGAACACATTATCCAAGGAAATGACTGCAACCACACAGCCACTAACACTCACGTTAAGATAGCACATTGCAGAGAACATCACTTTAATAGGAATTATTCCCCACGGTGCGGTGCATTCGCTGAGAACTCCAATGGCTACATGTCCTGATCCCATAAATCAGGTAGGCTGCAGGTGCACTGCTGCAATGGTCGTCTGGCAACCGTTGCTGCGTGTTCTCCACTGCATCATTGGGGACCTATTACATGAAGAATAAATGAATAATAATGAGCAGTTAGAGTGATGGATGGATACTTATATTTGAACGCGACAGTCAGTTTTGTCTTTTCCTTCTGGCTGAAGGCAGTGGCTGATCTCTGTTGCTCCTGGTGATACTTCATATTGACCTGCTGATGTTCAGATCTTGAATGCCAAGTCCATCTCAAGGCGGCTACGATAGCCAGATGAGTGATGGGGTAAGCCACAACTATTTTTGAGTTGTGGAGGAAAAAGCTTAGGCAGTCACACTTGAGTTTTATGTCATTTTAGGTAATAAATTATGGTAATTAAGATAATTCAGCCAGACCCACAATTTATACATCACCCAATTGGTCTAGAGGAGTGGGGGTGGGAAGTGACCATTTTGAGTCATAAACTGTAGTAACATATGTTGTTATATCAATTATAGTACCATATATTGTTATATCAATTATAATAACCTTTTAAGACGTACATGAACATAAGAGCACAAGAACATGGTTCGTTTATATAAGGGCACATGCCAAGTGGCCAGTTTGCTTACATACGGAAAAAAATGGACCCATTAATCCATTATGTACCCAGTTCCCCTACTAAGACATTCCTTGAAAACATAGCAGGTTATATTTTTAATGTCGCGAGACAGTATTTGTTACAAACAATTAATGTACATAGTAACAATACACATGGAAGTTTTCTAGAGCAAATGAAACAAGGATTAAGACACATCGGCTGAAGAATATGTAATAATTTTTATGTTACAATGGGGAAGGTAGCCTGTGGAAGAAATGCTGCGAGTTCAACAGCATATGATAATGACACACTTGCAACGTACTAGAGTTCAGGGTGACGGGGCCTAGAATACGATACGATTGAGATCACACGGATCAGTACGATAAATAGGACAGCCAATACATGGATATGCTGCTTAGACGAGACACGTTAAACAGTATGTCTGTTTTCAAATAGCATTCGGCCGTTTGTTGCTGCTGCTCGGCCATGAGGCTGCGACGTGGGACAGCTGAACTTTTAGGGCAACCCTGGTGTCGGCAGAGCAGCGGCTGCAGATTCTGGTAGACACGCCTCTTGGATGAGGCGCGGCCTGATGGAACTTCCGTCTTGGTGGCTGTGTGTTACTTAGGCGACCACGATCTTCAGTAGCAAAAGTCGCTGTCGGCAGAATATAACGTTATATTTGGTCAAACCAATGATGGTGAGCAACGTGGTTCGACGCTACTACAGAAATTGGTAATTCAGAAGTTCTGTGGAGCTATGTATCGCAAGGCCATTCAGCATCATTTGTTATTATTATTATCTTCGTGCTGAGCAGCTAGGATCAAGTAACAAATTCAGCTCCTCTTCTTCGTTGTTGCTCCCTATTTTACAGTGTTCCTTCATCTTCACCCTATGTTTTTTTTCTTTTTTCTGCCCATGTTCTTCCCAATTTGTTATTGATTTTACCGTGAATACCTTCTAAATACAGTGTTTTATTCTTAGAAAGATTTCCTTCAGTTATTTTCGATTCTTTCATGTTGTTTCTTTTCTTATTTCTGTAAACCATGCATTTGTCGATTTATTTTTACAGAACTCCAGTATGATTTGTTTTTTTACCAAGTTTTAGATCTCTCATTAGAGATTCCCAAAGAAGATTAATCTTCGCTTTGTCGTTCCCCTTCTGACACTGTCTCTACACTTCCAAACATTTATAGTTTTTTTTCTCCTATTAGTTTTTTAATAATGTGTCTTTCAAGTACCTCTGTTCTCTCAGGCTGGTACCTTAGCGTTAAGCAGTCACATGCATATAAGAATTATGATCTTACCACTTTGGTATAACATTTTAGTTTTGTTTTTCTAGATCTGAATTTTTTTATGGTGGATGATTTTTGTCACACCATATGCTGTTTCCATTTTATTATCCCTAGTATCTACTGCAAATTTTTCTAGCCCACTATGCTGTATGGTTTCTACAAGATATTTAAATTTACTAACTTACTCCATTTTACCTATAATATTTGTGTTTGTACGGATTTTAGGGCATTTCTTGCATATGCCATGAATTCATGAATTTTCTTTTTGCAGCTGAAAAAACGAAAAACAAAGTGCTTGTAGGGGTGGACATGGTTACCAAGGATAGATGCATACTTATCCTGATTCATTATGCCTTCCAGAATGATGCCATCACCCAGAGAATGTCACGAAAACATTCCGCAGACCATGACGCTCTGACTTTTGCTACAGGGCGTTCGCTCTCAGACGTTTCGTGGCGTACACGCCCATGTCCATCTGTCCAACGGATCATAAAATGCGATTTATCTGAAAAGGCGATCTGTTGCAACTCAGTGGACGTCCAGTTACGGTACTGGTGTGCAAATTCTACCATTCATCACCGATCAATAGCAGTCAGCATGGGTGCGTGAACGAGGTACTTGCTGCGCAGGACAACACGCAGCAACGTTCACTGAACGGTCGTTGAGGAGACACTGTTTACTGTCTGTAGCCCCTTGGTTCATCTGGGTGGTCTTTCATTCTTCTCTCATACACTTCGCTTTAGATTGTGTATTTTCAAGAGTTTCACGGATTTTGCCTGCTAATTTTGTCTCGACACCAAATGTTCTAATGATTTTATCTAATTTTTCTCTATCTACAGATTCAAATGATTTCTTGAAATCAACAGATGATACTGTTATAGCTTTGCAGTTTAGCATTCTGTGGCGAATAACTGATTACCCTATACATGATGTTGCATTATCTTCATTCATAGCCTTCCACTCTTAATTCGATGTACTCTGTATATTGACACATCTTCCATTATTATATTTTATTTGTGTTATGTCCGTATGGCCTCTTTATATTTTATTCTATGATTTCATTAATTTTATATTTCTACTATGTTTTTTTAATTTTTTGACAGTTTCATTACACATTTTTTTATTTTTATTTCTTGAAAGTTGCGTTATATACTGCTTGTCTTGATTTTATTGCTTGTCTGTACTAGGCATATCTGAACTACTGCCATGAATAAGTAGGTGGTATTCGCGATTTTAGTAGCGAGTGGCGCTTGGTGGGAAACGCGGGGCTACGGCCATGTTGTTAGCTATGATTTCTTCGGTGGTCTTTCCTGCCTTTGTCACAGATTGGCATTCTACACCTTATATGTCTTCATTTTAATTTCTTAAGCCCATGCCTCATGTCTATTCGTTCGCAGTTGATTCATAGGTTACATTAGCCTCGCATTGCGTGATTATTTGTTGTTCGTTTCATGTTTTCTCGGTTGGGTCCCGTTTACCCGTTGCGGTACGGATTGACGCAGAGAACCTTTACATGTTTCAGCCGCTCGGGATCTCGCATGCTACTTAATAAATTTGCTAGATTCTTACATGGCTGATACGACTTTCACGTTCGCAAGCAAGGTATAACTTGATGTCCACAATTAATGTTACTTGTTTTTATGAAGAATCCCTCTTAGTTTTCCTTGTTTTTTATAATGCCTGAAGATGAGATTTACATCTAGGACACAGATCGTGAGTACAATTTTATCCAAATAAAGTATTAGTCAAGTACAACTGAAACGAATTTATTCATAATGGAAAAGATTTTACCACACCTTACGACTGCACCTTGGGATTCTAGCCTCAGCGCTCTTCATGTTATGTAGCACTGATTCCAGATCAGCAGTGATTGCGAGAATGATATCAGTTTTAACGACCCACATTCAACGGACCTCGATGCTCAGATCCGTATACGGTATTGCAATTTCTTCTGATACACCTTATCATTCACGTACCCATCACACGGAATAGACACCTCGTTTAAGAGGTATAGTCTTTTATCTGACTGACGTACAACAATGCCACGATTGTTAGCTGCTGAAGGACAAATACCGGTAGGACTCCACTATACATTTAAGAATGTTTATGGCACGGCATGTCTGTCAGAAACCACCGTTGTGGAATGATGCGACAAAGGGGGCCGCTGCTTCATGATAACGCACGTCCCCATATCGCAAATTGCGTAACGTAAAATTTATGCCAACTCAGGTTGGAGACACTCGAGTACCCTCCATATAGTCTTGACCGATTCCCATGCGATTATCACACCTTCTGTCTCTTAAAAAAAGCCTTCAAGGATCGACGATTCCTGTCGGACGGGGATGTGCAGTAAGCAGTTATGGACTTCTTCATGCAGTAGGCACGGTGTTTTATCAAACAGGTATCTTCAACCTGGTGTACCAGTGGGATGACTGCCCCAGTGCTTACAACGGTTTTGTGTGATTGACCTACCGATTATGGACTGTACGGCCTTCAAATGGAAACTCTTTATCGCCCTTACAGCTATCTTCATCCACAGGAATGTGCTCTGCTTTCTCAAGTTTTCGCTTAATTTCACATGTTTTTGTGAATACCAAGCTGCATGCATAAGTCATCTCTATACTTTTTAGCAATATATAGCATTTCACTTAGTCTTGTCATTTCTTGAGAGTAGTTTCAAGTCTTCAGTATAAGAAAGATAACTAATTAGTTTCTGGCTGTCATGAAGCTTTTAGTATTTTGAGTTTCTGTTTCGTTGTCTGTGGAGAGAAATCAGGCAAATGCACAATAATAGTTGAGACAAGGAAACACTCTATAATACTTCTCTTTTCATCTGTTCAGTTCGTGACTGTAAACGCTATAATAATAATAATAAAGACAATAGATAACACACACATTAAAATAGACAATCCACCAAACATAACAGACATGGAATACTTCTGGAGCAACATATGGTCAAACCCGGTACAACATAACAGACATGCACGGTGGATACAAGCAGAAACAGGCACATACAAGATGATACCACAAATTCCTGAAGTGATAATTTTGCAACATGAAGTCACCCGAGCAATTAATTCTACGCAAAATTGGAAAGCCCCTGGAAAAGATAAAATAGCAAATTTCTGGCTAAAGAAGTTCACCTCAACACATTCACATCTAACTAAATTATTTAACAGTTACATTGCAAACCCATACACAGTCCCTGATACACTTACACAAGGAATAACTTATCTGAAACATTAAGATTAAGCAGACACAGCAAACCCAGCAAAATATCGCCTCATAACATGCCTACCAACAATATAAAAAATATTAACTTCAGTATTTACACAGAAATTAATGACACATACAACACAGAACAAAATTATAAATGAAGAACAAAAAGCCTGCTGCAAAGGAGCATGAGGATGTAAAGAGCAAATGATAATAGATGCAGAGGTGATATATCAGTCTAAAACTAAACAAAGGTCGCTACACTACGCATACATTGATTACCAAAAAGCTTTTGATAGTGTACCCCACTCATGGTTACTACAAATATTGGAAATATACAACGTTGATCCTAAATTGATACAGTTCCTAAACATAGTAATGAAAAACTGGAAAACCACACTTAATATCTAAACAAATTCAAATACTATCACATCACAGCCAATACAGATTAAGTGTGGAATATACAAAGGAGACTCATTGAGTCCTTTCTGGTTCTGCCTTGCTCTGAACCCACTATCCAACATCCTAAATAATACAAATTATGGATACAATATTACTGGAACATACCAACACAAAATCACACATTTGCTATACATGAATGATCTAAAACTACTGGCAGCAACAAATCAACAACTCAACCAATTACTAAAGATAACAGAAGTATTCAGCAATGATATAAATATGGCTTTTGGAACAGACAAATGTAAGAAAAACAGCAGACTCAAAGGAAAGCACACTAAACAAGAAGATTAAATATTGGATAACCACAGCGACTGCATAGAAGCGATGGAAAAAACAGATGCCTATAAATATCTAGGATACAGACAAAAAATAGAAATAGATAATACAAATATTAAAGAAGAACTAAAAGAAAAATATAGACAAAGCCTAACAAAAATACTGAAAACAGTATTGACAGCAAGAAACAAGACAAAAGCTATAAATACTTATGCTATACCAATATTGACCTACTCATTTGGAGTAGTGAAATGGAGTAACACAGACCTAGAAGCACTCAATACACTTACACGATCACAATGCCACAAATATAGAATACATCACATACATTCAGCAACAGAAAGATTCACATTAAGCAGAAAGGAAGGAGGAAGGGGATTTATCGACATAAAAAACCTACATTATGGACATGTAGACAATTTAAGAAAATTCTTTACAGAACGAGCAGAAACTAGCAAAATACACAAAGCAATCATTTATATATATATACATCGGCTACACCACTGCAATTTCATAACCACTTTGGATCACATAACATCAACAGATACACATTGATCCAGACGCATCCAACACATGGCTAAGAAAAGGCAGTATATACAGTGAGATGGAAGGATTCATGATTGCAATACAGGATCAAACAATAAATACCAGATATTACAGCAACCATATTATTAAAGATCCCGATACCACAACAAACAAATGCAGACTTTGCAAACAACAAATAGAAACAGTAGATCACATCATAAGCGGATGTACAATACTAGCAAATGCAAAATACACCAGAAGACATGACAATGTAGCAAAAATAATACATCAACATCTTGCCATATAACATAAACTAATAAAACAACACGTTCCCACATACAAGTATGCACCACAAAATGTACTGGAGAATGATGAATACAAATTATACTGGAACAGAACCATTATAACAGATAAAACAACACTACATAACAAACCTGACATCATACTCACCAATAAAAAGAAGAAATTAACACAACTAATCGAGATATCCATACCCAATACAACAAATATACAGAAGAAAACAGGAGAAAAAAATGGAAAAATCCATCCAACTGGCTGAGGAAGTCAAGGACATGTGGCATCAGGATAAAGTTGACATTATACCAATTATACTATCAACTACAGGAGTCATACCACACAATATCCACCAGTACATCAACGCAATACAGCTACATCCAAACGTATGTATACAACTACAGAAATCTGTAATTATTGATACATGTTCAATTACCCGAAAGTTCCTAAGTGCAATGTACCATATACCGTACAGTTAAAAGGCAGTCACGCTTGATCAAGGTCTGCGTCACTTTCCATTTTTAACCAGACATAACGTCTGAGAAAGGAAAGAAATAATAATAATTGATGGCATTCACTACTTTATGTGTGTTGCAACCTGTTTCTGAAATTACAAAAATTACTTCGATAAAGTAATCTTTTTGCAAATGGAAATACTGTTCCAAGGCATAACATGGTCTCGTACCTAGTAACAAACATCCTATTCAAATGTAAAAGTGTTGTAATCGAGAAAATCTTATCTGTGCCGTATTTAATCTTCGGTCTGTTACATTATTACTGTACTATGCACCAATAATCAGTAAATGAAACCAAATTAAGCAGAAGTATTATAAAAAATCAGTTACAAGTTAAAAAGATAAACAGAAGCTATTAGAAACGAACTTATATTTCCATTATCAAGACAAGGAAAATTGTTAAGACATTATGAAACTCACTTCATTTGAAAATATCACGCATTCCAGGATACAAGACCTCCCCTTTCTCATTGTACAAGATGGTGCACGACCGACGAAGTATGACTTAACCGTCCACCCATTCTATAAACAATTTTAAAAACGTATGGAATTTGACTCACCATAAAACTCTATAACTAAAGAATTAACAGTAGCCTCCAAATAGTTTAGTTCTCATACAGTATATTACACAGCGCTTAAGTATGTAGAAGCTGTAATATTTACAAACGCTACACAAAACAACCTCAAGTCTCACTACAACGAAAAAAGTAGAAAATGTCGGAAACTGCTTATGACGGTTGATAGAGCGCATTCCTTCATGCGATTTTAAAACCAATCACTAGACTAAATTACCAAGCAAATCACATCATGTGTTCCGAGTTACACTATCGTTCAGGTACAAAACTTTCCCTACCAGTAGTGTCTATATACACATTAATATTAGGATACCCCCCACGAATCAGGAGTAACTACAGCTTGAAGCATAACTGCAGATGGACGAGCTTCAAGTATCTACGTTAGGTGCTCGTACTCGTAGATTTAGCAAAGAACGATGTTGTTTGCATTGGTTTCCACAGCAGTTAAAGGTTTTTCGGGGAAGGAATCACACGATGTTAACAACGATTTAAGAGCTACCACATATATTCCACAGGGATAAGATCTGTTTGATTTGCGATCAAAGAAGTATTTTCAAATATTGATGATTTTTTCCCAATCATCTACATATATTTATAGCCAGATGGCATGGTATACCGTGTTTTTGAGATATATCCTCTTCGACAGATACTACATTAATAAAACACGGTAAAAATGTGACATATCTAACCAAGTCAACCGACTAGATCTTTCTCATGCTTTAGCGGTATCTGACAAAGATAAGGAAACGTTCGCTAGAACATAACGTTCCCCTACCGCCCTGCGCTTTTCCGGCAAAATTTAAGAGCTACCATATATATTCCACAGGGATGAGATCGGTTTGATTTGCGATCAAAGAAGTATTTTCAAATATTGATAATTTTTTTCCAATCATCTGCATATATTTATAGCCAGATGGCATGGTATATCGTGTTTTTGAGATATATCCTCTTCCACATACTACATTAATAAAACACGGTAAAAATGTGACATATCTAACCAAGTGAGCCGACTAGATCTTTCTCATGCTTTAGCAGTATCTGACAAAGATAAGGAAACGTTCGCTAGAACATAACGTTCCCCTACCGCCCTATGCTTTTCCGGTAGGATTTGGGAGAGTTAATTCCCGACTATCCCGAGACTATCCGTGATTCAAAGCAGAAAAATTGACTCGCTTGTCGGCAGACCGTAGTAATCCAGTTTCAAATTCAAGTAATTGTATCCTCGAAACATCTTTAGCATTGGCATAGACACTGTACATATGCTTCAGAGCTATGTCTACTTTCAGTCTAGCCAGATTTGTTGCCGAGCTGTTTACCTATCGTATGCTAATTCATCGTTCTTCACACCTGGCAGTGGGACGCGGTGATCCGTATTTTCCATGTTTTTAACAATGATGTCATTATTCCATTCGTATCAGCTTTTAACATACTGTCCTTATTCCAGCCAGGGACATTAGTAACAACGCTGTCATTCGTCCATTCAAAGGGCTTTTAACAATGCTCTCAGTTACTTCACGATTTTATCTATATTGCCATTTGTTCTTTCACTTTGGTTATTAACAATACTGTCATTAGTCCATTTACCATCAAGTTGCGCTGAAAATGCTTCCAAATAAGATACTTTTTCTATTCCAGGAATACTATCCATCACTAACTTCCTTCAGCCTTAGCAGTCAGAAAACTACGTAAAGTCAGATTTTCAGTCCCGATACAAAATTATTTCGCCAGTGTTTATTACGTGACGTACATCGTGGGGAGCAGCTGTCCTATCTAGGAGACGGTCTTAGTAATACGAATCGACAGTGTACAAAAAGAGCTCCTTGCAGTAGGCTACAGAGAGATAGAATCCAGATTACGTTGTGGATACACAGCTGTGTGGAACGACAAGACAATATCAGATGGTTTATTTAGTAGTGTGTCTATGAGAGTGGCTATTTTGAATCGTCTATAGCTCTAATGTGAGTTACTTTGTAATTTTACAGCCATTCTAGACTTCCTTTCCCTAAAAAAGGTACCTTCCATACATGCTCTTAGAAACACAGAAAAGGCTGCAAAATGCCTAATAAAACAATCTGTGTAACAACCGATGAAACGAAGTAATTCATGATTTACGCAAGATCCTTGTTCATAATCTAAAATGACTCCTTTGTACACAACACAAAGTGTCAATGTTAATAACTCCTGCTACAAACTTGGAAGTCACGTGTGTTATATTCCTTGGATTGTGACGAGTGGTTCCAATAGACTGTAAGAATAGGTTGAAACCAGTTCTTCTCCACCTGCCATGTGTTGTATTTCAATGGGTAACAAGGCAATATTGAATATGAGATAAATAAAACAATTACATAAGCCATGAAGAAACTCTGCAATAAATTCATTATTATTTCAGAATGTTGAAACCTACTGTATCGATAAAACAACAGTGATCAAAACGAAATATTCTGATATTATCGTATAGGCTTTGGACGTACATTGGTGCACAGACTATACGTCTGTCTTGCAACTTAAAAGAAGCTGTACAAGACACACCTCGTCTTCACTGATGCAGAAAATGTAAGTGCTTCATATACGACAATTAAATTTACTGTGGCGCAGGATGTCAGAGACAAATGCATCTGTGACCAGCAGTCGTTTCAAAGCTTCGACCCGTTCCTTATGCCTTTCTGATGATATCACATTTTACTATTATTCTGGAAGAGCAGACCTCAGTCATTACGCCTCAAAGAAAAGTTTACTTTCGGAGTGTTTTTACTTCTTATGACGTTAGTTTCTGCACTAATTTTTAAGCTTTACAGGCACCAAGACGCGAGAAATGAACTTCTACGATGAAACTCTCAACAACCCATCTGTATCACAGGTACCTACAGAACGCTGTGTCCTTGGATTGCAAGTCTGCCGACCACGCCGATGTTGCGAAGTGCTACATCCATCTCGGAAAGCTGCTCGCCTTAACTGGACAGGAGGAGGCTGCAGCCGGTTTTTGCGAAATGGGTAGGAGGTAATGTGGCTTTCTACTTTACTCTACGTGTACCATTTTCCATTGATCCCATGCCGAGGAGTCTTTGCGGTAAAGAAAGACGTCAAAGATATACACTTTATTCAAATGACATTAGAGTGATTCAAAAGTCATGAAAACTTATAGCATTACTGCTCTAATCTGTTTCAAGAATCCCTACGAAGATACCTCTCAACGAATAGAAACCGATGTCTAGAAAGTTCTTCAATTGAATCTTAAAGCAATTTGTATTACCCACAAGACATTTAATATGCTTTGTATACGGCACCTTTCTATTCTTACTTTAAACTCTTGAACCCTTGTAATACTATTTTCATTTCCAGTATTAATTACAACGTTTTGTACTATTTATTGTGAAAACAAAATCTAGTACATACGTGGTAAAGAGGAAATATGAATACTAATAAGTGTTGTAAACGCTCCTGTAGTAAGGTGTTTTATCGGATTAGGATGTTGGTTTCTCAATGTGGATTCTGCTCTATTTGTTTCCCAAAACATCACCACCATCTGCTTATCGAATTTAATGTTTAAATAGATTAAAATAATGAGTTTTAGTAGTAGTACTGTTTTCTGTTCGTGTATTGTATCAACTGAGAAAGGATATTATTGATGGAACGCCATTAATACATGTTAGAAAATAAGAACTCCAGATACATTTCCATGAAACCCCAGACATATTTGGATTAACTTTAGAACGACTGTTTCTATGCTGCACGTATAAAAATAATATACAGGGTGATTCAAAAAGAATACCACAACTTTAAAAATGTGTATTTAATGAAACAAACATAATATAACCTTCTGTTATACATCATTACAAAGAGTATTTAAAAAGGTTTTTTTTTCACTCAAAAACAAGTTCAGAGATGTTCAATATGGCCCCCTCCAGACACTCGAGCAATATCAACCCGATACTCCAACTCGTTCCACACTCTCTGTAGCATATCAGGCGTAACAGTTTGGATAGCTGCTGTTATTTCTCGTCTCAAATCATCAATGGTGGCTGGGAGAGGTGGCCGAAACACCATATCCTTAACATACCCCCATAAGAAAAAATCGCAGGGGGTAAGATCAGGGCTTCTTGGAGGCCAGTGATGAAGTGCTCTGTCACGGGCTGCCTGGCGGCCGATCCATCGCCTCGGGTAGTTGACGTTCAGGTAGTCACGGACAGATAAGGGCCAATGTGGTTGATTGTGGAATTTGCAGCTCTCTGCTAGCTCTGCGAGTAGATTTTCCTGGGCTGCGAACAAATGCTTGCTGGATGCGTGCTACATTTTCATCACTCGTCCTCGGCCGTCCAGAACTTTTCCCTTTGCACAAACACCCATTCTCTGTAAACTGTTTATACCAACGTTTAATACACCACCTATCAGTAGGTTTAACACCATACTTCGTTCGAAATGCACGCTGAACAACTGTCGTCGATTCACTTCTGCCGTACTCAATAACACAAAAGCTTTCTGTTGAGCGGTCGCCATCTTAGCATCAACTGACGCTGACGCCTAGTCAACAGCGCCTCAAGCGAACAAATGTACAACTAAATGAAACTTTATAGCTCCCTTAATTCGCCGACAGATAGTGCTTAGCTCTGCCTTTTGTCGTTGCAGAGTTTTAAATTCCTAAAGTTGTGGTATTCTTTTTGAATCACCCTGTATAATGCTTTCTGTTCGATAGTTCAAATGGAAACAACGAACCTGCTGTGTCGACTATTCTAAGGTATTTTATCTCACGTATGAAAGTCATATTATCAAAAGGTTTAGCTAAGCTGTCAACATATACTCAGCCGTAATAATATTCTGTGTGTTGGGAGGAAAACGTAGCGCCTAGAGGTAAAAGGCTATTTTGAAATCCAGACTATATGTCACTGGGTTATATTTGTCTGTAATAAGCGCGTACAAATTCTTTAGGTCGCAAAAAAAGAACTGATTAGCTTTTCTTTGCTATTGTTGTATCCTCTTCGTATGGAGTAAATTTGTAACCGCGTATTTTAAATAGTGTGGGAAACCATTCTTATGACGAGATTTATTACGCGAGTAACTAAGTATATGAGAACGCACTGATGATCATTATTTCATCGTTTGCTTACTGATTTAGTTTTATCTACTTGAAAAAATATATTTAAATATACTGGTTACATTAAAGACTCCGCAGAATGTTAATGAACTTGTTTGGGAACACCTTTCTTGGAAACAGAAAGCTATTCACTACGAGTTATTCAAACCAAAAAGACTCGCTTCCCACAGAGAAAGTTTATTAGACCCATTGCGTTTGACGACTATCTGCGATCAGTTAATTTGTACCTTTGAAGAAATTTTTGTAACTTCCCTGTGTTGTATTTCGTATCTCATTTTTACTACTTTACTGCTGCAAGGGATTATTTTTTACGCGAAAGGTACATACATTTCGAAACACTCATAACTTCTAATTCTGTTACACAGTCTCTGATAAGATTTAGTCCTACAATAATCGGTGTTTTTTGATGTTAAGTGTAGTGTTCTGTTTGTTTTGAGAATAATCTGATGCCATTTCTAGACGAGGATTTAGAGCATTTAATCTTCTGATACAGATTGCGTTAGTTATTTGCATAATCTATGGATCGTAATTGCAACCTCTCTCTGTGATTTGGAACGAGTCATTTTTGCAATTAGAGGCGATCCTCTGAACGAGAAATGCGGCAACATATTCTTTTTTCTCGTGCCTTTGTCCCGGATCGGTGCGGGCTCAGCAGGATTTGGCTTTGTTAGTTTAAGGTGTGGCCGGATACCACCCACCCCAGTCCGCATCGCAGCATGGAAAGTATGCACCTGAATTGTTTGCGACTAGTGTTTTTCATGTGAAAGTGAGGGAAAGTTAATATTTGCAAATCCAGTAACTGAAGCTGGACTTCGGAACGATAGTGGTATTAAACTAGTGGGACACACTGCACTGAATGCAGACACTGACAACACATTGTCCTGAATGTTAAAGCCAAACAAATAAAAAAAATCAAGACCAAATATGTTCTCACACTCGCGTGATTGCAGCACTGTAAAAGTCACTGTTCGCGTATGCGAGCGATACATAGCAGGCAAAGTACATGTTCCAAGAACGGGAATGTCTTGTCCATTATAAGCCGTCAGTTGCGTGCTAGTTTTAGAGAGGTGGGGAGAGCCTAAGAGTTCATATGTGTGACTATTGAGCAATATGACAGAGGCACCCGTGTCCAACAGAAATTTCCCACGTTTCCTACAAATAAGTAAATGAACAAAATGTTTGTTTGACTGACATATCATTGAAGAAACTGCACGCTTGCCTGTTGCAGACTTGGAATATACTGCATTAATGACATGGGCCTTGTGACTAGAGTTTTGTGAGTGGGCTGAATTCTTATGTTTGTTCCGTTGCAAACATATGGATTGTACATGTCCTTTCCTACCACAAGCATAACACTGAGCAGTCTTGGCGTTAGTGCTGTGAATAACACCTGGGGCAAGACTTAAGTGTGCTGCTTATGTGGTGTGGAAGGTTGTTTACTCGGCGTGGCTAGCGCGAACCGCAGGTGCGGAATGGGGCGATCACAAGCAAGGAACTCAACCCAAGAAATAGCTGGCTGCTCAAATTTCACAGCTAACAGGGCACCTGAAACGTACTGATCTCGTATTTGCACTACCTGCTGAAACGGACTGTTTCAAAATCTGTTCTCTGAGTTTGACATCACGTACATTGTATACGATCGCATCACACAATATAACATATGAATATGAAGCACTACAAGCACATTTGAGTTTGCCTTTCCTCGTGATACCCTACAAATCTGTTACCCACTTACGATAAGTAATAAAGGAACAGACTGACACATGTTAAAGAAATAAGCTGAACAGTTGACACATTCCACATGAACAGTGTGATTATTTTATATAGGCTGAATGTGAGAACGTTTGTGATCGATGTGCTGTCAAGAAATGAATGCAGCAACGTGTATAACTTACCAGGGGTAATAATTTTCCATGGGACAGAGAATCCTCAAGAAAACAATATTACGTATATTCTGGATATGGAAATAACGTTCTCTGACCCCAATTTCAGGATGAATGAGTAGATAAATGTCTGCATATGCCTGTAAGCATTTAGTAAGTGTCACTAAAGTCTGGGTCTACAAGAATATGACCCCATGGTATACCCATCACATTTTTGTTTCTCACTTTAATTTTGTAGTCATGCAGCACAAAGTGTATGTACGACCCCTAGCTGAATGTGGTAAAGGCAGGGTGTGCTGGGGTTTATGGTTAACAAAAATTGATCCATGTTTATTTCTTTGATAATGACTCAACTGAAGTGTCACAATTTATTCTGTCACACGGCACACTAACCACTTTAAAGTGTGACACTTCTCAAGAATAACTTTGAGAAGAACGGGGAGGTTGTGAGAGATTAGAGGGCACTCTTACTTCTGATAAGGTGTTATGCTGCGTAACGTTCTTAGGGAAGATGATCTTTATTACTTGATTGCTATACCTGGATACGATCTGACTTCATTCATATGGTGAAATGGTTGGCAGTAGTTAATGCTCTTGCTTGTATGCTCTAGTGAAGGCATAGTGGTAAGATTTACCTGCACTCAAAGGAAGAAGGTTCCGATTTAAACGACTGCAGTAAAAGTGTATGGCAGCAGAGCGACGAGGATATAGTTTTTTCTGTGAACCTGGGTGAAAACGGTTGTGGACTGCCCAATTTCTTGGTCTCATTGTGCAGACAGATTGGATGGCGCGGGTCGGTCGGCGGCAGCGTCCACATAGGTTGACTAGCGCCGAGGAGTTGCTGCTGCTGTGGGAAGAGCATTGACGACTGGCAATAAAGCAGAGGATCGGCCCCTGTTAGACAGGAAGCCGATGAGACGACTGTGGGTTTCTGCGAATTTCCGTGGGACAGGTTAGTGGCGCCTCGGCGACCAGACTCTGCTACAAGACATATTTGTGTAGGCACGAGACTTTTAGCGAGTTTAGGGCCGTCCTTTGGAAAGTTCGAAATGGACGAAACGAGGGAGATAACGATCTTTTTACGAAGGGCTGTGGTTCAATCCAGGTCATGTTTTTAGCAAAGACATGGCGTAAACGTGTGGGAAAGAGGCCATGAAGCTGAATCTTTTTACCTTTTCTCCCTATTAAATTTAAAGTCGCTGGTTGGTCAAATCTGTGTATGCAGAGCAAGGGGCGTTCTCCCAGCTTCAAATGCCACGCTCCAGCTGATGACTGGCTTGGGCTGAGTGGGTGTAGCTGGCTGGCTCTGAGCACTATGGGACTTAACATCTACGGTCATCAGTCCCCTAGAACTTAGAACTACTTAAACCTAACTAACCTAAGGACAGCACACAACACCCAGCCATCACGAGGCAGAGAAAATCCCTGACCCCGCCGGGAATCGAACCCGGGAACCCGTGCGTGGGAAGCGAGAACGCTACCGCACGACCACGAGATGCGGGCTGGGTGTAGCCTAAGCATGTAAAAGTACTATGCTACCGAGCTGGTGAGGAAAGCTGAGAGAAAGGGAAGTGGACACTCTTGTACTGGCACTTTGCTAGTAAAGAAAGGCAGGTCTTTACCTAAATGGTGAAACTTGTGTCCTTTGCTAGTGTACGATTTAGAGCCTGTGACAGTCATTATGTGAACCATCAGAGGTACTGCTTCTTGACTCGCACACACAACAAGTGATGCGAGAGTGTACTTATTTGTATTGATTCGGCCATCTAAACGTTTGACATATTCCGCCATACATAGTCGTGTCACGGAGTCAAATTGGTTTGGCAGACCAGCAAACGGGTCCACCTGCACTCTGGAATCCACCAGGGATTCAGAGGCTCATAGGGAGGCATCTGCATTCCGAATCAGCTGAACGCGAGACCACGTACTTGCATTTATTTCGGGCGCGCCACGTTAACATCAGATTGTCGCTGTCCATGACTGCAGTCGGCGAGCGTATCGTGGTGTGCCACCCTGACCTGCTGTAGGGTAAAATACTCGCTGCCGTGGCATAGGGCTCCAATATATAGTTTTCAGCACTCTGTTCTTTGGAATCATACTTTTCTTTACGGATTAGTAGAGTATAGACACTTGATAGCAGCGTTGTTTATGGACCATACAACGAATTCACATATATATAGTCAGGTAAAGCGATTAGTTCTGGTGAGTGTCGTGTATTGATCACCAGCTGATCACTTTGTTCACCATAGACTGCATATCATTGAATGAATTTGTCCACTAAAATGTTTGTGTGCCGTTTCTTTAGCCATATTTTTGTCTTGTCATGTTAAGAATGACTAAATCTGTTGTTATTTAGACCAGAACTCTTTCCAGTGTTCTGATTAAAATTACCTTTGCCATTTTTATTTAAGTGTTGATTGTAATTGGTAGAGCAGAATTTTGCGAGATGATTACTGCAGCTGACTCCTGTGTGAGGCTTGACATCTTGTCGAATTTAATACAGGCAAATAAAATGATGTACAAAACACCAAATATTTGTGAAACAGTTATTTATAAATTAAAAACATTTTAATGTGTTACGGGATTTTTAAAATATTGTTAAATTAGATTGCCAACAGTGTAATATTTTGTGAAATAAAGTGAAAAAAAAAACAGCTCAAACACGGAAAATATTGAAAATAAAACTTCCAGTGAGACTTTGCGCTGCAGCAACTAACACCTATAATGTGCCTGATAACGTTAAGTTACAAATTGTGCCCATATTGAATACCTGTAATGTGAGTTAGAAAGCTGGAGAGACGCTCTATCCATTGATACATGTCTATTTTCCGTATGTCTCGTATTTTTTGTGCATTTATCTTCTGAAACTCAGAAGGTACTTATGAATAACTCTGTGCAAAGTAGTGACTGACAGGTAAATAAAGTAATAGGAGGAGTAGGTAACAATAAACAAATGAGTGAATGTAATGCTCGTCGAGTGCCAGAGAGAGATCACAGGTGAGAGGTATTGAGTTGTGTGTGTGTGTGTGTGTGAGAGAGAGAGAGAGAGAGAGAGAGAGAGAGAGAGAGAGAATAAGAGGCACAATAAGATATACATAGCAGTTCTATTGTGAGCCATCAGCAATACTACCAGATCGAACGGTGCTTCTGGAATAGAAATGTATCAACTGTCACCATGCCTCTGATATTTCAATACCGGTAGTAGATAATAAAATATTCGATAGCTAACTGTTCAGTAAATAGTAATCAATTTTTTTTGTTATCGAGTTGAGTCTCTATTTACTGCGTGGTAACAACCAATTTCATTTTAGTGGCTAGGTCTTGTTCTTGTTCCAGCTTTGACTTCCTACCAGTATCTTCGGAGCCCACCAAGAAATACCTGTTTATGCTCTCTGGATAATGGTCCTCTCTGTCTTTTGGGCGTTGATGCCATTTTAAAACCTTGGTAGTTGTTCACCAATCTTCTAAATTTGTTCCTGTCAGGAATTTCTCTCTCTGAGATACCAATCTGCCTAAGATCTTTTTCACATTCTTCGAACTATCTTGGCCTTGTTTTCTTAGATTGGATGAAACTCCATATTTTTTTTTTGTTAGTCGGTCACCGTCCATCCTCATGAGATGACTGTAAAATAACAACCGTCTCTTCTTAATGGATGCTGTGATAGGTTCTGTCTTGCTGTACAAGTCCTCATTTGCTCTCATTCACCATTATCCATCAACCCATCTATTACCTAGGATTTTCCTTAATATCTTACACTGTCTCTTTTCCGGCCGCTCAAGTTGACCTTGTCTATTCATGGTCAAAGTTTCGGATGCATATAAGCCGTCAGGTTTTACAACTGTATTATAATGTCGGAACTTGGCCCCTATCTTCATTGACTTTTTGTTACAGTTAGTTTTTGTCAGTTGGTATGCTTGGTCTAACTTCCTCATTCTGACATTAATTGCTTCTTCTTCTAATCCACTCTCCTGGATGACTTCACGGAGATACTTAAAATTCTTAACTCGTCCGATTTTTCCAAGACTGGTGATAATCCATTCATGTCCATCACAGATGTTCGTCATATATTTTGTCTTTTGAATAAAGATCTGGAGTCCAACTTTTTCAGCAATTTCTGACAGCCTATTGATCTTGTTGACTGCTGACTCTATGTTGTTAGCAAAAATGACCAGGTCATCTGCAAAGGCCAAGCAGGCGATGTACACCCCTTTGTTGTTAGGGCCAAGTCTGAACCGTTCTTCATTTATTTCTTCTTGGGCTAGCAACTTTCTCCACTCTCGAATGTCCTTTTCCAAGATGCAGTTGAAAAGGAGGGGGGATAGTTCATCTCCTTGTCTTACACCCGTTCTGATTGCAAAGAGTTCTGATATCTCACCCATAAACTTTATTTTTGACACTGTATTAGTGAGGGTTAGTTTTATCAGCTTTCTCGATGTATCATCCACCTCAAACTGTCCGCAGCTCGTGGTCGTGCGGTAGCGTTCTCACTTCCCGCGCCCCGGTTCCCGGGTTCGATTCCCGGTGGGGTCAGGGATTTTCTCTGTCTCGTGATGACTGAGTGTTGTGTGATGTCCTTAGGTTAGTCAGGTTTAAGTAGTTGTAAGTTCTAGGGGACTGATGACCATAGATGTTAAGTCCCATAGTGCTCAGAGCCATTTGAACCACCTCAAACACTTCCAAAATATTCATTAATGCCTGTCGGTCGATGGAGTCATATGCCTTCTGAAAAATCAACAAACACGACCACGTAGTTATTTCCTGCAGTTTTTTTGTACCTGATGATGTTCGTGAGGTTAAATATCTGCTATGGGCAAGAACGGCCCTTTCGGAAACCAGCTTGATATTCCAAAATCAGTTGGTCAAGATGACCTTCTATTCTGTTCTGTATAGCTTTGGGAGAATCTTATATGGAACAGATACTAGTGAGATGCCCCTATAGTGATTGACATTCTTTTTATAGCCTTTTTTGTGCAGAGGATGGATTAAAGCTGACTGCCATTCAATTGGTATCATCCCAGTTCTCCAGCTCTCCTCAAAAAGTTAGACTAGTACATCTAGAGTTTCATTATTGGCCAGCTTCAGTAGTTCCGCCATTATTGAATCCTCTTCAACTGCCTTATTATTCTTAAGGTTGGTGACGATCTCTATGATTTCCTCTTTACTAGGTAGAGATGAGACGGGTAGTTTGTGGATCGGGATACATACAGGGAATCTTTCTTTCGGTTCATCAAAGTTAAGTAGGTATTCAAAGTAACGAGATATGATCGTGCAGTTTTCTTTGTTGGTCAGACCGAGCTTTCCATTTTTATCTCTAAAACAAAGACTAGGGGCTTGGTATCCTTTCAAATTCGATTTTAACGTCTTATAGAAGTCTCTGGAATTGTTTTTTCGGAAATCCTGATCGATTTTTTCTAACTGCTGTTTCTCGTACAATCGCTTAGCCCTTCGTAGAGTTCTGGCTGCATATTTTCGAACTTCACGGAATACATCAAAATCCTCAGGTTTCCTGGTCGAGTTCCACTTTTTGCATGCATTTGTTCTTTGGGCCACCACCTCATCCCAAACTCATTCCACCATCTATGCTTTCTCTTTTTAGCTGTCAGAATTGCAGTATTAGCTGTTTATTGAATCTTGGAGGCGATGTCCGTCCATTTATGGGATTCAAATGTCAGTTGCCGGTGGTATTGTCCCAATACGTCTTGATTGATTTTGAGCTTCGCAAAGTCATATTTATGAATTTTATTTCCGATTTTCACGGCCTTATTGACAGGGATGAAATTAATTTTGATTTTGGAGAGGTAATGATCCGAGTCAAACTGGGCACCTCTCTGTACTTTAACACTCATTATTTCCTTAATTTCTCTCCTAGAGATTGCTACATGATCATCTGTTTCTCTCCACACACATTGCCTGGTGATCGCCAAGTCTTCTATTTCTTGGTTTGTTGACATTATCTAAGGACTGAAGGATCGACACAGATTGACGAGTCTTATACCATTTCAGTTAGTCAACTTGTGAGCAGGATACTTTCCAGTTGTTGATCTGAATCGCAGTTCTATTCCCAGCTGAGCGTTAAAGTCACCTAGTAGGATCTTTATGTTCTTAGATGGTATTTTCTCTAACTGTTCTTCAAGAAGGTCCTAAACTGTTCAACTTTCTCTGGATTGCGTCTGTTGTCTTCATTGATTGGTGCTTGCGCATTGATCAGTATGTATCCTTCGTTACCACAGCTGAGAGTTAGGATAGAGAGTCTCTCAGAAGGGCTGAAGAACTCGACGATTGAACTGACAACACTCTTAAGAACAATAAAAGCTGTGCCAAGTACAGGTATGTACTTACCTATTTTGACTGCCCTTTTGCCTTTATAAATCCTGTAACCTTCAATGTCCATTGTGTCCTCATCTAGGTATATGGTTCTTGAATGGCCAAGATGTTTATGCAATGTTTGTCCATCATCATCGTCAACTCTTTGTGTTTACCAACTTTCAATAGAGAATCAATAATATTCCCTGGCTATACACGTTTTGTTATCTGTATGTTGAAACCTTATTCATCTTAAGACGTACAGTGCGGTTGATTAATTTTAGTGATATGTTATTAGAGTACACTTGAGTGTGTTTTTGAAGCTACAGATAATTATTCGAAACTCGTCCGCCTGCTTAGCTATATGGAATGAATGCACGGTAGCTCAGTGCGTTCGGTCAGAGGGTTAGCTACTCTCTGTAACAAAAAATTGAGTGAATGGATCAACGAAGAACTTATTTGGGCGTCATCGGACGTCCGCCCTAAACAAATTAAACGAACAACGTAAAACAAAATGAGATAAAAAAAGTGGTTACGAGCTTGCCTACCATGGAGCGGGCCCGGGTTCAATTCCCGGCCGGGTCGGAGATTTTCTCCGCTCGTGGACAGGGTGTTGTGTTGTTCTCATCTTCATTTCATCCTCATCACCGGCACGCGAGTCGCATGTGGCGTCGACTGTAGTAAGACTCTTACTCGGCGGCCTAACTTCCCCGAATGGGGCCTCCCACCCGGCAATGCCACACGATTATTCCATTTCATTTTTTATACGAAACTCGCTTTATTGCTTTAGTAGTTAGCACTTTTATCTACGACCTGTTGCAGCGCGGGCAGTAACAGCAGCCTGTTAACACAGAAAGGTAAGTGATTGACGTACGATGTGCATTGAGAGACGATTAGGCATTAACAGACGTATAACCTCTGCTACAACTTTCACTTCGTATTATGCTGTACATGGGTGTAGGAAAATGGTTGAATATTCAAACAGAGCAGTTCTCATACCACCACAAACATGTTTGCAAGTACTTTAAGCTCAGATATCACGAAGAACGAGGAAAAAAATCACAGTTTTTCTGTCTCATTATGAATATCATAAAAATTTCGCCGATTTTAATGAATGGCAAAAAATCGTAATGAGAACATATCACTACGTATAGCGAATTAGTTTTTGACGTCGGTGCCTGTGCTGGATATGTTACAGACTGGCCTCTCGAGCCCGGGACAGCGGGCTGATGAAAGAGGCGCAGCTCTGTGTGCAGTCGCTAACCCAGCGCTGAACAGCCGGCGCTTTTGTCTGCTGCAGGACGTCTGTTTCTGCCATCGTGTATGTGCGCAAAGCCGGCCATTTCTGCATATCAGCAGACATTTACAACGCTGTGAAACAACTGCAGCGTGACAGGTGTACAATGTATTGTGGGATGCACTGAATGTGAACTCTACCACCCTGCTTCGGTAGTGGATGTAATTGACGGCGAAATGCATATTTAAAAAGACAAGAGTCAAGAAATTTCGATATTTCGTTGTGTTGTACTAGCTTGCTTATAATAAGACGAGGATCAATTCATCAAATGCCAAACATTTTCAGAGTGGCGTATTGGTTCGTTAAATTTATTAAATTACTTGTCGTCAGTTTCGTTCTTAACGATGATAGGTATTTTGTTCCTGCCCATCCCCCCTTCCCCACATGAACCATGGACCTTGCCGTTGGTGGGGAGTCTTGCACTCCCCATCGATACAGAAAGCCGTACCGTAGGTGCAACCACAACGGAGGGGTATCTGTTGAGAAGTCAGACAAACATGTGGTTCCTGAAGACGGGCAGCAGTCTTTTCAGTAGTTGCAGGGGTAACACTCTGGATGATTGACTGATCTGGCCTTGTATCAAACGTCCCCTTAGAAAAATTGATGAATTACTGTGCTGATAAACCTCTTACATTATTTGATTTTCAAACAGCTGAGCAGAACTGAACGTACTCAGACATTTCGCTCTTTACCTATTCTGATCAACACTAAACTGACACAGAGTATTTTTTAGCGCAACCCAATGTGACTTTCACTAATCCCTACAAAAGAATGGCCCTGACTAACATTAACCTATACCTTTCATAAATCACTTACCTCACAAAAATCTTCGTTACTCGAACTACTGCAATACAGCGAGCGCCACTACTGCCAGCTAAATAAAAGATTCAAACTACTGAAGGCACTAACTACTGATAGGCATAGTTAGCAAATGAAAGATTTTGATAGAGAACGAACAATGTATTTACCTTAATTGTGTTCAAAAGTCATAACATATATAGCAGTTCATGGCATCCAGTCTTACAAATTTACTGTCTCTGATGGACACACGTCCAGATCATCTGCTCTCAAAACTCCGCCATTTCTCTCCCCACATCCACCACTCCTGGCGGCTCACCTCCAACTGCGCATCGCCACGCGCTGTTAACAGCCAGCCGCCCAACACTACAATAACATATACACCAACAATTCGAACCAACCACAGCCTTCACACAGCACAATCAGTGACTTTCATATAGAGCGCTACGTGGCGTTACCAACATAAAAACCTAAACAGCCTACTTACACTTGTAACACTAACCAAACCGGGTTTTCTGTGCTGGTACTGCGAACGGTTCAAAGCAAGGAGAAACTGCAGCCGTAATTTTTCCCGAGGGCATGCAGCTTTGCTGTATGGCTAAATGATGATGGCGTCCTCTCGGGTAAAATATTTCGAAGGTAAAATAGTCCCCCATTCGGATCTCCCGGCGGGGACTACTCAGGAGGACGTCGTTATCAGGAGAAAGAAAACTGGCGTTCTACGGATCGGAGAGTGGAATGTCAGACCCCTTAAGGGCAAGTGAGCTATAAGAATAAAAAAGGGAAATGGACAGGTTAAATTTAGATATAGTCGTAATTAGTGAAATTCGATGGCAGGAGGAACAAGAGTTCTGGTCAGGCGAATGCGGAGTTATAACTACAAAATCAAATAGGGGTAAAGCAGGAGTAGGTTTAACAGTGAATAAAAAAAATAGGAGTGCGGGTAAGCTACCACAAACAGCATAGTGAACGCATTATTGTGGCCAAGATAGTCACGAAGCCCACGCCTACCACAGAAGTACAAGTTTATATGCCAACTAGTTCCGCAGATGACGAAGAGATTGATGAAAAGTATGATGAGATAAAAGAAATTATTCAAATAGTAAAGGGAGATGAAAATTTAATAGTCATGGGTGACTGGAATTCGATAGCAGGAAAAGGAAGACAAGGAAACGTAGTAGGTGAATATGGAATGGGGGTAAGAAATGAAAGAGGAAGCCGCCTGATAGAATTTTGCACAGAGCATAACTTAATCATAGTTAACACTTCGTTCAAGAATCATGAAAGAAGGTTGTATACATGGAAGAGGTCAGGAGATACTGGAAGGTTTCAGACAGGTTATATAATGGTAAGACAGAGATTTAGGAACCAGGTTTTAAACTGTTAGACATTTCCAGAGGCAGATGTGGATTCTGACCACAATCTATTGGTTATGAACTGTAGATTAAAACTGAAGAAACTACAAAAAGATGGGAATTTAAAGATATGGGACCTGGATAAACTGACAGACCCAGAGGTTGTAAAGAATTTCAGAGAGAGCATTAGGGAACGACTGACAAGAATGGGGGAAAGAAATACAATAGAAGAAGAATGGTTAGCTCTGAGGGATGAAATAGTGAAGGCAGCAGAGGATTAAATAGGTAAAAAGACGAGGACTAGTAGTAATCCTTGGGTAACAAAAGATATATTGAATTTAATTGGTGAAAGTAGAAAATATAAAAATGCAGTAAAGGAATCAGGCAAAAAAGAATACAAACGTCTCAAAAATGAGATCGATAGGAAGTGCAAAATGGCTAAGTAGGGATGGCTAGAGGACAAATCTAAGGATGTAGAGGCATATCTCACTAGATGTAAGATACGATACTGTCTTCAGGAAAATTAAAGAGACCTTTGGAGAGAAGAGAACCACTTCTACGAATATCAACAGCTCAGATGGAAACCCAGTTCTAAGCAAAGAAGGGAAGGCAGAAGAGGACAACATTATGGAAATGGACGAGTATGTAGATGAAGAATAAATGGGAGATATGATACTGCGTGAAGAGTTTGACAGAGCACTGAAAGGTCAAAGAAGAAACAAGGCCCCGGTAGTAGACAACAACCCATTAGAACTACTGACAGCTTTGGGAGAGCCAGGCGTAACAAAACTCTACCATCTGGTGAGCAAGAGGCATGAGACAGGCGAAATACCCTCAGACTTCAAGAAGAATACAATAATTCCAATCCCAAAGAAAGCAGGTGTTGATAAATGTAAAAATAACCGAACTATCAGTTTAATGAGTCACGGCTTCAAAACACTAACGCAAATTTTTTGCAGACGAATGAAAAAACTGGTAGAAGCCTACAACGGGAAAGATCAGTTTGGATTCCGTAGAAGTGTTGGAACACGTGAGACAATACTGACCCTACGATTTATCTTAGAAGATAGATTAAGGAAAGGCAAACCTACGTTCCTAGCATTTGTAGATTTAGAGAAAGCTTTTGACAATGTTGACTGGAATACTCTGTTTCAAATTCTGAAGGTGGCAGGGGTAAAATACAGGGAGAGAAAGGCTATTTACAATTTGTACAGAAACCAGATGGCAGTTACAAGAGTCGAGGGGCATGAAAGGGAAGCAGTGGTTGGGAAGAGAGTGAGATAGGTTTGTAGCTTATTCCAGATGTTTTTCAGTCTGTGTATTGAGCAAGCAACAAAGGAAACAAAAGAAAAATTCGGAGTAGGAATTAAAGTGTATGGAGAAGAAATAAAAAGTTTGAGGTTCGGCGATGACATTATAGTTCTGTCAGAGACAGCAAAGGACCTGGAAGAGTAGTTGAACGGAATGGATAGTGTCCTGAAAGGAGGATGTAAGACGAACATCAACAAAAGCAAAACGAGGATAACGGAATGTAGTCGAATTAAGTCAGGTGATGCTGAGGCAATTAGATTAGGAAATGAGACAAAGTAGTCAATGATTTTTGCTATTTGGGGAGCAAAATATTTGATGGTGGCCGAAGTAGAGAGGATATAAAATGTAGACTGGCAGTGGCAAGGAAAGCATTTCTGAGGAAGAGAAATTTGTTAACATCTAGTATAGACGAAAGTGTCAGGAAGTCGTTTCTGGAAGTATTTGTATGGAGTGTAGCCATGTATGGAAGTGAAACATGGACGATAAGTAGTTTGGACAAGAAGAAAATAGAAGCTGTCGAAACATGGTGCTACATAAGAATGTTGATGATTAGCTGGGTAGATCACATAACTAATGAGGAGGTGTTGTTGTTGTTGTGGTCTTCAGTCATGAGACTGGTTTGATGCAGCTCTCCATGCTACTCTATCCTGTGCAAGCTTTTTCATCTCCCAGTACCTACTGCAACCTACATCCTTCTGAATCTGCTTAGTGTATTCATCTCTTGGTCTCCCTCTACGATTTTTACCCTCCACGCTGCCCTCCAATACTAAATTGGTGATCCCTTGATGCCTCAGAACATGTCCTACCAACCGATCCCTTCTTCTGGTCAAGTTGTGCCACAAACTTCTCTTCTCCCCAATCCTATTCAATACTTCCTCATTATGAGGAGGTATTGAAGAGAATTGGGGAGAAGAGAAATTTGTGGCACAACTTGATTAAAAGAAGGGATCGGTTGGTAGGACATGTTCTGAGGCGTCAAGGGATCACCAATGTAGTATCGGAGGGCAGCATGGAGGGTAAAAATCGTAGAGGAAGACCAAGAGATGAATACACTAAGCAGGTTGAGAAGGATGTTGGTTGAAGTAGGTACTGCGATATGAAGCTTGCACAGGATAGAGTAGAATGGAGAGCTGCGTCAAAGCAGTCTCTGGACTGAAGAGCCACAACAACATCTGCAAGTATTTTGTACGAAAGCCACTTCTACGGACAATAACATAAACAGTTACACTAAACAGTCACGTCAGCTGGAAAATGACACCTAGGCTGCTAAATAGTATTTAACTGCCTTATACTCGTAGATTCGATTTACTTATACTTCGTATGAAAATATATATACCACACCATAGGACAGCCCCCCCCCCCCCCAAAAAAAAAAAAAAATCTGCCGTAAAGAAGTTTAAATAATTATGTGTATGAGATATATTCTATTAGTTTTCTGGGGTGTGCTATAATCATCATAAGACATTCTGCAGGTGAGTTGATATGACTGACGAAAATCATCAATTCATACTTAAAAAAAAAATATTGGTCGGCTCCAAGTTCAAACATAAAAGTTACGGCCAAACGCGAAAATGGCCAAAGCGAGAAGTGGCCGGCCAAGTCCTGAATTGGCCAATATCGCCATAAATTGACCGGCCAATGTCCGACGTTTTTTGGATTTGCCCAATTAGGGAAATGGCATGGATCCATGGGCCAAAGTCTGAAGAAAAAAAAACGACCCGATCTGAAGAGTCTGGATAATTTCAAACTTTTTATAAGTTATTCATTTTATCAATCTCATTTATTACAATCTGTCATCACTTTAACTGCAATATGAACTTTAATGACATTTGATACTGCTGAACTGTTTCGATGCTTGATGAATGCATATGTTTTCAAACTTTATAAATCCGTTTACTGTATCAGTCCAATTTATTACACTTCGTCGACACTTACTACACGAAGATGAACTTCATGACATTTGCAATTGCGCAACAGTTTTCTATTGCATCATTGACATTGAATTATCGCGTATTTAACAGGTGTGTACCCTTAACCGGCGCCACCTTTAGTAAAGAGATGGAGCCCCCCCACGCCCGCACCAACGTGGTGACCAGACCAAAAGTTCTACTGTCAGCTCCGTCAACATGTTAGTTATCTAATTAGTGGATCACAGGATGCTGGGCTGTGATGTTGTCCGTGCGTCTGGGTAAGGCTACGCATTAACACGGTCCATCAGGTGATGGATAGTGGACGAAACGCGAGTGAGGGTAGCAATTTGAAGAGCAGAGGGGAAAAAGTGCCAAGGCTCGTGCCGTGGGAAAAAACCTTTGTGACAGTGGGATGGGTAGTAAGAGCAGTAGTGGCTTACTAGCTGCGATAGTTCATGCAAGGTTGGATTTGTTAGTATGGGTATCGTGCATCATTACCGTGGCAAGCGATGACGATGTATCCAAGTTGCTGCAGCCGCTACATTCCTGGAACAATCAAGATCGTTATATAGTAGTGGGAGATCGGCCACAGATCATCTCACTGTGTGGGGGGTGTGTGGAGGTTGTCTGCATGCAGTGTACGGTGCGGCTTCCCTGCGTGATGCCAGTTATTCGGCAGTGTGTTCCAGCTGGATATCCAGTAATGGCGTCTGATTAACAGGGGCTCACCTGTACCGTTGTGTTTGCGTGTGCTTGACCATAAATGTTAGGTCCTTACAAGTATGTCTTTTGGTCTTTTATGTTTCCATCTGTGGTTGTGGTCGTAGTTCCCCAGATTCAGAATAAACGGGTTCTACGAATGTCTGGAGTTTCTGTATAGTCTCGTGGTGAGTTTGTGGATTACCTCCGTGAGAGTCTCAAGTCGGTATTCCCGGTGAAGGTCCGCGATGCGTGTGTATCGTGGAGCATTGCTTATGATTTTGAGTACTTTGTTTTGTATGAGCTGCAGACGGCGCAGGCGTGTAGGCGCAGCGTATCCCCAGACAGGAGCTGCGTACGTCATCAGGAGTCGGATAAGTGTCATGTACATGGACCTCGACACCCTTCTGTTCAGTGTGCTACGCCTGTTGAGCATAGGGTAGAGCTGTTTGAGCCTCGCGCTTGCTCGGTTGGTCATGTGTTGTATGTGGTCCCCCCAGAGTAATTTCCGGTCCAGCCAGACACCGAGGTATTTGAATTTCTCACGGAAACGTATTGGGCGTGCATGTAAAGTTATTGGTCTGCAGTGTCGGTGTTTGGGCGGTTGCTTCGGTCTTCTAGTGATCAGAACGGCTTCGCACTTGTCGATGTTTACTCTAACACGCCATTTCTCCAACCAAGGCTCAGCCAATCTGAGTGCAATCTGTAAGCGTGACGTAATGTTTGATGGTTTCCAGTCTTGCGCGAGGATGGCTGTGTCATCCGCGTAGATTGCCATCGTTGTGTTGTGTGTGGTTGGGAGATCGTTTATGTGGAGGTTAAACAGTAGGGGCCCTAGGATGCTTCCCTGGGGTACTTCCGCGTGTATACCGTGTCGTGTTGATTGTTTGCCTTGCACGTCAGTGTTGAAACTCCTGTCTGTGAGGTATGAGTGTATTAGACGCACCAGCCCGTCGGGGAATCCCGCGTCGCTAAGTTTGCGAATGAGGCCATTGTGCCATAGACGGTCGAAAGCCTTTTCGATGTCCAGGAACACCGCCCCTGTTGCTTTGTTTGTGTTGAAGCCATGTGTTATATGTTCAACGACCCGTAAGAGTTGTTGTGTTGTGGAGTGGTGATTCCTGAAGCCGAACTGCTACGGTCTCAGGATGTCATTTGTTATGCAGTGCCTAGTAATGTGTTTGAGAATCACTTTCTCAACAATCTTACTGAGCGAGATCAGATGGCTGATGGGTCGGTAATTTTGTGGGTGGCTGTGGTCTTTCCCCGGCTTCCTGAACATCAGGACCTTGGCCGTCTTCCAAAAGGCGGGGAAGTGTTGGTGTTTTAGTATGGCATTCGTTATGTGTGTTATGTATTCAGTAGCTTTATCCGTGAACTCCTGGAGGACACACTTTTGAATGCCATCATGACCAGGGAATTTCCTAGCAGCGGAATGTATTATAGCCCAGGAGACTTCAGCTGTGATAGCATGTCGAATGTCGTCGCGCGATGGTTGGGCTAAAATGCGTGTAACCTCCTGGTCAGTAGCAAGTGTGAACACTGGATCTGATGGTACCAGGTTCGGTGCGAATGACGCTGCGAGTGTGCGGGCCATTAGTTCTGCTTTCTCTTCCGCTGAGTATGCAGGTCCGTCAGGCCCTTGAAGCATTGGGGTATATATTTTCTCCCTGGTGAAGTGTCGAGCTAGTTGCCACACGCCAGGTCGCGCAGTGTCGAGCCCTTAGAGTTTTTGGTTCCACTGTTGTGTTCTATGTGTTTGTATTTTATCGTGTATGATGCCCTGTAGCCTGTTAATGTGC
Organism: Schistocerca piceifrons; assembly: GCF_021461385.2. Lineage (NCBI taxonomy): Eukaryota > Metazoa > Arthropoda > Insecta > Orthoptera > Acrididae > Schistocerca > Schistocerca piceifrons. Next base: position 424,051,023 of record NC_060141.1, read on the forward strand.
CGTTTGAAGTACTGACGCCTGGTGCGCTGTCGTTGTCTCTTGAGGCGATTCCTCATTGAGATTAGGCCCAGGATTTCCTGGGGCAGGGCCGCACTGTGTTGTTGTGAGGTGCGATCAGGTATGGTGCCCGCCATTGCGTTCTGGACGGCGTTAGTGAGCGCTTCTACTGCCTCGTCAATTTGTGCTGTTTCGTTAATTTCGTGTATGGGTGGCATGTGGTTATCGAGCGTTTCCTTGAACAATGTCCAATTCGTACGCCCGTAGTCCAACATCCTGCGTTGTTCCATGTGCTGCACTGTTTCCTCAATGTATAGTATTACAGGCTGGTGGTTTGAGGGCAGATCGTTTCCAACGACAACGTTGAGTGTCGATGTAATGCCCTTGGTGAGGGCCATGTCTAACACGTCTGGCCTCTGTCCCCTCTGATAGGGAATGTGCGTCGGTTCAGTCGGCGCTAGTATAATGTAGTTTCTGCCTAGTGAATGTTCATACGGTTTTTTGCCGTTGGGATTTCGTATGCGTGAATTCCATTCTGGGTGTTTTGCGTTCAGATCTCCAGCGACTATTACTCGCGGTGAGATGTTGAGTAGTGTGCTGATATCGCGTGTTGAAATGCCTACAGGACTGTTGTATACCGATGTCAGTGTGGCGTAGGCTCCGTTGAACGTGACTCTGACGGCCGTAGCCTCGATTTTTTCCAGTTCAGGGAGCTCTATGTTTGTGTGCTCAATGTCCTTGTGTATGACGATCGCAGTTCCACCTGCCACGGCGTCGCCCGGTCGGTCGGTAGACGCAGTAGCCGGGAAAGTTTAATTGTTTGTGCGGTTTAAGCTTAGTCTCGCTCAGTAGCGCGACAAGGATTCCCTTGCGCTCCATGAACGCGGCTAATTCTGCCCTTTTGTTGTGGATCGAGTCTGCATTCCAGAACAGGATCTGTGATAGGGTGTGCGGGTTTGCGTTACGGGCCGGGTGTGGTATGTTATTCATGAGAGAGTGTGAAAGAGTGTTATGATGGCAGTGTGTTATGACAGCCCAGTATTGACCGGGTTCGACGCTCATGAACTGGGTGATGAGTGTAGTGACGGCGTCAGCACCTTGGTAAGGATTTGAAAGGTCGTGTGTCGAGGGAATTGTGTTTCCAGTATTCCCCCAGGTGATGTGTTGGTGTTTGGTGTGGCAGCCTGAGGTGCTGTTGTGGAGTTAGCGGACGCTTGTGCGGGTATTGGTGTGTTGTTAGGAGTGGCATTTGGGTTTATGTTTTGTGACAGAGATTGTGGCGCCTGTGTTACTTCTGTGGTGAGGGGGATGGTAGTGTGGGTTACAGTCTCGATGTCGTGTTGACTGTTTTCCTGTGTGTTATCGGTCTGTTGTTGCTGGGTGGCCTGTTGCGGTAATTTGGTGTTCCTCGCCCTGTGTTTACGTGTGCGTCTATTCCCCCTCTGGGCTTGGGGTTCTGGGGGTTCTTGTGTGGGTGTGTTTTCCTGTATAGTTTGCGTTTCTTCGCAGCACGCGACTTCCGGGAGTGTGGTCGTGTTGTTTGGGGGCATAAGTGTTGGCACCGATGCTAGTTAGTTTTCAGGTGTTGTCTCTGGCTGTTGTGTAGCTGTTGCAGCGGTTGTTTCGCGTGTGTGTGAAGGGCGCTGAGGTTCCGCGGCCTGTGCCGTTCCGCCAGGGCGTGCAACCATGGCAAACGATACGCCGTTCCTTACTGGGTTCGGCGCTGGCCTTGGGCGTGGAATGTCGTACTGTACCCTGTTCTTGTCTTGTTTACGCTTCAGCGCCTGTTTGTATGCACTGCACTGATTGAAATTGGCCGCATGGGGCCCACTGCAGTTGGCACAGCGTCGCTGGTTTGGCTGTGTTTGTGTGCAGGTGTTGGCTCTGTGATTGCCAGCACATCCGCGGCAACGAGTTGCCAGGCCACAACGGAGGGCCGAGTGGCCGAATCGCTGGCAGTTGTTACATTGTTGGGGGACATTGGGTGGTTCGTAAAGTTCTACACGTACGTCCATCCGCAGAAACCTCTTTATCTGCAGGACGGCGCGGGAATCAGCCGTGTCGGCTAACTCAACCATGTAGTGTGTTAGCGGTGCGTGTGTGCGGAACCCCGTCATCCGGGAGGGACTTTTACGGTCGAATCCCAGATAACAGAGCGCCGCCAGTACTGTCTCGTTAGGGGTACTGGGATCCACTCCCTTGATCACGTACTGCTGGGTTCCCTCGTCCAGCATTCTGTACGAGTAGTGTTCGATCTTCCGATCTTTGAGGAACGTCAGAAAATCTTTATATTCTTTGTCTGTGGCAACGTACAGTGAGGCCATATCCCCCGAGTACTTTGCGTGTAGTGTGCTGTTAATGGGCCTTTCCGCGCATGCAGTGTCAAAGGCACTAAGGTTCCTATAGTTTTGAATAACGACTTGGGAGGGGGGGGGGGGGGGGGGACCAGTCTTGTGTTGTGTTGGCACCGCTGCGGCTTTGTTGTTATTCGCCACAGCCGTGTTTGTGTTTTGTTTCGTATTATTATTGTTGCTAACCTGAGATGAGCTAGTAGGTGTAGGCAACAGAGCCTTTCGGTTGCCTAGCGAGTTTGGTTGCTCGCTTGTCTGTGTTGGTGTTTTTCTGGGTAGTGGTTTCGCTTTCACCGCCGCTGCCTAGATCTCTTGAGGCTGCGGCGTCGGTGGGACAATGGTGCATGACTGTCCAGTAACAGGGGAGTGCAATGTTCTGTTGAGTGTTGCTGTTTTTGTTGGTGAGACGTCCGCCCCGCGACTCGAGCTGCTTTTGCGCTTTCGCGCCAAGCTGTCGAGCGTCGCCAGCCGCTCTCTCGCCTTCCCTTAGCGGGCAGGGCGCGAGTTTCGGCGGGTGCAGTCGATCCACTCGCACTTAGTATTATTTATTGGGTGGGGAGGGGGTGACGACAATTTTGCTTTTCTCAATGTGCGAGGAAAGTGCATGATCTTCCCTATTGAAGTGGGAGTTCCCTGCGCTATACTAACATGCGCTGTTGGTGCAAGCGCGACACCTAAAGGAGGCGCAGAAGTAGAGAGGCCTGCAGCACGCTGGCGCGATCATGTGAATATAAAGTTAAAGTATATTGCGAGGTTGCGCGTTTCGCCTGCGCGAGCGAAATATGTATGCCTTGACTTAGCGTTGCTCTTTGGCGAGAGGAGAAATTTAAGAAACTCGGGGATGTGACGGGCCTTTGTTGCGAGACAGGATAACGAGAAGGCGTGTACGAAGTGTGTGCAATGAAACATTGTTAGCCGCCATATTGTATCATTTGTGTTTTTTGAGATTCACAAACGATATGTAGCGTTAATGTGGAGTTTAGTAACAGCCAAAATACAGTCTGTTGCATTTCAAAATTAACTTCGTGTATTTATTTTTGATCAAAGGATTCTGTGATGAACTGTTATGTACGACAAACGTGTATAGGACTTCGAACATTTGGTGGTCGATGTTTGCTGTAGAACCTGCTTCAGCAACCGTCGGAGTCGGCGGCTGCTTCTACACGACGAGAGCAATTTGTCTACAGTACTGATTTACGTACGCTGTGGGAGTAGTCGACGCCGCTACCTTCACAGACATACAAACAGAGACACTACACACACTAGCTCAGTAACAATGAGTTACATATAATCAGCTTAAAAATATTAAATTCTTCTTTTCGGTAGTAACTTTATATTCGTAATCACTTTTCTTTTTTAACCGCGGATTCCAACGTGAGTAGTTTCTCGTGCAGAATGGAAAACTCAGTTCTGGAAAACAGTTGCTTTGAAACACCAGTATGTCTTCGAAGATCGCACAAAGCATCCTCGACGTTCATGAGAAATGCAAGAACGCTTCTGGGATCACCACGACCTCTGTAAACACGCGGTATACGGACGCGAACATTGTTTCCAAATTTGCTGAAATTTTGCATTTGAATATTTAAACATTTTCGCATCTTGTGTTTGCAAAATGACATGAGCACCTGACCTCTTTTTCCTGATTGGTTGTTTATTTTGACATAGTCTGCAAGTAATTTGCTCCCCATACCCTTCTTGCGCTTCGTTGCTTACTCCACAAACTGCATGGACATTGTAAAGGAACTGAATAATTTTCTCTTATTGATAAATAGATAGTTATTCGACTCTCATACCAAAGATTAATGTGAAAAGAATTTAACACGAATGGACAAAAGAAGCTTTACGCTCTTCGTTTATTAGTTTTAGTATTCATTAACTTTCGTTGTTCTCCTGTCCTGGTGACAAGACATGTTCTGTAATTTTAAAGTGAAATGGTGTTATACAATGAAAGCAATCCACGGTTAATATGATTTTCTGATTTACTATACCACGGATCCCAGACCCTGTAACTTTGGGAGATTATTATTATTACTTTAATTTTATATGGAGAATTTAGATGGAGACGACGATATTCACGACGTCGCTGTTCAACAATAGAGGTACCTGAATGTGTTTATCTCTTTCCCTTCGTGGCCGCCAATGTCAATTTCGATGTATTTGCAGCGACATTCAGAACCTGCTGTCTTTCTTTTCACTTAATTTGGAATTCCGATAATTTTCCTTCTTAGATGAATAAATGCAATTTAATCACAAATATTTTTATCCAGGCAACGGGGAATGATAGTACTTAGAACGTACATGCCTCTGTCCCGATCGTACGTTCGCATACAAATATTTATTAAAAAAAATGTGGAAAAGAAGGAACTTTTGGAACGTTAAACTTTAAAACGACTACCAAGAAAACCGACCAGCAAAAGAAAATACGTAAGGTAAGAGCAACAGAACTACTACGCTTTCGGTTGATCCTAAATGTGGGACTGAACAGCATTTTTCCACTGCGTAGCACGCATTTTTTTCAAAATTTCTTTTTTAGTTACTTTTGTAGATTGTGTAATATATTATACGTGAATGTATCAAATGATGACTGTGTAGTTTTTCCTCCTATCTATATAATTATGTAGTTATGTAGTTCTCAGTTCGTTCGAGCAATCAATCATTCCTAATAAGAAACATAGTCATAACTCAGTCACTCAAAATGATTCAGAAATTTTACTTGTTAGAATGAAATCAGGCGATGATTCTTCTTCTCTGGAGGCTCGTGTTTTGCTGCAGTCTGCTAATCTGTACAAATAAAATGCCTAGTATTTTCGGAAGCGCTGTATAATCATTCGGGATCAAGCGGATATTTGGCTTTGATGAAGTTTAACCTTCCGAAGAAGTAATGGAGCTCTTAGATTATTAAATGCAGGTTCGTATCCAGTCTTTCGGAAGTTCCCTTCTGATTAACAACTACGCAATATATCGATGAATATCATTAATTCTCAAATGTCAAATAATGTAAATTGTTACACACCTTTTGTATGAAGGAGCAATATATATATATATATATATATATATATATATATATATATATATATATATATATATATATATACTGAGCATCCCGAGTACATAACCAGAGAAGATGTAGATAGGTGTAATTACGAAAAAGGTCTACCCATTTGGGAACTGGCCTTCACAGGGAAACCCTGGAAAATACGAAAGAATAGAACCCAGCTCAGGTATTAAAGAAGATAGGAAAGGCTAAATCCAGTAATTTAGAAAGATATAGAAGCTCCATAGATTAGTTCGAAGGAAAAGTGCCTCATAGCCAAAAAAAAATTTACAATAGAGCTCCAAAAACATTTTCAAAATTCTTCTTTCGACGATGTAGCCGGCGATCTCGTTGTGAAGTCGATGGAACAGGAACACTGGGTACGGACAGCGGGTAGGCGACGTACAGCGTTTGGTGGAGGCGGCACGGAGGACAGGCGATGGCTTATGGTACAGGATAGAGGCTGGTAATGTGCCGTAGAAACAGCAGGATGATCTCAGGAACAGATGGTCAGGGACGTGAATATGGAACAGGTTTAAAGTGGAATAAGAAGAGGTTCTGACTGAATAAATGCCTGGAAGAGAGTGGATTAAGGCAACGAAGTCCATATTTCATCGTTGAACTCAAAATCGGAATGGATTCTTATATTCTTCCATCTGTACTAGACTGGAACATCCATCAGTCCTGACAATCGCGAATTTTTTTGTAGCCCTCAATACCAAAGTTGTTTTGTATTACAATTGCTGATTGTCCAAAACATTGCCAAATAGACTGCGGGCATTTAAATTTTGTTGTAGCTCATATCGAATGTATTCCCCTCAAAAAAATTTTTTTAATCTAATCTTCGTTTTCTTATAGTGCAGATGGAAGTAGAGCATTGAATATGTCCGAGGTTTGCCTTCAATTACGAAATTATGCATAAAATTTAAGTTTACACCTGACGAAAAATTTTAAACATAGGCATATGACACTGACTCCACAAAAGGAATAATTTCTAGAAAAAAATCTCTGAAAAATTTTCATTATTCTTATAATTAATTGATTTATAGATCCACTTGCAAATAAATATCATTAATGATGACGTATGTTCATTTAACAAATCATCCACTCGCAGAATCTTCTTCATTCTCTCATAAACATTTATGGAAATGTATTTCAACAATTATATCCATAATATGAAACCCACAAAGTGCTATTCTTAAAATGTTAATTGAAATTCTTAAATTTATTCTCCTGGTAGAGAAGGAATAGTGAAAAAGCTAAAAATTATAATAATTTTCTTCAGTTGTTTGCAGCACTGACATTATCGACTGTTGCTTCATTTCACAGTTCATTTGTTTTCTCGCGCGGACAGCGCACATCATACACACAGCGTATTTACTTAGATATCCCGCACTGTTCAAGTTTCACACACAATTCTCACATAAGTGCCGTGTCTTGAGGAAATGTAGATGCACTTTCATTGTATATCACTATGGCTGCTGCTCATAGTCCACACTTACAAACACTAGTAATTAACAAATTCTTCTACCTATATCATTATGCGGGAATAATCCATTTTTTCTTTTAGATTCGGGATATGCCAACAAGTATGATCCAGGATTTTGTAGATTTACAATAAAATATGGTCCAGTTTAAATAAGATTCCATTTCTTTATGTTCTTAATCAGTTTTGAGGAATGAATGTGTCGCCTGAATAAAACCTTTTCTCCAAGATGAAATGTCTGAATCCGGAGAATCCATTTGTCATATGTCGATTTCCGTTGTGTTGTCTTTTTAGTTAAATTGAGAAGTGCGAGTCGAATCTTTTCCTCCCATTTTAAATTCTGGTCTTCATACTTTGGTAGATGGTTTATCCAGAAGTTCTTTTCAATCTGACTAAACATAAGCTCAGTTGGAGTAAAGTTAGTTGAGGTATGTGTCAGATTATTAAATATTTGTTCAAATTCTGACAAATTATCAGCCCATGATGTTTGTGACAGTATGTATGCATGAATCGGTTTAAGTCTCGAAAAACTCGTTCTATTGGATTACTTTGTGGATGATAACATGATGTCAAAATTTGTCGAATACCAAGCTGTGTTAATGTTTGCTTCCATTTACATCTGGTAAAAATTCTGGCATTATCTGTAATTATGGATTTCGGTAAACCTACATGCGGAAGATAGTCACGCACTAATCTTACTACAACAGCTCTGGCAGTAGCACACTTTAATGGATATAGTTTTACATATTTTGTAAATACGTCAAAGAATCCAACAATGAATCTGACTCCTCCTCTTGATTGTGGGAGAGGGCAGCAGATATCACACGAAATTAACGCCCATGGCTCTTATGGAATAATTGAATGCAGAACATGCTTACTACCTCTATTATCCAGTTTTGCCTTTTGACAGAGTAAACAGTTTTGTATTGTTTGGTGCACTTTTCTCCGAGTATTCGGAAAATAACAGTATGCTCCTATTTTATTGGCACATTTGATCACACCAAAATGTTCCCATGATAAGTGGGTAAACCAAATTAATATTTCCTCATATTCCTTCGGGATACATACACACCACCATGGATTGTTGTCCTTCCCACATCTGAAGAATAATACTCCATTTACAAATCTATAACGATCTAAACAAGTCCTTGAATTGTGTTGTTCCTTTAGCTGAATTATCTTCTTCCATCGAGGGTCTTTTCGTTGTAAATTTCCCATATCTCTACAAAGATGTACATAATAAGTTTTGTTGATATTGTCCTGCAATAGTAATACTGGAAAATCCGAAGTACTTACTGATTTTATTTCAGGCGTTAAACCTTCTGGAGACTTGACAGTGCATCCGCAATAATATTTTCTTTGCCAGACACATGAATAATTTTAAAATGGTACTGTTGTAGAGTCATTGTCCAACGTGACAGTCTGGGATGTAATAATTTACATGTTTGCAAAAAGGTTAGTGATTGATGGTCACAATACACAATCGTTTTCGAACCATATAAATAATAGTTAAACTTCTTAAATGCCCAGGTAACTGCAAGTGCTTCAAGTTCTGTGGTCGTATAGGCTCTTTCGCAGGGCGATAACACTCGACTAACAAATGATATCGGGCAGAATGTTGGTACCCCTTTTATTTTCCTTATTTGGAAGAGACAAGCTCCTAATCCAACATCCGATGAATCCGTGGCCAGACAGAACTTACAATTCATATCAGGGTGATATAATAAGGATGCGTTAAGAGTTGCTCTTTAATGTCTCGGAAAGCTAGTTCACATTCTTCAGTCCATTGCCATGGCACATCCTTCCGTAGAAGCCGGTTTAATGCCTCAGAATTCATGGCTTGATTCTTTATGAAACGACGGAAGAACGATGCCATACCTATAAATCCCTTCAGCTGTCTTTTATTCCGTGCTGATGGAAAATTTCGAATTGCACTTATCTTCTTCTCGGTAGGCAGGATACCTTTCGCATCTATCATATGTCCTAAGAACTTAATTTGTGGTAAAGCAAAATGAGACTTTTGTAAGTTTACTGTAATTCTGGTTTTCTTGAAAACATCAAAAATCGTTTCCAAAATATGTAATTTCTCTTACCATGTTTTCGTGGCTATTAATAAGTCATCAACAAACACAGTTATACGACTACGCAATTCTGGTCCAAGAACATAATCCAACGCTTAAATAAACGTTCCGGCACTAATATTAAGTCCGTCCAGGACAACTCTAAATTGTTAACTTCTCCTGGCATAGATAAATGCGGTATATTTCCCAGATTCTTCATCCATTTGCACCTGCCAGTACGAACTTCTCAAATCAACACTAGTTAAGTACGAAACATCCTGGAAATTTTGAATTAATCCATCTATATTTTCCGGATGAGTTCTTACAGGTACTATTATTTTATTAATCTCTCTCGCATCCAGAACTAATCTTACATTGCCTCCAGGTTTTGGAACGACTAAGAGCGGAGAACAATATGGACTACTTGATGGCTCAATCAAGATCCATTCTAACCTTCTATTTATCTCCTTTTGAACAGATTGTTTTAAATGCCAGGGGATCGGATAGTGCGTGTAACAGTAAGTCTGATGTGACTTCACTTGTAGGTGACATATATACCCTTTAATAATTCCTGGTTCTCATCAAAAATCTCTTCATATGCCCTTAACAAATAATGAAGCTGCTGCCTTTGTTCTCCAGTAAGCTCATTTGATTCACCAGCTTTTATCATTATTGTTTGGTTAAAGACCTCCTGTTGTATCAAATCCTTTGAAAGCTCCTTCCAACTCTTAACATTCTGCGTGGTGTCTGTTTGTTCTATATTGTGTCTCCCTACCACCTTCGCGCAACGTGTTTTTTAGGGAATTGACTAGTTTGAACCTGGGACCTGTTGCTGGTAAGGAGACGCCAGACCACACATGACATGTAGAATTCAGAAGAGTTCAGTGATACTAGCGATGATACAACCAAATACTTAATAATTTCAGCGTCAGCTCCACTGCACTCCCTGTAAAAGAATCTTAATACCAACTAAATTTAGTGGAAGGGGTTCAAGGCTTTCCTATTTTTAGTTAGCTGGTAAAATAACGTCGAAAAAGCAGTTAAATTTACCATTGCAAATTATATTCTATTCACAAAACATCGTTTATAAATTGCACTATTGATTAAAGGAAATGTTTTAATACAGGATGGTAAAAACCAACTGCGTTCAACAAAAATGTGAACGAATATTCCCTGAATGGGTTTACAAGTTCTACAATGGATTGAAGGATGACCCATGCCATATCACATCTATAATCTAGTTTTAAATTAAGTTTCACAATAGAGAAAACTATCAAAATGGTCTACAGTAACCCTCAATTATCTTTAATTACTTATCTTACTCGTCGTAAATTACAGTGGCTGATGTGGCTTCTCAATAACTATATAACAGAAAAATCATCGCGTTTCAGATTTTTACTTCAAGTGGCAAATGTGAACACCATGAGCTTTAATTGACGATAGACACTAGTATTACGCAGAAAGGGGTGTAACAGATGAGACTTCTGCAGTTCTGAGTGAAGCTTTATGCGCTGTTATGCGGCATCGCGTGCGTTCATTACCTTGTCGGTGTTTGTCAGGGGACAGCGGGCAGCACAGTTCCACTCACCTCGCCGTCTCAGAAGCAACTCTGTCCTAACTTCTCCTTACTACAATTTACCAAAGTTGGTTTAAAAAAACTATCTGGCTGTGTTTTCATCTGACCAATCAGGGCCTCAATGTTAACCTTAAGCTCCGCCTACAAAAATTCTATCCAATGAGAAACGTTATACTTTTCGTGGTGGGGCAATGTTTTTAAAGTTTGCAACGTAACAGAGACGCGAAAAAGTCTCACGCTAAAACTTGCAGCTGGTGAGGTCCTTTTAGTGTTATCGTAAGATCTATGTTCTTCTGGAGGGCTCTAGCTTTTAACATAGGCTGGGGGTGGTACTGACGTAACAGAGACGAGAAAAAGTCTCATGCTAAAACATGCAGCTGGGGTGGCCCTTTTTGTGTTATCGTAATATCTATATTGTTCTTCTGGAAGGCTCTAGCTTTTAACATGGGCTGGAGGGTGGTCCTAACGGTTAGCTGGCGATGTGGGTGTCTGTCCCTTATCATAGGGCCTTCAGCTTAACACGGTTCTGCTCTCGGCTTCTGTTCTCGTTCCTCCCCTCGGAACTGCGTCTGTCTCACGGTGGGAAGGTATGACATGCATTTAGGCATTCTTGTGTTAGTCTGTGGTATTCCATTTGCTCACTCGTTACTCGTATTACTTTGGTTAATTTAATGTCACGATTTATTCGGAGCTATGTGACATACTATTGGCTTTGCTAATCATGTCAGGGTTTTCATCGAAGGTGTTGGATTTGCCTGACACTTTACATATCACCACCCTTCGAACTTAATTTTTGCACTGAAGTTAGGCAATGATTGAATCGTTGTCTAAGTCAGTCAAAAAATTATTCCGTTATCTAAATTTTGTTGCCTACTGTTCAGCCATGTTATTCTGTTCTATGCTAGTTTGTATTACTAATTTATATTTTTATATTCTTCCACATTATTATCAAAATATGTTTATATTGACAAGGGAAGAATATTTTTATTCTATTATAATTATTATTTTTTAATTATTTTCTTTCTTTATTTAATTGTGAAGTTTGTTTTTCAAGAAGTTTGTTATCAAAAGTGAGGAGTCTTTCACATCGAATTTCTTAGAAATATTGTTTTTATAAATGTTGTAATTATGTAAAATCTATTCCTAACATATTTTCTAAATATCATGTACAAGTAAAATGTTTTTGTTTCTAGACACACATTTCAACATTGTTACACTAACAAATAAGAATTATTTCCATGAATTGCTTTGACAAAGAAATATACATACACAAGTATTGAGATATTATCCTAACAAATGGTACAAATGTTAAAAAAAGGGAAAACATCCAACAAGATAATTTTTTATTCTTTATTTTTATAAGGAGAAAATAAGTAAAATATAGTTATTATTTTATTTTTATGAGGAGAAAATAAGTGGCATATAGTTTTAGTGTTTATTATGCCTTACTTTTGTTCTTTATATACTGTCCATTTCAGAACTAATGACTTATTTTTATCGATAGTCTATTTTTTACTTAAGTCCATAGTCAATGACTGTTATTTTGTAGTTTATTAGCTGTCTGGTGTGGTTAACTTATTTAGTTTTTCACACATTTCTTTTGCACAATTCCTGCATCACGTAATTTGATTTCACACATTCACACAATCCTATGAATGTTTAAGCATGAGGTTGGCGAATGTTTTTGCACGAAGGTGATGGACTTGAGCGAGATGGATGTGGGCAAGTATTTAATGTACAGCTTCGTTCGTCATTCCTTGTTGTTTTTATAACAGTGTGTTGCTGTTGTAGATGTCCCATAATGGAATAGAGCTGTGAGTGCAGAATCTCGTGGTTTACTGGCTTTGTATGCGTGAAAGTCATCGTTATGTGTCGCTGAAAGCGGTCGTTTTTCGTTGTAATACTTTGCGGACGACTAGTTTACAAAAGGATAGGGATTTGGGAAGGTATGTTCTATTCTTCACCCATCTTCTTTCTTGGTCTCAATCTTGCGAATCTTCAACTTCTGTTCTTCCTGCGTTTTCTCTGCTTCTTACTTGCTTCTTGGTTCTTCTCTGGGCAGGATATGGAAATATTTATTGATAACTAGTTGCTTTGAAGTTCTCCTCTTAGTAATAGTTTGATAAATTGTTTGGGCATGTCATTTTTACTTTGTGGAAGTTTTCTTCAGTTTCGTGCATCAGCGTGCTGTTTAATAGCAGTAGTGTGACTTTTACACTTTTTTTTTTTGCCAGTGGTGGCTTGCCCAAGCGGTCTTCTCGTGGGGCCGTTTTTTGCTCGCTCTGCTGAGTGGGCGTTCAGAGACCCTTCTGGCGTTCGGTGTCCTGTCGTGTCTCTGCAGGGTTCCGCCACTGTGTGCTTCTGTGTTCTGTCCCAGCAGGGTTCCGCTTAGTGGGCAGATTTATTGCCCACTTCTGATACAAGAGCCCTTTCCTTTCTCTCGACGCTTTTGCCTTGTAGGAATCATGTCTTGCTAATTACATCCTTTTATTTCTTGATACTTCTCGCGTTGCAACTTGTGGGTCGTTGCATCTGGTCTTTGTTGAGTTTTTACAATGGTTCTTACAAAAAGTTTTACTTATAATCATCTAACGTATGTCTAGTACCTACATTGTTTTACGGCTTCTTAAAAAGCTTTACGAATTTTGGCGCCCTTTCCATGTTGCAATTCTAAGATATTTTGAGTCTTAACTTCTACAAAAATCCTCAAATTCCTATATTTTTTATTTTTTGTGTAGTGTCGTGGTGTATAGCATTTTAGTATTTCATGCTGTTAGACTATCTACGCTTTATCCCTTCACCTTAATCTATGGTACTATTGATGTTATTTTTGTTTTTGTTTTTATTGAAACTACTTTCTTTTTCCCACCTTCCTCTCTGTTCATACTTCTTTCTCATGACGATCTTATCTGCAACATGATCTTGAAATATTGTGCTGATTATTTACCAGTAATAAAATTAATCTTCAAACTTGTTCTGAAAGTGTTTAATACTGCCAGACTTAGGTAAAAATACCTATGCTTTATCTCGTAAAATACCCTCTAATTCTCTTTTACTGTGTTCCGAAATACCTTGAACTTCTTGCAATTTTTCGTCGATTTCTTTATGAACTTCTAACATGAGTTGAGGCGATTCCCCCTTTTGTGCATACCATTCTAATTCTTCATCATGTTTATCTTGCATCATTCTTAATTGTTTGTTTATAACTGGTATTTCTTCTAATTTTAGCTTTTGCTCAAAGAGAAGTGTGACATTCCTGAATGTTACGCTACCTGTCCCCATATCTATTATCGCTCGTCTCTCATTTAAAAAATCTGCACCTATAATCAAATCTACAGTTAGTTTAGGTATAATCACGAAATTAGCTTCGATCTTTTGACCTTGACACGAAAGAGTTAACCTTGTTTGTCTCGTAACTTCCGCAGCATTGTTTCTAATAGGACCTCTTGCTTTAATCTTACGTGTTTTCAGAACTGGCAATTACTCATTGGCATTACACTGCATGAATAAATTTTCTGAGATCGCAGTCAGTTCACTTCCGCTATCAATTACAATATTGACTGGGATATGCTTTACCATGGCCTTCACAATTGGTTGAATTTGAAGGGGTTGGTTCTGTTCTTCTTCTTCTTCTTGCATCAACGAATCCTCCACTGAATCATACATGCGTCTTTTTAGGAATTTCCCTTGTGAATTCGAATTTTCTGTAGGATAAGCTTCGACTGCTGCTTCTTTCTCTTTTATTTCCTCTTCTCTATTTCTTCCTTCATTTACGCTTTCTTCAAAATCCTCTACTTTTTCCTCATCCTCGTCTATCTTCTCCTTCTTCGTCGCTACTTCCCCATAATCGCATCTAAATGCTCTAATTATCGCTTCATAACTTCCTCCATTATATACGTTGGATTGTGTGCCCACTCGTAACCTATTTTCAACTTCTGTCGACTACGCATTATCCTCATTGAATTCGCTTTCCCTGGTTTCCATCTCAAATAGCTCTGCAATACTCATTACTTCGTCCTTTCCTCCTACATTCGTTGTGCATGCCTCTGGTAATTCATCTTCCTCGTCAGTATTCTCCCAATTAATTTCGTCCCAACACGATATTGTTATTTTCTTGTATTCGTTTTCGTCTGGTCCCTGCGGATTTGTTTCTTCCTTCTTCTCTTCTCGTTATAAGGTATTACTTCTGTGTTCAAGGTGCTGCCATTGTCCTGGGTCGGTGCGTCATTCTCTTTGGCATAGGCGCTGAGCTGTCAATTCGAACGTTTTTCAGGGTTTGGTGGTCTTACCTCCACCTCTTCTATCTGTATTCTCTTTTCTTGTTCAGCTTGTTGATAGTGGTTTCTTTGTTGATAATTTGTCGGTCTATTGGTTCTCCAGTACCTGTTCCGGTTGTCGTTATTCCCTCTGTAATAGTTGTTGCCGTTCCTGGGTGAATTATAGTTATTGCCATATTCTCTTCTAAATCCATAACCGGTTCTTTGTTGAAATCTATTGTCGTTTCTTGGTGCGAAGTTATCACATGGTTCGTAATTATTGTTTCTTCGTACTGTGTCTTGTGGATTCCACTGCTTTTTGCTTTCGTTTTCACGTGCGCTTCGTCTTTTTCTTGCCTCATCTTCTGAATATGAACTCTAGTTTCCTTAGAATACCTTTAAATGTTTCGGCGTCATTGCCTCCGCGACCTACTAATGATTGCTGGTATTTAAATGGTAGCTTCATCGCGCATAATTTAATCAACTCTCCATCACTGTATGGTACATCTAAGCATTGATTTTTCTTTGCCATTAATTCGAAAAATTTCACGGGACTCTTCTTTCCTGAATCTTCAAAATATGGGTTCTGTAATAATTCGTACTTCACTCTGTTCTGTGCTTCGCTGGACCAATATCGTGAGAGAAACTTCTCTCTGAAATCTTCGTACGATCGGCATGTCGCTGCAACATTCTGCATGGTTTCTGCGACTGTTCCTGACGCGTGTGCACATATAAAGTCTAATTTGTGTGCTAGCGTCCAGTGATCTGGTAATCCTACTCGGAATTGATCAATAACAGTTCGTGGATGTAATGAGTTTCCTTCTCGAAAGTGTTGAAATTTTCTGACTGTGAGGAAATGATCGTTGTCTTACTTCGTCATAGTTCCATATGAAATTCGCGATTCTTCGCCACTTTTGTTTCTGATCATTTCTCCTGTCGTTCTTTCCGGTTGTGGTAGATCCATTGGATATTGTCCACTATAACTTTCGCCTACCCTTGCGTAGTATCGTTGGAGTGGTACGCAATAATGTTCTTCCATCGGTTGTGAACGTGTAGCTGAATGCATTGCACTATAGTCTTCGCGACCTGACTTTCCATTGTCACGTATTGGTTGGGTATCATGTCTGGCTAACCTTGCTGCTTCATTGCACGATCCAAACTGTCTTGCCGGCCGCGGTGGCCGTGCGGTTCTAGGCGCTCCAGTCCGGAGCCGCGGTGTTGCTACGGTCGCAGGTTCGAATCCTGCCTCGGGCATGGGTGTATGTGATGTCCTTAGGTTAGTTAGGTTTAAGTAGTTCTAAGTTCTAGGGGACTGATGACCACAGCAGTTGAGTCCCATAATGCTCAGAGCCATTTTTGAACCAAACTGTCTTGAAACATACATTTGTGGTTCCGCATGTGTTTGTGATGACGTTTGTTCATCAAGAATTTCGAAACGTGTTTGTTGCTGTGCAGGCTGTCTGATTTCACATATGTTACTTTCCGCCTGTGATTGGAATCGCAAATGCGCAATATCTTCGTTAATTGCTTGTTTTTCCGGTGCTGTTACAGATACGGATGTGGTTGCAGACTCTGTGCTTGTTCGATCTTGTTCACTACGCTCTTCAATGGTTTGCAACAACTCTGTTCGCAATTTCTGAAATTGTCGCTTCGTTTGCGCTTCTATTTTGACTATGCGGTTATCATATCTTTTCAGCGCTGCTTTTGTGATACGTTTGTGTAACACACTGTTTTCAACAACTTCACGCGCTGTACCTGCTGCTTGTCTAGTAATTTCGTTTATCTGTTTCTCTAGTTTCTTGACTTCTCCCTGGGTGTTGTTACGTAATGTTTTGATCTCGTCCTGAATGTCATTGCGAAACGTTTGTACGTCCGCTTGTACCTTGTCAGTGTCTGTTCTCAATTGATTGTGACCTGTTATTAAGTTTCCTATCACTTCTCGAGATTCTTTTGCCTCGTCTTCAATATGACTTAGGTGTAACTGAATTTTTTTGTTTTGCTCTTCAATCTCACGCATTTGTCTCGTGGTTTCTGCATCCTGAATTTGAATTTGGTTCGCTATTTCTTTATTTTGCCTTGTCATGGTTTCCGTAATTTGTTGTAATAATTCTGCCAGATTGGTGGGTCCTATTGCGATTTCTTCCGACGTCCTACGCTCTGTGTTTTCGCCCAAGTGTTGGTTCGCAACCGATTGCATTGAACTGTGCTGTGACACGTTTCTGCTCGCATTCCTTGTACTCTGTGGTGAGGGAGCTCTGATTACTTGTACTATGGGTTCTACGTATTCAAGACGCAAGTTAGAATCCTCATCGACTGTCTCTCTACTTTCCTGCTCCTCTGCCGTATGCTGACTTACGTTTTCTATGCCTTGACGTACATTATCCTCGTTATGGTGCGTTATATGTCCTATTTCTCACGATACTGCATCGTCTGTTGTACTGTCCTCTATTCTCTGTCCATTTTCATACTGGGTCTCTACCTCAATTCAGTCAAGATCTCGATCTGCCATTGCTAATCTTTCCGAATCACTTATTTTCTGTTTTAAAAGCAATTCACGCGCCCTACTTCGCACCAACATGCGCTCATACGATCTCACGCGTTTCATAAACTTTTTGTTCACGCGACTTAACAATCAATTCACTTACTTGTTGGGTCAGAACCAACTTGTCAACGATGTATCCGCCACCTGTGCGCTTGCATTGGAGAGAAAACTTAAGTCTAACAATATTAGAATTCATAACTTAATTATGCTACTGTCTCTGCCAGAATGTCTCACTTTTATTGAATACTTTCTTACTATCTATCGCTGCAGCTACTGTTTTCGACTATTTATAACGTTCAAAAATATTTTTTATTACGAAAATTTTTCAACAGGATATTTTTGTGACCTAGTTAGGCATATGGTCGACCTTCAATCATGGTATTTTATCATCCTGGAAGGGTCGCCATTTTCTAACATTCTGCATGGTGTCTGTTTGTTCTATATCGTGTCTCCCTACCACTTTCGCGCAACGATGCTCTGAGCGTGTTTTTTAGGGAATTGACTAGTTTGAACCTGGGACCTGTTGCTGGTAAGGAGACGCCAGACCACACATGACATGTAGAATTCAGAGGAGTTCAGTGAGACTAGCGATGATACAACCAAATACTTAATGATTTCAGCGTCAGCTCCACTGCACTCCCTGTAAAAGAATCTTAATACCAACTAAATTTAGTGGAAGGGGTTCAAGGCTTTCCTATTTTTAGTTAGCTGTTAAAATAACGTCGAAAAAGCAGTTAAATTTACCATTGCAAATTTTATTCTATTCAAAAAACATCGTTTATAAATTGCACTATTGATTAAAGGAAATGTTTTAATACAGGATGGTAAAAACCAACTGCGTTCAACAAAAATGTGAACGAATATTCCCTGAATGGGTTTCCAAGTTCTACAATGGATTGAAGGATGACCTATGCCATATCACATCTATAATCTAGGTTTAAATTAAGTTTTACAAAAGAGAAAACTATCAAAATGGTCTACAGCGACCCTCAATCATCTTTAATTACTTATCTTACTTGTCGCAAATGACAGTGGCTGATGTGGCTTCTCAATAACTATATAACAGAAAAATCATCGCGTTTCAGATTTTTACTTCAAGTGGCAAATGTGAACACCATGAGCTTTAATTGACGATAGACACCAGTATTACGCAAAAAGGGGGTATAACAGATGAGACTTCTGCAGTTCTGAGTGAAGCTTTATGCATCGCGTGCATTCATTACCTTGTCGGTGTTCATCAGGGGGCGGCGGGCAGCACAGCTCCGCTCACCTCGCCGTCTTGGAAGCAACTCTGTCCTAACTTCTCCTTACTACAATTTACTGAAGTTGGTTTAAAAAAAACTATCTGGCTGTGTTTTCATCTGACCAATCAGGGTCTCAATGTTAACCTTAAGCTCTGCCTACAAAAATTCTGTCTATCCAATGAGAAACGTTATACTTTTCGTGGTGGGGCAATGTTTTTAAAGTTTGCAACGTAACAGAGACGCGAAAAAGTCTCACGCTAAAACTTGCAGCTGGTGTGGTCCTTTTAGTGTTATCGTAAGATCTATACTGTTCTTCTGGAGGGCTCTAGCTTTTAACATGGGCTGGGGGTGGTCCTAACGGTTAGCTGGTGACGTGGGTGTCCGTCCCTTATCATAGGGCCTTCAGCTTAACACGGTTCTGCTCTCGGCTTCTGTTCTCGCTCCTCCCCTCGGAACTGCGTCTGTCTCACGGTGGGAAGGTATGACATGCATTTAGGCATTCTTGTGTTGGTCTGTGGTATTCCATTTGCTCACTCCTTACTCGTATTACTTTGGTTAATTTAATGTCACGATTTATTCGGAGCTATGTGACATACTACTGGACTTGCTTATCGTCTCAGGGTTTTCATCGAAGGTGTTGGATTTGCCTGATACCTTACACAACGACCGTTTGTAGTGTCAATTAATTGAATTATGGCACCGCGACAATATTTCTCATGCACCGTCGCCTTTCTATTTAAATCCAGTGCTATCTCTTCTCCATTTAATCTAAATTTAACTATTCCTTCCAAAAAATCAATCTGACAATCGTAGTCCTGCATACTCCCAATACCTAGAATACAGTCCACTAATAACTTCTCCACTACAAGGAACGTGCATTTTATTGCTACATTTCCCGTTTATATTTTGACATTGGGAGAGCGTGCTCCAACAGCCCCGATGATTTTGCAGTTCTGTACCGGCAAAATTGGTACCTTCTTCTTCCTAACAATTCTCCTAAAAAGAGCGCCTGAGATGACATTGGTGGAAGCGGCGGTGTCTAATATCACATTCGTTGGAACTTCCTCTATTTCAACAAATACTTCCGATACTGGAACACTCGATCTGTCATTATGACACGTTATTAAATCCTTTGTTAACTCTTCAGTCAACAGCTCACCATCATTATATCTTAACAACTGTAATTTTACTGTTTCGCCCCTAACAGATCCCCTGACCGCTACTCCGGGGCAAGATGCAGTCATGTTTAGTTTGACTGATTGTTGGTCCGATTGGTATTTGTCTCTTCAGCTACTTCAGTGATTATCGGTTGTTGTGGTGAATTCGGTCTATATTGTCTTGCTTGATTTGTGTAATTATTGTTGTTGTTCTGCTGGTGTTGGTAGAACTGTCTTGCGTTGCCATACATTGGATTATATCGATTAAAACTCCTATTGTTCCTAAAATAGCCCCTCGCTGCACCATTACTAAAGTTTCCATTATGGTAATAATTATTGTTTGCATTTTGACCATTTCTAAGTCTCCTCGGATTGTGTAGTTGGTTATGATTATTGTTACTGCTACCAATACTGCCATTCCCATTCGAGTTGCAGCTCGGATTCGCTTCTATTGCTCTTCTTTGATATGACATTTCTCTTGACCTTTTATTGTCCTCCTCAATTATATCAATATGATCAAGCGTAGTCATAAATGAGTCTATATCCTTATCATTTATATGTAACAGCTGATTCCTTATACTGGTGGGTAGTCTGGACTTGAGTATCCTAAGTATATCCGGCAAAGGATTCGGTACATCCCAATACAAAGATTTATTAATGTATTTCTCAAAATATCTCTTTCGAGACCCTCTAGAAAATGAGAAAGGCTCAGGATATGATAATTCCTGCCTAAGTCTTTCTTGTATTCCAGCAGACCAATATTTTGCTAGAAAAGCCTGCTCAAATTCTTTATAACATTTACAAGAAGATGTTTGTTGGGATGCCCACAATGCTCCTGATCCTTGTATGTATCCAGATACAAAACTAATCTTTTGCCATTCTGTCCGAGATCGTGGAAATAGACCTCTGAAACTTCGAATAAAGACTACAGGTTGAACATTCTTTTTGTCTGGGCTAAAGATTTGAAATTGTCTCTGTCTGATCATCTTTTCCTCAACGGTACTACGGTTCCAAAAATCATCCTGTTCGTACCCTTCCCTGTGGCTATCCGTTATATCGAATCTAACTTGTGACGTTCCAGTTCTGTCTATATCGGATCTTGACGTGGACGGAATGTCACGCGCAGGTTGAGAATTTTGTTTCCTACTTCTCGCTGTTTCTAAATCCTCCTGCGAGAAATTCAGTGATCTTTCGATATTTTCTTTCCAACGCGAGAATTCTTCGCCAAGTTGCTCACGAACTTCCTTTAACCCTTTGTTGAAAAAATTATCTTCGGAACTCTCTGAAACTGACTGTAAAGCTACTTTCACAGTTTCTTCTATCGTTTCCGAAGGAAGACTTTGCCGCTCTAATGTCATTTCTGAAAACTTTCCCGCAAGTACATTCATTCTATGTTCCACTGTCGTCTGTTTTTCCTTCACTTCGTCAAATTGCTTCTTTAGATTATCTTGGGATGCTATAATTTCTGGTATCATAGTTACGGAACACTGTATGTCCTCTTGAGCTTGTATTACTTGAGGAAACAATTCTACTTGTTTTTGTATCGTATCAATTTTGACGGATACATGTTCGGTTAGTTCCGCTTTTAATTTAATATTATTTTCTTGGCATTGTTGGCGGACTTGCTCAATTTGGGCAATAAGATTCTGTTCGGTCATTTCTGCCTGTTCTTTTATTTCCTGTGTCTGGGTATTTAATCTCTGATCTAATTCGGTAAAGGTTGCTCTTAATTGAGTTTGTAATTCTGTTTGATTGTCGGATAATTGATTTTGGAGTTCATTTTGTGTGGCTGATAAGTCCCGTTTTACTTCAGATTGTATAACGGGTAAGTCTCGTTTTACCTCCGCTTGGCCTTCTGCAAAATCTCGCTGTACAACGGACAAGCCTCGTTTTACTTCAGACTGTATAAAGGATAAGTCTCGTTTTACTTCCTCTTGGGCTTCTGCAAAATCTCGTTTAATTTCTACTTGAGCTTCGCAAGGTTTGACACATTTTCGGCTAATAGAGACAACTGTGACAACTGTTGCATAATAACAACTAATGGGTCAACAACAGTCTGATCAGTTGTTGTATGAATGTTTTCTGAACCAGCGGGATTATTTATATTGCTACCGCTAGCCATAACAGCCTCAGAATTGATATGCGTGGCCTCTGCTTCTGCGCAAACAGCTGAAGGCTGTTGCACGTCTCGTTGCTGATTCAATGACATTTTAAATGCCGCTCTAGTCAATACCATTAAATAACTGTCAATATCAGGTCCTTGTCACTAAATACAGTTTCAAATTTACTGTCGTAGACACACTCAATTTTTAAATTACTTCACAGACGGTATAAAGTTCAATGTCCAAATACGAAAATCACACAATATACAGTTCTACAATCTAATTACTATCTGGAAAAAGCTCTTTCTAAATTAATTTCAAACTATATTAACCACAAAATGTAAAAATTGGAATTATCTGGCCTTGTTCTGCAGTATAGGTCTTGTCCATAGTTGAAATCGTTCCTTGGTATCAGCAATCTTTTACTATGGGCACTGAATCTCTCTTCAGATTAGTTACCTCTCGTTCTCGTTGGTTTTCATGAAACAAAAAAAAATATATATTATATAACAATCCAAGAGAGTCCTGTCAGACTGGCGCCACTGTAATTTTTCCTCCTATCTACGTAATTATGTAGTTATGTAGTTCTCAATTCGTTCGAGCAATCAATCATCATAATAGGATACACAGTCATAACTCAGTCACTCAAAATGATTCAGAAATTTTACTTGTTAGAATGAAATCAGGCGATGATTCTTGTTCTCTGCAGGCTCGTGCTTTGCTGCAGTCTGCTAATCTGTACAAATAAAATGCCTAGTATTTTTGGGAGCGCTGTATAATCAGTCGGGATCAAGCGGATATTTGGCTTCGATGAAGTTTAACCTTCCGAAGAAGTAATGGAGCTCTTGGATTATTAAATGCAGGCTCGTATCCAGTCTTTCGGAAGTTCCCTTCTGATTAACAACTACGCAATATATCGATGAATATCATTAATTCTCAAATGTCAAATAATGTAAATTGCCACACACCTTTTGTATGAAGGAGCAATATATATATATATATTTCTAACAACCACCAGAGAGAGTACTACAAAGAATAATTATGCGCTCATGGCTTAGCTATTGTATGAAACTACTTTGCGCATGTACTCTGCGAGTATGAAGATAGAAAATTAGTAAACGTCATTCAAGGATAGAATTGTATCAAAATAATTCATCGAATATAAAGAGATATCACAACGGAATATTTTCATTGATTGTGCGCTTAGAAGTCATCAGTCTACTGTTTCACCAGAGACATATTTTACAACATTGAATTTCTCGAACGAGCGCGACGTCATTTGTGATTGTTTGCGTGTAGTACGAGCCGCAATAGTAGTGAAGATCGGCTGCACGCTGGTTTAGGGTTATATACAGCTATGGTGAAATTAAGATCACAAACCAAAACGATGGATAATTCATCCGATGAGGGATCAGTTGCTCAACCTATACCTAACACAGAGGTAGAAAACATTGCAGACACTGATAAAGCAGTGGTACTCAGTCGCAAGCGACAGACGATAATATGTCAACTTTGGAAACTATTCCGGATTCTGCAAATGTACAAGGTCTAGTAGAGCCAGACATTATGCAAATGTTTAGAGTAATGCAGACAGATTTGATGTCACAATTTGTAACTCAGATAACAATCAAAATGAATGCATAGACAGAAAATGTCACAACACAAATAGGGAATGTAACAGCCCAAATGAACACACAGATAGAAAATGTCACAACACAGATAGGAAATGTAACAGACCAAATGAACACACACGACACAGATAGGGAATGTAACAACCCAAATGAACAATCTAGACAGTGATGTAAAAAACCATACTGATACGCACAAAAACCTGACGACACAACTGACGCAACTCAAAGAGAGGGTAGCGGATCAGGTAATAGAAGTGGTGCGTGAAGATTTAAATTCCATGAATCACGATATTGATCATTTGAAAACCACAGTTAGGGATGTGCCAGATCAGATACGTAAGTTAACTGAAAATTTCAATGCTACGAGTGTACAGCAAACCGAGCTCAATACAAAAATGCAGGAAGCTGTAAATCAAGTTGAGGACATGACAAAACAGCGAAAACAGCAATTTGAGGACTTTTTAGCAGAAAAAGACGCACACATAAACCGTGCTCTAGAAACAGAGCTACAAAAAACCAGATACAGAAAACTTTGACATAGGACGTACCAGGCTGGCAGAATCAAATAGTCGAGCAACTAAACAGGAAACTTAGTACAATGAAAGAACGAGACCAACACGCAGGAGAAGAGCTTGACAACGTACCCACAGGTAGGAGCGATAGTGCAGTTAGTAACTATCCTACCGGAATGTACACGTGTATTCACCAAATTATGAGATGTATGGTAATCATCGACACCGTGACGAAAGAAACAGCAGATGGCTGAACCCACTTTGCCATCAGTTTTGTTAGAGGAGAGTCTTATAAGACACCGGCAATTTCAGGTATTTGTCCCTGAAAAGAAGTCTGTGCATCCGGTAATTTTTATTAAGTCATTCAAAAATGTATTGCATAAAACGTGGTCGGAACAGCAAAAGATACAATATGTTACGGATTATATCCAAGCCGATGGAGCGTTATTGGCGATGGAAATGTCAGGAACTTGTCAGACATTAAAACAGTTTCAAAGCGCGTGTCTTTCAAAGTACTGGTCACATGGCGTTCAAGAGAGATTAAGAAAAGCCCTATTCAACCACGAAAAATATAATTCAAAGTTAGGATCATGGGAAAGTATTTGAGAAATATTTAAATAAGACGAGGTTCTGGGATGAGCCAGTGACACATACTGACGTCCTACGCATTCTGAAAGCTAAATTACCGCTAAATATTCGGGGAAAGCCAGTACATGTACCAGAAAGCAATTAGGAGTGTTTCTATCTGTATTGGACTCTATTAACTTAATTAATGAAGATGCAAGACAGTCACACCAACCAAAATAATTTCCGTAACAGTGGTGGCAACCAGCCTGCGCAGCGCCAGCTGCAGTACAGCGCCAACAACGTAGCGCGCCGCAGCAGCGCATATGCCAGGCCCGGGTTGGGGAAGCAATTTTAGTAATAACTATAACCAAAATTTTAACCCAGGGTATAAAAGGTAACGAAAAAATAGTGGCAGAAACTACTCTGGCTACTCCGGCAACCGTAAACGAATTTGGAATAGGTACGATAACGGGAATCAGATGGGGTAACACTTACAGTAATTTTTAGCCTCAATTTAGCAACAACAACACGGCTGACCCACGAAATGTGCAGTGGCAGTACCCGATTAGTAATCAACCCTACCAGTCTCAAGCACAAAATAACATTACGCCTATAAACTCGGGACACAATCGTGATCAGAATGCGCAACAGAGGAACAACACGTCGGGAGTGAATATTATAGAAGTGACAAACCAAACACCTACAAACAGTAATAATGGGGCGTTAAACTAAACGTGACCTCATTATGCTCCCCAATGTTGACCGTGGATAGCCGTGGGGCGATCCATTCTACCATGATAGTAATTTGCTAAGTACGGTATCAAGATGAAGCATCCCATCTGTTCCAAGACAACCTGTAGATTTAAATGAAAAGGTAAGACAGGTATTGATCTCTATCACAGAACAAACTCAACGCCCTAAGAACATATTGACAAACAGCTACCTGGTGTTACCAGATTTGTGGTTAGAGAAGAAGTTATTATTTAAGACCCCTGTGAAATGTTCTCTGTTAGCTAATAAAAACGCTAAGTGGCAAATAAGGTATACTGGTCCGTACATTATTGTACATATTCCGCATGACGAATGTTATTTACTTGCGTATCCTCACAATGGTAAAATCAAAGGACTCTATGCACACAGAGACTTGAAGAAATTCTACCATGTTTAAATATCATTCTTCACATCTATCTATGCACACGAGTGAAATAAGTAACCTACGGTAAAAGGAAGGAATACGATTTACGGTAAAGTACGTGAATCAGAGCATTTCACTACCTCTGTTTACGTTTGTCAGTGACTGTGGACACAATACACAAGTAAGATAGGTCATACACGTCAATTGATGACTAGCAATGTTTGTACAGGGTGTACCTGAAACGTTTGACTGAATATTTTATGATCGCAGTGGTATTTTAGTTTTAAGTTTATGCACGAAGGATTCTGGAGCGAACAATTACCACAGCCCTCGGAACAATGTACCTGTAAGTTTTTTAATGCCACTTGTGCATCAAGAATGTAAGGTACAGGGTAAGTTACAGAAAATATTGGGCTCCCTAACGTACATAAGTATACGGTCACGCAAGTACATGCTATGTTGCAGAGAGATATTTTTTTTGACGTACCCACACCACTAGGCTTTATCTATGAATACATCGAAAAAACGGTATTAATTTCTTTGTATGCTGCGATGATGATATGATTTCTGGCTGCTAATGAAAGTTTTGCGTGCTGTATACCATACACACGACAACCTAATCTAAGTAAAGTGCAACTAAAAATAGAACTTACGAATAAAAACTAGTGTGATCTTACTGAAATACAAATAATTTTTCAACTTTGTACACACGTTTGAGTGCAAGTACGCTGCTGAGGTACGATTTGTAAATGTTATCTGAGGCAAACTTAATACTGTCTCTTATAAAATAAAATAAAAAAAGAAAACGAAATATGTACGAGGTAGTTACAGGAAACTGACCGGCAGAGAAATTACGTAATGGCGAAACAAACATAATTCTTTACAGGCGGCGTTCATCGAGGTGCTATGAGACTTCAATCGGCGAAGAGAAGCAACTAAGTTACTTTTATGTCACTGCGATTTACGATGTACTACGATATAAAATATTACCAAGACCACTGAGAAGTAGACTAATTGACACTCAGTAACACCAGAGAATATTAATAATTTGTCTTTTCTTCGGCATGAAAGTACCAAGAATCTATGCTGACTTTAGGGGAATGGATGCACTGATTTTCTCTTGTTTATAATATTTTATGCAATCTGACTTGAAGATATTTTGTGGAAGAAGTAGAGTGAGGAATGACTAAGGTCACGATCGATAAAAAAAAATTGTGCACATACCAGTGATACAATTATGCTCACAAGAAAACATGAACACAGACACAGACTTAGAAAGCAGCCAAGCTTCATTATCAATCGTTTGTTCGTACTACCTAACATTTAAATTTTCTATTTATGTGTGAATTTAAGTATAGTGATTTATTTCTTTATGTTTTTTTATTTCTTTCTCCTTGTTTTTGATGTGTGTACCATTGTTTCAATCTTGGGAGATGTAAAGAAAGATGAATTCCACCCCCCCCCCCCCCCCCACAGTTAACTCGTTGGAGTAGTTAATGAACAGATTTTGCCCCATTTGGAGGCAATTTCTATAAGCAATTTTTGTGCATTCATTTTTTTTGTATTGCCGTTTCAATGTATAAGTGCATCTGTAGCACGATCCTAAGTTAGGGAATTGCTGTTCTCGAAAACGTGTTCTCTTATGCCCTGTGAGATGTAAGATAGTATCGCGTTCGCGAACTGTAGTACTAGAGGAACGTATATGCTGTGAACACATTCACCTACCAACTTATGTAATGAAATATTTTGAGCAGTATGTACCCCGATAAAGTTCTGAAAGAGAATACAGGAGCAAATAACGAATGGGGGCATAAACTACTAAAAACTAGCCAGTGGTCTCATGAGCTACAGTTTTTTTGAACGGAAAGAAAATGAACGAGACGGTGTATAGTTAGTTACCCAACGACAGTGAGTTATTCAGTATCAGTGACTTGTAAGTTATATGCATAGAGGCAGGTGAGATAACGATTTATACCAAAAGCCTTCTACTTCGAAATAAAGGAGACTTGGTGAATCGAGGAAGCCTGCTACGGTACAGGTGTTTGTCTAAATTATAGGACAGTGTGCCGTTGCCAAGCTAAATAATAATGCAGTACTTACCTTCGTGCAGTGAACGTAGGAAGTGCCCTATAATCCCTTCTTACAACCAAGGTGTACGACGAGTTGAAGCAGCTGCAATAGTTTCGTAAACGCTGCGAACGCTGCACAAAAAACTTCATAGAAATGTATTGACGGGCACGCACGGCATCGCTATCTGGCGGTGCGTGCACTGCTAGTGGACTCCAAATGGTGCGTAGCGTACTACCAGACTAATTGTTGCGTGTGTGGTTACTTGTAACTGACACATTATTGACTGACGGCGTGATGCAGGAGGACAACTTGAATGGGAAACAAAATCTACGTTCAAATGGACATTCACCGTATTGCAAAGAGATGTAGAAACACGATTTCCTGACCCACTAAATAAAGTCTTAAGTCTTACCACTACAGCTCATGATTTACTTCCCACGTTACAAAATAAAAACGGCACCCATGTTCATTGAATAGTATCTATGTTTATGTTAGCGTTAAATTAGACTAAGTACTAATCTCGGTGAATTTCATTTGTTACATTGCATGGGGGCTTAATTAAAAATGATTGAAAATATTTTTGGTATTTAGTTTTTAGTAGCTGTATGTCCGATTACGCTGTGTCTCGTAAACGGTTGGCCCTGACTATTATCGTAACGCAATCTGACTGCTTAGAACAACAACAAAGAATGAAATGAAAATTTTCATAAACACAGTTAATTAATTAAGTCCCCAGCAACTATAAAACCTACGAAACCAAAGCACAAGTATAACTGTTCTGTATGTGGGAGTGTGACTCAACGTACACATCTGGCACGGTTCTTTTCCAATAAGACAAGAATTTTTAAATACCAATTATACTGACGTGATAAAAGAAAATTACAAATACTACAATTGCGTAAGGAAACCAGAATTAAACTCTAATACAAGAACACACGCCAGATGCTTTGTTGACTGAACCTGTAAAGACGCATTATTTAAAACATGGAATTAATGAAAAAACACGCAATATTTTACCTTCATATATATTGACGAAAAGCACTCTGATCGTTACAGTATTTCCATTAGAATAACATCTGCTATCTCTCCCATCAAATAACTGCATAAAACATGGAACAACACTCTGCACTATCACATCTCACTCCGACTTCACGACAAGCAGTGCCCACTAGCACATTTCGGCACGAACTGACTACAACGAGCTCTCAACAAGCACTGTGGAGGCGGCTTAATAGTACTCTTTGGCGCAATCTCTGGCGCAGTGGCTCAGTGTAGCCACCTTTCATATGCCCCTCCTCCACAGGCCAGAATTTGATGGTATTTTTGCCAGCATTGGTGGTGAAAATACCACCAAATTCGTCCACAAAAATACAGACAAAAATAAAAGATAATATTAATACCTAAATATCACATAATTAGTTAAAATTTTGGCTTTGCACTGACCTTTCCCTAACCTAATATATGAAATACAGTAAGCAATACAACTTCTTTTCATACATGTGGCTTTACATAAGAGTTCACACAATACATAAAAAAATCAAGTTTACACAAATGTTCACATAAAACGCTTTCAATGATTAGTTTATACAAAAAAAAAAGACACCAACAGGTGACATCTTTTCAGTAGAAGCAGTCCATCAGTGGCACCCAGTAAAGTTTAGCAGGTACACCCAGCAACAAGTCATATTTCTCAGCAGAAGCAGTCCATCAGTTGCACCCAGCAATGTTGAGCAGATGCAGACACCAACAAGTGACATCATTTCAGTAGAAGCAGTCCATCAGTTGCACCCAGCAATGTTGATCAGGTGCAGACACCAACAAGTGACATCATTTCACTAGAAGCAGTCCATCAGTTACACCCAGCAATGTTGAGCAGGTGCAGACACCAACAAGTGACATCATTTCAGCAGAAGCAGTCCATCAGTTGCACCCAGCAATGTTGAGTAGGTGCAGACACCAACAAGTAACATCATTTCAGTAGAAGCAGTCCATCAGTTGCACCCAGCAATGTTGATCAGGTGCAGACACCAACAAGTGACATCATTTCAGTAGAAGCAGTCCATCAATTGCACCCAGCAATGTTGAGAGCAGGTGCAGACACCAACAAGTGACATCATTTCAGTAGAAGCAGTCCATCAGTTGCACCCAGCAATGTTGAGCAGGTGCAGACACCAACAAGTGACATCACTTCAGCAGAAGCAGTTCCATCTGTGGCACCCAGTAAAGTTGAAGAGGTACACACAGCAACAAGTGACATCATTTCAGTAGAAGCAGTCCATCAGTTGCACCCAGCAATGTTGAGCAGGTGCAGACACCAACAAGTGACATCATTTCAGTAGAAGCAGTTCCATCTGTAGCACCCAGTAATGCTGAGTAGGTGCAGACAGCAACAAGTGACATTATTTCAGTAGAAGCAGTTCCATCTGTGGCACCCAGTAAAGTTGAAGAGGTACACACAGCAACAAGTCACATTAGTTCAGTAGAAGCAGTCCATCAGTTGCACCCTGCAATGTTGAGCAGGTGCAGACACCAACAAGTGACATCATTTCAGTAGAAGCAGCTTCATCTGTGCACCCAGTAATGTTGAGCAGGTGCGGACACCAAGACGTGACATCATTTCAGTAGAAGCAGTCCATTAGTTGCACCCAGCAATGTTGAGCAGGTGCAGACACCAACAAGTGACATCATTTCAGCAGAAGCAGTCCATCAATTGCACCCAGCAATGTTGAGAGCAGGTGCAGACAGCAACAAGTGACTTCATTTCAGTAGAAACAGTTCATCAGTTGCACCCAGCAATGTTGAGTAGGTGCAGACAGCAAGAAGTGACTTCATTTCCATACAAGTAGTCCATCAGTTGCACCTAGCAATGATGAGCAGGTCCAGAGAGCAGTCCATAATATTCACTATCACTGATCACACAGTTCAAGCATGAACAATAGTTTGAATACACATACTAATCACACTGTTCATCAGCAGAAATTAAACATGTCCTAGTGGCACCAATTATGTAGAGAAAGTACAAGTAACAGTCCATAATATTCACTATCACTGATCACACTGTTCATCAGCAGAAATTAAACATGTCCTAGTGACACCCATCATGTAGAAAAAATACAAGTAACAGTCCATAATATTCACTATCACTGATCACACAGTTCATCAGCAGAAATCAATCATTCCTAAGTGTCACACATTACGTTGAAAAGTGCAGGTAACAGTTCATAATATTTACCATCACTAATCAGACAGTTCAGGCATGAACAATAGTTTGAAAACACATACAAATGCTTTTACAATGCTCTTACACTAAACATACAAATTCTAATAAACACACAAATGATGTCAGATAATTGTCGTATTAACTGTCACAACTACTCAAATATCAGTAAACCTATAATATTTATGGGTGTCAGTGCAAGCCACTACAAACAAATAAAATAATATTTACGAGATAGGTCGGTAGGATTAGGAAAGGAAAACACACAAAACACACTCATTCATCTTTCATCCACATTAAGTACTACTGTGTAATTGAATGGTGTTAACTGTGTAAATGTAATTCTGTCAAAATCTGATGTTCATCATGTGTATCAAGTAATAGTGGCAGCAATGTACAACAGTCAGTAATAGTTAGGTCAACGTCATAGTCATCATGTCAAGACCAATGTTTGCCAAGCCAGATCAAATGTACTGTTGTTGAACAACTGTCAGTGAGCCAAGATATGCAAATACTTCCTCTCTTCAAAAAAAAAAAAAAGTATATACTGCTTAGTGATTTAACAAAGTGTGTGTATAGACTATCTTCATTCTACTTTAGTGTTCTAGTCTACTATCTTCATCCTCCTTGTTCCATTAAGACCAACAAAAAAAAAAAAAATATATGCTCCTCACTTACTTTACCTCTTATACACCAAAACTCCAATAATCATCATCAGCATCACATAATCTCAATACTTCAATAATATTTCTTACGCCGATACATATAAACCTCATCATTAATAGCATTTACCTTACCTCTTGTCCACAAAAACTCCAATAATCATCAACTTCATATAATCTCTATACCTCAATAATACCTCTTTAATACGTCGATAAATATGAACCTTATTACCAATATCATCTCACTTCCAACACAACTCTTTCCTCTAGTCAGTCTCCTCGAACAAGTACAGATGAAATCCTAATGCAAACCTCATCATCCCATACAATCCGAAGACACATTGTCAACACACAACCTCTGTGTAATCCATCTGAGCCCAATCTTCTACTCATTATGAATTATAAACAAAGAAATGCATACATGACTTCTAACAGACTTAGTTCGAATAACTCTCAGTAATTAAGTACGACTACGGAATGTGAATGATCATAATATTTCACAGTGTGTACACCACTTCAAGAATTGTGGCAGAAGCAAACATGTGGAGTATTTCTTGTATCAAGTGTCACTTCCTATTTCAATTGCTCGCGAAAAATGCAGTGAAATGACTGTCAATGGTCTAAACCTAGTAATGGTTTGTCATGTCATTAGCCTCCTTCCTATTAGCATAAAGTTATGCAGCTTCCATAAAACCTCCAGCTCATGTGACCTCAACGAAGTTCTTTGTACCAATGTCGTTCGTCGAATTATAGCAGTTCATTTTCTTATCTTAAAAATATAAGGCACTGAGCGTAAGCAAAACAAGCAATAGCGAGTAAATATACCAGTAGAGAACAGAATGTCAACAAGTGTATGCAGCACAATTCTTACAACGAGGCTCTGCCAAGCGAACAATCTATAATTAATACAATAGTGTGACCTAAACTCTCTGTTCGTACACCTTATCTCAACATTTCTATACACCAAATTAAAGAGTAGTTATGACAACAACAGATATGTATAAATATTCAATCCATACGCAAAGCAGTAAACATGTCATTAGCATCATATCAGCATAAGCAAATAAATGTTCATATGTCATCCTAATAAATAAACATGAAGGCGCAAGCAGATAAATCACAAAGTATAACTTACATACCTAAACTCATCAGCACAATAAATCAGGTTACAATTATAATTTAAATAAATAAGC
The DNA here is from genome assembly GCF_021461385.2 of Schistocerca piceifrons. NCBI lineage: Eukaryota > Metazoa > Arthropoda > Insecta > Orthoptera > Acrididae > Schistocerca > Schistocerca piceifrons. The sequence goes on from NC_060141.1 coordinate 424,083,815, forward strand.
ACAGCAGACACATAATTAAAAAAAATGACATCAGTGAAAAAGCATAGCAGCCAAGCGATGCATAATATACACAAGTTACAACCCAGTTCATTAATAATCATTGTCAAAATCAGTTAACGTACGCAAGCACGTCGCTTCACAAGTAATTTCATAGCACATGAAATTTAGCACAAAGTATGAATCACGTAATCGCGAGCAGCAAATTACGTCTAAAGTACGTACCTAAGTGGAAATATGTTACCTGAAAAATGAACTCAATTAATATTTACCTTTTTTAGTTTATTAGTTTCTTCTTCGAAATTACATTCTTCCTGAAATTTTCTCGATAGCAAGTCGTCTTAACGTCGGACACACACAGAATTTACCTGAAGGTCTTAAATATTTTATACAACCGTATCCTGAAAAATACTGAATGTTAATAACATAATTCAACAAGTCACTATAGCTGTATACTGAATTTAATCGGAGAAATTAAACTGTGTATTTGTTTACGGCTGTCAGTGCATTCGCACTGAGCGCTCGATCAGCTGTAGGCGCGTGACGTAGGAAGCAATTGTTTTCGGTCAACGACTGCCTTGTGCGGCGCGCAGACTTGACTGTTGCTTTGAGTATGTGCCGCCGCCAAAACACAGCGCGGTATCCTTGTACTCTCCGCATGTTTACATGTAGCTGTTAGTTTCTCACAAGTATGTCATTCTACAAAAATTTTTTTTGAAAGTATATCATTCCACAAAAATTTTTACGTTAGATATATGAAGTATTCCTTTAGAGCGTCGTGATTTAAGAGTTTCTACTTCAACAGTGTTATCATGTATAATTTTGCGAATTCTATATGGACCGTTATAAAGCAGAAAAAATTTGCGACACAAGCCTTTTCCTTTGTGAGACAAACGGTGGGACTTAATTAACACTTTTCGACCAACTGACAAGATTTTTGAACGACCAGGACGCTTAGCTGATTTCTCTCTTCTAGCAGCCGCAGATGCAATATTTTGCAGAGCCAGGTTGACAACTTCAGAATGCCGCAGTTTCCGTGAAGGCGGAAAAGGAACGATTTCAGATATGCGATTTGTCGGTGTTTTATTTTTTAATACCAGTATAGGCGGTAAAGAAGTTGAATCATTAGGGAGATCATTCAGAATGTTTTGAAAAATATGAAGATACTGATCCCAAGTTCTGTGATTCTGATGACAATAAAGACGACACAATTTATTGATTTCCTTCATCCATCTCTCTGAAGCGTTAGATTGAGGGTGAAAAAGTGAAATGAAAATTGGTTTAATTTTACGACGCTGTAGAGTACGAAGCCAAATTTTAGAACGAAACTGTGATCCATTATCTGATATAACCTTATCAACATGACCAACTTCTTAAAGAAAATGTTTGATGAAAGCGTTAGATACTGAACGAGCTGTTGCTTTGCGTAAAGGTGTAAAACACACATATTTTGACGTCAGTTCCACTGCTACGAAAATGTACGCAAAACCATTAGTAGATCGAACCACTGGACCGAACAAATCGACTGCAGCCATCTCCTTTAATTTCGCTGGAAGGATAGGAAACAACGGTGCTCTGTGAGAAACTGTTGGCGGCTTAGCCTTTTGACATAATTTGCATTTGGCCAGAACAGATCGAATACGATTTTCCATATTACTGAAGTAGCAATTTTCTCGTAATTTGTGAAAGCATTTTCTGGGACCAAAGTGTGCATAACTGAAATGTGTATACCAAATCAATTTATTGACCCACTCATCAGGAATACAAACTAACCAAACAGAGTTGTCGACCGATTTTCGTTTAAAAAGAATGTCATTGCGAACTAGATAATGCTGTCTAATCGCTACGCTTTCCTTTCTCCTCCACTTCTCCTTAATGTCCTTCCAGATTGGATCCTTATTTTGCTCCTTAGCGATGTCCTGGAGCGAAGACGAAATAAAGTTCTCAAACGCAACACCTTGAATATACATCAAACAATAATTGTTTTCTATGCAATCCTCTTCAGCACTTTGTTTCAAACACACAGGTGCACGTGATAAAGCATCAGCAACAATATTTGAAGAACCCTGTATGTAAACAATACTAAAGTCAAATTCCTGTAGGTACAACGCCCATCGTGACAATCTGCCATGAGTTAATTTTGTCGACATAAGAAATTCCAAAGCTCTATGATCGGTGTAAACCTTAGTATGTCTGCCAAACAAAAATGTGCGAAATTTTGTAAAAGCCCAAACAACAGCCAAAGCTTCAAGTTCCGTAATCGAATAATTCTTTTCTGATTTAGAAAGAACGCGACTTCCAAATGCAATAGTCTTCTGTACTACAACGCCGTTTTCTTCTATCTCTTGAAATAAATGTGCACCTACGCCTTTGTATGATGCGTGCGTCGCCAAACAAAAATCTTTAGATAGATCCGGATGTGAAAGAAGTGGAGCAGCAACTAAAGCATCACGAAGCTGTTCAAATTCTGACTGAGCTTCCTCATCCCAACACCAATTAGATTTCTTTCCAGATAGTTCACATAAACGAGGTGTGGCCAAATCGTCCAATCTAACAAAGCGTCGAAGAAAATTACAGACACCAAGGAAACTACGAACATCACGTTTTGTGGTAGGAACAGCATAGTTACGAATAGCGTCTAATTTCTCTGGATCAGGAAGAATACCTTCTGTAGAAATAATGTGACCGAGAAATTTCACCTGAGAACGACCAAATTCAGATTTTTCCAAGTTTACTGTAATGCCAACTCTTGCAAAGACACGTAACAATGAATCCAAAATTTTGTTGTGCTCACTCCAAGAACGTTTAGCAATAAGAATATCGTCAACATACGAAGTAATGTTTTCACGAAGATAAACAGGTAAAATTTCATTTAAACTACGAATGAATGCTGCTGAAGATACAGTAAGTCCAAACGGTAATTTCCGAAATTGGTAACAGTTACCAAAAGCTAAAAAGGCAGTATATTTTCTACAATCAGGGTGCAGTTCTATTTGCCAAAAACTTGCGCGCATATCAATCGTGGATAAAACTTTAATTCCATGGAAATGTTGAAGAAGTTCATCTAAATTTTGTGGGCGGTCAGTTTCAGGAATGATGATGTTATTTATCTGTCTGGAATCCAGAACCAAACGAATTGATCCATCCTTTTTAAGAACAACGTGTAATGGGCTAGTATAAGGACTGACTGCAGGCTCAATAATGCCCTGATCTAACATGTACTGAAGTTCATTCTTAACCTTGTCTCTGTAAGCCAAAGGAATAGCGTACGTTTTCCCGCGAAATGGTGTGTGTTCTTTTACTTTAAATAAATATTGTAAGCCTTGTATAGTTCCTGTGTGATGACTAAACACTGTAGCATGTGAAGTCAAAATGTGGTGCAGCTCTTCTCTTGCAACGTCATCTGGCACTTCAGCTTTCTTAACCTTTTCATTAATTAATTCTTCGCTATTAATTATATCATCCATCGCGTCGCGGTATCTATTGTCATTGTCATGAATAAACACACTGTCGTCATAATGCTCAACGAAAACATCAGAAGTAAGAAACCTTAAACATTTTGCATCTGTTTCAGATCTTGTTAAACACTCGAAAAATTTCAAACATTTCGGCATTCCGGCAACAGTCAAATTCACACTTCCTTCTTTAAAGTTCAAAATTGCCTTATGTGCGTTAAGAAATTCCATACCTAATATAATTTGGGTACTGAGTAATGGAACAATAATAAAATTAGCAGAAAATTCGTATCCTTGACAAATGAAATTTAAATTGGTCTGTTGTTTGACTTCCACACTTTTTCCAGAAATCGCTCCTCGAATTGTAGTTTTTGAAATAGGTAACACAGGACAGGCAATAGTTCTTTCACATATACGAAAAACTGATTCACTAATGACATTCAGTGGGCTCCCAGAATCTAATACTGCAGTGAACTTATTCTTACCCACATATACTTCAATAACAGGATGTAAAAATGCGTCTACATTATTTTCCTTTTCTTCTAACAAAATTTCTCTCATGTCTTCCAGGCGTACATAGTGTAAAGTCGTAGTGTCATTACTTTCTGAACCGTCTATATTGCTGCCAGAAGCCGAAGCTGCAAGTCATTGTCGATTGTTTGCGTCACGTCTTTGATTATTCCCGTCATTTCGCGGATCAATTTCTACGATTTGCACTTGTCTCTCTGAAGTTCTGTCACGTGGAGGATGCCAATTAGGTCCTTCCTGTCTGTTAGATGCAAATTCTTGGCTGTGTCTGTTATTAAAATTTCTGTTTTCCGGTCTGTCTGCATAACTACTTCTTGTGTAATTTCGACTGTCACTTCTGAAATTATTGTTGTATCTACTACCCTGATTGTTTCTGTAGTAAGAATTTCTATTACTGTTTGAATAATTTCTGTCTTGATAATACCGATTACTGTTTCCGTATGATTGATCATTCCGATACGAATTACCGTTGTTATAGTTGTCTGTGTAATTTCTGTTAGAACGTCTGTTATTGTCATAGGGCTGGTATCTATTGTCCTGTCTGTTACGTCTGTCATTCTCAAAATTACCCATATAACGCCCGTTCCGATCACTATCTCTTTTCTCTGAAAGTCTATTGTAAATACTGTTACTGAAAAAGTTACAAGAAGTCCCGTCGTCGTTGTCATACTTAAGTTCTTGCAACAAAGTCTTAAAAGTCTCGATGTCGTCCTTACATCTTCCAGCTAAAGCAATTTGTCTTATGGATTGTGGCAACTTAGTTAAACAAATGCGAATTAATTCAGTCGGGCTATAAGGGTTGGACAGGAACTGATTCTTTCGAATCATGTCTTCAAAGTACTCTGCCGGCGTGCGGAACTCAGACTGTTTAAAATTACGCTGCATAATCAGACTATGTTTGACTCTGTCTTGTGTGTTTTCGGACCAATATGCCGATAGAAATGCATGATAAAAATCATTTAGATTATTGCAATCTCTAATGAGTGCGCGCATCCGCGTCGCCGGTTCGTTTTCTAAATATCCACACATAAATTCCAGTTTGTGACTTAGTGGCCAATTTGGTGGGAGTGCGTACATAAATTGATCTAACCATGCACATGGATGTATGTCATTCTTAGAATTGCGGAAGATCTTAAATTTCCGGACAGTCAAAAAGTGTTTATAGTCAAAGTTTTCGCCTCGTGGCGACAAAGACCTACCGCGTCTGTCCCAGTCCCAATGACGATTATTGTCAAGTTCGCGCGCCTGGCGCTCTCTTGTCGCATCCCGTAAATGAAACAAATTATTTTCTTCATACCCCTCTGCTATCTGTGATTCTAGATTTCTTCTGCTGTCTTTTCCTACGATTTCGCCTTCTATTTGTTTGACTTGCTTTTTTAAAGCCTCAAATTCCCTTTTCACGCGTTCATTAAATTTTCCCTGATTTTCAACATGTTTATTTATGTTCTGATACTCTTCGGTTTCTGCAAATGGTACTGGAGCTGTATCATCCGAATCTCTGTCCCCATGTAAACTAAGATTTGTCAGTTTATCTGAAATTTTCTCAACTCTTTCCGATAAGTCACCTAATTGTTCTTTCTGTTTATTTACGCCTTCCGTAAGTGTCGCGACTCGGGTTTCAGTATTGACACATTTGGTAGCTAGCTGTTCATATTGTTGTGTTAGATTATTTATTCTGTCATTTGGTACGGATTCCTCGATTCTCTCAAATATTTCTTTCTTATAGTGTGCACGTTGTAAATTTAACTCTGAAAATTTCTGTACTATCACGCGATCTCTTTCTTCCTGTTCTCTATCCTCTTCTCTTTGTCTAATCTCTACTGCAATTAATCTATTATTGTGAGAATTCAAAATCGGTTGTACTTCTTCTCTGATTTATTTCTTTAACTCATCTTTCATATTTTTGAAACATGTCCCTATTCGTGAGTCTAACCGTGTTTCCAGTGTTCCCATATCAGTTTTTAATTCAGATCCCAAAGTTCCCATCTCGGTCTTAATTGTTCCTATCTCTGTTTTAATTGTTCCTATTTGTGATCCCAATGAGTCTAACCGTGTTTCCATTGTTCCCATCTGTGTTTTTAATTCAGATCTAAACTGTGTTTCCATTGTTCAATCTGTTTTTAATTCAGATCGTAAATTTAATATTGCATTCATCAACTGCTCCGTACTAACTTGTTCGAAATTCTTTTCGCCCCTAACATTTCCCACAAAACCAACTTCCTTCGTCATAGCTGTAAGGCTATCTGTGTTCGATACTATTTCAGAATCTTCTATCGTTAATCTCGTATTCTGTGAATTTTCTGATTGAGAAAAATTTTGAAATGGTTCCGGACTGTCTTCCCGACTTATTAAATTGTTTTCAACTCCATTATTCATCATACTGTTGTCCTGTGTTGGCGAGTTCGCCATGTCAACAATTTCGTCATTCTCACTATTCATCATTTTTGCCTTTTTCATCGATCGCGTAATCATTTACAAAACATAAAAAATTCTTCACTGTACGAAAATTACACACAATGACTCATTATCTCCAACAATACCATTTACATGAAAAGTTTCCCTCAAACGCGATTAATCGAACAATTGAAATAATTGCACTAAATTGTCAAACCCGTAGCTAAGACAACAATTTAAATTTTGAAAAATACCATTAGAAAAATGACAATTATCAAATCTACACATGCAATACAGACTACAATTACTAAACTCAAATTACTACAACAATACTACAGTCTACTATTTTTACAATCAGAAGAATCCAAGGGACGATCCGAAGCAGCGGTCGCCACGTGCATGGGGGCTTAATTAAAAATGATTGAAAATATTTTTGGTATTTAGTTTTTAGTAGCTGTATGTCCGATTACGCTGTGTCTCGTAAACGGTTGGCCCTGACTATTATCGTAACGCAATCTGACTGCTTAGAACAACAACAAAGAATGAAATGAAAATTTTCATAAACACAGTTAATTAATTAAGTCCCCAGCAACTATAAAACCTACGAAACCAAAGCACAAGTATAACTGTTCTGTATGTGGGAGTGTGACTCAACGTACACATCTGGCACGGTTCTTTTCCAATAAGACAAGAATTTTTAAATACCAATTATACTGACGTGATAAAAGAAAATTACAAATACTACAATTGCGTAAGGAAACCAGAATTAAACTCTAATACAAGAACACACGCCAGATGCTTTGTTGACTGAACCTGTAAAGACGCATTATTTAAAACATGGAATTAATGAAAAAACACGCAATATTTTACCTTCATATATATTGACGAAAAGCACTCTGATCGTTACAGTATTTCCATTAGAATAACATCTGCTATCTCTCCCATCAAATAACTGCATAAAACATGGAACAACACTCTGCACTATCACATCTCACTCCGACTTCACGACAAGCAGTGCCCACTAGCACATCTCGGCACGAACTGACTACAACGAGCTCTCAACAAGCACTGTGGAGGCGGCTTAATAGTACTCTTTGGCGCAATCTCTGGCGCAGTGGCTCAGTGTAGCCACCTTTCAACATGTTTATCTTGCCTAAGATGAGACAACTATAAATCCAGAAGGACGTTATCAAATAGATCCTGGCATAGAAGAGGGAGGCAGTGGAGAGCATAAGCAACTATAAGGAAGAATTTATCTCACTTACTACTCCAGATACCCTTGCTAACCCTACAGTCTGGATTAATACACCAAAATATACGACGTTCTTGTGAAACTTTCTTATTGTCAACGTGTGACTGAAAATGTTATTTGTACGTAGGAACAATGACGCCGCAAACCATCATAAAGAAGTGAACTATGGACTTGTATAAAATGTAATGTAATATCCGTGAATTTGAAGTAAAGGACGATGCAGTAATTTTTGTGTGTAGTATGTTAAGTAAATGTATATTTTGTGTGCCCTAGTGTATACGTTTTGTTTTCATTGCTAGGTGCCAGGGCCAGCACCAGAACTATATAAGCAAAGTGGTGAAGAGAAATCCCTTAAAGAGATGAACAGTGTAATTAAAATACGTGTGTAAAGGAATCAAGGACTACCTGTGTGTAAAGTGGTTGGGCTCATTGCCCGAAATTTGACATTTCTTCGGACAATTCGCCCAAGGGGGCGATGTAAATGAACTTAATAATTTTTCCTTATGATAAATAGACAGTTATTCGACTCTCATACCAAACTTTAATGTGAAAAGTATTTAACGGTGATGCACAAAAGAAGCTTTACGCTCTTCGTTTATTAGTTTTGGTATTAGTTACCTTCCGTTGCTTTCCTGTTCTGGTGATAAGACATGTTGTGTAATTTTAAAGTGAAATGGTGTTATACAATGAAAGCAATTCATGGTCAATATGATTTTCTGATTTACGATACCACGGATACCAGCTGCTGTAGCTCTTGGAGATTACTATTCTAATTTTAATTTTATATGGAGAATTTAGATGGAGGCGTTGAGATTCACAACGGCGAAGTTCAACAATAGAGGTACGTGAATGTGTTCATCTCTTTCTCTTCGTGGCCGCCAATGTCAATTTCGATGTATTTGCCGCGACATTCAGAACCTGCTGTCTTTCTTTTCACTTAATTTGGAACTCCGATAATTTTCCTTCTTAGATGAATAAATGCAATTTAATCACAATTGTTTTTACCTAGGCCATGGGGAATGATAGTAATTAGAACGTACGTGCCTCTATCCCGATCGTAAGTTCGCATACAACTGAGTGTATACCGACGGAACTACATTTACGACCCATTTCCTTTACGGTGTTAATTCTTATTTTAAACCACTCACTCGCGAATGTACGTGCCCTCTTATTTTGTGGAGTCAGTCGGGCGTATTCTATAATAACGCTACTTGTAATATCCAGTGGCTTAGTTTCCACAATTGACCTTTGCCTGTGTCGCAACGGCGCTTCACGCGAAATAGTTATTACGCGACCACAATAACAACTCTCATTTCAAAATTACGAACCGGCTGACCAAGCTTCCAACATCTTTGCCGGAGGATACACAACAATGCACTGCAGCTATCATCCTTCTCATCCGACCATGCCAGGCCAGACCAGGTCGGGCAAACGGGGCTATTCTGTATAGAACAGTACAAAATAACTACCAGGAAATACAACAATTCTCATACTGGACCCGATTTGTCTAAATAACAACGCGTCTCAGAGGAAGCAAATATATCAGTAATTACTATAGTACCCACAAAATGAAGCCGATTTGTCAGAAAAGAAGGAACTTCAGTCTCAGAGGCGGGACTTTCTCCGAAAAGCAGTAGCTACCACGTACACGCTTAGCACTGTAAGCGAAAGAAATGCTGCCTACCGCACATAGGTGCATCATCGCACCGAGTTTTGGCCAGAGATTTCCAGCCAATGCGCTACATGGCCAGCCGGAGTACTGCATATACTCGTAGCATACACACTGTTACTTTTGAGTTATCGGATCTTGGCCACAGCTCTCAGCCAATTCGGGAACTGGCTGCAGTTCGGGCTTTGGCTTTAATATATATTGTCGCTGCAGAAGCGGAATAATGCCATGGTGTAGTGGTTATTGTACTAAAAACATACCGGGACCGTTTCAGACGGTGGAATCGCTGAGATGTCTGGGGATCACATTTACCCGTTCACTACGGCGGTCAGCGGCGGCGAGTTATCGGCGGCTTCTCCGGAATGTTCGTCGGGCGATACGAAACAACTCACTGAGAGCCTTTGACATGATCCAGCATGTGCCATACACTAACGTTCACATAGCGTCACGACTGCCCCATTTAGCGCAGATCCTACCAATACCGAAGGGTATTGCAGACCGCCTCATGGCTGCCTTTGGTTACTATGTTAGTACTGGGATGTTATTTAAGATCAAATATGACACGTTAACGCTACAGTTCCGGAACGGTGGCCTCAACCTCACAAACGTGCGAAACAAAGCTCTGGCGCTTTACATGCGAGCGATGATACGAAATTGACAACAACGAAAGCATACCGTAACGTCCGCTCTGATAGACGTGCTTGTCCCGCCTTCGTACGAACCCCATACTGCGGTGGGCAATATTTCGCCTTCTCTTGCACACATTGCCTCATTTCTTGTTGATTACAGTTATGTTCGTCTGACAGTACCTTCGACGAGAATACCCACGACTCGGGAGATCTATAGGTGCTTGATGGATCACCATGCCCGCAACATAATGGAATTCAAATACCCGTCGAGAACGTGGAACCACATTTGGTGTGCAGTGCATACTCCATTACTGTCAACAGCAGCGAGATCGATATGGTATATTCTTATAAACCGTAAACTTGTGACCAGGAGTCGATTACATACAATTCATATGTTCGATTCTCCTCTTTGCACAAACTGTGGACTGTTAGCAACGGAAGAACATGGTTTAGTGCGTGGCGCAGCGAGGGACGTCTGGATGCTGACGCGTCGAATACTGGCCTTCCTTCGGCGCACTAACTACACAGAAATCACATCGGATGTACTTTTTCTACCGGAAAAGACCTTTTTTCCCAAACAAAAGAGGTATGGGGTCAATTGGATCGTTGGACATGCGACGAAATATTTGTATTCGTACAATATTAAGTCCGTGATGGGTTGTTGGATGTATTTACAAGAACAACGCGAGCTCATACGGAGTCATGCGAAATACAGGACTTACTTTTCCAAATTTTAGGAAGTGTTTTTCACAATCCGCCCGACAGCTGGGGTGTGCCAGAACTGAGAAGACTCTTGCATCACAACGACTAGAGACAGTACTGCGCGGTTCACTTATATTGGCATATAGCACACTGAGAAGAAAACTGGCCCCTACCTGTTGGCCCCAATTGTGACGCGAACAAAAAAAAAAAAACAAAAAAGCACACACACACAACGATGGTAAACACCGAAACCGCCTCAGATAATGGTCCTTCGATTGGTCGACGCAGGAGAAATACATGCCGCCCACAAAGGCAGAAATGGTCAAGATTATATAGCTTTCTGCCAGATTTATGATGCGACACCGTGTGCTGCAGGGATTGTGATGCAGATGATAACTTCATTTTCACTCCCGCCCGTGACTAGGATTGTCATTTACTTTATTCATGTTACACAAAAAAAGGGCGGCCTTTACGTTGATTTCATGGTTTCCAAATTGTTTTTGCTGTCTCGATACTTTTCCTATCCCTAGGATAGCACGCTTGTACGAATAAAGATTGTTTGTTTACCCTGCCTTCCTGTTCCCCCCCACCCAAAAAAAAAAAAACAACTGTTCCATGGAGGGCTGGAGTTTACAATTTTAATTTGCATGTTAGGTTAGAGTACATTCTAGAAGTATCCACAAATGTCAAGAATCATTGTACTGGCATGTTCTAAAAAATGGTTCAAATGGCTCTGAGCACTATGAGACTTAACTTCTGTGGTCATCAGTCCCCTAGAACTTAGAACTACTTAAACCTAACTAACCCAAGGACATCACACACATCCACGCCCGAGGCAGGATTCGAACCTGCGACCGTAGCAGTCGCGCGGTTCCGGACTGAGCGCCCCAACCGCGAGACCACCGCGGCCGGCTGGCATGTTCTGTAACTTTATATATACAGTATGTGTCCTGGCCGGAGGCAGTTCGCTCCGCGTTCTTGTGTGTGGAAGTGCTGAATAAACCTTCGTTAAGTGAAGTTAGTGTTCGTCATTCATCTAGTTTCACCTTCTTCTACGTGACATTATTCTGGTGGAGGCGCTGGGTATCGATCTCAGTACTTCTCGCTTGGCTTGGATTTTCCGCGGTGCCTACTTAACAATTTTTGAAACAGCGCGCGACTCACCGCATTCTACGGTTACGTTTGCGCGAGTAGCTGCTATTATTAATAAAAATCTGCGTACATTACGCGTAATGTTGTAATAAAAATGAGTTCTCAGTGGGCCTGATGGCAACTGGTTTCATTACGTACCAATTTTAAACGACAATTAATACCTGAGATACTTCTGTTTTCATGAAAAATAATAAATTGTTTTGATTATTTTTCATTAGCAAGTCACAGCTAAGAAGATTCTCGTCATCTGCTGTGCAGCGGCCAATCGAAAATTTAATGAACTCAATGCAATGAAAATATTAATGATTGAAATTTTAATTTAATTTTACTGGCTATAGAATATTGAATGAGAAAAACCGAGAACTCTCCTGCATTTACATTTACATTTAATAAATGATTTAATGAGAATAATAGTTTGCTAGCATAATGGCCGACCTATACTGCAAGAGAAATGGTGGTCCTCTCCGAAACCCACGATAAAAGAACAAATTTACACAAAATATTGATTCACTAATATGAGAAGTGCGAGCCGTACAAAAAGTAAATGTTATTACATGGAAATATTATTTATATTCTGAATAGTTTTACAGAACTTACACACCATTACATCCAGTGTACAATGGCGCCTATCATCCATATAAGAATCGAAGACAATAGAGTGAGTAACATGATACAATGTCTCTGCACTTTTTCATATAAAATAAAGAATGTTAAAAATTATTACATCTAGTTCACTAGAAATAATTTCTTTTTCTTCCAAATGATAATGTTAGTTGCAGAAAAGAAATCGCACTTTAACACTTCTAGCGTCACATGACGTCATATTCATCAGAATACAAAAACTCCATTTGTTTTTTTAAAATAAAATATATGTGGTGTTCCGCCACAGACACCATTCTTGATACCTTCCCAGTTAGAGCACTCTGCTGATTTTTGCAGACTATCTGTACTGTTAATTTCAACCTTCTGCATTCCTCCAGTTAAATATGAATTAAATCATTTTTGCACTGTCCCAATCATACCACAATACTTAATCTTATCTAGAAGAATTTCATGATTCAAGCAGCCAAAAGCTTTTGAGAGATCACAGAATATCCCAATGGGTGATATTCGGTATTTCATCGCTTATAATATTTTCTCAGTGAAAGTATATACAGCATTTACTGTTGAAAAGAATATCTGAAACTGAAATTGATATTTTGTTGGTACTTCATTTATACAAATATGTGATGCTACTCTTGAATATATCACTTTTGCCGGCCGCGGTGGTCTAACGGTTCTAGGCGCGCAGTCCGGAACCGCACGACTGCTACGTTCGCAGGTTCGAATCCTGCCTCGGGCATGGATGTGTGTGACGTCATTAGGTTAGTTCGGTTTAAGTAGTTCTAAGTTCTAGGGGACTGATGACCACAGATGTTAAGTCCCATAGTGCTCAGAGCCATTTTTTTATATCACTTTTTCAAGAATTTTGGATAAAGCTGTCAGAAGTGAGATTGGGCCATTGTTGTTAGCATCAGACTATCCAGCTTTTAGTCCAATGGTTTAACAATACCATATTTCAGTCTATGTGGAAAAATGCCTTGTTTCAGTGAGCTAAGAATCCTACTTATCTGTTGAGAACAAGCTTTTAGTATTCTGCTGCAAATGCTATCAATTCCCTGCGAGCTTTTACTTCTGAGTTCATTTATTATTTTCCTAATTTCAGTAGGAGAGGGGTTGAAATTCAGTTTTGTCGAACTGCACAGTATTATCTCTTCCATATATTGCCTTGCATTTTCTAATGAATAGCTAGATCTTTTTTTCTCTACAGCACTTGAAAACGATTATTAAAAATGTTTTATCCTTCTGACTATTTGTTAAACTTTTCATAGAGATTGATAGAAATACAGTTTTCTTGTGCTCTCGGTTGCCCTGCTCCTCTTTTTACAATATTCCAAATTGTTTTAATTTTATTATCGAAGGTGCTAATCTCAGACATAATGCACATACTTCTGGACTTTTTAATCGTTATTCTTAATACTGTGCAGTAATTTTTATAATGTTTCACTGTTTCTGGATCATTACTCCTTCTAGCTAGAAGATACATTTCCCTTCTCTGTTAACGAAATATTTTCATCCCCTTAGTAAGCCATGGCGTTTTATATGGTGTCTTACAATTATATTTCACTGTTTTCCTAGGGAAGCTGTTTTCAAATATACTCACAAAGGTACAATGAAATAGGTTAAATTTTAAATTAGCATCAGGTTCCCTGTACACTGCAACCCAATGTAACTGTTGCAAGCTTTCACTAAAATTTGCAGTTGTGAAATCGTTAACTGAACGCAGTGTTTTGGACGACTGTTTTGCATTAGTGTATGGAGCTAGGTCATATACTGTACACAGAAGTGCATCATGATCAGACAGACCATTCTTAACAGTAAAATCTTTTATTTGATTACATTTATTTTTGTCTATAAAAACATTATCTATCAGCGTGCTGCTTTCCTGTACCATCCAAGTAGAGAATCAATAACTGACTCCAAATTGAAAGAACCAAGTAATACTTCAAGGTCAATGTTTCTATGGGGCTCTTTCAGAAAATCTGTATTGACATCCCCACAAACAATAATTTGCTTCCTTCTGTCTGACAGATAGCATAACAAAGAATCCAAGTTTTCCAGAAATAGCTGAAAATTTCCCAGTGGGGACCTATATACAACTACAATTGTAAAAGTACCATTATTTACTTTAAGCTCACACGCACATGCTTCTTGTGTTGCCCTACAAAAAAAGTTTTAGTTTCTAAATTTTTCACACGATGATAGATTTTAACATATATGGCAACTCCTCCTCTCTCCACAGTGCCTCTACTTACGTGTGCTGAAAGCTTATATCCACCTACGTTCAACTCTTCCATATCTTTGACCGCATGATGAAAAAATCGGTAAACTTGTTCGACAAGACAACAAGTCAACTCCTGTTAACTCAGACACTGCTCTGATTGTTAAACGGCGATCTTGTCGAACAAGTTTACCGATTTTTTCAATGTTTGCATCAGTTTTTGCTGACAATGATCTGCCAGTGCGAGTGTCATCACTGGTGTCTTCGCGGCCATCTTTAAATCGTTTAAACCACTCAAACACTTGTGTTCGCGATAAACAATCATCACCGTACACTTGTTGTAACATTACAAACGTTTCGCTTGCAGATTTTCCTAGTTTGAAACAAAATTTGATGTTAACACGCTTTTCTTTCTGTACACTCAACATTTTCCGACGCACAGACAAAACGTCAACTACTTAAAACAGACGCCACGGGCAGACTGAGTGCAGGAGGCAGATGAAACTCGAGCAGTAGGCGGAGCGAGAGTCACGTGACAGGCCACGCGACTTTCAGCCTTATTGCATTCGTTTTATTGTTTCACCAGTACTAGTCCGGTTTTTTTCTAGCCACACCTTGTACTTTTCCAGAAATCGAGGTAAGAAACTTTTACAACTGCCTGCGCAACGGCCGAGGTAACTGGCTGCGAATCTCGAAGAAACGTTGTGAATGTTATTCTTTTGGTTTGTATTTTTCCATATCTCAATTGATAGGGATAGGAGGGTTAATAAGGTAAGTAAATCAACAAGGAATGATAATAAGGTAGGTAAATAAATTTCTCAAACCTCTTGGGATAGTAAACAACGAAAATGTTACTCCAGGTCACTTTACAGTGGCTCATCCAGTCACTGTTACGTGTTCTTACTTTTCTTCGAACAACTAGATGCATGGTACTTGTCATATAAGCATTCGAAACAAATATACTCACGGCACCAAGAGCATCTAATTAATGCAATCTTTCGACAGCTAGACTGTTCCTTCCCTATGATATGACGAAGAGGCAACCTGGACAACATAACTCTCCCCGCGTGCATTCTATCCCGCGCCTCGCTGTAAACAAGCGTCGCACGGTTGGCTATCTGTGATCCCTCGTGAGGAACTCGCAGCACTTTTACTCGGAGTTGTTTTCATGTGACAAGGCTTAAAAGTTTAATACTTTACTAACTCACGGCGTTTGGGAAATTAGTTTGCCTACCTTATTATTATCATTTCTTATTGATTTACTTCCCTTGTTAACCCACCTATCCCTATCAATTGAGATATGCAAAAATACAAACGAAAAGAATAGCATCCGCTAGGTTTCTTCAGGATTCGAACACGGGTTTTCCGATTCCCAGAAAGTTACCTTGGCCATTGCGCTATCGGCGCTGTGGGCGACAGGCGTTAACCATATGGGTACTGACGGGGCAGTTGTAAAAGTTTCTTACCTCGATTTCTGGAAAAGTATGCGTTTTCGGACCCCATACCTCATGATGAAAAATGCTCTATTTACAATTATCTATCGATCCCGCCAATTTTGAGTCGACCGCTCGTCATAACCTTCAGGGGTGAATTTCTCAAAAACGTGGGGGTGTTGACCAACAAAAAAAATGTAGATTTCTTCGTTTTAGGTTTTATACAAGCGACCTGCCAAATCTGAGTCGAATCGGTTGGCCGTCTCTGAGGCCTTCCCATGTCAGAGTTGCCGTCACAGCTTTCTACAAAACGGCTCTTTTCGTCCGAAGTATAATAGATTAGGCATTACTGAAACTTCTTACCAATTATGGTCTCTACACTATGCGTGTACCGACCAAATATTCGCAAAACTTTGGTGCAGTAAGTTTATGGAGAGCTGAAGTCATCACTTATGTGTCGTATTTGTCTTCAGAACAGGGATACACTTTTTTGTTAATCCTATCGCTGAAAATGCATAAACAGAGCAATGAAAACCTGTCGGACTAGTCGCACCTAGAGCTAACCGTCCGTCAGTCACAGGTAACGGTATCCAATACATACATAAAATTAATCCATTTCAGAAATAATTTGGATGCACAGTGATAAAAAAGAAAACATCATTGTTAATTCATACAACACCAACCACAATGCCGTACGTTCAAACTACGATCCAGGAGCCACACCAGACAACCAACATTTGGAAAATAAGTTATGAAAACTCTAATATGTTGACTCAGTCAGTAAGACTGTTCAAATTTGTGTAAGAGGGTTGTGAGTTCCCAAACTCAGAATGCAAAACTAATGCCTATCGTGGCAACAGAACAATGTCTATGTGTCACCGGAACATCGGTTCGGTGAAGCTACGCAATTATGAATGTACGACTACTGAAACACGTCTCCGTTTACATCAGGTTGCACGTCTTCCGCACACTACTGTACAATTTAAGATGTTCATCTCAGTATTCTGTCTAACCCGGTTATCAGATTATGGCTAACGACGAACGCTAACACATTAGTTTTAACCACGGGTACGCATCGACTAATTTAACTTTATTGATCCAACAATAGTTTATCGCTTGTACAGATATTATACTCGTAAATTTACAGACGTTCTATACCTCCTTACAAACGTATATTAGCAAAATTTGTAAGAACAATGCTGACAGTTCATCTTTTGCAAATAAATAGTGAGCCACATTCCAAAAAAGATGTTAACTGGAAAACAGAGAGTATGCGAAATACAAAACAGGGATAATTAACGAGAAATTTAGAACACTACACGGGCACAATACTGAAAAAAATTGAATTATATGTGTAGCTGTTACGTTACAAGCTGCGCCGCTCCCTCCTAATTAATACTTTCATACATTTCCCTTTAACGAGCAGGACTGAGTCTGCTTTGCAAATAATAATAACTTTATTTTGCTGTGGACTTTAACTGCGTTTCCAACATTGTGTTGTGTACAATAAACACGCCGCACAGAGAAGGCACAAAACATAAACAGTTCACAACAGCCGTGCAAATTGCCGCAACAGCCGTCCGCAAGTGACAGTGGCTAAAGACAGGTGGCGTGGTAGAGATATATGACTACGGTAAACAGAAGCCACGACCCTAGGCCGGCGGCCACACAGCAATTATCCCTCAATTCAAAGTCGATTCGAGCTAACGATACTTTGAAAATATCATTTCCAGGACGAGTCATTGCAAGTAAGTAAAAGTAACTTCGGGCGTGCCGCAGTGGGATTTCGTAGGACCATTATTTTTCACAATATCTGTAAATGATCTAGGAAATAACTCAGAAAGTTCTATGAGGCTTTTCGAGGAGGATGCTTTTGTATACCGAGCAGTAGCAACGCTAGAAAATTGGAGCGAAATGCAGGAAGAACTACACAGGATTGACGCTTGATGCAGGGAGTGGCAGTTCACTCTCAACATGAAGAAATATAACGTATTCCGAATACATAGAAAGAAAGATCCTTTATTGTACTATTGCACGATTGTAGAACAATCACTGGAAACAGTTACTGCTATTACTTCCATAAAATATTTACGAGTATGTGTCCGTGTGATTTGAGTGGAACGACCGCACAAAATTAATCGCGGGTAAGGTACGTGCCACACTAAGGTTCGTAGGAAGAATTCTCAGGAAATGTAGTCCATCAACGAAAGAAGTGCCTTACATTACGCTCATCATTCGACCAATAATCGAATATTATTCGTTAGTCTGGGATCGGCACCAGATAGGACTGGCAGAGGAGAAGAGCCAAAGAAGAGCAGCACGTTTCGTTACAGGTTCATTTACTAAAAGCGAAAGCGTCACGGAGATGCCCAGCCAACTCCAGTGGCAGACGCCGCAAGAGAGGCGTTCACGCTGTGGTTCACTGCTAAAGCTCAGAGAGCGTACGTCCCTAAAGAGTCAATCAATACATTATTTCCTCCTACATGTATCTCGAGAGAAGACCATGAGATAAAATTAGAGAGATTCGAAATGTTCAAATGTGTGTCAATTCCTAAGAGATCAAGCGGCTGAGGTCATCGTTCCCTAGACTTACACACTATTTAAACTGACCTACGCTAAGAACAACACACACGCCCATGCCCGAGGGAGGACTCGAACCTCCGGCGGGAGGGGCCGCGCAGTCTGTGACATGACGCCTCTAACCGCGCGGTCGCTCCGCGCGGCAGAGAGATTCGAGCCCACATAGATACTTACTAGCAATCGTTCTTGACGCGAATGGAGCAGGCAAAGGCAGATGTGGCAACAGTAGACAAAGTGCACTCCGCTAAACACCACAACGTGGCTTCCGGAGTATAGATGTAGAAGATGACACGGTCGTTCGCGCCACGCTTCGATGGTAGCTGCGTGCAGCAAGAGGTGGTGCGGTTGACAGTTTAGAGTAAGGGGGCAGCGCTACGACCTGAGAAGAAACCAGTTGGAGTGATCCAGCCGCGTCCCCCCGGGGGGGGGGGGGGGGGGGACGACGACGACGACGTATAGACAGGCCCTTTTATCGTATAAATGACCATCCATCAGCAACTATCTGTTTGCGCAAATGTCTGCACACACAAACACAGACACACACACACACACACACACACATACACAGACACACACACACACACACACACACACACACACACACACACACACACGCACACGCACACACACACACACAAACACACACACTATTCTGCGTAGAGAGATCATTGCTTAATGGGTAGGAGATTTACGCAGATACGAGATGTGCTCAAATTTGGATGTCGGAATTGGAGGTTTGAGTAAACCTGACAGAACCAACGACGTTTGCGCGGGAAAATCGTAGCTTGTGGACAGGAGATTGCCGCAAATCTGCAGCGCGGAAAGCGTTTGAGTCAGCTGTGCTTCTTCAGTTTAGTGTGTTCGGTGTGTGTGCACAGTGAATTTTAAAATGGCAGATACACATCAGTGCTGTAGAGAGGTCATTGCTGGATTTATTGAAATGCGCAGGAGTCACACATTTTTGTGTAAAATTAAGAGCAAGCAATATATCTATCGAAGCTAGAACGTAGCTGCTTAAATTTATTTAGTAAGATAAATTAGGAGCGTTTAACCCTACAGCAAACAGAGAAACGCTTGTGGACTGTTCATCACAAAGAACTAAGCAAGCTAAGTTTGTGATATTTTGAGCTCCACTGCTTTCTTAGCAATCAAGAAATAGCAAGACCCAGCAGGAGTACAACTGAGGACGAAATTGGAGAAACGATGCCAGAGAAAACGGGACATTAAGTAATGTCAAACATGTATTTTACATAACACAAATATGTATTTAAAGGCATGTTTTTGTGTCCATACATGATTAATTAAGTTGCAGGTGTTTCTATGACATTAATTACTGTGATAAAAATAAACTTGTTCGTGTTTTACAGTTATTTTTTAGGAAACAAAATTTGTTAGGACATAGTTCTTTCCTGCAATGGAACAGCTCCAACAATACTGAAATTTTGTTTATATTTGCCTCTAACAATATTTACGCTGTTAAAAGTTTGTCCCCTCCTTACACCATGAAGCGCAGACACAAATTCTGTTTCTTGCAATTTGTTTGCCTTCCTTTTTTTCAACACAAGCTGCGTACACAGACCTTAATAGAAATTCCTCCATTATGAATTTCTGAGTAAACAAAATAAACTTTGAGCTTACGAGAGCCTAGTCGCTTGCCACTGAAATTTCTTTTCTACATCGACATGTTGCGGACGAGCGGTAGACTGGAACTTACGCTGTGTGAACGCACCACATTTGAAGAGATTTATTGCGTGTGCAGACCTTTACGCAGATATCTGCGCAGACAGGTTGTTGAGTGTGGTCAGGTCTTACGTAGGCGGCCAGAGCTGCGCTTCAGCTCTGCGTTTTGCTCTGGAGGCGGTGTAGCCAGCCAGCAACCAGCGGCTGGTTCCCTCCGACAACGCGAACAAAGCGACGCATTGTGTGCAGTGGCCAAATCGTAACTTATTTTCTATAATAGCTGTAGAAAAATATACATATACCAAAATAAGTTAATTATCGAGGTAAAAAAAACATATCGTAACTTTCATGTAGTAGTTATGACAAAAACTGTGGAATTTGCAGCTGTTTTAATAATGCGTAATTTTGATAAGACACGTTAATTCACGAAGATACTCAAATGATTCATACTAAGGGCTCTTGCAGTGTTTCAAGAGATATGTATCGTTAAATGTAAAATAATTTACGGAAATACAGTAGGGTGAGGCCATCGACAACGGCAGATATTTTTACAGGTGGGCATCTCGTCATTTTCAAGTTCTTGGCTGGTATTTGGCTGCGGGTCGTGATGGTCAGAGATGGGTAGGTAATGAAACATCCTGGCAGATAAAAGCTGTGTGGCAGAGCGCGACTCGAACTCAGAACCTCGCGTGTGGCAAGCAATGCTATCTACCGAGAAATCCACAGACGACTCACGACCCCCCTCCCTTACCCGACCCCACCCAACCCCTTACAGCACTATTTCTGCCACTACCTCTTTCCTACATTTTAAACTTCACAGAAATTCTCGAACTTGCAGATGCCTCGATAGCTCAGATGGTACGCCATCTCTAATACACAAACTGAGGAAATCTTTGATTGTAAGAATTTGACAGACGTCTTGCAACATACGCACAGAACCGCAGAAGAAAAACGACGAAACAGATATAAAAAAGAGAGAGAAAGAAAAAAGTTGATAAAATATTGTCTCCGAAAGCCGCCGTTTCGGGTCCGCGTCTCGGTCAAAATGGTTCAAATGGCTCTGAGCGCTATGCGACTCAACTGCTGTGGTCATAAGTCCCCTAGAACTTAGAACTACTTAAACCTAACTAACCTAAGGACATCACACACATCCATGCCCGAGGCAGGATTCGAACCTGCGACCGTAGCGGTCGTGCGGTTCCAGACTGTATCGCCTTTAACCGCTCGGCCACTCCGGCCGGCCGTCTCGGTCGAGCGAACAAGTTTAATTTTGTAGGATGTCACATAACAGTCAGATTCCTCAGAAGAATGAAAAATTTATTTTGGGTGAGAAATTCGACCACTTTGCCTCTTAATAAGAATCCGCTGTAGCGAGACCGGTTTGCAGTGGGCTCTTATGATGACGGTAAACTCGTGAGCCTTTCTACTTTTATGATACTGTATACATATTGTGTCTGTGTCGTAGTACTGTATCCGACATTGCAGTTGACACAAGGGATATTGCAGCGTGGAATCAGAGGCAGACAGCCACGTTTATAGCGACAGGTCTGCGTCTTGCATTGTTCTCTGGGATACCTGCAGCAGACGCATTTAAAGCACTGCCTTACAGTGGGGTTATATGGCGACGCGTGGTATTGTATACCGCGAATAATAAACACAAGCCACAACCAGGGAACCGAACGGGTGCGACATAACCAGCAGTAGTTCCTGTTTATAAAAAGCACTCAGCTTAGTTTTTGTGCTCGCGTGAGTCTTCCAAGAAGTGAATTGTATCTTTGTAGATTTTTCATCTACATCTACATCTGCATACATATCCCGCAAGCCACAGCATGAGCCGTGGCGGAGGGTACCATGCACTAGCCGGCCGGTGTGGCCGTGCGGTTCTAGGCGCTTCAGTCTGGAACCGCGTGACCGCTACGGTCGCAGGTTCGAATCCTGCCTCGAGCATGGATGTTTGTGATGTCCTTAGGTTAGTTAGGCTTAAGTAGTTCTAAGTTCTAGGGGACTGATGACCACAGATGTTAAGTCCCATAGTGCTCAGAGCCATTTTTGAACCATGCACCACTACTAGTCTTTTCCCTTCAAGTTCTACGGGCAAACAAAGCGAGTTAAAAAACAGCTATCTATATTCCGTCATACAAACTCTAACTTGAATGAGATTTTCACTCTGAAACGGAGTGTGCGCTGATATGAAACTTCTTGGGACAGTAAAACTGTGTGCCGTACCGAAACTCGAACTCAGGACCTTTGCCTTTCACTTGCAAGTGCTCTACCAACTGAGCTACCCAAGCAAGACGCACGATCTGTCCTCACAGCTTAAATTCTGCCAGTACCTCGTCTCCTACCTTCCAAACTTCACAGAAGCTCTTCTGCGAAACTTGCAGAACTAGCACTCCTGGAAGAAAGGACATTGCGGAGACATGGATTGGCCACAGCCTGGGGGCTTTTTCCAGAATGAGATAGTTACTCTGCAACGGAGTGCGCGCTGATACGCTGTGAGGACGGGTCGTTTGTCGTGCCTGGGTAGCTCAGTTGTCGGCACGGTAGCTCAGCGTGTTCGGTCAGAGGGTTAGCTGCCCTCTGTAATAATAATAATAATAAAAAAAAACTGAGGTAATCGCTCAACAACGAACTTAAACGGATGTCTTACGACGTCCGGCCCGAGCAGATTCAATGAACAAAAGCGAACAAAATGATATTACAAAAATGGTAGAGCACTTGCCCGCTAAAGGCGAAGGTTCCTAGTTCGAGTCTCGGTCCGACACACAGTTTTAATCTTCCAGGAAGTTTCAAATCCTAACTTGTCTTGTCTTCTTGGTCGTCGTGCGAAATGTACGAGTTCGTTGTTGGCATTTGAATCATTCTGCAGTCAGCTTCAAATGCCGGTTCTCTAAATTTTGTCAATGGCGTCCCGCGAAAACATCATCGACATCCCTCCAGCAATTCCCATTTAAGTTCACAAAGCATTTCCAAAATACGCGTGTGTTGATCGAACCTACTGATAACAAATCTAGCGGCCCGCCTCTGAATTGCTTTGATGTCTTCCTTTTATCCGACTTGGTGTGGCTCTCAAACACTCGACTCAGCAATGGGTCGCACTAGTGTTCTATACGCGTCCTCCTTCACATATGAACCACAATCCTCTAAAATTCTTCCAATAAACTGATGTCGACCATTCGGCTTCCTTACTACAATCCTTACAGGCTCATTATATTTCATATCACTTTGCAGCATTATGACTAGGTGTTCCATCGACGCGACTGTGTCGTGACACTCTAATGGTGTATTCGAATATTATGGAATTGTTTTTGCAACTCGTTTGCATTTACTTATACTGTTCTACATTCAGAGCAAGTTGCTATTCATCACACTAACCACAAATTTGGTCTAAGTAATCCCGTATTCTCCTGCAGTCACTGAACAACGGTACCTCCTCATACGGAACAGCATCATTAGCAAACAGCCGCTGGTAGTTGCTCACCCTATATGTGAAATTATATATGTATATAGAGAATAATAGCGGTCCTATTGCACTTCCCTGGGGCACTCCTGACGATAACTTTATTTTTGATGAACACTTGCCGTCGAGTAATTACTGTGCTGACCGGTGTATACAAATTATTTTTACGTTTTCCCGTAAGCTTTAGTGCAGTTGCATTGTGCTAGCTGACTCTAAAGTGCTGCATAAACGAGAAGTAATGTAGCAGAAGTACCTAGATGGCGTTCAGCGACTGCTTGATTAGGATTATACAAACGAACATTGGTTAAAGATTAATAGTGACTGCACCTGTAGTGTATAGATGAAGGGAGGGGGGGGGGGGGGGGGGCAATTGGCAATTGTCCGAAACATCTGGAACTTGTGTAAGCGACCGTTGACAAGCTTCAGACTGCTGTCCTGGCTGCTGTGAAGTTGGATCACCTGAGAAGAACTCTTTGACCTCTATAGTGTCTGTAGCATCGTGTGGGATCCCTGATGTCCTAAAGGCTTGCGATTCGCTCGTCTTGGCCAGTCGACACTCACATGAGAGTGATGGCGGGGACGCGAATCTCTGGGCGGTAGGCAAAAGATGCTACTGGCTGCAAAGTTGTTCGCTTAGCCCTTAAAAACAGTTTTGAAGTTTTGCCCACTGCTGAAAGTTCGTATGAATCAAAACAGGTAGCCTTATCTGTTGGGACTGTGGCCGATCTTTCAGAGAGGTCCGCACGAGCGCAGAGGGTGGGACAGCTTGTCACTGGGAGCGCCATGTTAGATGGCTGGTGGAGTCCCTAGCGGAAATTGTTGGCAAGTCGGGAAGGAAAACCAGTGCGCACTTTGTTTGCCAATATGGAAGTTACGTCCGAGATATGTAGGAGGCTCTGTGGGCAGCGACTTAGTGCACTGGATGCACCCAGCTGCAAATCATAGCTGATATCGGCAAGACTGATTCCTACTTTATGTAGGAGGATCTGTGGGCAGCGACTCGGTGCACTGGATGCACCCAGCTGCAAATCATAGCTGATATCGGCAAGACTGATGCCTACTACTTGGGTTCAGAGGCTATCCTCAGTTCCTACAGGCAGCTGGATGATTCGGCGAAAACAGCACCGTTCTCAGAATAGATCGCCGTCCTCAGGTATGGAGCTTGACGGGAAACTTAACTAAAGGCTCAAACGATTCTGTGACAATACTGGATACTAATATGTCGATCCCCGCTATCTCTGGGACCTACCTTAATATTTTAGGCATGCAGTGCGGGCAAGAAGCCACTTCTCCCGTAGTGGAGTAGGTTTCGCATTTACATGTGTGTCTTTTAAGGCAGAGAAAACAGCCCACAGGCTGGATACGACATTTGCTTGTTACTGACAGGGAAAAATACTGTCCCTATTAATTAAAGAGATAAGGGACCGTCATGCCAAATCGGGTAAAGAAAATGTTAGTAACGTATTAGTTAACTGCACGAGCGTCTACGGAAAGGTCTCAGAAGTAGTGCCGCTAATAAACAGTACCAATTACTACATTTCTCTTCTTTGAGAACGACATGTCGTGTGCTGTTGGCTAGAAAATCTTCAGTCCAGTCATACAATTGGCCTGATACTCCGTATAATCTTTTTTTGTTCACTAGATGCCACTATGGGAGTGTACAGGACGCCTTCTGGAACTCAAGAACCATGGCATCAATTTGGGTGCCCGTATCTGTTATCGTCTGGGTCTCGTGGATGACCAGAGCGAGATGAGTTTCAAAAGGGTGTTGTTTCCGGAAGCCATGCTGATTCCCACAGAGGAACAGAAAGCTGGTTGAAGCTAGATGTTAATAGCAATGAAATTCTATTTTACGACTTTAATGTATATGACAAGGGCAGGCTGAACGCAGATGGTGGACGAATGTTTAGATCCGTAAAAAACAAGATAGTATCTAATGAATTTTCGTGATGATAAGTGTTAAAGCATGGTGAAACATGGTCATCAGATGCTTTTATAGCCCGCTGGCTGAGGAGCAAGTCACAACATTTTAGGGGAATTTTGTAGAGGAATTCGCATAAATTTCGTGGTCATGATATGGTATTAGGTGGAGATTTCAACTTATCAGCTACAGACTGGGGGATACAAATGATTATAGAGGGTAGTACCAACAGTGAATCGTGTGGAATTGTTTTCAAAGCCTTATCCGAAAATTATCTTGAGCAGATAATCAGAGAACCGAAGTGTAAAGACAAGAGATTAGATTTACTGATCACCAACAGCCGCGAACTTTTCGACTCAGCGTAGAACAGGGAATTAGTGATCATAAGGCCGCTACAGTATCTCAAGATACGGCTGTAAATAGGAATGTAAAGATATGTTGTAAGATATTTATGCTTAGCAAAGAGCGACAGAATATCTGTGTAGTTAACATGACTTATTCACTCTCTCATAAGAAAATGTTGAGCATCAATGGAACAAGGTTGAAGAGTATTGTACAATACGGTTTAGGCAAGTATGGGCCGAGAAAAGACAAGCTGTGGTTGTACAGCCTTGTTACAAAACTGCTACGAAAGCGAGATTCAGTGAAAATTTAAAGTTAGCGCCAATCTCATTCACAAACAAAAACTGATCCAAACCAAAATTACCATAGGGAGAGACATGCATGATGCCTGAACGAATTCGAAAGCAAAATTCTGTCAACCGACAGACAATCTAAGAAGCTTTGGTAAACGTATCGAACCCATTTCTACAGACACTCTATGACCATAATCGCACTGAAACGGAGGATGACAGAGAAAAGGCCGAAGTACTATTCGCCTTTTTCCAAAACTGTTCACTGAGGAAGATCGTACTGTGATTGCTGCATTGAAATTACAGTATCAGAATAAGTGACTACTAGGTTGAAAAGCAAGTAAGACGAAAGATCACCGTGCCTGATGGTACACCATATTCTACATAGAGTATGCGAAAGAGGTTGATTCTCTTCTAGTAGCAGGGTACCGTATGTCGCTATAGGAGCGAAACATTGACAGCGATTGAAAAAAAAGCGCAGGTCATTCCTGTTTTCAAGAATGGTCGTCGAAGCGACGCAGAAAACTATAGGCGTGCATCTCTGAAACAGGACCATTGCTGAATTTTGGAACATAATTTAGACTCGTGTATTATGACACGTCTGGAGTCTGAAGATTGCCTCTGTAGGGGTCAACATGGATTCCAGATTTAATGATCGTGTTCGTCAACGAGACCCAGAAATCAATGGATACCGGCGTCCAAGTTGATGCCATGTTTCTTGATCTCCGTCAGGCTTTCAGTACATTTCCGCAGTGACAGATAACGAAGAACATAAGAGCAGACGGGAAATCAGACCGACTGGGTGACTGTACTGGAGAGTTTTAGCAAACAGAACACTATATATCATTCTTAACGGAGAGAAATCTTCAGACGTAAAAGTAACTTCCTGCGTATCCAACGGGAATGTTGAAGTGTATATACGTGTGAGCCAGTGCATGACGATGGAAGTTCCTTGAGCTTTCCGCGGTTGAGCCTGCTGTATACAGAGAAGTCAGAACGCTAGAAACTTGTACCGAAATACGGGAAGACCTCCAGAAGATCGGCGCTTGCTGCAGGGATTGACAGTTAACCCTCAACATAAACGCATGCAACGGGCTGCTCATAAGTAAGCATAAAGACCCTCCAGACTGAATTTCTTTGGAAATACTTCAGAAAACGTAGACCACCACACTAAGGAGGTATCTTAGTACACCCTTAAACTATCAGTACTTGAATATTGCGTTCATTCTGGAATGCGCACCAGATGGGACTGATAAAGGAAAGAGAAAAGACCCAAAGAACGGCAATACGTTTCGTTTCAACTTCATTTAGTAAGGGCGAAAACATCACTGAGATGCTCAGCCAATTTCGGCGGCAGACGCTGTAAGGGGGGTGGTTTACTGTTGCAGTACCGAGAGCCCTACGTTCCTAAAAGGTCAACTAACGCATCTGTTCATCTTATGTGCATGTCAAGAATAGAACGTGAACGTAAGATTAGAGAGATTCGAGCGCACATGTAGACTTACCAACAATCGGTCTTCCCGCGGACCATACGAGACTGGAACAGGAAAAGGGGGAAGCGACAGTGATAGACGAAATGCCCTCCACCACATGTCGTAAGATGACTCGTGGAGCGTAGACGTAGAATTAAATGTAGACGTTGTTGTTGGCAAATCTTGAGAATCGCGTGTCAGAAATGTGTTTGAAGTTAATTACCTGGTTATCTTTCACTACGTTCTTGTTGAATCATTTGACGCCGACAACAGGTAAATCTGATTGCACAATGGATTTTATTTAGTCAACAATTATGCTTTTATCAAGATTTCGGATGAATCCTTGACTATAATAAGCTATATACGCAGGAATATAAACTTATAAATGTTGCTGGTCCTTACGCTTGCGTCCACTAGCCTATTGATACTTGCAACTGATTGCAGTTTCATCTGAATCCTATTCACGTCAGCATTTCAGATGTTGTCAACATCGTGAACATGTCGTGCCAACTGAAAATTTATCGAAGACAAGAAGTCGGATATGGACTTTCAGCCTTTCGCAGGTAGTCACCTCGATAATTAGACAATTTGTACCCTAATCCTTCATTGTCACTGATGTTTCCATCTGTGGAACGTTACTAGCGGGTATTATCTCACTAAACACAAGGAAGCAGCGCAACTGGGCGAACGGAGACGGTGGTACCACAAGGAGGGTGAACCCGTATTCCAATGATAAAATGTCCAACGACAAAATGTCGGATATTATTGAGAAATATTTTCTGAATATTGTGGTATAAGGAACCCGTGGTTTCCGGTGATTTGTTGCAAAATGATTTCATTTGGTTTCATTTGTTGACGCATTCCAGTCAATATGGGGTCTCCATAAGGTCCCTCTATCGTTTCAAAAAATGATCGCTTCGAAACTACATTGCGTGATAGAATTGATGGGTCACTTTTTCGAAATCCCATAATTGTTTCCCAGTGAGAAACAGAAATTTGAAATCTGGGTCAAAGATGCCTGCAACGTTCTTCTGTTATGGTGCAAAACCGGGCGCCCTGCGACGCCACCCTTGTGCTCGGCGACTCTTCAGACACCAAGTTACCGACACATAAGATAAAAAGGCCACAGTTTAGAAGATCATGTGAGGTTTACAGTAGTTTAAAGATGTCACACTGGCACCAGATTTTACCTAAGTACTGCTCAACACCACGGTGGGCGTATCACACGATGGGAAGGTAGTCGCACCCTCATTGTACACATTTCACCCCCTTCTTTTGACGTCTGCGACGGACATCAGAACCACGTTACCTAGCGTTGAAATAACGCAGTTTTCTTATGGGTGATCGAGAAAAACATTTCAGATACACCACCTCTCAGCGTCGACAGGAAGAGGTCCCAGACGATGGCATAAAGGATAATGATTCCTACACATTTCGCCGTCGAAAATGATGGTTCGCAGTGTGGTGAGCAACAGGACGACGTTCTCGACACCTTTGACACTTCTGAAACCCGCCGGAAGATTCAACCGTGATCTAAGGATACCATGAGGTTGCAACCCCACAGAATGTGATCGCGCCCCTTTGCAGTGTAGTGAGACTCCAATTTCTGCTCTAGGATACAGAGTCGAACCGCTAGGGACAGTTCTGAACCACTGGACGGAATCTGAATGTGATCCAAAACTGCAAAGGGTATTTATACTTCTTCAGCCCTCCTGTTTCGCGCCTTCCTGTGGCGTGACCACAGGAGTGAAGAAAACGGGTAAGCGTCCTCCGTTCGGCAACATCCTCGTGCCACCCACAAACCTTTACCGAACATTTCAAAAATGTACCTGTGCAAACAGACCCAGTAACTGATTACTAGATGCCGGTGTGGCACGCATCCCTTTCGGACCCCGTAGAATTCGCATGCTGCCAGCAGGCGCTAGTTCACTGACCTAGTGGCACTCATTTCAGGATTGTGGAAAGGAATGCCTGCCACATCAGTATCTTTTTAAACTGCTGAGTAAAGACTTGCCGCTGTGACAAGAAAGTTGCCGAAGTGGGGGACTTTATGGAATCCTTTGCCGTTTTATTCATGCATGTGTCAATGTCGCACTGTCCCCCCCTCCGCCTCCGCCCCTCTCCCTCCCCCTTCCCCCATGATCACAAAATAGGCGGGAGCGAAATAAGAGGGCTGAAAAAGCACAAACACCCTTTGCTGGTAAGGATAAAGTTCAAATTTCATTGAACTGGTTTTAACGGACCCTAATGGTTCCACCTTGTCTACGAGAGCAGAAATTCCGACCGCGTTCCACATCAAACCGGTGCTTTGTTTTTAGGGGCGCAAAAACAGCAAGGCTCATACGCGAACATGTCGGAACTGTAGAACACCCAGACAAAGAGAGGAGTTGAAAACGACTACACGTTAACCCAATCGACGGAAGAGAAGACAGCTAAAAACAGGCACGTGGAGAAAGGTCTATAAAATACGCCATAGAGAAACGGAGGTCCTGAACCAAAAATTAAATATCCTTCGCCTTATTACTACGACGGATAAAAAGTAAAACGAGGTTGACACCCTGCGGTTCATTCGCTAAAGCGGCCGGTAACTCCGACGGCAAACGCAAACGACAACGTAAGTGGTTTTTTTTTTAAAAAAAGCGCATTCCATCAGGAAATAGCGGGCCATCAAACGTTGAGCGCAATGAGCACAAAGTGGTGGGGGATCATAACTTAACAAATGGCGATGGCTAAAAAGACAGTACCCGATACGCAACCTAGCTAAAATGATCTTCACACGGCGAGAGGGCCGAGAAGAGGTCTTCCAAGCCTCTGGGAGAGGTTTAATAACCCGAATCTTATTCGCGTGAAGGGAAGACCAGTGGTGATGCCAAAGTGACACCACCTGCCGACGGACGGCAACACAGAGATCATCGGAGGGAACGTAAGAACTTGCGGGCTGAGCTACGAGGACTGCAGCCTTGGCAGCAGCGTCAGCGGCCTCGTTTACTGTCAGACCGACGTGACCAGGAACAGACATGAACATCAAAGTGGCGCGATCACATTCAGTGGGGTTGCAGGTCCCAAGAAGTCCTTAGTGAAGAGTTGAAACGTCGGCAGCGTGTCAGCAATGTCACAGGTTGTCAATAACATCGTACTGTAGCTCATCGCACTGCGAACTGTCGTTTTCGACCGCGAAATGAGTGAAGATTAACGCCCCGCGGGAAGGAGTGGTTTCACTGATATGCTTTACACCATTCCCTGAGTCCTCTTTGTATCGATTCTAAGCGGCGGTGTGTCTGAAATGTTTTACTCTGCGGAACATAAAAAAACCGCGTAGTTTCAACTCTGGGCGTCGCGGTTCTGATATCCATTGCAGATGCGCCAAAAGAAGGGATGAAATGTTGGTAAGATAACGTGTGACGACCTTCCTATCGTGTGACACGTCCACAGTGGTGTTGGAGTGTTGTGGTAAAAAAATGGTTCAAATGGGTCTAAGCACTATGGGACATCTGAGGTCATCAGTCCCCTAGACTTAGAACTACTTAAACCTAACTAACCTAAGGACAACACACACATCCATACCCGAGGCAGGATTCGAACCTGCAATCGCAGCAGCGCGGTTCCGGACGGAAGCGCCTAGAACCGCTCGGCCACAGTTGCCGGCTGTTGTGGTAAAGTTTGGTGGCAATGTGACATCATTAACCCACCTTACACACACAGAAACTTCTGATCAACGACCTTTTTCTGAGTGTGTCGACACCTTTCTGTTTGAAGCGTCGCCGAGCGTGAGGATGACGTCGTAGGGCGCCATACCTTTGCACCATTACCGAGGAAGGCTGTAGGGACTTAAAAGCCAAATTTCAAACTTCCGCGGAGCAATGGAAGACAGTTACGGGGCTTCGAAAAAGTGACTCTTTAATTATGTTGCGCAGCATGTTAGGAATAGAGAAGCGTGGTTCGTTGTAAAACGTTTAGGAGCTCTTAAAGTTGTTTCCCTTTCTGATATGTTGCAGATATGACTTGGAGAGCATCGAAACGGCAACAGTCCAGGAGAAGACTCAACGTATCATGTCATATGCACAATCCTAATCTGTGACAACGGTATTGCAAAATTACAGACACCAGTATAGCAGAGCACCACGAGCACTAATAGGCTAAACGAAATGGTTCAAACATTTTAAAGAGACAGGCTGTGTCGAAGACTTTTTCCAAAGTGAACGACCGCATGTGTTGACGATGTGCAAGCTGGATTTCAATGGAGCCCCCATCAGTCCATTCTTTATGCATCACGCGAAAGGCAGGAAGCGAGACCAACTGTCCGTAAACTGCTATATTAGCGGTTGCACTTCCTTCCGTACAAAATACAAATGCTCCAAGCATTGCAGCCAACCGATCGTCTTATGCGGTATGCATCTGCGCATTCCATGCAGGGCTCCATATATGCTCGCAAAGACTACCTGAAAAATGAGAAAGCGCCTGTTTTCTGATGAAGCAACGTTCCACATTTCTATGCATTAGAATTTGGATCTCCGAAGCTCCATATTACACACGTGAATACATCCTGCAAAGCACGGAGCTTAATGTTTGGTTCGTGCAAATGCGTAATGGGGTGATAGGCCCAATCTTCTATGCGAAGAAAATCATAGCGGGAAATACTTCCACGGATCTACTCTAACAGTTCCCACTAACAAATGTCGAAGAGTTTCAGCCATCCGTCGTCTTCCATCAGCGTGGCGGATTCTCACAGTGTATTTTGAACTTGCGGGATGACTCACTTCCTGAGAGGTGGGTGGTTGGTGAAGGATCCACTGCATGGCCCCAGCTCTCCCGATGTCACCCCGTCACATTACGTTTCTTGGGGCTACGCCATGGATCGTGCACGCTTAGCACCAGTCAACGACGTTTCTACTCTTCGTGCGCGAATCGGTTAAGTTGCGAGGTGCCGGGGCTAGCAGTGTATTTAACACTAAATTCTAGAATCTACACATGTAAATGATGCTCTAAGCCCCCCCTTATTCTAACTCCGACTTTTGCTGTTGCATAAGGATTAAAAAATATACGCGAACTGACTGTAATCAACCCTGCAAGTGGAGTAGAAAAGAGTTTGGCACCTGCAATAATTTAATTTGATAAATAAGTTAAATAAAGGAAGGTTTCATTAATGTAGTGAGAAATGATGGGTTGCTCTACCGATTAACAGAATGAAAGTTCTGTCCAAAATAACAATATGATTTATTAAGACTAAACACAAAATAATAAACAAAAACACATGAAACATTTATAATACATCAAATTGGCTCAAATTGGATACACAAACAAACGCTGTGAAGGTGAAGTTGTCCCTAAACTAGATTGTGAGGTTTATGATGAAGTGGTATGTGGAGCCAATTCCTTGCCACTCAGATCTTAAGAGAGACACACAGCTAACCCAACATTAATTGCTGCTACTCAAGACAGAACACAGTTAGAAAAAGACGAACAGGCGCACTCTGCTGGGCTCTGATTATCACCTAGGAAAATCCCTATCTGCCGGTGCTGCGGACATACATTACCAAACTGTCTTCTTAACTGCCAGAACACGATCTGGCGTACCGGAGGCGAGGGCTGGTTGCTTCGACGTCCTCGACCGAAAGGCGAGAGCCGACTACCTAGAGCACCCGTACAGGCCAAACACACAACATTCCCGCCCCCACGACAGAGGCTGTGGTTAAACGTTCCAATCAGCAACTCCAAAACCGGCGGAAAATTCCACTCCATTGCCGGAGCACTACCATTCCACCAATGGAGATTCTTGGCGCCAATTTCTGTGCTGATTTTGCTACGTCACAGAGCTATACCCTGAGCCAGCCAATCACAGTTACTATTTTGCAGAAAGCGCGGGAATTTTCCCGCCACAACTGCCTGGGTACACAAGTCATTCCCACGCCTCGCTGGTAGCCCGCCAGAAAGTGTTTTCGCTAAGTTTCTGCGAAGTAACGGAACCTCTAGCCCAGCCGCTACTTCAGGTCCCTCCAGGCGTGTCTTTTGACAATGTCGGCGTCTGGAAAGCATTCACTCGACTGCCTCACATCCGTCGGCTTAACTCTCTCGAGATCAGCCGAGCCCGCCTGTCACCGGACCACCCGGGTGACGAGAGATGCTGCGTGGGAAGTCCGCGTGGGAAGGAATAGCAACTTTTCACCGCATGCAATTAGAGACGAATATCGTAAGATAGAAATATGATAGGGGGCTCATGCCACCTCTTATAGCCCCTACGCCATTTTAGATTGGAATTGGTGAGCGGTTGGCTCACTTAGGAGGAAGGTAGTGAGTCAATTGCCCAAGAACAATCTTACAAACTGACTCCACATGCCGCACTCTATAAAAAAAACCACTGCAACCGAAAAATGCAGCTCATAGAGGGAGGATTATTTATTATGTAGCCAACTTCACCTTCTTAATATGGAACACTAACACTCACATCACACATCCATACCCAGGGAGCCCCTTCCAAACACCGATTCACACAGACATTCACGCTCTAAATATGGCCCGGGCAAGTGAGCCAAATATGAAGCAGTTTATTCTTTACAATCAGAGTTGGAGTGCTCCGCAATTAAATGACCAAGATTTTACAACAATTTGAATCATGAAACTAACCTGAACTGACTCACACATGATACTATTTAAGTTAACAATCTCTTTGTGAGCTTTCAGAATCTAGTTACAACCTCCGATTCATTCTGTCTCCCTGCAGCAAGAATAACCTTTACAAAATGTTCCCTGAACTGATGGTCCATTCACAATGACAGTGGTGGTATCTGCTTCAGTTTATGGGGACTTCAGGCATACTGTTTGCATACACACAACAATAAATATCAAATACAAAAAAACAACATGGTGTGGAGAACAATACAGTAATTTGTAATAAGAATTACAGTGTAAAACACAAACACATACAAGGTATAACATACATTACAAAAACAACACTAGAGAAAGAAATTTAAGAAAAAAAACAAGGTTCATGGGGTGTCATGTTGTGCTTCCACATTGCACAATGTTCACGACTGTGCTGAGAATGAGGCACTAAATCGCATTGTTAGATATATTCAAAGCACTTCACAAATTCCACAGTACTGGCATCACATAGGGCTAAACGTCAGATGTTGTAGCTATGTTGTTGAAATAGCAATGGGGTGTGCTGGAGCATCTGCAGTACTCTGTTGAGATTTCAGCAAGACCCACGCATATGATCACGGCAGTATGGTAGGAAGACACAGTGATAGGCTCTCCTCACGTCGATTAATTGTCTCTGAGGTCTACTTGTTGGGATACATCACTAGTCTAGGTCTCTTCTCTCGCTGGACAGTACTTCACGTTTCCCAATATTGCAGTTCGACGAGGGATAATGGCACATGGAGTGACTCCACAAGTGTGTGAGGACATCCATACAGGATCGAACTAGGAGCGACGATTGCTACAACTGCTCTCAAATAGAGAGGAGAAGTTTGAAATGAGACCATTCATTTGTTAGAGTGTGTGGCACGATACTGCTTTGTGTATGCAGATCGACCAATGCTAGTGAGTTGTAAAAACCCAAACAGGTGAGTATATAGCGTCCCTTTCTGTCCTGAGGCACATGAGGCGCAGGTTCTGACACGATATGTGATCTTCTTCGTGTACTCACGACAACGTGGTCTGCCGCAGGGAATCCCTCCAAATGGCTGCCGCGTCCGGAGAGCTAGCAGGCTGTTGCATGTGGGTCGCATGTCAGTGTCAATGGCCAGCCTCACTTTCGCTTGTGGCCCGGCGAGGATTGTCTGCCGCCTAATCCCTCAGGTATACGGCCCGGTGACTGTCAGCTTGTAGGACCGGATGCTTTCGCGCCCTTCACGTCAGGTGGCGCGCTGACGCTCTCTTCTAGCAGGTAGCCGATGACCTCTTGTTTTTTGCTCCGGCTGGCCTCTGCATTGCCATGATCCCTGTCATCTGTACAATTCTTACAAAAATCTTATGCCTAACTTTACCCCATGACCTTCTATGTTATAATAAATTTACATAATGACACATTGATGGTCTGTCATTTCAGACACTCTTATATTACTTTTATAGTTATTAATCTATGGCTATCATTTCAATCATGGTGTATGTAATCTAGACATGGAAATAATTTAACTTGATATTTGTGTAGAGACCGGTCTCACTACTGTACATGGTGTGTGATGCTACACTGGATGAACAGCTAAATGTGCGGGCCCGCACTAATATTACTATTAATTATATAGATCGACAGTAGACATGCTCAAGAATTAACTACCATTTGCCAACGATCTACATTCTATGTCTTTTGAATAAATTATGTTATTATGCAGGTCGAAGTTTTACTGAGCTTATAAAGAACAAGCAACTATTCTACGTTCGCTCGCCGGTCGTCCCTCCATCTTGGGTCTGTGATCTGATGACCTGAAAAATAACATCCCAACAGGCGTGCACCAAACACTTGTGGTAGAAAACCCCCACAATATTAATCTAGTTATTGTTAAATCCTACAGTTTAACTAATCCTACTATATCGTACCCTTTTTATTTATTTATTATTTTTTTTTGTTTACCTTATACAATACTCTTACATAATTCCTGTTACGTTGAGATGTCTCGCTGCTCGCCGCTATTGACGACAGTGATGTGCGCGCCGTACGACATGGCCTCCGAGTTCTCACTACGCCTCACTGAAACTCCAGAGACTGGGTTAGCCATGGCTATACAAGACAATAAACTTATAGTTGCAACTTCTTTTTCTATGTTATGCAGTATTCGCGATCAAAGCACACCTTTCCAGAGGCAATGCAATATGACCAAGCCAGGACTGGTTCCTGTTGTGGATTCAGTCGCCCAACACAGGCCAGCTACACAGTATGTCACGAATATCCAAGTATAAGTCCCTGGTTATTCATCTGTGAGAGTCACGAGCAGCACGCTAAATCCCCAACCAGCACATTGGCATGGTAGGCTCTATGCCCGCATTTCTCTCGTCTAGGGCACCATTGGAGTCAAACGCTCACAGGTTCACCCCGACTTGCAAGACAACGATGCTGGCGCAGCTCTGCAAAAACTATACTGCCCATATTCATCCTCTAAATCACGCAATATACCACAATCTTGCAGTGCACTGACGCGTGCCTGCAAGCATTGGTATGAACGTCTCACGAACTGGTTGTGGCCGCTATGGAGCGTATCACGACTTCTCAGAACGCTTCTAAGAGCACGTTCTTGTATACGCCCATTTGTGCGACATCTCGTCACTCATCTTTATCCCTTAACATGGACACCAGATAGGCAAGGACAAAAACATTGCTCATGGAAAGGTAGTGCCTCTTATCGCAACGACAGAGGAGATCCAGAACATAGACAAAAAAAGTTAACAGGAGTAAGTTCTTATGAGAGAAAACGCAGCGTGTTAATACTTTAACAATCTTAATCTATTAATGCAACGATTATTGTTCCCCAAAGAAAGGTTCATATA
Source organism: Schistocerca piceifrons (assembly GCF_021461385.2). Taxonomy (NCBI): domain Eukaryota; kingdom Metazoa; phylum Arthropoda; class Insecta; order Orthoptera; family Acrididae; genus Schistocerca; species Schistocerca piceifrons. The sequence goes on from NC_060141.1 coordinate 424,121,075, forward strand.
TTTGCCTATTCTACTATGTACACTACTTAAACTACTATTATTCCACGAACTTCTTTGTGTGAGTGATGTGGTGGAGTCCTATGGACTAGCGCCAATCCCTTGTCAGACTCCCCCTCCTCTGACGTGCATTAGGATTTGCAGGTCTAATTTCAATCTCCTGGTTCTCCTGTGGTCCTTGATTTCGCTCTCTCCAGTTACGGTCGCTTTGCCGTTCGTTATTCCTCCTGTCCCAGATTCCTTGTCTAGATTGACCCTGTTCCCTGACGTTCTGGTTTCCGTGTCTCTGGTTTCCATAATCTTGAATTGCGTAACCTTGATTTCCGTAACCCTGGTTTCCTAACTGACGAGCGCGATTATGCGATCTGTTGTCTGCCCTTGCTGGCCCGTGGTATTTGTTATTTTGCGCCTTCTTCCTGTCCTTTGCGTCTTGTTTATCGAAGACAACTTCGAGTTCGCGCAATAGACTCTTGAATGCTTCTATGTCAGATCCACACTTGCCGACAAGTGTCTGTTGATACCTAACAGGCAATTTGGAAAAACAAAATTTGATGATTTCTCCCTTGCTATATGGACTATCTAAAAATTGATTGTTCTTGAGTAAATCATCAAAAAATTTGGTTGCGCTCCTTTGCCCGGACACTTCCAGTTCAGGACAAAATATTATTTCCTCTTTAATCCTGTCTTGCGTTTCCTTTGACCAGTAGATCCCCAGGAACGCATCAACAAATTCCTGATAAGTCTGACACGTCGCTGCCACACCCCACATCTTTTCCGCGGCTTGGCTTCGATGTGTCCACACATGAATTCTAATTTTGCCAGGATTGGCCATGATGACGGTAGTAAATTTGTAAACTGCATCACCCAGCTCTTGGGATGCATCGACCCTCCATTATCTCTGAACATTTGGAATTTTAGTATCGACGGGAAGTGATTGTGATCAAAATCCTGTCCGATCCTAGCACTGGTGTTGTCACTCGTTTCCGATACTTGCACGTCTGCTGAGTGTCCTGATCTATCTTGCTGATAACTGTGATGTGCTACCTCTGTATCACAGTGGCAGTGGCACTCAGAATTCACTCTCCTAAGTGGGCTACAGTTATTGGAGCTATTACTAGGTGTTTCTGCGTATGAATTGTTAGTTCCGCACTCTGTCACTGGGCTAGAGCACGGCGGGCTTTTCCTCGGAGACACAATTCTGTGTACTCCATCATTGGTATCCGAACGCGCAGTGCTCGTCTGCCCGTTTCGCTCTAGTTTTGCTATCCGACTCTCTACTTCTTTCATTCGTTTCGTGATGTTCGTAACCGCAATATTACCTTGGGTTTTTAAGAACGCTAGGGATTTTGAGTGGGCTTGCGTCGCACGTCGCAAGCGACCTGCAAGTTGAGAAGTTACTTTTGCGATTCTCATTGCCCCTGTTGCTGCCGTTTTGGCTAGGCCTGCTACTTTTTGTGCTACCATTGACAATTGTTTTGCTTCTCCACATTCTTTCTTTATTGTTAATAATTCCCCACGAATTTCTCCTACATGCGAAATTATAGTCTGAGTGTCCTTCTTACGCTGTTCGTCAGCTTCTTCTTTCTCCTTCTTGCGTTGTTCGTCAGCTTCTTCTTTCATTGAACGTAGGAAGCTCAGTATTGGGTTTATGTCATCTTTTTGATCCTCGTCACCTATGGGCGATGTAACTCTGGACACCTGGGCGCTAGAGCTCTGACGTGACCGAGCTGGCCCCTGTCTGCTCTCGTTCGTTTGATTACAAACTTCTGCTACCGTCTCGACCTCTGTGCCTGTCTCTGTTTCATCCTCTACCTCACTATCATAATCACGGCCGCAACGCTGCTCTGAGATCGCGTCCAAATCACCTTCCTCCTCAATGACCCTGTCGTCCTGTCCTGCTAAAAATGTGTCCATCTCACCTCTGAACCTATCCCCGTCAGTAACGTGCCCCTTATCCATTATAGTATCCACTTTTGTTTTAGTTTCGCGCACTAATAGTCGTGCCTTACTTCTCGTGATCATTCATGAGAAACAAAATTTATCTAAAATACACAGTAAAAATAATCTACTACCTGTATTTTTACACATAGACATAAAATTTCAGCAACGCTGTTCCAACGCTGTAATCACAAACGCAATTTGATGTGGTACAGAAACCGCACACAAATCCGACAAAGTGCGATGTGGTACGGACACCACATCAACGAAACACAAAAACAATGAACAAACAAAAATATATACACTGAAAACAAAAACTGTAATCATGCGCCGCTATGTAAAACTAAATGCGGAACTACCAGAAAAAAACTTGAGTATTAATCAATAAAAAAAATTAAGCAAAAAAAATTCTGAGTGCCCCTACTACTAATAATACTTGCTTATCAGCGATTCACAGGAAAGATCCGAGGCTAAGGGTCGCCATTTTATGCGAGGTGCCGGGGCTAGCAGTGTATTTAACACTAAATTCTAGAATCTACACATGTAAATGATGCTCTAAGCCCCCCCTTATTCTAACTCCGACTTTTGCTGTTGCACAAGGATTAAAAAATATACGCGAACTGACTGTAATCAACCCTGCAAGTGGAGTAGAAAAGAGTTTGGCACCTGCAATAATTTAATTTGATAAATAAGTTAAATAAAGGAAGGTTTCATTAACGTAGTGAGAAATGATGGGTTGCTCTACCGATTAACAGAATGAAAGTTCTGTCCAAAATAACAATATGATTTATTAAGACTAAACACAAAATAATAAACAAAAACACATGAAACATTTATAATACATCAAATTGGCTCAAATTGGATACACTAACAAACGCTGTGAAGGTGAAGTTGTCCCTAAACTAGATTGTGAGGTTTATGACGAAGTGGTATGTGGAGCCAATTCCTTGCCACTCTAATCTTAAGAGAGACACACAGCTAACCCAACAATAATTGCTGCTACTCAAGACAGAACACAGTTAGAAAAAGACGAACAGGCGCACTCTGCTGGGCTCTGATTATCACCTAGGAAAATCCCTATCTGCCGGTGCTGCGGACATACATTACCAAACTGTCTTCTTAACTGCCAGAACACGATCTGGCGTACCGGAGGCGAGGGCTGGTTGCTTCGACGTCCTCGACCGAAAGGCGAGAGCCGACTACCTAGAGCACCCGTACAGGCCAAACACACAACATTCCCGCCCCCACGACAGAGGCCGTGGTTAAACGTTCCAATCAGCAACTCCAAAACCGGCGGAAAATTCCACTCCATTGCCGGAGCACTACCATTCCACCAATGGAGATTCTTGGCGCCAATTTCTGCGCTGATTTTGCTACGTCACGGAGCTATGCCCTGAGCCAGCCAATCACAGTTACTATTTTGCAGAAAGCGCGGGAATTTTCCCGCCACAACTGCCTGGGTACACAAGTCATTCCCACGCCTCTCTTGTAGCCCGCCAGAAAGTGTTTTTCGCAAAGTTTCTGCAAAGTAACGGAACCTCTAGCCCAGCCGCTACTTCAGGCCACTCCGGGCGTGTCTTTTGACAATGTCGGCGTCTGGAAAGCATTCACTCGACTGCCTCACACCCGTCGGCTTAACTCTCTCGAGATCAGCCGAGCCCGCCTGTCACCGGACCACCCAGGTGACGAGAGACGCTGCGTGGGAAGTCCGCGTGGGAAGGAATAGCAACTTTTCACCGCATGCAATTAGAGACGAAAATCTTAAGATAGAAATATGAGAGGGGGCTCATGCCACCTCTCAAAGTAATCAGAACTGTTGATGCTACATTTGTAGATATCCAAAATTGCCTTGGTGTTCTACAAACAACGAGTGGGACACATACTGAAATTCTGGCGTAACTGAAGAAAACCTTGAAAGCTGCTAGACATTTTACTACAAACCACGATGCTCTATCTCTAATAACTTCCAAGTTATGATGTTTTGATACGATAGCGGGACTTTATGGACACCCTGCGTATCTGCACAGTAGTGCAAATGTGTGGCTGGCTCGAATAGAAATCTGTTCCGTTCACTCACGGGGTACTTGTAACGACAGTAATGCCCATTCTACTCTTCGCTCTAAAGCTTGCATTCAGCACTACTCGGTTCTGCCTCGGGTTCGTTTTTCCTGCAATATTAGTTGAACGGTAACAGTGATAGACAACCATATGGTTAGGGTTTCTGATTCAGAGTTGGCCAATACGATCCTTGTGTATGAGTTCACTATAGTCTGTGGGCTCCAGGGCTGGGTGAAGGTCTTTTAACTGGATGTCATTATGCCGACTTGCTGTCCCTAATGTACCGATTACCCATCTGAGAAAGGGGGCCTACAGGTTAATGCAGAATCCTGGTGATTCCTCACATCGTTGAGAGGTCAAAGCTGGATTAAAAGCAGACTGAAAATTTCCGTGGTGCTACCTGGATTCGACCTCGCGACCTTGCAGTTTCGAGTCACGTGATTTACCACCAAGCTCAACTGTGGGTTCACTGAATAAAATGGAACACCAGTACAACTGCGCTATACTGAGCAGTCCCAGCAAAGCTGAAACGGTACGCATTCGTCTGAGGGTTATGGCACTACTATTTGTTTTGTGAAAAAACGTTTGCATATACTATCTTTTCCACTACTGTGGAAGTATTATCACAGAAACAGAGGTAATTGTGGTAACATACCAAATAAAACGTGATTATACACTTAGGTGACAAAAGTCATGGGATAGCGATAGGCACATAATACATATGGTGGTAGTATCGCGTACACAAGCTATAAAAGGGCAGTAAATTGGCGCAGCTGTCATTTGCACCCAGATGATTAATGTGAAAACTCTTCCGATGTGATTACGGCCACAGGAAGGGAATTAACAGATTACCAAACTTCAGGCATTGCCTTTCACCACGAACAACGCAGTGGCCGATTGCCTTCACTTAACGACCGAGAGCAGCGGCGTTTACATAGAGTTGTCAGTGCTAACAGACAAATAGCATTGCTTGAAATAACAACAGAAATCAATTTGGAACGTATGACAAACGTTTTAGTTAGTACAATGCGGTGAAATTTGGCGTGAATGGGCTATGGCAGCAGACGAACGGTACAAGTACCTTTGCTAACAGCACGACATCGCCTGCTACGCTTCTCATTGGTTCGTGACTATGTCGGTTGGACTCTAAACGAGTGGAAAACCGCGGTCTGGTCATATGAGTCCCGATATCAGTTGGTAAGAGCTGATGGTAGTGTTAGAGTGTGGTGCACACCCCACGAAACCATAGACCCAGGTTGTCAACAAGGCACTGTGCACGCCGGTGGTGGCTCCATAACAGTATCAGCTGTGTTTACATGGAATGGACTGAGTCCTCTGGTCCAACTCAACTGATCATTGACTGTAAATGGTTATGTTATGCTACTTGGAGACCATTTGCAGCCATTAATGGACCTCACTTTGCGAAACAACGATTACTCTGCGGTTTCAGTATATGAGAACAGCTTCAGTGAAATCATTTCGTGTCATTGGTTCCATCCACAACGATATATTCCCTTCATTTCATTTTATTTCACTGCATTTGATTCATTTTATACATGTATAAATCCTTTGTGGCTTGGTAAGACACGCTGTTCCACGGTCTTCATTGCTCATTTCTCGTGTGAAAGAAAATATCAGGTTGTGGTGGTCGGATGTCACAGGTGGAAGCATCAGTATCAACGACGGTTTGAGTAAGTTGTGCGGGCGTGCTCAGATAGCTTAAAGGTTAAGGCGACTGCTCTTGAAAATCGGGAATTCCGAGTTCGATTACTAGGTTGACTTAGATTTTCAGCTGTCATTATATAATCATTTATTTTGCAATTCAAGAGATCTGAACGTTTTGTAATTATAGCCTTTGATGTCACTGCTGCTTCACTGATAACATCTGTATCGATCCAGTCATTCCATTTCAGCGCGTTTAATCCAATCCATGCTAACAATATCGTCCGTGCCTGGCGACTTCGAGCTATAAAGTAGTTTCTAGACAATAATAAGATGAAATTTCGTAAGTTGTTCTTATTTCCTTCGACAAAAATTTTAAATGCCTTCGTGTCTGCTATTCTGTACACGCGCTTCTAAGACATTTGCTTCGGCACTGCCCACGCTTCTTGCCATCATGTCCCGATTGCTGAGTAAGGAATTCGTGAGACTTTCTTACCCAAGAAATTTGTGATTTTGCGCTGCTTTGCTCGGCAACATTTTTGTTCTATCGTCTTCGACACTGCTGTTGGAGCTGTGGGTCGACCATAACGACATGCGTGGTATTCTGTGGTGTGACATAAAGTTTGACAAGCTGGTTGGTTTCGTCTAACTCTTCTGCTGGGAAACTTCCAAGAGCTCCTGGTGATGACTGTTGTATGGTGTGAGTAGCTTCACAAAGGACTGAAACATCAGCTCAAACTTTCCGCCCTCCCACATAATAAGTGAATTATACTGCCGGAGGAGGAATAGTGATTTAAGGTGTAGCATCAATAAAACTCAGGCGTGAGTAAGGCAGTGTTGCTTATTTAGGCAACTCCATACACTTTCAGCTACTCGAAGCGAATTTCCTCTAGGAAATTGCTCGTGACTGATGGTCATTTTATGACTTCTGGAACTAACCCAAACACTTCAGGATTATTAGAACAGCGAACTTCGATAGTGACATCTATAAATGCCGTTGCTAGGCAACTAGAAGAATGCTTATATTAAGCGGAGAAAAAGAGGTTTGGGGTGCTACCTCCAGCAATTATTGTGACATGTATTACGAATATTGTGGACCGTAGGTACCTCTCCAGAGACGAAGTGCTCGTGATTGACATAAAGCGTTAGAATTTGACAGCTTAGGATCAGTAATCTTAGAACTTTATAAATAGCTGGAGTTAAAATTTGTGGACATTCAATTGATTACGAAGCTAAAGATGTTTTATAAGATTCTGTAAATTTGCGGTAAGTTCCTATGGGACCAAACTGCTGAGGTCATCGGTGCATAGGCTTACACACTACTTAATCTAACTTAAACTAACTAACGGTAAGGAGAACAGACATATCCATGCCCGAGAGAGGTCTCGAACCTTCGACGGGAGGAGCCGGGCGAACCGTGGTAAGGAGCCTCAGACAGCGTGGCTACCCTTCGCGGAGATGTTATATTTGTTATGTTAATATTATTTTCAGCCGACATGGATGTAATTACTAATTAATTTTTAGCTTAGCTACGCGAGGACAGGGAAAGTAATTGGTCTTCCAAAGAAAGCATTCCACCTTGAAATCTACAATTAATTGGGATCTAGTCACTAGAATACTAGTCAGTTGTTTGATCTTCAGTCGATATCAGTCCAACTCATCGTTACTATTCTCCAGCAGCAGTACGATTCAGACGTATCCAGTTTCCTGTTCTGCACTTTTTTGTATCTCTGCATTCCTTCCCTATAATTCTGTACTCCACACTGTCAATTTTATGATCTCCACATACAATCATATACAACCATAAACGAAGATTTGATAGTAATGGATCATTCTTTCTTGTTTTGTTTTTTATAGATACCCTTTTTTACCCGAGTTCATATTTGCAGGGTTTAAATCCTGGCTACTCGATGGATTGGTTGTTCTTGCAGACTTACACTGGAGTAAATTTAACTTGATTATCTTTGTTAGATGGCCCTGTATATATATATATATATATATATATATATATATATGTGTGTGTGTGTGTGTGTGTGTGTGTGTGTGTGTGTGCGTGTGTGTGTGTCGTGTCTTGAGATGGTGTGACGTTGAAACATTTCAGCTCGGTGCCCAAGTTGCGAATATGTTGCTCCTGTGAGATTCTCAATTTGTTGCTAAGACCTAAAGTGTTTCACGTATCTTATCTTCACAGGTTTTGCACGACGTTTCTTCCAAGACAATAGAATTCATCAGTTCCTCCGCTGTTTTGCTCTATTTTGGTGTTTATACTCGATACATTCCTTTCTGTTACTTCTAATTGCATTTAACTTCGCTTCGTTTGTATTTAACAAAAATTCAATATTGCATAGGTTATCCATTTTTATTCCACAACTCTTCAACACTAACGTTTGTAAAATTAGCAACAGACGGAACTAATTAACGGAATGAATACAGAGATATGAAAAACACGGCATCACCAATAAGTCATTGAAATTGCAGAGAAGTGCGAACGTGTAAGCTACTAAATGATGAGAAATACGATTGTCACGCCAAAATTTAATGATGCAGTGGCGGCAAACGAAGTAAAAACTGGGAAGTCCCAATGACGTCAAAGAGCACAGAATCAACAAATGAGTCATCTAAAGCGCAGAATAATCGGCCTTTTGGAAACGAAGGCATCATACCGTGGCATGTCTGCTCGGACTCGGCATTCTGTCACGACGGTCATATCTCTCTGGATCCAGTGGATAGAAGAAGGTCCTACACAGCGATGGGCTGAGCCTTGGGATTTGGGACAATGTGTATAGTAACTGCATGACAAGGTCAACTTAGGTCGATGATGAACTGAAAATTATCCGCTGTGGTGGTTATGGGATCAAGGAAAATTAATTTCCAAAAAGAATACGGTAAGTAAATTATTTGTAATTTATAAAAAAAAATTTGAGTTTACTATGGGCAGATGCTTAACTTCATAAGACAGTAGGTGATATGAGAAAAAAGATTAGTATAAGGATACGTGCATTAGTGGCAGAATATGAAAATAACTGAGGAAGAATGAGCAACATAGCTAGTCCCTGAATGTACACTTCTCTTTGTAGCGTTTATGCCGTCATGCGAGGTTCGCTGTTTCTGATTTGTTAAATTTATTTTATTGTAGTATTGCCAGTCTAGAGACGTTTACCTGCGTTTGAAAAAGAGACCTGAGCCTTTTTCAGAGCGCGCAAACACAGTTCAGTGCCTGTGACAACGTCCCAGCGCTGCTGCAATTAAAAGTCGCTATTGAAAAGGAGTGCCTCGCAAACTGCCACGAACAGCATTTCTAGAAAATGCCTGTTGGGCAACGGCTAAATTGCAAAACTTTGACAATCTTGCTATCGTGGTGTGCTGGGGTACGCCGTAGCTGTGCTGATCATTGTAGCTGACGTGTTTTGTCGTTTCTTTCAAATGAAATTACAGAAGTATCTAAACGGATGAAACATTTCAGTTTACTCTTCGTGTACTTTTTCATATGAAGTAATTTTTATATTATCTTATAAAACCACACCTGGTGTTTTATTAAGATTGGTTCTTGAATACAGTACTCTTAAGTTTGCTGTCGTGTTGATTTGGCATCACACTTGAAGCGTTCCCATAGAAAAATTATTGAATTACTCTGCTGATAAACCCCTTACGTTATTGATTTTCAAACAGCTGAGCAGAACTGAACGTACTCAGGCATTTCGCTCTTTACCTATTCTGATCAACACTAAACTGACACACAATATTTTTAGCGCAACGCAATCTGACTTTCAATAATCCCTACAAAAGAATGGCCCTGACTAACATTAACCTATACCTTTCACAAATCACTTACCTCACAAAAATCTTCGTTACTCGAACTACTGCAATACAGCGAGCGCCACTACTGCCAGCTAAATAAAAGGTTCAAACTACTGAAGGCACTAACTACTGATAGGCATAGTTAGTAAATGAAATATTTTGATAAAAACAAACAATATATTTACCTTAATAGTGTTCAAAAGTCATAATATATATATATCAGTCACGACATCCAGTCTTACAGATTTACTGTCTCTGATGGACACACGTCCAGATCGTCCGCTCTCAAAACTCCGCCATCTCTCTCCCCACATCCACCACTGCTGGCGGCTCACCTCCAACTGCGCAACGCTACGCGCTGTTCACATCCAAATGCCCAACACTACAATAGCGAATATTACAACAATGCGAACCAGGTACAGGCTGCAGACAGCACAGCGCCAGTGATTTTCATACAGAACGCTACGTGGCGTTACCTATATAAAAACCTAAATGGTTCAAATGGCTCTGAGCACTATGGGACTTAACATCTGTGGTCATCAGTGGTGGTGGTTGTGGTGGTTAGTGTTTAACGTCCCGTCGACAATGAGGTCATTAGAGACGGAGCGTAAGCTCGGGTTAGGGAAGGATTGGGAAGGAAATCGGCCATGCCCTTTCAAAGGAACCATCTCGGCATTCGCCTGAAACGATTTAGGAAAATCACGGAAAACCTAAATCAGGATGGCCGGAGACGGGATTGAACCGTCGCCCTCCCGAATGCGAGTCCAGTGTGCTAACCACTGCGCCACCTCGCTCGGTGGGTCATCAGTCCCCTAGAACTTAGAACTACTTAAACCTAACTAACCTAAAGACAACACACACATCCATGCCCTAGGCAGGATTCGAACCTGCGACCGTAGCAGTCGCGCGGTTCCGGACTGAGCGCCTAGAACCGCTAGACCACCGCGGCCGGCGTATAAAAACCTAAACAGCCTACTTACACACTTCATTTTGACGAGATTGGGCTGTAGCTTTACTCCCAACGCAACCGAATCACAGTAATGAAGTTACTAATCGTGTGACTAAGCGACATGTGCCCTATCAAACTTCTACTGTCACTGCTCAACATGACGAAGTCAGTATTCAGCTGCTCTTTCCATTGCAACTCAAGATGCCTTCAAGTACCACATGAAAGATTTTCATATTCTCTCGTTCTTTACGTGTAAACTACATCCTACAGAAAAAATGAACAGGACCTTTTCGTAAGGAATAAAATGTAATTAAATTCTGTACTGGCATGCGTTTTCTCTAGAGATTGTATTGTTCGAATTATTCAATAAAAATAATACGAAAATGACCATTAAACACGTTTTTCTTGAATAGCTCTAAAACCTTCACCTCCAACGAAACCGTTACCCACTATAAAATTTAGCTACATTAAACTTCCTACAAAAAGGACCTGTTATTTTTTGTAGATCTGATAGTCTGCGTGTAGAGGGCGAGAGAGCATGAAAATCTTGCGTATGGCAGTGAAAGATGTTGTAGGCTGCATAAAACCTAGCGGTAGTGACAGATGAATCACCTTATATACAAAAATAGGATGAGGAAGACCTCTTGAAACCAGAACAATTTGTACTACAAACTAAATTTACTATGATTTTAGTTCATAGTAAACGTTCCTACAATGTTCCTTCACATCACGTCGTAATTCACACAATCCCATAACTCTACTCGAGTTAGCAACTCAGTCCGATAGCCTTGAAGATATTGTAAGTTGTTTCGTTTCATGTGTTACCAAAGTGAATCAACAATTATTAACGTACGTGGGTACTTCCTTGTGCACGCTCTGCTGCGACTCTCTGCAGACTCACTCAGACCAACTGCCATGCGCCATTTCGGCAGGCACCACACCGCTCATGTACTGGAATGACGTGGCAGCCCCAGTCACCTGTGGACTCTGACGCGGCAGAGATGAGTAAGGACAAGATCCAATATGTCAGATCTGTACCCCTACAATTCACGTCTGCATCTATAGTCTGCAAACCTCTGTAAAGTGCACGGCAAACGGTACTGCTAGTTGTACAGTACGTTACTTGAAGTGATACGCTGGTAGGTGATGCGGCAAAAAGAATCTGTCACATTTAAACAGACCCTGTCACCTCGTGACATGTTCTGAGACGCGGACGCTCATTACTATTGTAAACATAACTGTGATATACACTTAGTATGTAGATGGGAGAATTGTTCCTCCGTACATTACGGATTAGACTTCCCATTTAAAGACTGCAATAATTTTCCTACATGTTCTCCATACATCATCTATGACAGTGAATGGTATATCAACGTTATATAGTTAATCTGTTGTCGTTAGATATTTCTGAAAGCTTTTTTTCGAGTTTTTGTGTGCTTATCATTTAAAACACCTGTATTAATGTTTTTATCTTCATTCCTGTGTCCATCTAATTTTCCTTTGAATTGCCTGTGTATAGAGCGAAGTGTCCGGATAAGGGCTCTGTAAGTAAGAAATCACTCCCATGTAGAACAATGAACAAGAAAACATTTATTGCAAACAACATAAAATAACACTCCACAGTCCTGCGCGAGTTGCAAATAATTCAGTCATCAGGGAAAGTCACATTACCTCTCGTTGACACAATAAACTGTCTACTGTCTACTCGTAAGTAGTGTGTGAAAAATCTGTGACAGATGTCCATAACTAAAATAGTTCATTGAATGTCACATGGGCAAAAATATGCGTCTGGGAAAGGACCACTGTTGAAACTTCCTGGCAGATTAAAACTGTGTGCCGGACCGAGTTTTAATCTGCCAGGAAGTTTCATATCAGCGCACACTCCGCTGCAGAGTGAAAATCTCATTCAGGACCATTGTTTTTTGACGGTTGTCCAGCAGCACTAAAACTATAACAAGCTGGTAAATACATACAAGTACCAGCGTCAGACCTCCCTGAGGCCAAAGCTGAAAGCTGCATAAGGCAGCGGTCTCCACATTGGTTCGTTGGCTTTGACTGCGGGGCACTAGCCATGCGGCGTCTGAAATACGTATAGTGCCTGCGGAAAAATATGTATCGGTCTATTTGCGCTGGCTACACCTCCTATGGGCAATGTGGCTGTCGCCTGTCGGCGAAGCGAGCGATTCTGGTCACGGCGGCGGCGTCCAGAGTTGCTCTGGAAACGCACCGTTGTTGCTTTTGTCGTCCGTATCTACCATTATTATGATTTTCATTGCCATTGCCTCTGCAAGTTCGTGTTTCGGCCACATGCAGTGCTGTCCTGTCATGCTGGTGTGCTATGTGCCGTGAGAAAACATAGTGCGTGTCGCGAAACTTCATTCTCCATAATACACAGACGGTAAACTACACTATACTCGGTACCTTGAGATAAGGCATCGACGCTAGAAAATAAGTCTTAAGTTTTTTTTACTGATATCAGTACCATGTACATTGCAATAACAACTTGAGCTCAAGCCTACTCCCATAAAATTCTTCTTGACTGTAGAGCGTGTCATGTCGCAAACTGGTGAACCAACGTGGCCTTTATCGGGGTATATGGTACTAACAATAAATGTTTAAAGTGCTACTGCCAGTGTCAATTCGTTAATTACTACGAATCATAATATTTTGCTATTCAATGTCAAATATCGCTGTACCTCTTTATATAATGACCCAAGCAACTAGGACCCTACCGACCAGCTTCTCTTCAGTTTCCGCTGTGTTTTCATGCACCAGAAACTTCATGCTACACCACAGGGAAAAATCCATAGCAGTGAAATCAAGCATCCTCGCTGGCTGTAGAACAGGACCTCGTCTTGCAACCGAACTACTGGGGCATCTGCTGTTCGTGTATTCACGGACATTCCTTTTGAAAGGAGGCCAGTATTTATACGAGCATAGAAATCTATGAAACATTTTCTTGTATCTTAACTTCAGCAATAGCCTCGCAAGTGTTTGATGTGCCATCTCTTCCACAGTTTGGTTATCAACGCATATCTCATTTCCAAGCACATACACTTATTTGAAAATCATGACTTTCTTATTTCAATTACATACTTTAAAACTGATTGTGTTAGACACTGACTTCCATTGCTAGAGTAGTGACGTTACCGTCAGTATGGCTCTCCAAAACAGGCTTGTGCTGGCGGATTACTGTGGAAATGGAAATGCCGTGTGGATAGGGCCTCCCGTCGGGTAGACCGTTCGCCTGGTGCAAGTCTTTCAAGTTGACGCCACTTCGGCGACTTGCGTGTCGAAGGGGATGAAATGATGATGAGAAGGACAACACAACACCCAGTCCCTGAGTGGAGAAAATCTCCGACCCAGCCGGGAATCGAACCCTGGCCGTTAGGTATGACATTCCGCCGCGCTGACCACTCAGCTACCAGGGGCGGACGCGGATTACAGTACGTCACCCAAAGAGGTCTCACTGAGGCAGAGATGGCGCATCACGTGTTTAGAAACCGATTCCGAGTGAAGACTCACGGAAGCGGCCCTAAAAATTTGAAACGTGACGTCCAGCTCGTTACAACTATGATTCCTGCGTGTTAGATGGCCTCGGGCAAGTACAGAAAGGGCAGCAGCCTCAAAGGGTGCGGGGCAAAGTCAGGACATGCGGGGGCCAAGCAGCAATCCGTATTGTAATTGTAAACTGTCGAAGCTGCATTGGTAAAGTATCGGAACTTCAAGCGCTAATAGAAAGCACCGAAGCTGAAATCGTTATAGGTACAGAAAGCTGGCTGAAGCCACAGATAAATTCTGCCGAAATTTTTACAAAGGCACAGACGGTGTTTAGAAAGGATAGATTGCATGCAACCGGTGGTGGCGTGTTTGTCGCTGTTAGTAGTAGATTATCCTGTAGTGAAGTAGTTCCTGTGAATTAATATGGGTGGAGGTTACACTCAACAACCGAGATAGGTCAATAGTTGGCTCCTTTTACCGACCTACCGACTCAGCAGCATTAGTGGCAGAACAACTGAGAGAAAATTTGGAATACATTTCACATAAATTTTATCAGCATGTTATAGTCTTAGGTGGAGATTTCAATTTACCCGATATAGACTGGGACACTCAGATGTTTAGGACGGGTGGTAGGGACAGAGCATCGAGTGACATTATACTGAGTGCACATCCGAAAATTACCTCGAGCAATTAAACAGAGAACCTACTAATGGAGATAACATCTTGGACCTACTGATAACAAACAGACCCGAACTTTTTGACTCTGTAAGTGCAGAACAGGGAATCAGTGATCATAAGGCCGTTGCAGCATCGCTGAATATGGAAGTTAATAGGAATATAAAAAAAAGGGAGGAAGGTTTATCTGTTTAGCAAGAGTAATAGAAGGGAGATTTCAGACTACCTAACAGGTCAAAACGAAAATTTCTGTTCCGACACTGACAATGTTGGGTGTTTATGGAAAAAGTTCAAGGCAATCGTAAAATGTGTTTTAGACAGGTAACGTGCCGGGTAAAACTTTGAGGGACGGGAAAAACCCACCGTGGTTCAACAACAAAGTTAGGAAACTACTGCGAAAGCAAAGAGAGCTTCACTCGAAGTGTAAACGCAGCCAAAACCTCTCAGACAAACAGAAGCTAAACGATGTCAAAGTTAGCGTAAGGAAGGCTATGCGTGAAGCGTTCAGTGAATTCGAAAGTAAAATTCTAAGTACCGACTTGACAGAAAATCCTAGGAAGTTCTGGTCTTACGTTAAATCAGTAAGTGGCTCGAAACAGCATATCCAGACACTCCGGGATGATGATGGCATTGAAACAGAGGATGACACGCGTAAAGCTGAAATACTAAACACCTTTTTCCAAAGCTGTTTCACAGAGGAAGACCGCACTGCAGTTCCTTCTCTAAATCCTCGCACAAACGGAAAATGGCTGACATCGAAATAAGTGTCCAAGGAATAGAAAAGCAACTGGAATCACTCAACAGAGGAAAGTTCACTGGATCTGACGGGATACCAATTCGATTCTACACAGAGTACGCGAAAGAACTTGCCCCCTTCTAACAGCCGTGTACCGCAAGTCTCTAGCGGAACGGAAGGTTCTAAATGATTGGAAAAGAGCACAGGTAGTCCCAGTCTTCAAGAAGGGTCGTCGAGCAGATGCACAAAACTATAGGCCTATATCTCTGACGTCGATCTGTTGCAGAATTTTAGAACATGTTTTTTGCTTGAGTATCATGTCGTTTTTGGAAACCCAGAATCTACTCTGTAGGAATCAACATGGATTCCGGAAACAGCGATCGTGTGAGACCCAACTTTATTTGTTCATGAGACCCAGAAAATATTTGATATAGGCTCCCAGGTAGATGCTATTTTCCTTGACTTCCGGAAGGCGTTCGATACAGTTCCGCACTGTCGCCTGATAAACAAAGTAAGAGCCTACGGAATATCAGACCAGCTGTGTGGCTGGATTGAAGAGTTTTTAGCAAACAGAACACAGCATGTTGTTATCAATGGAGAGACGTCTACAGACGTTAAAGTAGCATCTGGCGTGCCGCAGGGGAGTGTTATGGGACCATTGCTTTTCACAATATATATAAATGACCTAGTAGATAGTGTCGGAAGTTCCATGCGGCTTTTCGCGGATGATGCTGTAGTATACAGAGAAGTTGCAGCATTAGAAAATTGTAGCGAAATGCCGGAAGATCTGCAGCGGATACTTGGTGCAGGGAGTGGCAACTGACCCTTAACATAGACAAATGTAATGTATTGCGAATACTTATAAAGAAGGATCCTTTATTGTATGATTATATGACAGCGGAACAAACACTGGTAGCAGTTACTTCTGTAAAATATCTGGGAGTATGCGCACGGAACGATTTGAAGTGGAATGATCATATAAAATAAATTGTTGGTAAGGCAGGTACCAGGTTGAGATTCATTATGAGAGTCCTTAGAAAATGAAGTCCATCAACAAAGGAGGTGGCTTACAAAACACTCGTTCGACCTATACTTGAGTATTGCTCATCAGTGTGGGATCCGTACCAGATAGGGTTGACGGAGGAGATAGAGAAGATCCAAAGAAGAGCGGTGCGTTTCGTCACAGGGTTATTTGGTAACCGATTAGCGTTACAAAGATGTTTAGCAAACTCAAGCGGCAGACTCTGCAAGAGAGGCGCTCTGCATCGCGGAGTAGCTTGCTCGCCAGGTTTCGAGAGGGTGCGTTTCTGGATGAGGTATCTAATATATTGCTTCCCCCTACTTATACCTCCCGAGGAGATCACGAGTGTAAAATTAGAGAGATTCGAGCGCGCACGGAGGCTCTCAGACAGTCGTTCTTCCCGCGAACCATACGCGACTGGAACAGAAAAGGGAGGTAATGACAGCGGCACGCAAAGTGCCCTCCGCCACACACCTTTGAGTGGCTTGCGGAGTATAAATGTAGATGTAGATGTAGATGTAGGTGCAATGAGTCCTGAAAGAACATTAGGTGCTGAAATATACATCAAAGGGACACAAATTTGCAACTGAATGAAATCTCATTCAGAAAAATGTTCCGGAGTTAAGAACACTTGAATGGAACTTTAAGCATTAAATCGTATATCTGACTTATTAATGTAGAAGTTTGAAATCATTCACTCGTGAAATGAAACTGGCTCTAAGCATATCATCGTTGTCTCTAAATCTTCCGTATTAACACTAATATGAACATAAACTTCACCAATAAGACGAGCAGATCCTGAAAGAAATGCCGAATGACTCACTTGAAGGCTACATACTAAATAAAACGATGTATTCTTATTCAGAGCTGTTGAGGTCTCCAAGAAAACTTCCAAATTGTCCGAGCATCCCCCAAGAAATGAGGTGTGGTGGGAGTACAGCTTCCCTCAACTAAATTCATACAAGGTGTCACTGCTCAGTGAACAGAGAGCCACTGTATTCTCCTTCCAGCAGTACCCATTAACATTACATGTACTGGACAAGTAGTGACTTGTGTCATGGACAATATAAGCTTCAGACAATTGATATTATGGACATTAGTTACATTACAGATACTATAATTATCGTGACTGTCAACACTGAAATACACTCTCCATATTGGCTGGTCTGGAAAGCGGGCAAAATCTGGGGAGGCGCTAGTCCATAACCACCGACTCCCGGAGACGGCGTTAATGCATCGTAAGGAGGATGCACCGGTGCCGGAATTGTGCAGCCCCGTTGGGAGGTCGTTCGTTCCGGCTTCGGCCACCCTTGGATGCGAGCGCGCCGGTTGCGACACACATTACCCATATCCGTACGGCTCAATACCACATTAGGAAAGGATGGATTATTCTGCACTACTTTCCCACTAACCACTGTCTAGTCAGACCATCTCTTATCAATATGTCGTTTCATTACAATGTTTAGATTACTTACTGACAAAAGCCGAATCGGCCTCCCGTAAGAATAAACCATTCCAAGCATTGCACAATTGTCCCCCCGTCACCTCTGCACAGTATGTTACGGTTATATTTCGTCCCAGCCATTGATTATTGTCCGCAGCTCGTGGTCGTGCGGTAGCGTTCTCGATTCCCGGCGGGATCAGTGATTTTCTCTGCCTCGTGATGACTGGGTGTTGTGTGATGTCCTTAGGTTAGTTACGTTTAAGTAGTTCTAAGTTCTAGGAGACCATAGATGTTAAGTCCCATAGTGATCAGAGCCATTTGAACCATTTTGGACCATTGATTATTAGCCGGTGATTGACTCTCTATTGATTTTTCAGGATATGTCCAAAATTATTCTCAGAAGACGGAAAAACTAGAGGGACAATTATCTGAAGACCAGTGGGGTTATAGAAAAGATGTGGCAATAAGAGAAGCAATATTGGCACTGAGGCAATGACAGAGGACAGCTGAAGAAATGCAACGTACATTCACAGAATTTGTGGGTCTTGAGAAAGCATATGACATGACAACTGGCATATATTATCCAGTATACTTCGCCAATCAGGAATCAAATTTTAGAGAGAGAAGAATTATATGTTATACCTGAAATCGGAGTAGTTTGGTGTGGCAATAAAGAAGAATAAGCTAGAATTCAAAAAGGCTACAGCAACGTTGCTCCCTATCCCCATACACACACTATGTGACCAAAAGTATCCGGACACCTGTCTGACAATGACTTACAAGTTCGTGGCGCCCTCCATCGGCAATGCTGGAATTCAATACGGTGTTGGCCCACCCTTAGCCTTGATGACAGCTTCCACTCTCGGAGGTATACGTTCCATCAGGTGCTGGAAGGTTTCGTTGGGAATGGCAGCCCATTCTTCACGGAATGCTGCACTGAGGAAAGGTATCGACGTCGGTCGGTGAGGCCTGGCACAAAGTCGGCGTTCCAAAACATCGCAAAGGTGTTCTATAGGATTCAGGTCAGGGCTCTGTGCGGGTCAATCCATTACGGGGATGTTATTGTCGTGTAGCCACTCCGCCATAGGCCGTGCATTATGAACAGGTGTTCGATCGTTTTGAAAGATGCAATCGCCATCCCCGAATTGCTCTTCAACAGCGGGAAACAACAAGATGCCTGAAACATCAATGTAGGCCTGTGTTGTGATAGTGCCACGCAAAACAACAAGGGCTACCAACCCACTCCACGAAAAACACGACCACCCCATAACACCGCCGCTTCAGAATTTTACTGTTAGCACTGCACACGCTGGCAGATGAAGTTCACCGGGCATTCGCCGTAACCACGCCGTGCCATTGGATCGCCACATTGTGTACCATGATTCGTCACTCAACACAATGTTTTCCCACTGTTCAATCGTCCAATGTTTACCCTCCTTACACGAAGCGAGGCTTCGTTTGGCATTTACCGGCTTGATGTGTGGCTTATGAGCAGCCGCTCGACCATAAATCCAAGTTTTCTCACCTCCCGCCTAACTGTCATAGTATTTGCAGTGAATCCTGATGCAGTTTGTAATTCCTGTTTGATGGTCTAGATAGATGTTTGCCTGTTACGCATTACGATCCCCTTGAACTGTCGGCGGTCTCTGTCAGTCAATAGACAAGGTCGGCTTGTACGCTTTTGTACTGCACGTGTCCCTTCACGTTTCCACTTCAAAATCATATCGGAAACAGTGGACCTAGGGATGTTTAGGAGTGTGGAAATATCGAACAGACGTATCACATAGGTGACAATCAATAACCTGAACACGTTCGAAGTCCGTGAGTTCCGCGGAGGGCCCCATTCTGCTCTCACACGATGTCTAATGACTACTGAGGTCGCTGATATGGAGTACCTGGCAGTAGATGGCAGCACAATGCACCTAGCATGAAAAACGTACGTTTTTGGGGGTGTTCGGATACTTTTGATGACATAGTGTATTTAATATGTACGTACAAAGGTCAATCGTCAGGGCGGGAGATGAAGTAAAGATAAGAGTAACAGTTAGTAGAAGTGAAGTAGACATGCTGATGGCTTGCGATGATATGGCACTAATTGCACAAACTGAAGAAGACCTGCAAAAAATCCTGAACACAATGGCTAATGGAGGAGGAATTCATAATACAATAAAGACACATAAAGAAACTTCTACTCTGCAGCAGACACAAAGAAAGCAAGACAGCGAGAAAGCCGAAAAATGAAATAATTGAAGAAGTGAACGAGTTTAGTTACCTGGGAAATAAAATCACGAGTGGTGGATGAAGCAACAGGGAGATGCAGAACTGCTCAGACCAAGAACGATTTTAATGAGAAGAAAAACATATTCGCCTCAAAGAATATAAGATTTGACATAAGGGAACACAAGTTGAACACCTTCGTGTGGAGCATTGCAATATACGGCAGCGAGTCTTGGACGATAGGAGTGACAGAGGAGATAAAAATCGCTGCGTTCTAGAAGTGGTGTTACAGAAAAACGATGAAAATCAGCTGGAGAGAAATGATTACGAACGAGGATGTTTTTATTAGAGCAAGACAGAAAAGATGCTTGATAAAACATCCAAGAAGAAGAAGAACTCAGCCGTTAGGCCATATAATCCGACATGATGATCTATTGAAAAGAATAATTGAGGGAGCAGCAAAAGACATAAATTACAGAGGAAAGCCCCATACTAAAGTACATCAAACAAATAATCGAGGATATGAGTTGTTCTTCATTCTACGAGTTGAAACGGAAGGCGAACAAGCGAAAAGAATGTTGAACTGCTGCCAACTATCCTCACAGCTGCTAACTGGAGACAGAGAGACTCGCTAAGAGTGAAAAAGGCGTGATCTTTTTATAGGCTACTTCTAAACAAATCGGTCTATAGTGCAAAATATTGTAACTTATGACCACACTTAAAACGTACTTTCTAAACAAGTAATTTGCATTTGGTTCAAAATGGTGCAAATGGCTCTGAGCACTATGGGACTTAACAGCGGAGGTCATCAGTCCCCTAGAACTTAGAAGTACTTAAACCTAACTAACCTAGGGACATCACACACATCCATGCCCAAGGCAGGATTCGAACCTGCGACCGTAGTAGTGGTGCGGTTCCAGACTGAAGCGCCTAGAACCGCTCGGCCACTCTGGCCGGCCAATTTGCATTCGGCTTATCACCTCAATGTCTATTTGACATACCATCTCGATATCTATATTACTTTTTTTCGCACCCAGTTCTCGGAACATTAATGTCGAATTTCAAATAATTTGTAAAAATAGTTCTCTATATGGGCTCGTAACGTAATCCATGAAATACTAATATTAATGACCTAAGAAGACAGGTCACATATTTCATTAACTACATTGTGACATGGATTTTATGCCGATAAAGTGTGCGAAGTTTCGCGTTGTTATTCGGTTCCTCCACGGAACTGAGATACGACAACTCTTAGTATGATATTCTAAAATTAGCTGTTAATGAAGGCTGCAAGTTCGATGCTTTACAAAAGGAGCGGGAAAAAGATTGTAGGAGCTGAGCGGGAACAACCACTGCGGTCAACCTCTGCCATAATGCTGCCGTAGAAGCAATAGAACTTCTCTTCTAGTAGCCACAAACAGTTAAGTACTAAGAAGTTAACTTCAGCTGAAGACAAAATCTGTATTTAACTCTGGACAAACTCTTCGGCTGGCAGGTCTCTAGAGTCGCAGCAGACGAAAACATATACTCGTATAAATCCCTCGGAATCCGTCGGATTCAACACCTATTAAAACCTTTATAATTTCTTGAAATGTCAACCTAATGATATCAGGTTAGTAACAAAATCCATAGAACAGCTTTTTATTTTAACAACATTCTTGAAACGTCCCGGGACAACGCGTGGATCTCCTACTTGGAACGCCGTCCTGTAACGTTACAGACTGCAGTTTGAAGTGCAGCTTAACTATAAAATTTAATAACAGGCAAACTTGAAGTTACGTACATGATTTATTGTGCATCCTGTCTTTGGCAGCAACGTTATAAGAAGAACTGGGGCCAAACAATAAAATTATGCCCTTTTGATTTTTCATACGCGTTATTAATTATCATGACACACTAGAATAATTGCCACTATTATCACTTTGTCGGCTAGATTTCTGAAACTAGCTATGGCCAACATTTCAGTTGGAAAACGATTGGCATTTTTTTATTTATCTGACCGCGATCAGAGATGTTCTCCCTTCGGAAAACATTATCAAAAAGGATTATCGGACTTCGAAAAATAGATAAGGTTGCACGTTCTAACGACAGTAAGAATTAAATGGTAATCACGCACAAAATGGCGCTTTAAAAGATCTGGAACCAAAAGAAACGTCTTCGTGTTTAAGTATTTCACTTTCTTTAACTGCTATGCTTTTCAGTGAACTAACGATTTAATAACTTCGGCCTGTACGCAGAAAATACTGTTTTTAGATTTTGTATTGTGACGACAGTAACAAGGAGTTATACAGCACAGTGATAATCTCTTGCCGCCAATGATAACAGAGACAACAGCGTAAAATAGCAAGAGGGCAAGAGAGACGAGAACCCAAGAGGAAGAGAACCAGGTAACGAGAGATCTTTCCGAAGTATTCATCAGTATTATCTTTATGTATTTTTTATCTTGCTAATAGTAACAAAGTTCGTGCATCGCTGCATTACATAGATGCTTCTGAGGATAAAATTAAATAATATTTCACTTAAGCATACTAGTCGCTGTCATTTAATAATTATTTCTCTTGATATGGGCCGGCCGCTGTGGCCGAGCGCTTCTAGGCGTTTCAGTCCTGAACCGCGCTGCTGCTACGGTCGCAGGTTCGGATCCTGCCTCGGGCATGGATGTGTGTGATGTCCTTAGGTTAGTTAGGCTTAAGTAGTTCTGAGTCTAGGTGACTGATGATGGCTGGTTCAAATGGCTCTGAGCTCTATGCGACTTAACTTCTGAGGTCACCAGTCGCCTAGAACTTAGAACTAATTAAACCTAACTAACCTAAGGACATCACACACATCCATGCTCGAGGAAGGACTCAAACCTGCGACCGTAGCGGTCGCTCGGCTCCAGACTGTAGCGCCTAGAACCGCACGGCTACTCCGGCCGGCGCGACTGATGACTTCATATGTTAATTCCCGTAGTGCTTAGAGCCATTTGAACCATTTCTTGATATGGGGGAAAATTCTTTAAAACTGGCAGTGACACCACAGGCCACCAAGATGACATTCATCTCACAAGACTTTCTCACACACAATATCGAAAATCAATGTGGCAGGCGATATATTCATTTTAGCGTATTGAAACGTTTCGTATTGTACCTTGCAGTTTGCCATTTCAGAGCAACAGCGCATCGAAAATTTAACACACGGGTGCCACTACTGTTGTTGTTGTTGTTATTGTTCTGGTCTTCAGTCAGAAGTATAGTTTGATGCAGCTCTCCATGTTATTCTATACGGTGTAAGAATCTTGATCTCCCAATAACTACTGCAACTTACATCCTCCTGAATCTGCTTACAGTATTCATCCCTAGGTCTCCCTCTTCGATTTTTACTCCACATACTCCCCTCCAATAGTAAATTGCTGATCTCCTGATGGCTCAGAATGTGCACTACCAATCGATCCCTTCTTCTCATCAGGTTGCGCCTTAAATTTTATTCAGTACCTCCTCATTAGTTACTCGACCTACCGACACTGTTATTAAATGTCAGTTAATGCCACATCAATGATATAAGTCTTCAAGGGAGTATAAAGTCTCCAGACAAAGCGCTAGTGTGATGGATAATGTAGTGGCATGGTGTCGAAGGATTCAGGTTCGTATCCCGGTGCATGTTAATTTCTTTTTCCAAATTAGCGTTCTTAACATGTTCTGAGACTCTCTTCTGAATGTAATATAATGTGTACTACAATATTTGATGTTATTTGCGTTTCCGACTGATGAGAGAGAACGAAGTAGGAAATAAGTTTTTGGCGTTCTACTAGCGGGCAGTAATAAAATTCATTTTCTTCCTTGTCACATATATTTGGCTGTTTATTTCCAAAATTTCGACTGTTTCCGAGTGTATGGTTAGGCAGGAACTTAAGAATATAGCTTAAATTGCTGCGAATGAAACAAGGAGGAATAAAATTTATGTTGTCCAAATGGCTCTGAGCACTATTGGACTTAACAGCTGAGGTCATCAGTCACCTAGAACTTAGAACTACTTAAACCTAACTAACCTAAAGACATCACACACATCAAGTCCTAGGCAGGATTCAAACCTGTGACCATAGCGGTCGCGCGGTTCCAGACTGAAGCGCCTAGAACCGCTCGGTCACACCGGCCGGCTTTATACTGTTCCCTGTCACCAAGCCGATAGCAATTCCTGCGGTTGTGCATGTTGCGTGAGACGTAAAAATGGCGTCACGTTTGCAAAAATTTTGTGAGATGAGTCTTATCTCGGCCGTCAACGCGTGGGGAGTTAGCGGCCAGCTACTGAGCTTGGCATGGGCTGTTAGTGTGTCACGCATTCTCCCGGTACTCGGTCATGACATGGTACAAAATATCAGGTTTTTGGTAGTTACCGCGAGAATAGGGATGATATCCTTACTTTGCAACACGTTAAATAATGAAACTACTCCTTTGCACATACATTGTATCGGAGGCCACGGAAAAACGAGTGTCCCCAAGAAGTTTGCGAAACCACTGGTGCCACCAGTTTTCATGTAGTAGACTTGTGCACTGCTATTGTGACAACAGCAAAATAAGCTTTGGTGTCAGTTTAACTGCGTTTTCAAATGGTTCGAATGGCTCTTAGCATTATGAGACTTAACATCTGAGGTCATCAGTCCCCTAGAACTTAGAACTACCTAAACCGAACTTACGTAAGGACATCACACACATCCTTGCCCGAGGCAGGATTCGAAACTGCGACCGTAACGGTCGCGCGGTTCCAGACTAAAGCGCCTAGAACCGCTCGGCCACAACGACCGGCTAATTGCATTTTCCTTAGTTGTTATTATTCCGATGATTTTTTCTAATTTATTTATACTAATAAACCGTACTGTTATACCCACAGTACGGAGTATTAAAATGTACCACCTTTTTCATACTAAATACCTCTGAAGCCGTTTCAAGTAGTCGATATTTCATTTTAACTAACAATTTAGATACAGGTATAAAGTGTATCGTCGGAGGTTTCCACAGTGACACTCAGTAATTTTGTTTACTCATTTATCAAGGATATTGCAATAGTACCTATGACAACTATCACTTGCATCGTTTTCTGAAGAAAACTACTGGTCTTTGGACTAAGTTCTATATCCTCCTTAGGTAAGTAGTACAGAACTCTCCAGAATTTGTATAAGCTGGACCAACAGTACACGCGTGTGAAGGGTGAATGCCGTGCTGAACTATCCCTATTACCGGTCTGTCTCTCCGTGAATGCGTACGTCTGACCTAACTGTAAAGAGCTGTAGAAGCACTGTAAAATGAGGACACAGGACAGAACCGGGCAGCGAGTGTTCTTCTACACAGAATGACGCCGGTGACAGCTGTAGAAGTTTCGGAAGTGTTCATGGAATCGACATGTCTTGGAAACGGAAATTTTTATTCACGAGCGTTATTTATTCGCCACATATCCACAAACATGAAACGCCTTAGGCTGGCAATTCATCGAAGCCTTCATGCGTGAACGCTACATTTCCGACCACTGCTTTATATCGACGTGGACGGAGTCTTCCCTCGTTAGTGGCGCCTGCTGTCCGATAGCTGTGAGGCCAGTACAGCTGTGGGCTCGTCGGGCTCTGCGCGCTGTTCTCTGCTAACGAGGCCACTACGTCTGCCAGGAGACAGGGGGGTCAAGTTAGGCGGTAGCGGACCATTTAGGCTGTATTACACCGGTCCACAGTATCTGGCTTACACGGTAAAGCAGTACATGTCTAAAGCAAGACCCATTTAACATTGATACGCTAGTAGCAGCATAAGCAGGGCAATTTAAAGGAAAAATCGTCAAGTTAGAGGAGTGAAAGAGTCGATTATTTTATAATACCATTACGTCTTGTAAATTGCAAAGTAACATCCATTTTACTTTTTCTTAAAATATTTGTTGTAACAGTATCAGTGCCGGGAAAGTTTTAAATCTCACAGTGCGTTACAATTACTCACATTTGATAACAACTACACTACTGGCCACTAAAATTGCTACACCAAGAAGAAATGCAGATGATAAACGGGTATTCATTGGACAAATATATTATACTAGAACTGACAGCCGGCCGCGGTGGCCGAGCGGTTCTAGGCGCTCAGTCCGGAACCGCGAGACTGCTACGGTCGCAGGTTCGAATCCTGCCTCAGGCATTGATGTGTCTGATGTCCTTAGGTTAGTTAGGTTTAACTAGTTCTAAGTCCTATGGGACTGATGAACTCGGATGCTAAGTCCCATAGTCATCAGAGCCATTTGAACCATTTTGAACTGACATGTGATTACATTTTCACGCAATTTGCGTGCATAGATCCTGAGAAATCAGTACCCAGAGCAACCACCTCTGGCCGTAATAACGGCCTTGATACGCCTGGACATTGAGTCAAACAGAGCTTGGATGGCGTGTACAGGTACAGCAGCCCATGCAGCTTCAACACGATACTACAGTTCATCAAGAGTAGTGACTCGCGTATTGTGACGAGCCAGTTGCTCAGCCACAATTGACCAGACGTTTTCAATAGGTGAGAGATCTGGAGAATGAGCTGGCCAGGGAAGCAGTCGAACATTTTCTGTATCCAGAAAGGCCCGCACAGGATCTGCAACATGCGGTCGTGCATTATCCTGCGGAAATTTACGTTTTCGTCGGGATCGAATGAAGGGTAGAGCCACGGGTCGTAACACATCTGAAATGTAACATCCACAGTTCAAAGTGCCGTCAATGCGAACAAGAGGTGACCGAGACGTGTAACCAATGGCATCCCACACCACCACGCCGGGTGATAATCCACTATGGCGATGACGAATACACGCTTCCAATGTGCGTTTACCGCTACGTCGCCAAATACGGATGCGACCATCATGATGATGTAAACAGAACCTGGATTCATCCGAAAAAATGACGTTTTGCCATTCGTGCACCCAGGTTTGTCATTGAGTACACCATCGCAGGCGCTCCTGTCAGTGATGCAGCGTCAAGGGTAACCGCAGCCACGGTCTCCGAGCTGATAGTCCATGCTGCTGCAAACGTCGTCGACGTGTTCGTGCAGATGGTTGTTGTCTTGCAAACGTCCCCGTCTGTTGACTCAGGGATCGAGACGTGGCTGCACGATCCGTTACAGCCATGCGGATAAGATGCCTGTCATCTCGACTGCTAGTGATACGAGGCCGTTGGGATCCAGCACGGCGTTCCGTATTACCCTCCTGAACCCACCGATTCCATGTTCTGCTAACAGTCACTGGATCTCGACCAACGCGAGCAGCAATGTCGCGATACGATAAACCGCAATCGCGATAGGCTACAATCCGACGTTTGACAAAGCCGGAACGCATTTCTCCTCCTTACACGAGCCATCACTACAACGTTTCACCAGGCAACGCAGGTCAACTGCTGTTTGTGTATGAGAAATCGGTTGGAATCTTTCCTCACGTCAGCACGTTGTAGGTGTCGCCACCGGCGCCAACCTTGTGTGAATACTCTGAAAAGCTAATGGTTTGCATATCACAGTATCTTCTTCCTGTCGGTTAAATTTCGCGTCTGTAGCACGTCATCTTCGTGGTGTAGCAATTTTAATGGCCAGTAGTGTAGTTATCAATTTTTTTAAAGTTGCGGTAACTCACATGACAATGTGTCATCTATTCTTTCTCTACAGTTTGAAATGACATTCAGGACTGATTCAAAGGGGTAATATAAAGACTGATAACCCTCCAGTGATATTTTACGCAATACTAACAAGAGAAATGGGTTAGAGCTGAAGGTGAAGTTCGCAGAACACTGCAATTTTGTTCTTCACATGCGAAGTGATATGTACAAATATACTGAAGAGCCAAAGAAACTGATACACCTGCCTAATATCGTGCTGGGTCTCGCAAGCACGAAGTGCCGTACCGCGACGTGGCACGGACTCGACTGTTTCTGAAGTACTGCTGGAGGGAATTGACACCATGAATCCTGCAGGGCTATCCATAAATCCGTAGGAATACGAGGGGATAGAGATCTCTTCTGCACACGCGTTGCAAGGCATCCCAGATATGTTCACTAACGTTCATGTCTGAGGAGTTTGGTGGCCAGCAGAAGTGTTTAAACTCAGGAGTTTTCCTGGAGCTACTCTGTAACATTTCTGGACGTGTGGGGTGTGGCATTGTCCTGCTGGAATTGCCCAAATCCGTCGGAATGCAAACGGTCATGAATGGAAGCAGGTGATCAGACATGATACGCTGTACGTGTCACCTGTGTACGGGAAAATCCTCATTTCATCGCTCCCTCGGAGATAATATGTGCCACCACTCGTGCACCGATTATAGCACCACGTTCAAACTCACTTCAATCTTGATAACTTGCCAGTGTAGCAACACTAACCGATCTAACAACTGCACCAGAGACTTGTTGTGTTATATAGGCGTTGCCGACCGTAGCGCCGTATTCTGCCTGCTTACGTATCTCTGTATTTGAATAAGCATGCCTATACCATCAGGTTACCTTCCATTCGGAAAGTGGATGCACTCAACGACTGTATGTGACTTATAAATTATAGAGTGCAGCATCAGTCATCCTTTTTAGATTTTATATTGAAAATACAGATTTAGGCTAGTAGCTAGCCATTCTCAATGCGCTATTTTTTATTCTCAATGCATGTAAGTCCCTGTTGTTAGGGCGTCAGTCACAGAACTCAAAGAGCTGTGACTGACGCCCGAACAACAGGGACTTACATGCATAGAGAATAAAAAATAGCGCATTGAGAGTGGCTAGCTACTAGCCGAAATCTGAATTTGCATAATAAAATCTAAAAAGGACGACTGATTGCTGCACTCTATATTTTATATGCCTATACCTGTTTCTTTGGCGCTTCAGTGTATGACGAGAGCTAATCATAATGTACAATATCCGCTTTTTGCTTTCTGTCACATATCGAAATTTGTGTTTTCAAAACACGAACTGCTCGTGAAGTATTTGAAATGTTCATATTGAAAAGTTATTGAAATTAAGGACAGTAGATGATCTTAAGCTACTGAATTTTCCTACAACAAATTTTGAAATGGGTTGTAGATATACGTTTAAGAATTGCAAATTTGTCAGTAACTCAGAAGCTAATACAGTAACTTAAGTGGTAAATAGCAAGTGCAGAAACAAGGAATGAAGTAGTTTTAAGCAAATAATTTAAAAATAAATTGTAGAAGCCACCGGAATTGTAAAGCAATAGAAACTGTAAAACAAGGGAAATTGTCAAACATGAGAAAATAGGGAAACCAGTGTTCTGGCGGAATGGTGGATCGGAAAGAGTAATTACAACATCTAACGATTTTATATTCCTTTAGTTTCTGGACCTTAAGTTTACGTAACTAGCTTTTGCTTTTTGCTGTTCCTTAAGTGTATAACAACTAATGTCAGTGGAATTTACGTAACGTAATGGTTGTAATGAATGGTTTTCTCGTCTAAAAACAAAAAAAAGTACGTAAGACATGACATACTTCGGAATTTACTTTCCACACATGTTCCGTATTCCGTTAACATATTTCGATCTCAATTATGCGTTGCCGCAGAACATGTTTGCAATAAATTGAATATAGTTGTCATTTGTCAGGCGGATGTGTTTCCTGGTTTGCATACAGAATACATCAACGAATTTGAATTAAAAACAATCCGTCGACCACACAAGTGATCTCTTTCACGTACGATCTGCGTTACTGGTCAAAAGCATTTCATTCTGAAAGGGCGGAACCTGGTAATCTGCCAGTCTGTTTGAATTCCAGAATGTGCATACTGCAATCCCTTAAATGCGAAGTCAAGTTCGCTAACATTCGATACAGAGTTTTGCATTTTCATGCTAAAATCCGCAAAAAAATATGAGTACTCATTGGACCGAAACAATGAATGGGCAATGATGCAAATAGCACGAGATTCGCTGTATAGCTTACTGGGCGGGAAGGGGGAGGGATGGGAGAAGAGAGGGGAGAAGAGAGGGGAGTAGTTTCACATCGAACGCGTTTTTGTATGGAAATGATGTACAGTCGGGGACAGAATTCGAGAGACCTGTTGCCTTTTCGTTTGGTTTCTTTTACATAGTACAACGGGAAAAAAACAGTAGTACCAGCATACTGTCAACAAACACGTACCGTACCTTACAGGAAACAAAAAGTGAGATACCAAATGGACTGAAGTTATCAATTAACAAAAGACGAATTTTAAGGAAACGGTCTATTGAATTCTGAAATAAAACGAGGGATGAAAATAATAATCTACAAGCATCACAGCCAGTAATAAAAACATACTTCGTAATGCACGCATTTTTGTATTAGATGATGCAGTATCGTAAACAGATTTACTAACTGATTCAAAATTTTATTTAGCCCACAGAGTCTTAAGCTCTTCACAACTAACATATGATTTTCTACATCCCCGTCGTCGTAGTTTCAGTAACTGAGACAGCAATAAGACCAAAGATGTTGCTGTTTATTTGTGTTTGTCAGCTATGTCTGACACATTATAATGAATCGGTGCATACTTTACGTGGAATTACATGAATTAGATGGAGTATCAAACTATTGGCAATAAGTAGTAGTTCAAATTCCTTTCTTCTTGAGCACGCCAGATCGAGCAGATGTACGTTCGGCGGGTCGCTAAGGAGCCCATAATCTTAACTGCATGTAAGCATGAGTCGAAACCTATACGGGACGCCTATTTCTTTATCGCTATTAACATGATTTTATGTCTGTATGCTAACCATGCTATATGTTGATGTAATCAACGTTGCTGTCCTGAAGTACAGACAAATTCGTCACATTGTTCTTGATAGTCAAACGTTTAAGTGAAGCGAAATCCGCTAACCGGCTGGAGTAGTGCTAACAGCATTTTTTCGTTGAAGATACAGACAAGAGGAATCCTACTTAATGTCATCTCTTACGGATCGTTAGAGGCTAAAGAGATACACCATTTTCGGACTGGTCATGCCACAATTTCCAGCCATTCCACCCACCAGCTCTTTCAGGAGCTACGAAGCTGATAACTGTTTGACCTGGCAGGTTGATAGCGGTTTTCTCTAAAGAGGAAATTTCAATCTAATTACGCCCCCTACTAGTTTTAAAACGTACGGTAGACGTTGCAAATGAAATATTGATTTACATGTAAGACAAATAACTTACACGCTATCTGTGATTTCATTACTGACAATTTATTAAAAGAACCTGCCGAGCGCTGTGGACTGACGTTGAAACAACAGTTCTAATAATATCCACGGAACAGAAAAGCTTGAAGCTGCAGGTTAAAATTGCTGTTATTTTTAACTAGCTGTACCCGGCGGGCGTTGCAATGCTACGGAAAGAGAAAGAAAGTTTGGCTTTATAATCTGTTTGTTGAAGTCCTTTGGAAACACAATACTTTTGGTTTTGCTGACTGACGCGTACACGAATAAGTCAGAAAGCTTCCCGACGCGTGAGCAAGCCACATGCAGTTGTCCATGTGAGAAGCATGGATTTTCCAAATTTATCCCACACTCTCGTAGTGATCATCCATGCGCCTTGTTGATGGTCACTACAAATGCAAGTCACACCGGAAACTGCAGGCTTTTCAAGTCGAACAGCATATGTGTTGGAATCATTGGGATGTGTCGTAACAGAGGATCTTCTTTAAAATTTCCTTTTAACGCTGAAGTTTCGATGTTAATTGTTCATCATCTTATCAACTCAAAGTCTGGTACCGTTAGGAAGCTGTGGTGGGTTGATATTTCTGAGAAGAGTGAGAGTCACGCCTGTTTTAATATCAACGCGTACGGCTGTATGCACGGCAAATCAAGTGAATTCAAGAATTCAGTCGGATAATTTACAACTTGGTATTGATTCACTACAGTATTGATGGACTTAAAAGTTGTCGTATCGCCTCCTGTAATTGATAGCACTGACATCGCCACTTTTAGCTGCTGGTATAGCATGTTCACTGAGCTACTGGTGACTTGTGTAGTTCTATGAGAGGTTCGGGATAATTGAATACGCGGGCTGGATTCTACAAAAATGGTTCATAAACACACGCCCGTAGTAGAATGAAACGTTATGTCAAAATTTCAAATCAATCGGACAATAACTTTCCGGGATTTGCTACTAACAAGAGAAACTCATCAACAGACCCCCCCCCCCCCCCCCCCACAGATTTAGTAATAGGATGGCCCGGTGGATATCCCGTCAAAAACTGAACGCAGATCAAGCATGAAAACAGAAAGAAGGTGTAATGAACTGTGAAAATAAAAGCAAAATAGAAACAGTGGAGAGTCCACAAACAGAAATTTAATATATTGTTGTCCTCTCTCTGTACTCTTGGCAGTTGTCATAGTATATGTTGGTTATTGAATATGAGTCGTGTGGCAAGAATACGTCACCGTCGCAAGTAAGTATGATTAATAGTCAGTATAGGTGAGGTACCACACAGTCTTATGTTACAACAAAGAACTTCAAGAGTCGAGACTTCCAAAACGGAATGCAACTTCAAAAACGTTAAAAATATACGCTTTGACAGAGCACAGATAAACTGTGTAATTGTGAAACTGTCGTGTTGCTGCTTATGTAACAAACTATTATGTTTTCATCATTTCCTTGGGTGTGGTCACATTCGGATTCATACGAACACCTATACAGGGGCATTGGGGCACATCTCACTCTCTTACCAGTCGTACAAATTAGGTGCGTCCATAAGAGAATCCTAACACATGACACACGTACTGTCGTCACTAACGCAGTGAATGACACACTAGACGCGTTCTCCAGTGGAGGACTCTGTTGACTTGTCTCCTTGTCATCAGACTTTTCGGTTCCCATTCGAAAGCCATTTTCATTTTGGCCGCTAATAGAGTAGTTGTGCAGAATCAACTGTCATTATACGTCCCTACCTTAGACATCGCTGTCGCAAACGGAAGTTACATTACAACACAAACACAAATTTGAATAAAGCGAACAGCGGAAAAAAGGCACGAGGGGGATCTGAACACGACTCGCCAGTTTGGGCAGTGCAACACCGTAACTGCTTCACCACGACGCCATTTATAGTCCAGCCTGCTCTATATTGCATGTCTCTTTCTTGGATCGTTCACTGTTTCTCTTTTGCTTTTTTTTTATAGTTCAGTACAGCTGTGTTCAATTTTTACGGGCTGTCCGCTGGGACCTCTTATCTCTAATTTTGAGAGGGGGGGGGGGGGGGGAGGGGGAGTGCGATGGGGAGTTTCCCTTGTAAGAACAAAGGAACAGAAAATGCAAATGTTCCTAACCACAGCTCTCGGAAAGTTCTTGACCGACTGGTTTGGAATTTTGATGCAAAATTTCACCGGAATACGCCCTTGGTTTTATATCCTGGATTTCATATGTTTCGGAACTATGTTGGGAATAGCTTTAGCAATAAGAAAGTAATGAAACGTCATGCATGACGCGGCAGTTTCTCACGCAGTGCTTATAAGGTCATATCTCCTGTACTATGTGTCGTACAGTGATATAAATTTGCCGGCACATTTAGTGACATGTATAGCTGCTGTAGGCAAAATACATTGCGAACGCAATTAGCAGTAATAATGTAATACATTAAAACGACGCGTCTAATGTGGCAGTTTTACATCGAAAATCTAGTAAGCGATAACCTTTTTCTATCATCATTTTATGCGTGTGTGTGTGTGTGGGGGGGGGGGGGGGGAATATCAGCCAGGAAAATTTTCGTAAGGGTATGAAATTATAAATTACGTAATGTTTGTTGCCAGGATGTATCTTCGCACGTGGTATCTCATTGTTTATTACGTCATGTCTCCTGAACTATGTGTTGTCTCTTTTTTGGCTAGGATTCTTCACGGACGTATGTAGAACAACTCACCAAAGTTCCAGCGCAATCAGATGAATGATTTAGGAACACATAGAGGACAAACATACAAACAAATATTCATTTTTGTTTATATAGATAATAGCGAGTCAAGTGATTGCAGGCAACGCAGAAACAAATTTTCTGATTTCTGAAATGAGAATGAAAACTTCTCTTCCTGTTTATAATTCCCAAACATTAATACTCACAGCTAAAATTGTTGACATCTGATTGTGAATCTTTACAGCTGCAGCTAATTCAACAAAATTGTCATTTTATGAAAATAATTAATGATCTGTATTTAAATGGTCAATCTTGAATTAACATTTAAATGCTTGGTAGAGGATTCATGGAGTCACTTTCAGCCTGTTTTTCGACCATTTCATTCTCGAAGACCACATGGAAAAAATGAGCACCTAAATCTTTTTGTTCCATCTCTGATTTCTCCTATTTTATTACGGAGCTCATATCTCCCCTTGCAGGTGAGCATCAACAAAATGTCTTCGCATGCATAGGAGAATTTCAGTGATCGAAATTTCGTGAAAAGATCTCGCAGAAACGAGAAATACCTTGGCCTTGTTTTAATGATTGCCACTTCAGCAGCGACAATCCCATATTTCACGATAGTACAAAACGAGCTGCCCGTCTTTGAACTTTTTCGTGGTTCTCCGTCTATCCTGTATGGTAAGGACGGACAAACGTAGTTATGGCCTGATCTCTTTAGTATATACGTTTTATGCTCTTATTTTTCTCTCAATAAAATAAAATCTTTGTCTCGCCTTCCCCATTAAATTTTTCGTGAGATGGTTCCAATTTAGGTTATCGTAATTGTAATATCTGGGTATTTAGCTGAACCGACAACCTTTAAATCTGTGTGATTTATCATGTTACCGAAATTTAACAGATTGTTTTAGTACTCATGTGGAGCAGTTTACGATGTTTGCTGTTTTGGGACAATTGTCACTTTTCCAACCATGTAGATATCTCATTGAAATTATTTTGCAGTTAGTTTTGCCTTCTAATGTCTTTACTAGATGCTACATGAAAGCTCCGTCTGAAAACAATCTCAGAGGGCTGTTCAGATTGTCTCCTAAATCGTTTGTATAGAGTAAGAATAACAGAGGGTCTAGAAGGCTTGCTATTTATCCAATTGTAACGTATACTGTAGAGCGTATGTAGTGAACATGCATACCAGACGATAAGGTACTTTATTCATATATTTACGGAATTAATGCAAT
This sequence comes from Schistocerca piceifrons, assembly GCF_021461385.2. Lineage (NCBI taxonomy): Eukaryota > Metazoa > Arthropoda > Insecta > Orthoptera > Acrididae > Schistocerca > Schistocerca piceifrons. Next base: position 424,156,119 of record NC_060141.1, read on the forward strand.
AACTGTAGTAAGCAATGAATGATTGTAATGATCAACAAAATGCTAAGGAAAGATAATGCTGTACAACAGTGAAGAGCTTTGCTGCTATCTGGAATCAGATATGATTGTCGGCTGACGTGATACTGCCCCAGCGATTACAGAAGACGGGATACGTGGCATTCAGAGCAGCTCGGAACTTGATTCTTTATTCTTTAGCTGTCAGAAGATGGAATTATGCGAAAATTAGGGTCGCAAGTTGAGCTACATTCACTCACAGGCAAAGTACTATTTAACATAGTACTTCTTAAGTTAATACTTTTTAACTTAGTTATCGAGAGTTAAATTAAGAGCAAATATCCCCAACTTCGAGGCGCTGGGTAGAAACTCCACCCACACTCCGACTGGCGGACCTGCTATTGTTATTTTTGTTTCTCTCTGTCTTAAGCGTGCTGCAGGCTGACAAGCCCATTCATCAGACGCACTTCACTTTTACGGACAATGCAGTAGCAGTGGCTGTATTGTAAACATTACGAGCAGATGACAGCATTTGTTCTTTTGGTTATTGGAGACTAAAGGGCAGTTTCGATTACTTAAGACGTATTCTGCACAATACCGTCAGCGTTTTGTGTTCCTTTTTACAAGTGCTGATGACAAATGCCTTTATATTTCTGTTAACAGAGTAATTTGCACTTCACACACTCCCAGAGTTCAGTTCTTCACGAGTTTTTGAGCCAGTTTCACTATCTTGAATAGAAATTTTGTGTTACTCATACATTTTAGGATGGTACCGATGACAGCATTGCTAAGAAAAATTCTTTTTAAGTTTCTGTTGCTCAGAGGAACAGAAAGTATCATCTACTCATAAGGCTTACAGTAAAGGTACTAATTATGCAAAAAAGACAAATTCTGTCTGTTGAATGAGCTTTTCAGTTTGCAGAACGTTTTCCACAGAAAAACAAATATTATTACGACAGCTACTGAAGAGGACAACCAACTAAATAATTCTCACTGCCCTTAATTTACGATGTCCAAGTTTTAGTTAGTGAGTATGAATATTACTGTAACTAGGCTTTACCTCTGACCCCTAGTTACAGGAATCCGAATAAAACTTTTGGCAGTTCTACTGTTTAACTTAGGAGCTGCCTGCTCTGTGTTTTTGAAACAAGTACTAGGCGCTTAAGAACAGTTCAGCTGCGGAAACTTATCCGTTTTCCGCTAACTTGAGACACGGCAAAATTTCAAAATACTCCTAAAAGAAAAACAAAGACACGCACAACGAAGAAATTATGAAAATTAGATCCAAATCGGTAAATGTAACGCACATGTACAGAGAAGCAAATGATTACAATTAAAACTAGATGATTTATTCAAGAAAAAAAGCTTCACAAATTGAGCACGTCAATAACGCGTTGCGTTGGTCCAAATTTGGGCCTTGTGCAAGCTGTTATTGGGCTTGGCACTGATTGACAGGATTGTTGGATGTCCTGATGGATATCATGTTGAATTCTGTCCTACTGGCGCGTTAGATTGTCAATATCCCGGGCTGGTTGAAGGGCCCTACCCATAGTGCTCCAAACACTCTAAATTGGGGAGAGATCCGGCGAACTTGCTGAACAAGGTGGGTTTGGCAAGCATGGCGACAAGCAGTAGAAATTCTTGCAGTGTGCAGGTGAGTTTATCTTACTGAAATGTGAGCCCAGGATGGGTTGTCAAGAAAGGCAACAAAACATGGCGGATAATGTCGTCTGCATACCGCGGTGCTGTAAGGGTGTCGAGAATGAGAACCGAGGGGTCCTGCTGGGAAATGAAATCGCACCTCAGACCATCACTCCTGTTTGTAGAGTCCTACGCTATATAATGAAAAGTATCCGGAAACCCCACAAAATGGACGTTTTTCATGTTAGGTGCATTGTGCTGCAACCTATTGCCAGGTACTCCATATCAGCGACCCCATTAGTCATTAGATATCGTGAGAGAGCGGAATGGGGCGCTCCGCTGAGCTCAGGGACTTCGAACGTGGTCAGGTGGTTGTGTGTCACTTGCGTCATATGTCTGTACGCGAGATTTCCACACTCCTAAACATCCCTAGATCCTCTGTTTCTGATGTGATAGTGAAGTGGAAACGTGAAGGTACACGCACAGCACAAAAGCGTACAAGCCGACCTCGTCTGTCTACTGACGGAGACCGCCGACAGTTGAACAGGGTCGTAATGTGTAATAGGCAGACATCTATCCAGACCATCACACAGGAATTCGAAACTGCATCAGGATCCACTGCAAGTACTATGGAAGTTATAAACTTGGATTTCATGTTCGATCGGCTGCTCATAAGCCACAATTCACGCTGGTAATTGCCAAACGACACCTCGCTTTGTGTAAGGAGCGTAAACATTGGACGATTGAACAGTGGAAAAACGTTGTGTTGAGTGACGAATCACGATACACAATGTGGCGAACCGGTGGCAGGGTGTGGTTTTGGCGAATACCCGGTGAACGTCATTTGCCAGTTTGTGTAGTGCCAACAGTAACATTCGGAGGCGGTGGTGTTATGGTGTGGTCGTGTTTTTCATTGATGGGGCTTGCACCCTTTGTTGTTTTACGTGGCACTATCACAGTACAGGCCTAAATTGATATTTTAAGCACCTTCCTGCTTCCCGCTGTTGAAGAGCAATTCGGGCATGGCAATTGTATCTTTCAACACAATCGAGCACCTGTTCATAATGCACGGCCTGTGGCGGAGTGGTTACACGACATTAACATCCCTGTAATCGACTAGTCTGCACAGAGTCCTGACCTGAATCCTATAGAACACCTTTGGATGTTTTGGAACGCCGACTTTTTGCCAGGCCTCACCGACCGATATCGGTACTTGTCTTCAGTGCAGCATTCCGTGAAGAATGGGCTGCCATTCCCCAAGAAACTGTCAAGCGCCTGATTGAACGTAAGCCTGCGAGAGTGGAAGTTGTCATCAAGGATAAGGATGGGCCAACAGCATATTGAATTCCGGCATAACTGATGGAGCTTCTGCAGCGAACTCGACAATCAGTAAGGAAATTTTAAGAAAATTTCCCTCATAATCCTTCTCACTAACATGTAAACTTGAAGGTGAATGGCGCACTTGTTAATGCCTTCATTTTTGTGCCTCCGCTGGGACAATATTTAGATATTCGTGAATACAGAAATATGTTGACTTAATTTTGGTTCTGAATATTTGTTAACTCTGTTTGTTATATGTCTACTCCCACTGCTACATTTCAATACTTTTGTGGCATTCCCGTAAATACTACTTCAATTTGACTGTTGATTGCACGTGAACACGAACCGCTTTGAGGCCAAAAGTGCATAATTTCTTATTAATTCGTGTCGATATGGACAGTTTCATGCTACAGATACTCGGCCTCTATTAAAATAGTCTTTCATATTACGGTTATCATCATAAATTTGCTATTTATTTTTATTATTGCAGTGTATACTCCACAGGTCTCTTTAATTTGTTTATTGAAAACAACAGACAAATGTAAGAGAGAAATTATTCGTCAGCACTATAATCTCTCACATTATCTAAAACAGTGAGACAGATCTCAGTGTCTCGATTTCTCGCCTGTAGAAATCTGTCACTTTGGAATCGTAAATGCATCAACCCAAGTTTGAAGCACGTTTTCTTGAGTATTGTTCTATAATGAGCATAAAATTTGAGGATACAAGATCAGAAGAGTAAGTTCCTGGAGAACTCCTTTTGTCAAATCAGCGGATTACAGTATGGACATTTGATGCAATCTTCTTGGACGTTTTCATTATACTGCGACCGCAAAACGACTCAGTTGTTGATAACAAAGGTCATCTGCGATGGACATACCTCTGGCAGCATTCAGAAGTAGACAAGACCTTCATTGTGCCATGAGATGGGTAACAGCATCGTTTTGGACTCAAACAGGCTATTGCTGTAGATATGAGGTCTAATAATTTCTTGTAATGCAGTTGACATAAGGGCATCATATCTTGTCACCAGTGAAGCTATTCAACAGATATGCTCAGTAAGGCAGCCGATAACATTCAAAGAAAAATGTATGTACGCGAGACCACTGGTTTTTGTTGCTCTGAGTTTGGGGAGGCAGTACTCCTACCCTCTTATCGGCATTGTGGTCATCCTAATCACGGTCTACAGCGAAACGCGCCACGCCCACCACAGATCATTCACAAAAGTCTTGTGTCTTCGCAGGAGAGCTCGTCACCTCTCAGTTCTTGATGGGATTTTATTTTTTGGTTAGGTTTCAGCAAAGTGGGAGTTTAGCTTATCAGTCGCTGTAGTAAAAGCACCAGCCGCTAGTACGACAAACGGTGCATCAAAATACTGCAAAGGTGTCATGTTTAAAAACCTGCATTTGATCTAAACAGGGAACTGTTTGTTCCATATTTCGTTACTATTCCTTATATATCGAGCCACGCAAGGGACATGAGTAATGACGTACAGCGACTACTGTCTGCAGAACCACTTAATGAACAGAGTTCTCGTAAGTATTTTTGAGACACTAATTTTGAAAGTGTGCTTGTCATTATTTGTAATCGTGCGAATGTGGCTTAGAAATCTGTTGGGAGTGTCACTGTACAAAATGTGGCCTAGACCGTCCGGTTCAGAACACAGGCCATTAAAACTGCACCTACAGGAAGGATAGCATTTAGTGAAACGCAGGTTATTGCGCAACCGTATATTGGGAATAATATATGATTAAAGCTGTAGGTGATTTGAGGGTATACTAGGTGTTAAATTTGGTATACAGAGCCGCTATCTCTGGTAGCAACAATGACTCTATTCCGATAAGGCATGAAGTGGAACAGGACTTGGATGACAGACACGGGTACGTCATTTGATGGTGCTTAAACTCTACGCCAGAGTTCATCAACCGACGTGGTTGGTAAGTAGTGGCGTTTCAGTCTGTCGTCAACATAGGCCGCGCGGGGTTAGCCGAGCGGTCTGAGGCGCTGCAGTCAGGGACTGTGCGGCTGGTCCCGACGGAGGTTCGAGTCCTCCCACGGGCATGGGTGTGTGTGTTTGTCCTTAGGATAATTTAGGTTAAGTAGTGTGTAAGCTTAGGGACTGATGACCTTAGCAGTTAAGTCCCATAAGATTTCACACATATCTGATCATTTTTTGTCAACATAGGAACAAATATATTTTTTCAATAAGTGAGAAATCTGGAGAGTGTGCAGGCCATGGTAACAGTCGACCAGCCTGTGCATCGAGGTAGGTCGGGATGGCATGGGCAATAATCTGTCTTCTGCCAACTTGTTGAAAGATAACGTCGCACAGACTTCTATGATATGGCACAGCCACATGCCCTAAGGAATAATAACATAGTAACGGCCTATAAAAAAGCGTTTCCTTGACTTTGTTTTTGGCAGAAGGAAACGTGATAGAGAAGAAACAATACTTGGGGTGGTTATTGAGAATATATTTAAGTATTTTACACAAAAAAGTCTGAAAATACTATAAAATGGCGACACTGCAGCAATTCTCCCGAGGTATGTTACATTTGAGGTGATCTGCACCACGCACTATGACTGGTCTCAATTTGAATCTGGAAAAAAAGAAAAAAAATCTATGTAATCTAGACGAGTATAGTTAGTGAACCACTTAGGAGATTTAGGAAATACTGATTTTTGAGTAAATGGCCATTGTTTGAATAACGTCGTTCAGTTTTCGCCAAAAAAGATAGGCCACCTGTTAATAAATATTGTCTGAATTAACTAATCGAAAGGCCGAGCGGTTCTAGGCGCTTCAGTCTGGAACCGCGCGACCGCTACGGCCGCAGGTTCGAATCTTGCCTCGGGCGTGGATGTGTGTGATGTCCTTACGTTAGTTAGGTTTAAGTAGTTCTGAGTTCTAGGGGACTGATGACCTCAGAAGATAAGTCCCATAGTGCTCAGAGCCATTTTTGAACTAATCGAAAATACCCTAAGCTGTTCATTTTGAAATGTTATTTCAAGGTTGTTAAATTTTCAAATCAAAAGACTGAAAATTGTTGGAGCTACGCTACGTGCCTTTTTGAAAAATCATATTCCGAGAAAAACGCGTTTGAACATTTGAAATGTGTTATAGACATGAACAAACGAAAAAAAATCTACTTTCAGAAAAGTCTTACTACAAATCTGTTATCCCAGGACTGATTTGTCACCATGTTACCGTTGCGATCGAAATGGTATCGACTAGTTTACCCATAGAACGATTGAAATAACGATCGTAGCAATTCCATGAACGCACAAAACTTTACTATTCCGTTGAGCCCTACTCCAAGCGGGTGCATTGGTAGGTCGAGTCGATGGTTGATTCCATGTGTGTTCCGTATAGACTTACTACTTGATAGAACATCTTCTGGGCAGTCTGGACAAGCAATAATTATTGTGAAGCCTAAGCATCGAGGGCTTTGTTCTTCCAGTGTTGTGTCTACTGGACATTTTACATTTCACGTGTTGAGAAATAACAGAGAAATCGACATGAAAATTTATACTCGTATAGCTCAAACTCCAATTCACATCAAAATCTAGGTCATTGTCTTTCAGTTTCTTAAAAGAGGCACTGACTCCTTCCAAATTACTCTCAGCCTCACATCTATTCCTAGGACGTTTTGATGACATACTGCTTCGACGCCCCGTTGGATACGATGTTTTCGCACCTTTCCAGCCCCAATACACTTTCTTACCATTTAGTTTCACGTGAAAGGCAAAATGGTGTACTGTAAGATCACAAATAAACTATTAAAAGTCAATATTGAACACAAGAATTAAGACTGGTAGCGAAAGATTGCCTTTTCGTATTCGAACTCACGCTTGCTGACGCTAAGCTACCAACGCTAACGTACACTACTGGCCATTAAAATTGCTACACCACGAAGATGACGTGCTACGGACGCGAAATTTAACTGACAGGAAGAAGATGCTGTGATATGCAAATGATTAGCTTTTCAGAGCATTCACACAAGGTTGGCGCCGGTGGCGACACCTACAACGTGCTGACATGAGAAAAGTTTCCAAACGATTTCTCGTACACAAACAGCAGTTCACCGGCGTTGCCTGGTGAAACGTTGTTGTGATGCCTCGTGTAAGGAGGAGAAATGCGTACCATCACGTTTCCGACTTTGATAAAGGTCGGATTGTAGCCTATCGCAATTTCGGTTTATCGTATCACACATTGCTGCTCGCGTTGGTCGAGATCCAATGACTGTTAGCAGAATATGGAATCGATGGGTTCAGGAGGGTAATACGGAACGCCGTGCTGGATCCCAATGGCCTCGTATCACTAGCAGTCGAGATGACAGGCATCTTATCCGCATGGCTGTAACGGATCGTGCAGCCATGTCTCGATCCCTGAGTCAACAGGTGGGGACGTTTGCAAGACAACAACCATCTGCACGAACAGCTCGACGACGTTTGCAGCAGCATGGACTATCAGCTCGGAGACCATAGCTGCGGTTACCCTTGACGCTGCATCACTGACAGGAGCGCCTGCAATGGTGTACTCAATGACAAACCTGGGTGCACGAATGGCAAAACGTCATTTTTTCGGATGAATCCAGGTTGTGTTTACAGCACCATGATGGCCGCATACGTGTTTGGCGACATCGCGGTGAACGCACATTGGAAGCGTGTATTCGTCATCGCCATACTGGTGTATCACCCGGCGTGATTGTATGGGGTGCCATTGGTTACACGTCTCGTTCACCTCTAGATCGCATTGACGCACTTTGAACAGTGAACGTTGCATTTCAGATGTGTTAGAACCCGTGGCTCCACCCTTCATTCGATCCCTGCGAAACACTACATTTCAGCAGGATAATGCACGGCCGCATGTTTCAGGTCCTGTACGGGCCTTTCTGGATACAGAAAATGTTCGACTGGTGCCCTGGCCAGCACATTCTCCAGATCTCTCACGAATTAAAAACGTCTGGTCAATGGTGGCTGAGCAACTGGCTCGTCACAATACGCGAGTCACTACTCTTGATGAACTGTGGTATCGTGTTGAAGCTGCATGGGCTGCTGTACCTGTACACGCCGTCCAAGCTCTGTTTGACTCAATGTCCAGGCGTATCAAGGCCGTTATTACGGCCAGGTTGGTTGTTCTGGGTACTAATTTCTCAGGATCTATGCACCCAAACTGCGTGAAAATGCAATCACATGTCAGTTCTAGTACAATATATTTGTCCAGTAAATACCCGTTTATCATCTGCATTTCTTCTTGGTGTAGCAATTTGAATGGCCAGTAGTGTATTATTGTTTTGAAATGCGTCTAACTATACCGAGACAATGCAGGAGGTATCCAGTTGGGGCAGGAAGGCCGTTCCGGATTATCTGAGGATCTAGAGGAAGTGCTAGGAATTCCATAGAATAAATTTCTTCAGAGATTAGACTTTATGCCTCATATTTTAGTAGGTTAAAAGCATCTTTTAAGCAATAAAAATGTTTTTTATAAAATTCTACAGTGGATTTACCCCTTAACAAGTAAGACATGTAACGACTACTGTCCATATTACCGGCTATGAGAACTAGAGATGGCAATGCGTCGTACCCAGCAACACCCAATACCATCACGTGAGGTGCTACATCTCTGTGACGATGACGAATCCAATCTGATGACGTTTTTCTCCTCGGAGCCACAACACACACTTCCATCCATCGTCTTGCTGTACGCAAAACTGGGGCTCGGCTGGAAATAAGTCGTCGTGTGACTCCTGTGTCCAGTGTCGTAGATGGGCGCACCAGCGTCTGTGTGCCTCTCCCTGGGATCGCGTCAAGAGTAGCCGCGAAATGGTCGGTCTGCTGACAGTCTGTGGCGTCTCACATGCAGTCGCATTGTGCGTGTAGATACTTGTCTTTCTGCAAGTACGCCCATTTTTTGACTCAAGAAAGAAGATATTTCAGTACGTTCTGCACCGCCTATTGAACAATATGCCTGTCCTCTCGCGCGCTAGTCTCGTAGGGCCGTTGACATCCTGTATGGCCGGCCGGAATGGCCGAGCGGTTCTAGGCGCTACAGTCTGGAGCCGCGCGACCGCTACGGTCTCAGGTTCGAATCCTGCCTCGGGCATGGATGTGTGTGATGTCCTTACGTTAGTTAGGTTTAAGTAGTTCTCAGCAGTTAAGTCCCATAGTGCTCAGAGCCATTTGAACCAAGCCATCCTGTATGGGGTTGAGTATGCCCCTCTTGGAGCCAATTATTCTGCATTTAAATGACATTCGTGAGATCTTCATGAACGGCAGACGCTATATCAATGTGAAGTCTTGAAAGGCCACGATCCTGCAGCTGTCGAATTGCGCTGCATTACCTGGTAGACGTTTCTCCTTGTGATATGAGGCAGAATACAATCCTCTCACAAACAACTGACATTCAAATCTGATTTGTAAATGAGAAATCCGATGCGCAGTCTTTCCTTATACACCATCCTATCAAAAGTATTCGGACAGCTATTAGAGGACGTAAATATGGAATGTGTCCACTCTTCGCCTTTATAGCGCCTTGAACTTTCAGTGAGTTTTCTGAATATCTGTGCAAGAATAGCAGCCTATTCTTCCACAAGGGACGAGACCAGAGAAGGCAGTGTTGTTGCACGCTAAAAACTGTCCTGTAAGATCTTACCACAAATTTCCAAAAAATTTCTGGCCAGTGTTCCTGACCTGAAACTAATGGAACATCCTTTGGTGGGAGCCAGAACTTTGAATTTGTTTTGTGTGTGATCTATGTTGTTGAGAGATGTGCACTATGAAAACAACTCGTATGCAGTGCGACTGGACCGCCATTTAAATGCAGCGCGTTTGCTTTTTTCCTCTCTTCCTCCTCCACGCGCTGAGACAGCTCTGCGTGGCGGCAGGGAGAACGTGCGGCGACGCTCAGCGATTTGGCCCTCGGGCCCGGGCACGCCTCGCTAGCCGAAACCTCGACCGTCTCTGCTGTAAGCGATAGTGGAGAAGTCTTGGCAGGCTTCCCCTGTGTTTCAGCTTGATGAGAGCAATTCGAGGTCATCACTGTGACGACAATCGTAAACCCTCCCCTCCAAGCTGTAGTTATCCGGATGCGGAGTTACTCTGTAAGAGGTACGCGCTATATGCGCTGCCTGCAACAGGCAAGGCATAGGAGAGTCTCTGACCAGAGAGCAGTATGTAGTTAGTTGTTGCTTGTCGCTAGTCGGCATTAGTCTGTGCTAGGCTTCTGTAGTAGGCAGTAGTCTTTAGTAGTCTTCAGTAGTCGGCAGGAGTCTGCGCGTGTCTGCGCGTGTCGGCAGTCTGCTCTGGTCGGGACTCTGGAGGATGAGTATTATTGTAGAAGGTAAAGAAGCAGCCTTGCGCATATCTAGTAATGTATGTGAATGTCATCCAATTTCTTTTAAAAAATGCCCCAATAATAATTTCTATAATATAAAGTAATTTTTTTTAAAAAAAAGCATTCATTTCAATTTAAAGATTTTATCCAATGCATTATCATTCCTCTCACGAATCACAAAGCATAGGCCAGCATTGCACGGAGCTGTGCCGAAAATTTTTTAGGTAAGAGCAGATATATTCGCAGTTTTTATTGAAGTAAGAATTTTTGCTTTTTTTATTCAGAAATACAGGGACGTGGCGCAGCGCTGCTGTCGTCATAAAATTTACCAGGTTACTGAATTTTTTTATTATTTTTGGGTTTAGGAATTTTTCTGTTTTGAAGTTAACATTAAATGAGAAAAGAATTTTGTGGGTACATTAAATGTGAATGCATTTCTGCACGGACGCAATAAATGGGAACCAATTTTGTTCAGAGGTTAAAATATTTAAAATTCATTTAATTCTTATTTCCGTGAGGAGTTTACACTTGGTTCATGGTTCATTTAATTAATATTTCTGTGGGGAGGTGACACTTGGTTCCTATCATTTTTATATTTTTGTGGGGAGGTTACAACTCAACAGTGAAGTTGGTGGAAGGTCACGTGGTCGGATGGTCACATCGAGAGAGGGAGCCGCCTGGTCACACAGCCTGGTGAAGTTTTCGCCGAATCGATCGAGTTAAGTGTTGCCTTTTTAGCACTAGCGATGCCTTTACACTGAGCATCTCATAATTTGCGAGACCAATTGCCAAATTTTAGTTGCTTTGCAGTGTCTATACTTATCTGGGTCTTGGCTCCAGTTTTTACCTTGAGTTTGTGAGCTGCACAGATATTGGAAAGACAGTCGCGATTCCATACCAATCTTCTGCTCAATTAGAAATATACATCGCTTGTTGACAGAATAATCTGTCCCAAGTGCGCTTCGCACAAACGATCACTTATTGTACCTTTGGGCACATAAACGTGCATTCTATTTGATTTTTTAGATTTTTTGGAGAGACAATTTGTCTCTGATCTGAGCATTAAGTAAGAAACTGTTCGTAGATTCATTCCGAGAAAATATTCACTTTACTTGTGAACCAATTTAAGGAAAATGAACCCAATGTTTAAAATAATTGATTTTCCTTCTCATCTCTAGTCCCACAACGAATTAGGTAGGTGGACTACAGTTAAGAAATATGAGAGATTTATTCTGCATAACTGAACCGTACTGTTACTGTCACGGCTTTCCCTCACACGAAAGAATAGACGTGAGAGGAAATTTAATTAATTTACATGAAACAATTGATGAAATTGCTCCCAACTGTATTTAGAAGCTTTGGAACGGCAGAGGATTTTCAATTAGCGTGATTAACAATTTGCTGGGTTAAGGCAATATAAGGCCTATAGCAGATGGCATATCGTTCGCCTGCTGGGTACGTAAGTGTGGCAGGCAGGTAGCAGTCTCCGTGGCGAGCCCCAGCACGTCACCCTCACACAGCAACGGTTGTACAAGTTACACATTTAAACCTAAAGAGGAGGTTCCCTGGTTACACATCGAGGAATATCTGTCTAGACATGTCACGAACTGCTGTAGGTTTTGACGCCATGTCACAGTATCCGTGATCTACATCTACATCTACATCCATACTCCGCAAGCCACCTGACGGTGTGTGGCGGAGGGTACCTTGAGTACCTCTATCGATTCTCCCTTCTATTCCAGTCTCGTATTGTTCGTGGAAAGAAGGATTGTCGGTATGCTTCTGTGTAGGCTCTAATCTCTCTGATTTTATCCTCATGGTCTCTTCGCGAGATATACGTAGGAGGGAGCAATATACTGCTTGACTCTTCGGTGAAGGTATGTTCTCGAAACTTTAACAAAAGCCCGTACCGAGCTACTGAGCGTCTCTCCTGCAGAGTCTTCCACTGGAGTTTATCTATCATCTCCATAACGCTTTCGCGATTACTAAATGATCCTGTAACAAAGCGCGCTGCTCTCCGTTGGATCTTCTCTATCTCTTCTATCAACACTATCTGGTACGGATCCCACACTGCTGAGCAGTATTCAAGCAGTGGGCGAAGAATGTACTGTAACCTACTTCCTTTGTTTTCGGATTACATTTCCTTAGGATTCCTCCAATGAATCTCAGTCTGGGATCTGCTTTACCGACGATCAACTTTATATGATCATTCCATTTTAAATCACTCCTAATGCGTACTCCCAGATAATTTATGGAATTAACTGGTTCCAGTTGCTGACCTGCTATTTTGTAGCTAAATGATAAGGGATCTATCTTTCTATGTATTCGCAGCACATTACACTTGTCTACATTCAATTGCCATTCCCTGCACCATGCGTCAATTCGCTGCAGATCCTCCTGCATTTCAGTACAATTTTCCATTGTTACAACCTCTCGATACACCACAGCATCATCTGCAAAAAGCCTCAGTGAACTTCCGATGTCATCCACAAGATCATTTATGTATATTGTAAATAGCAACGGTCCTATGACACTCCCCTGCAGCACACCCGAAATCACTTTTACTTCGGAAGACTTCTCCCCATTGAGAATGAGAGTAAAAGAAATAAAACCGTACGGATAACTTCTTTATTGACCACTGACAACAAGGAAAATGTTCGATGTACAATTTACTGTAGCTTGATTCCTATATTTGTGTTTTATCTTTTATTCTACACTCCTGGAAATTGAAATAAGAACACCGTGAATTCATTGTCCCAGGAAGGGGAAACTTTATTGACACATTCCTGGGGTCAGATACATCACATGATCACACTGACAGAACCACAGGCACATAGACACAGGCAACAGAGCATGCACAATGTCGGCACTAGTACAGTGTATATCCACCTTTCGCAGCAATGCAGGCTGCTATTCTCCCATGGAGACGATCGTAGAGATGCTGGATGTAGTCCTGTGGAACGGCTTGCCATGCCATTTCCACCTGGCGCCTCAGTTGGACCAGCGTTCGTGCTGGACGTGCAGACCGCGTGAGACGACGCTTCATCCAGTCCCAAACATGCTCAATGGGGGACAGATCCGGAGATCTTGCTGGCCAGGGTAGTTGACTTACACCTTCTAGAGCACGTTGGGTGGCACGGGATACATGCGGACGTGCATTGTCCTGTTGGAACAGCAAGTTCCCTTGCCGGTCTAGGAATGGTAGAACGATGGGTTCGATGACGGTTTGGATGTACCGTGCACTATTCAGTGTCCTCTCGACGATCACCAGTGGTGTACGGCCAGTGTAGGAGATCGCTCCCCACACCATGATGCCGGGTGTTGGCCCTGTGTGCCTCGGTCGTATGCATTCCTGATTGTGGCGCTCACCTGCACGGCGCCAAACACGCATACGACCATCATTGGCACCAAGGCAGAAGCGACTCTCATCGCTGAAGACGACACGTCTCCATTCGTCCCTCCATTCACGCCTGTCGCGACACCACTGGAGGCGGGCTGCACGATGTTGGGGCGTGAGCGGAAGATGGCCTAACGGTGTGCGGGACCGTAGCCCAGCTTCATGGAGACGGTTGCGAATGGTCCTCGCCGATACCCCAGGAGCAACAGTGTCCCTAATTTGCTGGGAAGTGGCGGTGCGGTCCCCTACGGCACTGCGTAGGATCCTACGGTCTTGGCGTGCATCCGTGCGTCGCTGCGGTCCGGTCCCAGGTCGACGGGTACGTGCACCTTCCGCCGACCATTGGCGACAACATCGATGTACTGTGGAGACCTCACGCCCCACGTGTTGAGCAATTCGGCGGTACGTCCACCCGGCCTCCCGCATGCCCACTATACGCCCTCGCTCAAAGTCCGTCAACTGCACATACGGTTCACGTCCACGCTGTCGCGGCATGCTACCAGTGTTAAAGACTGCGATGGAGCTCCGTATGCCACGGCAAACTGGCTGACACTGACGGCGGCGGTGCACAAATGCTGCGCAGCTAGCGCCATTCGACGGCCAACACCGCGTTTCCTGGTGTGTCCGCTGCGCCGTGCGTGTGATCATTGCTTGTACAGCCCTCTCGCAGTGTCCGGAGCAAGTATGGTGGGTCTGACACACCGGTGTCAATGTGTTCTTTTTTCCATTTCCAGGAGTGTATAACACATTCATACTGAAATATCTTAGGTTATAGGTTTTCTTAATTTTCAGTCTTAATAAATTAAATTTTTAATTGGAAGAATTATTTTTATTTTACAATAACTGTTTTATGGTGAAAGAATCTATTTTACGCTGTATCAATATACTAGCCAATTACTATGCACATGTCACGTGACTCACAAATTTTTTTACGCCGCTATAACCTTTGTATTTTTATGTTGGTTTTCGTAATTTGTACCACCGCTGACAAACTGCACCTTGCGGCATCAGGTGTGAGTGGGATGTATTTATGCTGCTTTTGATGTTACTGTTGACAACTTAATTTTTTGTAATTTTTATATCCTATTTTTCCTGTTTCAGTTTGGACTTGAAGGTCACCTGTAGGTGAGAAGGAACTGTGATTCAGACGGCATTTTTCCTTTTTTAAAAGCTTAAACGATGTTTGACTCGGGCTGGAGTTTTTACAGCAGTGCGATGCAAGTGGTCTTCATTCATGGACTAGGAGCATTTCACAGTGTTCATTCTTTGCGAAATCGCATCCAGCCGGAAGTTTACGTTGTGCGCTGAACACTCTACCTGTACCGAACAGGTAGCTGACGTTTTTCTTCAAATGTAAGGAACGGAAGAACCGTTCAGACAATTTAGGCCATCGTTCCTTAACCCACGCCTCCGTAGCCGAGGTCGATATTGCACTCATATGCGACAGCGTTCGACTCGTAGGCAAGCCGTTTCGAATTTCGGTGGTAGACATTTATCACTTCTAATACTTGGTAGGCAAGGCAAAGCCTGTTTGTGGCGTAGAGTTCCGGATCACCAGCCTTTGCGTGAATGTCCTGGATTAAATTCGAAACCTCTTCGCTGTTTCTTATGAAGTGAGGGCATGTGATCCAGTCGATCGTGAGATATCCGTCGGAAGGGGACGTTAAGGAAGTCGGCCCCCTAAGTGCTATTCGAGAGTTGTAGAATACGAGGTGCGATAATAAAGTAATGAGACTGATTTTCTTTGCAAGATGTGGCAACCTTTCAGGCTTGCGTAGGCACAATATCTTTGACCTTGGTCTATAAGCTGCTTCTAGTCCAAGCGGCACATAGATGCAACTGCTCAGTCGTGAATTGTGCCGTAATAACTTAACATGTGTTTGTGTCTCTCGTCACAGAAATGGAACTGCATAATATTGCGCAACGGTATACCATTTCTTTTTACGTCAAATTGGGTGAAAACGCACGACAACTTATGGTAAGCTTCAGAAGGCTTTTGGAGAGGAAGTTGCGCCAAGAGCTCAAGTTTTTCGTTGGCATAAAATGTTTAGTGAAGGCAGAACGAATGGTGAAGATGAAGACCGCAGTGGACGACCATGCATGCTTGTGTGCTTCTTTGATTCCGAAGGAATTGTTTATAAAGAGTGGGTGCCTCCTGGACAAACAGTTAACCAATATTACTACAAAAAAATCTTACAAAGACTTCGTAAAAGAGTTCTTTATATCCGTGCCAACATTGCTGATAATTGGATTCTGCATCACGATAATGCACCATCCCGTACTGCTCTGTCAATACAGCAATTTTTAATCTCAAAACAAATTTGAGTACTACCACATCCACCTTATTCACATCGCTCCGTGCGACTTTTTTCTATTTCCAAGAATCAAAGCGGCGGTCAAAAGAATTGTTCAAATGGCTCTGAGGACTATGGGACTTAACATCTGAGGTCATCAGTCCCCTAGAACTTAGAACTACTTAAACCTAACTAACCTAAAGATATCACACACATATATGCCCGAGGCAGGATTCGAACCTGCGACCATAGCGATGGCACGGTTCCAGACTGAAGCGCCTAGAACCGCTCGGCCACTTCGGCCGGCCATTTTCAAACAACACAGGATGTCCAAAAAGCTGTGACGAGAGTCTTGGAGGATATTACAGAAGGTGATTTCCAGAAATTTACCATCAATGGCAGAAGCGCTGGAAAAAGTGTGTGCAATCAGAAGGGAATTACTCTGAAGGAGACAAAACTAAACTTGACTAAAACGGAAAGCAACATTTTTTGCACATCAGTCTCATTACTTTATTGTCTCACCTCGTATGTGCCGGCTCTTGGTTTCACCTCCTCCCTTTCCTTCATCCATAACAACGCAGAACCTAGCACTACGCTGTAGAATAACTCATCACAATCATCTTTATAACAGGTCGGAGGAAGGCAACAGTAATCCACCTTCACTACGATCATCTCGAAGGATGATGCTGCAAGATACATACATCTACTTTTCAACCGTCATTACTTAATTGTGGAAATCTGTGTTATTTTTTCTCTCCAAATTCAATACGCGAATGGAAAGAGAAGATACACTAATATGTTGTACGAAGTAACCTCCGCCCTCACATGACACTGGTCTACATACTGGAAGCCACCTTGCGGTTCTTACTGCAGGGCAGTTCTGATGCGACTATACGACTATAGTTTCACGTCTTTCCTGTTCCATTCAAGAATGATGTGTAGATAGGGCGACTCTAATTTCTCTGACTTAATCGTTGTCGTCGTTTCATGAGACATATATGGGAGAGAGTAGTATGCTGCCCGATCCTTCTTCGAAAGTACGGTCTTGCAATTTAAACAGCAAACCTTTCCGTGATATAGAACGTCCCTCTTGAATTGTCGCGACTGGAGTTAACTCAGAATCTTTCGCACTTACTAAGCTAGCCCGTGACGAGACGTGCTGCTCTTCGTTGGATGTTGTCTGTCTCTTGTATTAATCCATCGTGGTAAGGATACTAGACTGATGAGCACTACTCGTGGATTAATCTTACAAGTATTTTGTAAGTCACTGCCTTTATCGATGACTTACAATTTCTTTGACATTCTTCGAATGTGTCTCAGCACTACAGCGGCTCTCAACGTTTGCACTCTAAGACTAAAGGAAAACGACGCACCACGAAGGAATTGTCTGTATGGGATGGAAATCTGTAGATGTGATGTACATGTATAGACAAATAAACGATTACACTCCGTCTTCAGGCCACGAGTGGCCTACCGGGACCATCCGACCGCCGTGTCTTCCTCGGTGGAGGATGTGGATAGGAGGGGCGTGGGGTCAGCACACCGCTCTCCCGGTCGTTAGACGGTATTCTTGACCGAAGCCGCTACTATTTGGTCGAGTAGCTGCTCAATTGGCATCACGAGGCTGAGTGCACCCCGAAAAATGGCAACAGCACATGGCGGCCTGGATGGTCACCCATCCCAGTGCCGTCTACGCCCGACAGCGCTTAACTTCGGTGATCTCACGGGAACCGGTGTATCCACTGCGGCAAGGCCGTTGCCCAAATAACGATTACAATTTTTAAAAATGGATGATTTATTCAAGAGAAAGAGCTCCAGAAATTGAGCAAGTCAGTGAAGCGTTGGGACACCTCTGGCCTTTATGCAACCAATTATTTGGTTTGGAATTGATTGATCGAGCTTTTGGATGTCTTCCTGAGGGATATCGCGCAAAATTCTGTCCAACTGGCCCTTTAGATCGTCATAATCACGAAATGTTTGGAGAGCCCTGCTGATAATCCTCTAAATGATCTCAATTCGGAAGAGATCCGGCGACCTTGTCGGCCAAGGTAGAGTTCGGGAAGCATGCAGAAGAGCAGTTGAATCTCTTGCTGTATGGGGCGGGCATTATCTTACTGAAATGTAAGCCCCGGATGGTCTGGCCACGAAGGACAACATAACGGGCACAGAATATCACCGACATATCGCTGTGCAGTAACTGTGCTGCGGATGCCGGCCGGGGTGGCCGAGCGGTTCTAGGCGCTACAGTCTGGAACCGCGCGACCGCTACGGTCGCAGGTTCGAATCCTGCCTTGGCCATGGATGTGTGTGATGTCCTTAGGTTAGTTAGGTTTAAGTAGTTCTAAGTTCTAGGGGACTGATGACCTCAGAAGTCCCATAGTGCTCAGAGCCACTTGAACCATTTTATGTGCTGCGGATGACAACCAAGGACTCATGCTATGAAAAAAATGGCACCAAGGGCTATCAATCCTGGTTGTTGGGCTGCATGGCTGGCGACAGTGAAGTTGGTATCCCACAGCTACCTGGGGTCCCTAAGACCACTGAAGACGTTTCTGGAGACACCCCGAATAGCAATGCGATAGCAACGTGACTGTTGCCTGCCATACGCCCCGACAGCCAGGAGTGATGGTTTGGGGTGTCATTTCTTTTCATAGTAGGGTTCCTTTGGTTGTCATCGACGGCACCCCTGCAGCACAGCGGTACGTCAACGATGTTCTACGCCCCGTCTTGTTGCCCTTCATGGCAAGCTATCCCAGCTACATTTCAGCAAAATAGTGGAATCTCGTACACAGGAAGATTTTCTACTGCTTGTCAAACCCTACCTCGGCCGGCAAGATCATCGAATCTCTCCACAATTGAAAACATTTGGAGCATTATCGGTAGGGCCTACGAACCATCTCTCTATTTTGACGATCTAAGGCGCGAACTGTACAGAATTTGGCACGGTATCCCTCAGGAGGACATCTAATGAAATGGAATGATTGTTAGCTGGGAGGCCCCATTCGGGGGAGTTCGGCCGCCGTATTGCAAGTCCTTTTTAGTTGACGCCTCTTCGGCGACTTGCGAGTCAGAAATGATGATGATGAAGGACACACAGCAACCAGTTGCCTGCCGGGAATCGAACCCAGGCCCCCTGCGTGGTAGGCGGTAACGCTACCGCTACGCTACGGAGGCGGACAGGAGGACATCCAATAACTCCATCAATCGAAATTAAGCCGAATATCAGCTTACATACGGACTAGAGGTGGACGAAAGCGGTGCTGACTTGCTCGGTTTGAAGTTTTTTCTGTTGAATAAATTACTCCATTTTTCTGAAATGGTAATAATTTTTTTTGACTGTGCATGAACTCACATCTATCGATTTCCATTGCATTAGGATGATCCCTTTTGAACAGTTCTCGGGTGTGCGACCGGATAGCGTCGTAATTTCTCCACAATATTTCGGCAGACGTACACGTTGCCATCTTCACCTGAAGATGGCAGCGTGTACGTCTGCCGAAATATTGTGGAGAAATTACGACGCTACCTCATCGGATTCCCGAGAACTTTTCAAATTGGAAATACGCCGGGAAAACTTCAGATCGCAGGATGATACTTCATGATGCATCATATCTTTTTTTCCGTTAGAGTGTATTTTCCGGTAGTAATGGTTTTCAGTGATTTGTTGCCAACACCTTAATTGAACAGTAAGAAGGATAATTTAGCTCTCCGGAAACGTCATAACGTGTGAACATACAACATTGTTTACAATTCCACCTCAGGTTGACGTCAGAAATGGGCCTATAAAAATGAGCGTGTGGTTGAAGAGGGCGGGATTACAGTCAGGAACAGACATCTCGCAGTGGTAATTTGGGACCACTTGTGGTCGCGATGCCGTACCTAAGTACTGGACTCGATACAACAACGAGTTGCAGAGTTTTAATTGGTGCGCTCGGCAACGTGCGTCGGAGACAGCTGGGGCGTGAGCTGCGGCGCCGCGTTTGTTCTCGCAGCGGCCGCGTCGGGAACGCCACCAGCGCGCTTTGTTTGCTATGGCGGGCGCGCGGCCGGGACGGCGAGGCCAAAGTTTTAATTAAATTTTATCGCACTGCAGAGAGCCGGGGCGCGCGCGCCAGTCACTGATTGGTCACAGCCTTTGAGCATTTAGTCGTGTGGAGGGCAGCAGGCGCGTTTGTTCGACTCTACTCGCTGCGCCACGTACTTGACTGGGTAGCTGCCAGCTCCCAGAGTTGTCGGTGTAAATAACGTTGCCGTATGCAACCCAAGCGCGTGCTGTTGTTTAACCAAATCATAAGTAATGTCAGTGACCTAAAATATTAGTAAACTAGCTGCCATGGGTGTCGGTCGGGAACTCGTGGCTGTACAATGAAAGTGTTTTTACAATGGAGATATACACTGGTTCTTTCGACCTGTAAAATCATAGACACCACTAGCAGATCACACAAACGTATGTGTGAAACAGACAGAAAGTCTTCATCTTTCATTCATTGGACAGAAAAAAAACACTTCTCGATTATCAGGAGTGAAACATCAGCAACAGAACATGCTACATCTGTAACGATGCGAATTATAAGTTGGTATACGGGTATTGCTGTAATATACAAGGAGATCCCGCTAACATATGGTGGTTACTCAGGGATAGTTTTTGACAAGGCAGTTGTCCAATCCGATATCTTGGAACCTGCTCTGAAATTTATAATACAGAAAATAAACACAGTTTCAAAATTTTAACTGCTAAGGCAAACAGCGAGCATTTTTTTTTAAAAATGTTGAAGTTTGACAAAAATCTAGCTCACCATCTCCTTGGAGAAGTGTAGACCCCTACTGTAGCTGTTGCAGACAGTGTCCACATAGCCTTGATTGACAGCACGTCGACGAACAGATTACACGGCACAACGCGAGCCTAATTTGTAAAGCGAATTTCAGTTTCCGTTGTTAGTTTCTCCGATACAGTTGTTCACAGTTACTATTCGCTCGAATCTGCTACTCGTTTAATATCCATAATAAATAGCAGTTGCCTTTGCGGTATAGCTAAATGTCAACAATGCAGATAAAACTGAATCCGTTTTCTTTGTGATTTCTTTGCATACGCATGCTACTAGCATCTTTCTTTTTGTGCAGTTTCCAGAGTTTCACAGTAATGTGGAATTCAGTTAATGTTTCCAGCCTTGCAATGACAAAATATGACGAACATGATATGCAGTCGAAAACACATGCTTCTCCTGAAGACCTACTTATATGTTAATTTTTTGGACGTTCTTTCCAATGATGTCGACATTTCGTTAGACATAACTCAAACAGTTTCACGAACTGTGGTTCAAACGATGGTTGTTGTGCTAATTAAAGTTAAGAACAAAAATAAAGACTTGCACAGCAATATCTTTGAGTGACAAAGAAAAAGCAGTAAATTTTTTGGTTCAACGAAGGAGAGAAAAATCGCTTGAACTTCACCAGTGTGCAAAGCCGGTTTCGTTTCGTGAAATCTGAAGATGAATTGAGTAAATGGAAATCAGATAGATAGGAAGTACAAAATATGCACCAAAATGAAACTCGCAAAAGCGTGAAGGAAAAACTACTCGAAAGATTTAGAACTGCTCGTGAGAGTCAATGCACCGTTACCGATGGAGATGTACAAGACTGAGCGCTCAGAAATGCAAATTAGACGAACGTTACTGATTTCCAGGCTTTTAAGACCTGGTTAAACAGATTCTGGAAATTATACAGAAAATGAAGTCGCAAAATTACGAAGCTCAAGCAAACGTGTATAGAAGATGTCATCAATAAGTAACACTATAGAGCAATACTATAGCCAATCAGTCAAGTTCTGTGCAAACCGCACTTCGTCATTTCGAGCGAAAAAGATATGGAGCCGCTTGTGTAGGTGATGCATTCGTGTACAACAATGTCAGTGATAAGTATCAGTGGATTACTCTTTCCACCACTTTACCCCTTTCTTCTGAACATCACGGAAAATTAGGGGCAAAAATTTTAAAAGAAAACGGATCTTTATTTGCAAGTCTTTTAATTGAAATAGCAAAATCAGGGAAAGTTGGAGATAATAATTTCAATGTTACAGCCGAAACGTCTCCTACCATGTGCAAAGATTAATTTATTGCCTTTGTTTTACTCTTGGACTCGACACCTCTGTTTTTTTGAGAACGACGAAAAGACTGTTAATATAATTCGAATTCCACACGGAACTAATAGTGTGATTCAGTTCCTCGATAAAGAAATTTTTGCAAAAGTGTAAAGTTGGATAGTATCATATCCAGTTTGTCATTTCAGGTGTATCAGGGAACAGTATTGCTAAATTTCGGTCATTTTTGCATTGTTAGTTTGCATCTCCACATGTTACTATATTGATCAAGTATGCATGGTATGAAGCACTATACGCAGAATAACCTTCACGACTACTTCTTACTCCATTCCAATTCTGTCTAAATAAAGTTAGTAGTTAATGTGTAAATGCCAGAATGCATTACTTTTTCTTTTATCAGGTGTGCTTGGTGTCAGGAAAGTGTTTGTTTTCTTCTTCCTACAGACGCATCTAATTGTTGTGACGACTACAGGGGATAAACAAGGAACTGTCATTCTTAGCATAAATATGCATTATCCAAAAATTATATAAAAACTGTGCTAGGGGATTGTTACAAAATATTTGATTCCAACAAAATAAAGTTCCAGGTGATCGAAGTCGTCTGTAATGTAACATCACACACTGCCTTGATTCTTTCGTGTGCTGGACACATGTGTATTAATTACATGTGCAACAGTTTACCTGTCGATATGAACTGCAAGCTATTCAAAAAATTAATGATGTAAGACATTTTTGGCCTAGTTGAAATGCTCAGGAATCACGTGTGTACCCTTTGGGCTTCGCGCTACTTGGAGCTACTGTCGTGGCCTAACACAGGACAGAGGGAAGGCAGGGGGCTTGAGAGCAGTCTGTAGTTTCAGAGCGATGAGGAGTAAATGCAGAAAGACAAATTCCCAGTGAAAGCAGGCTGATGACTTCGATCAGCGCCAAACACTGTCGCAGGGCACATGTGAGAGGCGCTGGTTTTGAAACTCGTGATATTCAGGGGTCTGATTTATTAGTGATCAGACTAACTACTACACTTGTAAGTAGGCTGTCTAGGTTTTTATATTGGTAACGCCACGTAGCGCTCTGTATGAAAATCACTGGCTGTGCTGTGTGCAGTCTGTGGCTGGGTGGCATTGTTGTAATATTCTCTATTTTAGTGTTGGGCTGTTGGCCTTTAACAGCGCGTAGCGTTGCGCAGTTGGAATTGAGCCGCCAGCAGTGGTGGATGTGGGGAGAGAAATGGCGGAGTTTTGAAATTTGTAAGACTGGATGTCATGAACTGCTATGTATATTATGATTTTTCAACACTATTAAGGTAAACACATTGTTTGTTCTCTATTAAAATCTTTCATTTGCTAACTATGCCTATCAGTAGTTAGTGCCTTCCGTAGTTTGAATCTTTTATTTAGCTGACAGTAGTGGCGCTCGCTGTATTGCAGTAGTTCGAGTAACGAAGATTTTTGTGAGGTAAGTGATTTGTGAAAGGTATAGGTTAATGTTAGTCAGGGCCTTTCTTTTGTAGGGATTAGTGAAACTCAGACTGCGTTGCGCTACAAAAATATTGTGTGTCACTTTAGTGAATGTTTGAGTACGTTCAGTTTTGATCAGCTGTTTGAAAAGCGAATAATGTAAGAGGTTTATCAGCACAGTAATTCAGAAACTTTTCTAAGGGGACGTTTCACACTGAAGTCTGTTTCTAGACATTAAAAAAGGCAAAGGAGGCATTTGATCGCGCAAGAGAAGTCTGTGTCTGAAACCACGAGGGTGAACGCTAACAGAGGTACCGAACACTAGCACAATGTTATATACAAACTTGAGAGCAGCAATCCAAACGAGACAAACAGGCGTGTAGGAGCTTACCGAGGCTGGCCACGAGCGACTGCGCCCCAACGATCTGACTGAGAACTCTCTCTGAATACAAAAACATAGGTTCTTAAAGAACCATGGCGGCGCACTGTTTCTCCCTTCCTATAGTGGGCCCACCAGTCACGGGCACTTAACAAGTTTCGGCCAATATGACGAGTCACTATATACCTCCAGGTCTCCTCTGGTCAACCACATTTAGATTCTACATCTACATTTATACTCCGCAAGCCACCCAACGGTGTGTGGCGGAAGGCACTTTACGTGCCACTGTCATTACCTCCCTTTTCTGTTCCAGTCGCGTATGGTTCGCGGGAAGAACGACTGTCTGAAAGCCTCCGTGCGCGCTCGAATCTCTCTGATTTTACATTCGTGATCTCCTCGGGAGGTATAAGTAGGGGGAATCAATATATTCGATACCTCATCCAGAAACGCACCCTCTCGTAACCTGGCGAGCAAGCTACACCGCGATGCAGAGCGCCTCTCTTGCAGAGACTGCCACTTGAGTTTGCTAAACATCTCCGTAACGCTGTCACGGTTACTAAATAACCATGTGACGAAACGCGCCGCTCTTCTTTGGATCTTCTCTATCTCCTCCGTCAACCCGATCTGATACGGATCCCACACTGATGAGCAATACTCAAGTATAGGTCGAACGAGTGTTTTGTAAGCCACCTCCTTTGTTGATGGGCTACATTTTCTAAGGACTCTCCCAATGAATCTCAACCTGGTACCCGCCTTACCAACAATTAATTTTATATGATCATTTCACTTCAAATCGTTCCGCACGCATACTCTCAGATATTTTACAGAAGTAACTGCTACCAGTGTTTGTTCCGCTATCATATAATCATACAATAAAGATCCCTTCTTTCTATGTATTCGCAATACATTACATTTGTCTATGTTAAGGGTTAGTTGCCACAAACCTGCACCAAGTGCCTATCCGCTGCAGATCTTCCTGCATTTCGCTACAATTTTCTAATGCTGCAACTTCTCTATATACTACATCATCATCCACGAAAAGCCGCATGGAACTTCCGACATTATCTACTAGGTCATTTATATATATTGTGAAAAGCAATGGTCCCATAACACTCCCCTGTGGCACGCCAGAGGTTACTTTAACGTCTGTAGACGTTTCTCCATTGATAACAACATGCTGTGTTCTGTTTGCTAAAAACTCTTCAATCCAGCCACACAGCTGGTATGATATTCCGTAGGCTCTTACTTTGTTTATCAGGCGACAGTGCGGAACTGTATCGAACGCCTTCCGGAAGTCAAGGAAAATAGCATCTACCTGGGAGCCTGCATCTAATATTTTCTGGGTCTCATGAACAAATAAAGCGAGTTGGGTCTCACACGTTCGCTGTTTCCGGAATCCATGTTGATTCCTACAGAGTAAATTCTGGGTTTCCAAAAACATGATACGCGAGCAAAAAACATGTTCTAAAATTCTACAACAGATCGACGTCAGATATATAGGTCTATAGTTTTGCGCATCTGCTCGACGACCCTTCTTGAAGACTGGGACTACCTGTGCTCTTTTCCAATCATTTTGAACCTTCCGTTCGTCTAGAGACTTGCGGTACACGGCTGTTAGAAGGGGGCAAGTTCTTTCGAGTACTCTGTGTAGAATCGAATTGGCATCCCGTCAGGTCCAGTGGACTTTCCTCTGTTGAGTAATTGTAGTTGCTTTTCTATTCCTTGGACACTTATTCCTCCCCCTCTCGTACTCGATAGGTAGGGTTGCTTCCGGAATTTACGTTAACAACAAACTCCGAGTCTGTTAGCAACAGCGTTCGGCTGAAAACTAAACGTCACTGCCACTATCATTACAGCCATCAACAACAGTGTTTTACGTCGCTTCGCCCGGCCCTCAGTCTTTTGTGAGTGGGGACTGCTGTAGTAGCGCTGTACCTGTGTAAACCCACTGACGTTGCAGTTGTCAGTAGCAAGTATCAAACTTGCTTCCTCTGCTGTGAAGTACTTTTTCGGGGCCATCTTCTGCTGTGACGCCTTAGAGCAGCATCTAGGCTTTGGACGGAGTTACGGGTTAATTCTCAGAAGTGAAACTTCTTCCCTGAGACAGCTGTCCAGAGCGTCTGCAATTTGCAGGGCTCTAGCGTTACTGTTTAGTTTCCGTTAACTTGAACGCTACCACTTTTGCCTGCCCTCTACATCGTGTCTGATTTTCTACCCTGGAGTGCCCTTGATAGCTTCCAACAGCCTTAAGCGTAACAACGTACAAGTCATTACCTCGTTAGTATACAGTATGACACTAAGTCCTCTTGTCTCGCCTACGTCCGCTTATTCGCCGTTTCGAGCTCTACGCAGGAATCGCTGTACAAAGCGCTGTTATAAACGGTTCTTCAAGCGACAAAATTAAATAACTTTAATAAATTTTTTAAAAATACTTGCAGCTCAGTAGCTAAAACTTTGACAGTGAATTTCTTAAGGTGTATTCTAGCTGCGTGAAAAATTTCAGCATAGGGTTCGACATGTCGGATTAGACCATTTCATTCTGAGTATTTTGGTATGAGAGACCATTGACCTCCGGTGACTCGTTACAAACCGTATACGTGACTGTGATTAAAAATCGCACTCACTCTTTCAGTCTGACACATGATCACCTACACAATCACACTAGCTCACATTATGGAAGACAGCGTCAAAACTGTTCAGGTATTATAAAACTATTACGTAAAACTAAGGAAGACAGGAGAATAACTAAATTAAATTCACTGCACTATGTGGCTGGCTGACCACTTGCCAAGAACAGGGATGAGCCAGCCACCCTGAAAACAAATTGAATACGCCACCCTAAACTTTCAAGGTTAAGTCGGACAATTCACAAAAATTTAGAAGTCTTACCACATTCGTTAGACTGTCAGCTAAATAGGCAACAAATCTGCCGGCAAATGAGGTGTCCCCCTATCAGTAGGCCACAAGCACCACAGAGTGTAGGTCCTCTCACCGGGACAAGAAGCCCTGCGGCATAATGGTGTGGCCGGTGCGAAGGCGAATAAGGAGGACTTCATCCCGCCTGCGTGGAGGGACCTCGACCACGTTGTGGAGTTTATTAGACCTGGTTTATGGTTTATCACTTCCAGCCAGTGTTCTTCTCACCCACGCAAGACTCTGTACCTGAACAGCGAGGCAACCGCATGCAGTGGGATGGCGAACTGAACTAATCGACGATCGCGACACACTTCCTTTACAGGTGTTACATCCTCCCGTTCGTTCCCCGCAATACTCATGTGCCCTGGCACCCAGCAGAAAGACACCTCCTTCCCCGTTGTCTGTAATTGGAGGAGGGCGTCCTGCATATTCTGGGCACTAGCGGTGTAGAAAGTGAAGGGCACTCAGGGAACCGGAAAATACAAGGGAATTAGCACTAGAAATATGTCTCATCTGCTCCAGTGCCCACAGGATAGCGTGTTCCGCGTCGAAGTCAGTGAAGTCTTGAGGCAGTCAGGACAAAAAAAAAAAAAAAAAAAAACGATTATATAGGAAGGACTGTACGAAAATGGGAAGGTGGCCACATTGGTGTAGCTGTCCTAGAATCCTGTGTCTCCAAGTAGTGTCGTACGCCTTACAGATGTTAAAGAACAAACCGATACTGTGATGGTTAAGTAGGAATAGCCACCTCTAGTAGGGTCTAGTTGTCGCGAGTGGATCGAAATCTTCTGAACCCCCAACTGAGAATGGCTAAGGAGTTGCCTGATGTCTAACCTCCAGAGTAGACGACGGTTAACCATTCGTTCCTGGATCTTTCCTACGTAACTCGTTAAGGTGACGCTCTGGTGAGTACTAGTGTATGTTCGCTTCTTTCCTGGTTTGAGCAAAGGTATCAGAATTGCCTCTATCAGTTGAGAAGCTGGCTTGTCTGCCACATCAAATTAAAACAGTGGAGAAGGATTTCCTTCGAGGCTGCTGACAAATGTCGAAACATGCTGTACTGGATTCGGTTGTGACGGGGTCCAATGGTTAAACCTTCTTCGACAAACCTATCCTTACTGCTCTTTATTAATGTTAAAATATAAATAACACTGTTGAGGAAACAATCATGTGACAATTAATACAAGCTTAAGGGCGAAGAGTAAAGCAGTCATTACTGTCGTCAACAGCAAGTACCATGGACGAACTGAGCAAAGTTTCTTTCCAAACATGGCACACAGCGCATACCGGCAACAATTGCACCATTCTGCAGTGATTTTCAACGCAGTACAAAGATAAACGGGGGCAAGAAATCAAAGAAAATATAGATTTCTTCCGTAACGACCTACCCGATACCACGAGTAAACTCTCAGAAAAAATGCCTAAATAATCTCCATGATTTTGTCACTGGAGTTCGGGTTCTCCACGTGTATTACATTGCTATACTAAGCTTGAGCTACATTCCGCGATGTGGCACGTTACGCAAAGTTGCTAGTGTGACACTCCTAGGCCGGCCGAAGTGGCCGCGCGGTTCTGGCGCTGCAGTCTGGAACCGCGAGACCGCTACGGTCGCAGGTTCGAATCCTGCCTCGGGCATGGATGTGTGTGATGTCCTTAGGTTAGTTAGGTTTAACTAGTTCTAAGTTCTAGGGGACTAATGACCTCAGCAGTTGAGTCCCATAGTGCTCAGAGCCATTTGAACCATTTTTTGACACTCCTAATATATATGGAGCATTTTTGTCTAATGAACGTAGGATAAATACTTACTGTCTCTTTCGTAACTAAGTTTGCGTAATTTCTCAGCGATATCTATTACTTTTCAGGCGAAAACGTCACCATATTTCGCCACTGTAAAAACTCTTTCATTACAGTCACGAGCTCCCAATCGTCAAACTTGGCAGCTAGTTTATTAATTTTTAGATCTTTGACATTATTTGTACGATGTTAAGGACTTACGCATGCTTTCAACAGATATCTGTCGACACAGACATTTATGAACAGCGTTACGAATTTCCGTTCTCTCTAAAAAGTAGTGTAACCACGATGTTCTTTGACGGAATCTACGCTACCTATATGAAGATATGCAAGTTGTCAATCGGCTGACACATGACACATGAGCTACGTCACAATACAGGAATTGCTAATACTATAGTAGCTGTTGGAGGTGATCTAGTTTTTATTCGATAGTCCGATTCATGCGCGTATAATCACGCGAGCACGCTCTCTCTCCCTCCCTCCCTCTCTCTCTCTCTCTCTCTCTCTCTCTCTCTCTCTCTCTCTCTCTCTCACACACACACACACACACACACACACACATACACATACACACATACACACACACACAAAAGGGCGCACACGCGATCTTCGCCAAATCCAGTTTATGGCTCTGAGCACTATGGGACTCAACTGCTGTGGTCATCAGTCCCCTAGACCTTAGAACTACTTAAACCTAACTGACCTAAGGACATCACACACACCCATGCCCGAGGCAGGATTCGAACCTATGACCGTAGCAGCAACGCGGCTCCGGACTGGAGCGCCTAGAACCGCACGGCCACCACGGCCGGAAAATCCAGTTTATACAATTAATCGTTGATGCAGGATTATCTTTCAAAAATAATAATTTTTCTTACCAAAGAGGGGAAGTAATAATCCAGCAGGTACGTCGTAGGTTTCCACAATGCGCTCGTCGTTCAGTAATTTCTGTTGGCTGCCACTGAAGTTTTGCTTTCCTAATACTTCTCCGCTCTCAACTAATTCTCTTCTGTAGTAGCTGGCAGAGTGTAACGTAAGTACACTCTCAAACACTGATAAAACGTTCAGGCGTCACCCTAAGCCAGTACAAGAGGAAACCGAGAAAACAAAATATAAATGCAACAAATTGCAAATAATTCGTGGAGAGGCGTAATAGATCTCCATGCAACCTCTCAGGAAATAACAGGTTCTTGAACACACTGTATGAGAAATTCAAAGAATAATCAGCGCACGTGTACCTGATCGACTTGGTAAGTAAGCTTTCCAACACTATGATGTCATAAAGAGCTCACTGATCTTATTAAGCTCATAAATAATTATAGAGATCATCAACACGCCACAAACGTGAGTACCGTATAAATTACGGTAATTTCCAGGAATGTTTGCCTATCGAAGCCGCGGACTCCAAGCGATAGATATCGAACGTGCGAACTAAATCGATCACGCCATTGTGGTGGCGCGCGTTATGAGCAAGTTTATAGAGGTCACTGCAGCAACGGAAGAAGAGCGTTACTAAAATAGTTGTAACTACAAAGGAAACGGCTTACCTCACTCGTCGTCGACGTTGTCGTCATGAGAAAGTCAATTTGAATTGTATACTACAGGAAGATCCCCTTTTTGCCGTAACCTGGGTAGACTCTGCAAGTGTCACGCAAAAATATGGGTAGTGTGTCACATTTCCGACAAAATTCAAACAGTTCCTACATTGCATAAGCATGGAATTAGATTCTAGCACGTGAGGCAATCGGCCGAAGAAGCGTCTACAATACCAGACATCCCACCCACTACCGTCAAAGTCGTTTGGGTTTTCCTAGCATCTCACAAATAATTTATCATAACGCGCGCCACCATAGTGACGTGATGGATTTATAATCACACGTTCGATATCTATCGTTTGGAGTCCGCTGCTTCGATATGCAAACATTCTTGGAAATTACCGAAATTACTATTAATGAAAATTATATGGGACATTCGTACTGTACCTCGTCATATTCACACCACTTAACTCGTTACTCAGATAATAACAACGTTGTAATTGGCATTAAATTATTTAGTTAATTAATCCTACTTCTTAATTACAGCACTTATGCATGCTAAAATGTATAAAAGGTTCTGCAGTTAATTTTTTTTATAAAGCAGTTGTCTCAGGCCAATGACGTATTGGTTACTATGGAAACAAAAACACTTATTTCCGTGCTCTTATTGGCGATACCTCTGCTAATGAGGTTTACATATAGTCTTTTGTACTAAATCAGAATTCTCTCGTAAGTTAATCTATTGCTTTAAAATTGCCAATTTTTCTAACTGTTACTCCAGTGTTACCTTTCAAGATATTACGTAAATGGTAAACCTTGCGTCGTTAAACTTTGATAAAATACTTCCTTGCTTTCTTTCCAAAGACTCATCAATCATTTATTTATGTTATATCGCTGACCTGAGCGTGATTGCTTTACTTGTTATACGTTTGATCACTAAACTTCCAACCTTTATCATTATTTTTTTCTTTTCCAAGTGCAAAATTGGATTTCCATTTATTCAGAATAGTGGTTAAAATGATAATACGGGGACTTGGTTTTAATTTTAACGAATAAGAGTTTATTTAAAATGAATCAGATCTTTACATCAGTAAACGTTGATGTGATGGAGTGACAACAAATCTAATCCCCATATTTATCGAGATAGAAATTAAAAAAAGTAGTAAAAATAAAAACAAAAATTAGGCACCAACACCATTTTCAAGCTTACTTAAAATCAGATTTTCAAAAGTCAACCACTTCAGGTGTTGGCTTCTTGCGTATCCACGAGATCTCAAAGATCGCTTGACCACAGCTGTAGTATCATCAAAATTACGAGGAGCTGTATTCCAACAAAATTCATGAAACAGTTCCAACGATTGTGCCCTAGTATCGTTACTGCATCATCTCATCTTGCATTTAAAAATCTAATTCCATTCATTACAAGCATCCGAAACCTTTCTAACAAAATTGACGGAAAATCTCTAGCTGTCTTGATAGTAGATATCGAATTCTCGTAGCGAAGTATCGATAATGACACACGTAAACGTGTCTCGACCAACATGCAGTAACACGAAAGTCGTCTTACCGCCTCAAGCTCACGTACTCTTTGGCTTCTCAATAGTGACTAACTGCTTCTTTCCATAAAACCGTAGCTGAACCATAAATCTAGGCAAACGCTACCGTTATTCTTTAACAATCAATATATAATTTCTTGTGGCTATCGTTTCGTTGTATAGTGGCCAGCCCGTCCAGGATGATCTCTGGCGCGCGTTGCTGCAGTCAGTCACCGTCGCATAGGTGGTCTTTGCTGCTTCTGGGTGAACACTTGTACACTGGTTGCAATACTGGTTTCTCCACAACATATACAAACATTGACTTTAGTTACAAGAAATAAATCATTTTTAGAACTTTTATCTGCTTTACGACATTTTGCTGCTATCGTAATTGATTGAAACAATCACGTTACTTACGTAGCGACACGAAATTGTTCTGAATTAATTTTGACACCTTACGATGTACACCCAGACAGAATCGATGATGTTATACTAGCTGAATAGGTCCTTCAGACGAAGACATTTCGATAACTTTATTATCACTTGAGGGCACTGACCGTAGCGTCAACAGAGAATATAATCTTCATAAAGGGTAATCGATACCCTGATACAGATGTTACTTACTCACACCCCAAGATCACTTTATACTTTTTTTTCTGTCGTGCTAATGCAGCTTAGTGTCCAACAGAAGAAACACGTACCAAGTCTCCCTTCCTCTCACCTGCACTAAACATGGGAATGTACTGAGCAACGAAAGGTGAAAATAATCTACCGACTTGTCAGTGTTTGATGCTGCTACGGTCGCAGGTTCGAATCCTGCCTCGGGCATGGATGTGTGTGATGTCCTTAGGTTACTTAGGTTTAAGTAGTTCAAAGTCTAAGGGACTGATGACCTCATATGTTACGCCCAATAGCGCTTAGAGCCATTTGAACTTGTCAGTGTTGCCAGCACATCTGCGTGACAGAGCTTCGGAAGTGGTATGCGTCTCGGAGGAAAGTTCTCATGCAATAACAGTATGCGGAAGCTATCGAGATGGGCTTCATCACGGCTCTACTCGACTCTGGCTGATTCTTTCAATGCATCACGCAGCACCTAGATGTCACCCTCAGGCGCGGCGGTTCCCATTTCCTTTTGAGTGGGTGGTTGCCCCTCTCCCGGGAAGTGAAAATAGTAGAAAAATTCATAAAAAGGGGACTTTAGAGGTAAAAAATACGATAAAATTAAAACATTTATTTAATTACATGCTTTCCAATAAAAAATAGCTGAAGCTGCAAAAAGTGTGGTGCACTTTGCGTAACAATAACTAAATGTACCTAACAAATCATTTAAATCTGCTTCGTCGGTAATGTCGCATTAAAGATGCAAATTAGTCATATGATGGAATCGATTCTGCAACACTGCTGATCTTAAATATGTTTTGAATCAGCATAAAATAGAAAACCTTCGCTCATTTGAAAAGAAAAAACAGGAGTTGTAATATGAAGCGAAGAAAGCGTTCAAATCTTAGCGTTAGCTCTCTGGTTCATTCATAAATCTCTCTAAACTCCACAACTCCCTTTAAGTTTTTTTGCGCACTCCTTTCATCTGTTCAAACTTTACAAATATATATGTATATCTCAACAATCGCTCTCAATCAATACTATTTTTATAATATTTTACAATTTCATCGACATCTATAGGATGTCTGAGAGCAAATTTTTCCAATGATTGAAAAAATTCGCGCAAACAATGTCTGTTAGACCT
Organism: Schistocerca piceifrons; assembly: GCF_021461385.2. Lineage (NCBI taxonomy): Eukaryota > Metazoa > Arthropoda > Insecta > Orthoptera > Acrididae > Schistocerca > Schistocerca piceifrons. The sequence goes on from NC_060141.1 coordinate 424,189,555, forward strand.
TTTAGTAACGGAATTATCTAATCACATCAAAATATTATTTTCTGGAAGTTACTGAGTTGTTTTGAATTTTACGTTTTCATTATTATTACTTTGATCGAGGCATCCTGTACTTTTGTGCAGATGCAGAAGTTTAGCTTCGTCAAGCTCAAGATCACCAACAGCTTGAAGGCTTTGACAACAAATTTCCTCTAATTGAAAACCACTGCAAGCTCTAGAAATCTTAGTAACTACTATTTTTTCTATACGATTCGTTGACACGTATATTAGAATTCCGTAATTCTGTCTTCAGAATTTCTGTTTGATGAACAACTTTAATATGCATCGTAAAAATTCAAATAGCACTCAAACCTTTGCTAACAATCATATAATCTTAATGCTCTGACCATACTATCATTTGTCATTTCCAACCACAGCGTTCCCAAAATAAGTGTGGCAGCAGCTATCTACACCAGTACATTAGGTCAGTAACACCACCACGCGTTTGCTAGTTTGCTGCCCCACTTCGTAATGGCTGCTCCACCGTTTGGAACAGCAGACGGTTAGCTGTTTAGGGCAACAACTCTTCCAAAGTGGAAGACAACTCTCGCTGAGACCTAAGTACGTCATTGTAACTGTAGTTAGCACAGCTGACTCGCAAATTTTCTCAGTGTGTAAATATTTCCTGAAGTCCACAGTGGGTATTTTAGCCACGCCAAATTTTTTGAATGGGTACTACTACATACCACTTCTACACCAACCGCCGGCCCTGATAACACTGGGACGATATCATAAACAGTGAATGGTAGAAAGAGTTCATCGTCAACGAGAACGATCTAGAAGACCGACAGAGGTTGCGATAATCTCACTTAACTGCTGTCTGCACAATATGAAATGCGCTGGTAATTCACGAGAACGCGTTTTTCAGTGTCTCTCTCTGGACAACCGTAGTCGCTATCGAACTGAGTGAACACTATGAAAATAAATTACATGAAGACAACACAGTTAAACGCAAATCAAATACATCGGAGAGCACTATCAAAAAATGAAACACAATGATATTTACACCAATATTATGTTGCTGCAACCTTTTTTTTTTAGTAATGCCTAGTTATGGAAGTAATTTCCGCATTTTAATAACTAAGAAACGCAATGGAAACAAGATCTCACCATGGTATAGTACCAAATAATACACATGAAACGCATTCTGTTAATTCTGCGGTTTAACTATTTACAAAAACTCGAAAGAACTCATTTCCTCGCTTGTTGTGGACCATTTAACACTATTTCATATTTTGATAGTACTAATACGTTACTAATGTGATAGTCAAGCGAATACATCATTCATGTTGTAGCGGTAAGCAAAAAAATATAATTCTTAGAACTTTTCTCAAGATATTGGTAGGAAGTGTCAAAGAATAGCACTCTGTTTTGTGGACGGTTTTCGTAGCGACAAACACTTGGCTGTAGAAATGGCTTACGAAGTCACCGCCACACTTTTAATAGCGGGCCGACGGGTCCGCTGGAACAGTAAACAGAAAGATGAAAACCCCCAAACACTCTGATTAAATAAGTCGGTACTTATCTTTATTCATGAAGATACAGAAACAAGGTCGTGAACTCCGTGTCTACGGAAATCTGTCTAGTTCAAGTCGGAGCGGCTAGGTCAGCGTCGGCTGACGACAAACAACAACTCTGCTGCGATGAACACACAACTGACTAGCAAGTACACAATTCGGTGGCGAGTATACAACTGAGGGGCGAATACAGAACTGTCCTAGCGCTCGCGACTCCAGCGCTTAAGAAGCCAGAAGCCAGCGGTGGCGCGCGCAGACTTGCGGCGATTTCCTGTCTCGCTGGCGCTGCTTATGCGGACGGCGTCCGTACTTTGATGCTGCCAACCTTTTGGCAGCGGGCTCGGTTGGCATTACTGGCTAGGATACAACACTCCTCCCCCCCCAAATCGCCGCACCGTCGTTGAATAATGACGTGGCGAGCGTCGACGGCGGGGAGGGGTCCGGCCGCAGGCGTAGCAGAAGAGACCGGGGCGGAGACCGTTGTCGGTGGCAGTCCCCGGTCCGCACCCCAGCATTGGCTGCGCGGGGCCCCGGGAAACACCGACTGAAAACCGAGGTCAGGGTGCACGCCTGTGACCACGGGCGCAGCTTCTGGTACTGGACGCGACGGGGCGTCGGGACCCACGAAGAGAGGCAGCGTCTCCCGACGCTGCGTCGACGGCTGCTGCGTGGGCGCCGGACAAGGCGCTGCGGTGTCAGACTCCTTGGGGGTGCCCAAGGAAAGCGGCTGCAGGACAGGCTGCACAGCCACCGCTTGGGAAGGCGGCCCGGCTGAGGGGTCGACGTCCATCAGCTCCGAAGGCGGTGGCGACTGAAGAGGGACCGCAGGCGCCCTAGCGACCACCTGGGGCGCTCCCGGATGAAGCTGCGCGGGAGGCATCAACGGGACGGGCAGTCGGCGTGGTAGCGGCGACGGCTGCTGCAGCTGCGCTGGGGGCGGCAGCGAAGTCGGAAGGCGCGGCTGGAACCCGCCGCGGACCAAATCTGTGGACAAAGAACGAGCGGCAGAATCTGGGCGGCCAGCGCGGCGCAACTGGTTCTGATGCCTCCTGTGCACCCCAGTAGCACCTTGAACAGTATAAAAACCGCGACCCTGGACACTTATCACGGTACCACGTTCCCAACGACGGCGACCGTGATAAACTCTGAAAAAAACGGCGTCGTTGCGCTGAAAACGCGTGCGATGCTCAGAAGCGGCGGGTCGATCCGGGGGGTGCTACAACCGTAGTAGGGTGCGATGACGACGGCCGTGGAGAAGCTCCGCAGGCGAAGGGCCGTCGCGTGGCGTGGTCCGGTACGACGACAGGAACGTGATGAGGGCCTGCTGACGAGAGTGCGTAGCACGAAGGCGGTCCATATGATCCTTGAATGTGCGTACAAAACGTTCCGCTGCACCATTCGATTGAGGGTGGAACGGCGGAGTGAGAACATGGCGAATGCCATTGGCAGAACAAAAACTTTCGAATTCAGCAGAGGTAAATTGTGGACCATTGTCAGACACTAAAATTTCTGGAAGACCCTCAATACAAAAAATTGAAGTCAACGCCTGTATAGTTTGTGCAGACGTTGTAGACTGCATGGGCACAACAAACGGAAAATTACTAAATGCATCTATCACGATGAGCCAACGAGAATTCCAATATGGACCAGCGAAAGCAATATGTACTCGCTGCCAGGGACCGGCACGGCGTGCCCACTCAAAATAGCGTTGAGGCGGAGCAGCTTGGTGTTCGGCACACGTCGAACAATCTGTAGACATCTGCGTAATCTGCTTATCAATGCCGATCCATGTACAATGACGGCGGGCAAGCTGCTTGGTGCGGACCACTCCCCAATGACCTTGATGCAACAAGTCGAGGACCTTGGATTGGAGCACTTGGGGAACCACTACACGAAGCTGGTCATTCTCGGTGCGTAACAGCAAAACTCCGTGCGAAACAGACAACAGATGACGTTGCGGATAATAGCGACGAACCACAGGATCCGATATGTCCTTTGCCTTGGACGGCCAACCACGTTGAACAAAACGTAATAGTAAACTCAGATGAGGATCCGCAGCTGTCTCACGTGCCACCTGACGATAATCAATCTGAAAATCCCGGAGGGATTGATGCTCATCGGCGTCAATCTGATGGCAAGAGTCTTCAGAGGAATCGAAGACATCATCCGCAGCAATCGGCAATCGAGAAAGCGCGTCAGCGTTTGCATGCTGAGCTGTAGGGCGATACAGTATCTCATACTGGTATTGTGATAACAAAAGAGCCCAACGTTGTAGTCTCTGAGCTGTCCGCTGAGGAACTGGTTTAGACGGATGAAACAGTGACGTCAGGGGCTTGTGATCTGTTACTAAATAGAATGGTCTACCATAGAGGTAGTGATGGAATTTTGTGACACCGAACACAATAGCCAACGCTTCCTTGTCCAATTGGCTATAATGACACTGAGCTTTGTTTAGCAATTTGGATGCGAACGCAATAGGACGTTCGGTGTTACCGACTCGGTGAGACAACACAGCACCGAGGCCGAAAGAAGAGGCATCACAAGCTAACACCAGAGGCTTGTTAGGGTCGTAATGGACCAGACAACGATCATTCAATAAAGCCTCTTTAAGCTGCTGAAAGGCTGACTGTCAATCAGCTGACCATACAAACGGAACATTCTTACGGCGGAGACGATGCAACGGTGCAGCAATCTGTGATGCATTAGGTATAAACCTAATACAATACGTCAATTTGCCAAGAACTGCTTGCAATTCATGCAGATTGCGAGGGGCGGGCAAATCACGAATAGCTGCTAAATGTGACTGGGAGGGATGAATGCCTTGAGCATTAACAACATGTCCCAGATACTCCAACTCCGTAAGGAAAAATGAACATTTATCGATGTTGCAACGTAGGCCTGCCTGAGACAACACTTTAAACAAACACTCCAAATTACGGAAATGTTCAGCAGGCGTCCGACCGGACACAACAATATCGTCTAAATAGTTGCAACACGATGGCACATTAGCCAGAAGTTGTGACAAAAAACGCTGAAAAACAGCTGGAGCTGACGCACAACCAAAAGGCAAACGCAGAAAACGGAACAACCCCAACGACGTGTTTATGACAAAATACTGTTGTGATTGCTCGTCGAGGGGCAATTGCAAATATGCTTCACGGAGATCAATTTTGGAAAAGAAACGAGCTTCCCCTAACTTATCCATCAGCTCGTCCGGTCTAGGCAAAGGAAAGGAATCAATGACAGTCTGAGGATTAACTGTCGACTTAAAATCAGCACACAAACGTAACTTGCCAGACGGTTTCTTTATAATAACTAAGGGAGAAGCCCACTGGCTCGCTGAAACGGGTTGAATAACACCGTTGTTTTGCCACCGACGAAGTTCATCTTCTACAGGTGCCCGGAGGGCGTGAGGCACTGGACGAGCACGACAAAATCGAGGCTGAGCATTATCTTTTAACGTAATATGAGCGGCAAAGTTCGCAGCACAACCTAGTTCGTCTTGAAATATGTCACTGTATCGTTTACACAAATCGGTTATGCTGTCTTGAGGAACAACAACAGAATTAATTTGCAACACATTGTCTTGGATAGACAGGCCAAACAAGTCAAAACAGTCCAATCCGAAAATGTTTACACTGTCTGTAGCGCGGAGCACTGTGAATGAAACTGTTTTTGTATTGCCACGGAATGTGGCTGGCACGCTACATACACCTAACACAGGAATTCGTTCGCCACTATAAGTAGCCAAAGAATGTTTTGCCGCTGAAAGTTTAGGACGGCCGATAGCCGCATACGTAGCACTATTTATGAGAGTCACAGACGCACCAGTGTCTAATGGAAAATTGAAGGTCTTATCCTGGATGCGTAGTTTCACAAATAGTTTATTACACTGTCTCTGGATCGGTGCAGTGGAGGCGGAAGACACAAAATCAGCGCGTTTAGCGCGTGTCCGCTGCTTACGACAACTCGTGGGTTGGGCGGGTGGAACAACAACTCCCGCTTCACTTGCAGTCTGTACACTACTGTTTACAGCGTTTGAATTACGCTTGGGTCGCATAGCAGAGGGCTGGGTGGGTGGCTTATTGCGAACAAGTTTATTACCCACACGAACCGTGGAAGAGTCTTTAAACGCGACCTTCTGGGCGGGCTGGCTTTGAAGAACATGAATATCCATGGGCTGGGCAGCACTAGAATTGTTCTTGCGTTTACGCAAACAAACAGTCTGGATGTGTCCTTTCCTTTGACAAAAGTGACAAACCGCGTTTCTTAACGGGTAACGTTCACGAGGATGAGCAAGAACATACTTAGGGCAAGACTTAACTCTATCATTTTGCACACGCGGCTGACGAATGTGTTTAACATGACGCGGCCGGCTAGTGTTTACAGTCTGACTCTGCCGGTGGGGCCGCGGGCGTGACATAACTTGCTTAGCACAGGCTGATCTAACTCACACTCAGCATAGTCAAAATTATCTTGGGCTTCAATGATGTTCATCACAGTCTCTAATGACGGGTCAGGCAACTTTAAGATAGCAGCACGAATACGAGAATCTGCAATGTTTTGAGTAATAGCGTCTCGTAACATGACATCACTGTAGGAAGCTCCACACACACAATTAAATCGGCACTGACGGGTGAGGCCCCGTAAATCTGTTAACCACTGTTTATTAGATTGATGTGGCAGTTTCTTTAATCTGAAGAACTTGAATCTGGCTGCTGCCACGTGAACTCGCGACTCGAAATACTCAGCAAGCTTGTTAACAACAACGTCATAGTCTAAAGCTTCTGGCTGGGATTCCGGGAACAACTTACAAAGTAGTCGATAGATTTCCACGCCTGCAGTGGAAATTAAATAAAGCTGCCGCTCAGTACCTGTGATTTTGTAGACAGTCATGTGCGCCTGCAACTGCGCGAAATATTCTCGCCATTCTTCTCTGGATTCATCAAAAGCCCGGAACGGTGGTGCTGCCTGTGCTTGTTCCTTTTGTGTTGGAGGATTAGCCGCTTTTTGGGAGATTGCTTCCACCAGACTTTGTATTTGCTGACTCTGTAACAAGATCAACTGTTGTAATTCGGCAGACATAGTGAACACAAATTAAACCAGCCCCCAAAATTCTATCGCTACAATTAGGAAAACCAGAAACAAGGTGAACCAGCCCTGCACACGAGTTCGGAAGTCCTCGTCGCCAGTTTTGTGGACGGTGTTCGTAGCGACAAACACTTGGCTGTAGAAATGGCTTACGAAGTCACCGCCACACTTTTAATAGCGGGCCGACGGGTCCGCTGGAACAGTAAACAGAAAGATGAAAACCCCCAAACACTCTGATTAAATAAGTCGGTACTTATCTTTATTCATGAAGATACAGAAACAAGGTCGTGAACTCCGTGTCTACGGAAATCTGTCTAGTTCAAGTCGGAGCGGCTAGGTCAGCGTCGGCTGACGACAAACAACAACTCTGCTGCGATGAACACACAACTGACTAGCAAGTACACAATTCGGTGGCGAGTATACAACTGAGGGGCGAATACAGAACTGTCCTAGCGCTCGCGACTCCAGCGCTTAAGAAGCCAGAAGCCAGCGGTGGCGCGCGCAGACTTGCGGCGATTTCCTGTCTCGCTGGCGCTGCTTATGCGGACGGCGTCCGTACTTTGATGCTGCCAACCTTTTGGCAGCGGGCTCGGTTGGCATTACTGGCTAGGATACAACACTCTGTATGGCCTAATAAAATGGTAGTGTCAATTGTAAAACACTGCGTGCGTACTTTTCCTGTATAGTAAGATTCTTACATTGGTGGTCACACTGATGAAGCGGAAACTCTACTGCGTACAGAATTTCATACATTTCTTCCAGAGACTTCCTCGATTTTGTTATTGTCGTTATGGAAGTTATCAATATTTCAGTGCTTACCCAACAATGGCAAATATGACTCAATAGCATTTTGTACGTTTTCTAATTTGATGTCCTATGTAGAAATAGAAAGCTACTTAAGTTCCAAAACCTTATGAACATATTTAAAAACTTTTCCTTTATACAAAATAGTGTTCACAAAAATTAGGCACCTGATCATCTTTTTAACTTGTATATCTTGTAGCATTATCATAGACTAAAACTAAATAACTCAGGAACATAATTTGTTTTTATTCTCCAAATGGGTAAACTGTTACAGTTTTCAATAATTTTTTACCCTTCCAGAGCTTCAATTTGCACCTGCTGGTTTTACATTCCAGGTGGCTTACGTTCTTTATAACGAATTTTAGGTGTCATATTTCCGCACGGCTGAGAGTTTGTCATCACAGTCTTGCAGGGAAAATTAAACAAAAGAAAAATTTTCTGCCGATCATTGAAACCTCGCTAATAGCAATCTGTACTAAGAGACAACACATGTCTTCTAAAACAATAACAAATACAATGACACTGGCATTTGCTGGAGAATAAGAAAGCTTCCCGTTTTAGTGCAGGTTTGCCAAGGCTTTTTCTTCGCAATAGGTAGGATTTAATAGCTAAGTTACCGAGCTGTACAATAATCCCGTCATTCTCAAATTATTTCTGGGGATCTTCCTTGTCCAATGACGTCTTTTACTTTCTACTCAGTTTCACTTTGGTAATCAGTAGCGTGCTCCTTCCTTCCTGATAACTAAGACCCGGATTTTAATGACATGAAAAGCAGCGAAATATGACGTAAAAGTTATATAAATACGATCTTTAAAAATATGACTTTATATAAGTTTTTAAAAAATATCATTGTTTTTCATATACTACATAATGAAAAATACACTTCAGAACAAACTGAGAGTATAGCACTTACTTTCTGCAGTGTTTGAAACTAACACTTATTTTTGAAATTTCTACCTGCGTATGAAAAAAGCATGAAATATAATGAAATAATATCGCCTATCGAAACAATAAAACTACTACTTCTTACCACTTGTTTAAACTATTCTAAATCAGTTAACATGTCCTGTCAGTCTTATGTTCCTGCAGAGCTGTACTGGATCACAAAGTGCATTAGCAGATCTTCTACACTCCTGGAAATTGAAATAAGAACACCGTGAATTCATTGTCCCAGGAAGGAGAAACTTTATTGACACATTCCTGGGGTCAGATACATCACATGATCACACTGACAGAACCACAGGCACATAGACACAGGCAACAGAGCATGCACAATGTCGGCACTAGTACAGTGTATATCCACCTTTCGCAGCAATGCAGGCTGCTTTTCTCCCATGGAGACGATCGTAGAGATGCTGGATGTAGTCCTGTGGAACGGCTTGCCATGCCATTTCCACCTGGCGCCTCAGTTGGACCAGCGTTCGTGCTGGACGTGCAGACCGCGTGAGACGACGCTTCATCCAGTCCCAAACATGCTCAATGGGGGACAGATCCGGAGATCTTGCTGGCCAGGGTAGTTGACTTACACCTTCTAGAGCACGTTGGGTGGCACGGGATACATGCGGACGTGCATTGTCCTGTTGGAACAGCAAGTTCCCTTGCCGGTCTAGGAATGGTAGAACGATGGGTTCGATGACGGTTTGGATGTACCGTGCACTATTCAGTGTCCCCTCGACGATCACCAGTGGTGTACGGCCAGTGTAGGAGATCGCTCCCCACACCATGATGCCGGGTGTTGGCCCTGTGTGCCTCGGTCGTATGCAGTCCTGATTGTGGCGCTCACCTGCACGGCGCCAGACACGCATACGACCATCATTGGCACCAAGGCAGAAGCGACTCTCATCGCTGAAGACGACACGTCTCCATTCGTCCCTCCATTCACGCCTGTCGCGACACCACTGGAGGCGGGCTGCACGATGTTGGGGCGTGAGCGGAAGACGGCCTAACGGTGTGCGGGACCGTAGCCCAGCTTCATGGAGACGGTTGCGAATGGTCCTCGCTGATACCCCAGGAGCAACAGTGTCCCTAATTTGCTGGGAATTGGCTGTGCGGTCCCCTACGGCACTGCGTAGGATCCTACGGTCTTGGCGTGCATCCGTGCGACGCTGCGGTCCGGTCCCAGGTCGACGGGCACGTGCACCTTCCGCCGACCACTGGCGACAACATCGATGTACTGTGGAGACCTCAAGCCCCACGTGTTGAGCAATTCGGCGGTACGTCCACCCGGCCTCCCGCATGCCCACTATACGCCCTCGCTCAAAGTCCGTCAACTGCACATACGGTTCACGTCCACGCTGTCGCGGCATGCTACCAGTGTTAAAGACTGCGATGGAGCTCCGTATGCCACGGCAAACTGGCTGACACTGACGGCGGCGGTGCACAAATGCTGCGCAGCTAGCGCCATTCGACGGCCAACACCGCGGTTCCTGGTGTGTCCGCTGTGCCGTGCGTGTGATCATTGCTTGTACAGCCCTCTCGCAGTGTCCGGAGCAAGTATGGTGGGTCTGACACACCGGTGTCAATGTGTTCTTTTTTCCATTTCCAGGAGTGTATTTTCAAAGATCTACTGTTATCTGACAAAATGCAGTATCTACGGTAATTTGGTTTCTGCGTTTGAAGGAGGACAATGCTGTTCTGGCGTGACCACAAGGACCGGGACGAAGACGAAGACCGCAAGAGAAGAGAAGGCGGTGAAACAACGTCGGCCAATAGCCCACTGACTAGGACCGCACCACGACAGGAGCAGCCTCTACAAGAGGAGATATAAGCGCCGCTCTTGCCAGCCTCGGCCGCTCAGTATTCGGACAGTATTAAGACAGTATTAGGACAGTACTAGAGCCAGTCTAGCAGAGTGCTACGATAGCAGTTAGAAGTGATCCACATCAATTGCTTACATGAAAATTGTCTATAGCAAAGAACATTACTTGCTTGTGTGTCGTCCATCGCTTGCGACACCACTGTACATTTAATATTGCCTAGCTTCTTTATTGTAATAAAAACTATTAATATGATTTTGCTTGAATTGTTGTATAGCATTCTGAGAACGCAGCATGCTTCAGGCACCCTATACAAGACGAGTGTGCAAGACGCCACAAATACCACAACGCTGAGTTTATGGAGAGTGCGGCAACAACGCAACATCGTATGGAACAGTGATTAGGCGATGCATAGGCTTTCCATCCAGTGTAGTCAAACAAACTTTTGTAGAGCTAGTTACGGTTTCTCTTTAACACCACGCAACTGACAAATGCTGGTTTTAGGTGGGGTCCGGAACTATAGCTTTTTTCGCAATGATCTGCCTTTTTCCTGGCTTTTTTTCCCGACTGCAGGAAAGCTTTAAAATGCATGTTCATTAAAGGAAGTAATATTCCAAGACATCCTTTAATATGCAACAAAAATGTAGTATACCGAATTAAAAAGATATGAAAGAAAACTAAAGTCATGTTGGTGCGCGTTGTGGGCTCGTCAGCATACACATACACCAGACCAAAAACGTAACTACGAAATATAAACAACCGAGAACGTTACTGGAAACGCTGTTGCAGCATAGCTGAGATCAGCGAAGTATCCCAGCTTCATAATAACGAAGGAAGCTGTTCTAAGCGAAGCAAACTTGGATTAATGCAGGATGAATCAGAAATCATGCGTTTACAGTTGCAGCAGACAATATTCCAGCGATTAAACTGAGGGGGAAAAAAGTGAACTTCTTTTCACCGCAGTAGTTACGTGTAAGAAATAACGCAGTATTATAGTATAAGAGATGATGCAATATTACGGTGCAGATATTGTGAAGTTTGTCCTGTAAATACCTAGCAGACACATTACTTATATTTTTACTTTGAGAAAAGAAAGTTGTGCGAAGGAAACTCACGTGAAGATGTTTATTTAAACAGAATATTACGTCAAAGTATCCTTGTTTAAAAATGGACTGATATTTTTATGCGTAGTGCAGAAAAAATAATTGCAAAAGTTAAACTACACAGTAATAAACCTTGTTTTATTTCAGTTCTTTTCTGGCTTTCGATTGTAGACACATTTAACTTATTTCGTTTTGGAACGTTGGCAACACTGATTCCAGTACGGTCAAATGTTTAAATGACGAAGAATGAAGCGGCAGACTATCTCTTGGTGCAGATCTGGAATCGCTAGAGATATCGAGGCCCTGGTGCTATAAGACAGGAATATCACAATCGAGACAACAGTATCTTGCAAGATATTTTCGAGATGAGAAAGGTCGTCACACGGCGGGTTTCGGGACTACTCACGCCCATTCAACAACCCTGCCGATCCGAGACAGCAGTGGAAATTTTGCACCTGCGTCAGGTCAGTCTAGCTGAATGACTGACCGTCCAGTTACTTTGGGCGAGAGGTGGGTGAAGCAATATTACCCCGAGACAAAGGAGTAAAGCGAGCGATGGAAACATTTGCAGTCAGTGTGTTTTTTGGGATTGCCTTGGTATGGTACTAACAGATTATTCTATTCAAGGGAACTTACTACCGAAATTTCTCGAGATTACAGGAGGTTGTCAAGACGAAGCATCGCAGGAAGCTGTCCAGTGAGACGTTTTTGTTTCACGACAGTGTCCCAGCTCGTTCTGGGCAGGACACAACCAAACGTGCTGGTTCTTTGGGCTGTCAGAGTTACCTCATCCCACGTACTGTGCTGACATAGTGCCAAATGACTCCTTCTTCTTCTCTCGGATAAAGTAACTATTCCGTGACAGGCATTTTCAGAAATATGTCGAGGTGTTTTTCCACGTAGGACTTTTCCTGAAGCGCTAAATTCTACATCCAAGGTCGACGCCAAGTCATCTATCATTGGGAAAAATGTTTCAGATTGAGGGCACCGTCAGCAAAGTTCATCGTCTCAGCTTAATGTTTTTATGCGATAGCTAAATATTTACGACTACCGTTCGCAGAGCTGCGATTGCGCAAGACAGACACAGACACAAGTGTATGACGCAAATACTGTTTTTGTTGATACGATTCTCGGAACTCAAGATGTGCTATGTTTAGAAATAATTTGGCACGGCTGAGTAAACACAGGTGACTGTTGTGCCACACACACCATTTCCCTACTTCGATGTGCGTTAATAAGTCATCGTCTGCTGACGTCTTTCCTCGTATATCTTCCCACCCGTGTTAGGAAAATAACTTAAAATGGTCAAATTATTTTTGGCCATCGCATCAGAAACAACTCTGAAGGAAAGGAAAATACACTGACGGCAAAAATCGCAATACCAAGAAGGAGATGTGCGACGTAAACGAAAGTTGGTAGGCGTGTTTCTAGATCTGAAAGATGACGCATATTCAGATTTCGCTCTAGCCGCATAAGAGTGGAGCTAGTAGCGCCACTATAATGATGTAAGTCAGATTAGCTTTAAGTACACCCTCTAACGGTCGTGAGAGTTAGTTACCTTTGAGATTGGACGTGGTTTGTTGATGTTAGTCAAGAATGCCTTCAAGGCGGCAAAGACGCCATTATCAACATCTCGCTGAGCGTGTAATAGGGCTACGAGAATCTGGATGTTCCTTCTGCGGTACTGCAGAAACACGTGGCAGAAATACAGCCACTGTTAGTGATTGCTGGCAGCGGCAGTCATGGGAATGTACAGTCGCAAAAAGGCCTGGCTCCGGCGCATCCTACTGCATCTGCAGCAGCAGTTGGCGCATCAGTCGGCACCACAGTGACACAACGAACTGTTATAAATTGCCTCTTTCAAGGACAGCTGCGATCCAGATGTCCTTTGGCGTGCATTACATTGACCCCAAACCACCGCCATTTGCGACTACAGTGGTGTCAAACTAGAACTCATTGGAGGGCAGGGTGGAGGTCTGTTGTGTTTTTTGATGAAAGCTGGTTCTGCATCGGTGCCAGTGATGGCCGTGTGTTGGTTACAAAGAGGCCAGTTGAGGGCCAGCAAATAACCTGTCTGCATGCTAGACGCACTGGACCTACACCTCGAGTTACGGTCTCTGGTGTGATTTCGCATTACAGCAGGAGCACTCTCGTTGTTATTCCACGCACTGTAATTGTAAATTTGCACGTCAATCTGGCGATTAGATCTGTCGTGCTGCCATTCATGAGTAGCATTCCACGCGGTGTCTTCCAATGGCATTACGCTCGCTCATATTCCGCTGTTGTAACACAGCTTGCTCTACAGAGTGTCGAAATGTTGCCCTGACCTGCTCGATCACCAGATCTGTCTCCAGCCGAGCGCGTATAGAACGTCATTGGACGATAGCTCCAGCGTCATCCATACACAGCATTAACCATCCCTGTATTGACCGGCCAAGTACAACTAGCATGGAACTCCATCTCACAAAAACTGACTTACTGCACCTGTACAACACAATGCATGCACGTTTGCATGCTTGCATATAGGGATTTCATAGGTTATTAATGTACCAGCATTTCACGTTTGCGTGGGCTTATCTCGGGCTTACATTATTCTGTGATCTTGCAATGTCATTCACTTAAATCTGTTACCTAGACGTATTCCCAAAATTTCGTTACTCTACATTAATTATTTTTTTGTGTCAAGATTTGTTTCCGCCAGCGTATAATCACGGTCTACAGATGACTACAACAACATCAAATCTGGTAGATCAGCGTGCAGTTACGTTATCATACTATTAGTGTTTACTAGCTCTTGTTAGGTGTTTTTAATGTGGTTTGTTGACTACAGAGCAAATGGTCTGAGATTCGTTGCACGGTCAAAAATAGAATTTTTCTTCTAGTTGACGTGACATTTGCCGCGCGGGATAAGCCGAGCGGTCTTGCGCGCTGCAGTCATGGATTGTGCGGCTGATCCCGGCGGAGGTTCGAGTCCTCCCTCGGGCATGGGTGTGTGTGTTTGTCCTTAGGGTAATTTAGGTTAAGTAGTGAGTAAGATAAGGGAGTGATGACCTTAGCAGTTAAGTCCCATAAGATTTCACACACATTTGAACATTTTTTTGACGTAACATTTGTTTTCGCTGTACCTGGTGTAGGAGCAATAAATGAAGGCATGAAAAAAAAACTGCGTCAACTCGAACTGTATTACACCCTTGTATTTATTTTGGTAATGCAGCTACCAAGCGCTGTCGAGCAGGGCTAGCACTTGGATAGGTGACCATCCGTTCTGCCGAGCGCTGTTGGCAAGTGGGGTGCACTCAGCCCTTGTGCGGCAAACTGAAGAGCTACTTGATCGAGAAGTAGCGGCTCCTGTCTCGTAAACTGAAATATGCCGGGAGAGCGGTGTCCTGACCACGTGCCCCTCCATATCTGCTTCCCGTGACGCCTGTGGATTGAGGATGACACGGCGGCCGGTCGGTACCACTGGGCCTTCATGACCTGTTCGGACGGAGTTTTGTTTAGTTTTACCTATTAGGACGAAACAGGCAAGGTCATAACATCTAAGGTAAATTATAACTTGAACAGTTTTACATGATTCAGATATTTTCAGATCGATTTAGTGTGTCTTAGAAATATCGTAATTGCTCAAATTGTGCTGTTAAATTCACTCAAAAAATCCGTACAGTAGTTACAATTGCAGTTGTCAGTTTCTCACAGGGTGGGTACGAAAGCTATCAAAACTGGTTTATTTTAACACAGCTTCTTCTGAATACCACTATAGTGCCTGAATTACTGTGCAGAATCTCTGATGGGTTTACGACATAATTTACTCACCAAGATGAGGCTTAAAGGAAAAACTGAGACGGCAGTAACAAAAGATCACCAGACAGAAAAAAATGGCTCTGAGTACTATGCGACTTAACATCTGTGGTCATCAGTCCCCTAGAACTTAGAACTACTTAAACCTAACTAACCTAAGGACATCACACACATCGATGCCCAAGGCAGGATTCGAACCTGCGACCGTAGCAGTCGTGCGGTTCCGGACTGAGCGCCTAGAACCGCTAGACCACCGCGGCCGGCTCACCAGACAGAGCTTTAATCACCCCCTTGAGAAAGCACATTCTGCTTTTGAGCGCTCCAGATGGTACAGAATCAGTACGAGAAGTCGACGGGTGCCACCAGCCGTTTGTATCAGTCGGCACAATCAGGAGGATCGACGCGGAGACGCGACAGAAAGGCAGATAACCACAATCGTGTTCGTCCTTACCCTTGACCATACTGTGAATTGAGTTGCCCAATTTGTTGGTGCGTCAACAGGGACCGTCCAACGTGACTACGAGGAAATATGTACAAATCGCAGCCCTGTATCATGGCGGCAGAACAGTGGTCGTAAAGTCGTAGTCCACAGCGATCGTGACGAATGTCACCCGATGTCAGTGATAACTGGTTTCAAAATGCAAAGGAATTACTGCTATCAGTGTATACAGGTCCATCTCAACCAGTTTCCCAGTAAACAGAGCGAAGGGAACTGCAACCAGTGGACATCTGGAGTCGGGTAACTCCGAAAAGTCCAATACTAACAGCGGCACATAAAAGCTGCACGTCTTCAGTGCATCAGACAACACAGAAATTGGAGAGAAGACGATCTTTATACAGTTGGTCTTCATACAGTTTGGTTATGTGATTAATAATTTTTATTTGATAAGAAAATGAGGCGAATGCCCTATTTCTTCCGTTACGTGACATTATTCTGTCTTGTGAAATGGGGTATGCCTGAAGGCAATAAATTAAAAAGAAGTATTAAAAGATGATTACAGCTTTGTTCACAGTTCTGCATTTAAACGTTAACAGTTTGACGAACCCCTAGGCACTCTCTTGCACGTCAACAGGTCCAGCTAAATCTCCCGATCTTAATCTCACGGAAAATTTCTGGGATCACTGGCAACAGCGGGTTAAACGTAGCAGTCAACATCTGCATCTACATCTACATGCATATTCCCCAAGCCACCGTACGGTGCACGGTGGAGGGTACCCTGTACCACAACTAGTCGTTTTCTTTCCTATTCCACTCCCAGACAGAACGATGAAAAAACATCTGTATTTCTCCGTATGAGTCCTAATTTCTCGTATCTTATCTTCGTGGTCCTTACGCGAAATGTATGTTTGCGGCAGTGGGATCGTTCTGCAGTCAGTTTCAGATGTCGGTTCTCTAAACTTTTTCAATAGTTTCCTTCGAAGTGAAGTCTTCTTCCCTCCAGTGATTCCCATTTGGGCTCCCGAAGCATATGCGTAACACTTGCATGCTGATCGAACCTATCGATAACAAACCTCGCGCTCGCCTCTGAATTGCTTCGATGTCTTCGTTCAATCAGACCTGGTGCGGATCCCAAACACTCGAGCAGTGCTCAAGAATAGGTCGCACTAACGTCCTACATGTGGTCTCGTTTACAGGTGAACTATACTTTACTAAAATTCTCCCAATTAAACCGACGTCGACCGTTCGCCTTCCGTACCAAAATCCTCACGTGCTCGCTCCGCTTCATATCGTTTTGCAACGTTAAGCCCAGATATTTAAACTTCGCGACTGTGTCAAGCAGGACACTATTAATGCTGTATCCGAACATTACAGGTTTGTTTTTCCTACTCTTCCGAATTAACTTACATTTTTCTACATCAGAGTTAGCTGCCTTTCATCACACCAACTAGAAATTTTGTCTATGTCATCTTGTATCATCATACAGTCACTCATCTTCGACATCCTCTTGTACACCACAGCATCATCAGCGAACAACTGCAGACTGCTGCCCACCCTGTTTGCCAGATCATTTACGTATACGGAAAATAACACCGGTCTTATCACACTTCCCTGGGCCACACCTGATGTTACGCCTGTCACCGTAGAACACTCGCCGTCGAAGACAACATAATGGGTTTTATTACTTAAGAAGTATTCGTGCCAGTCACATATCTGGGAGCCTATTCTTTATGCAAGTTCTGCATTGGGGTACCGTGTCTAATGCGTTTCGGAAGTCTAGAAGTATGGAATCTGATTGTTGCCCGTCATCCATAGTTCGCAGTATATCATGTGAAAAAAGAGTAAGCTGGGTTTCTCACGAGCGTTGCTTTCTAAAGCCTTGCTGATTCGTGGACATGAGCTTTTCGGTCTCTAAGGAATTTTATTATATTCGAACTCAGAACATATTCTAGGAGTCAGCAGCAAACCGATGTTAAGAATATTGGTCTGTTGCGTCTCTCCTCGTTCCTGAACTGCGGCTGCTATTGAAGTTAGATGCATTGATACACGATGTTAGCGCCATGTCTCATAGGGTGCCTATGGCTCTGTCGCGTGTGTTTATATATCTTGCTTGGTTGCATCCTCAGTTGGTTGCATTTCTCGGTGACTTTTATCTCGAAGGAAGGGCGGGGAACGGTTTGGGAAGCGGGTGATGATAGGGCCGAAAACTAGTTCTGTGTGCGACGTACTGTATGCAGCTGCCACAGGGTGGCAAACGGTGGCTCTCCATCTACAGCACAGGCGACTCGCATCGGCCTCGTCTCACATGGAGCAGATGCCAGCCTTACCTCTTCTTGGTGAAGAACGTCGATGTATTTTTATGGTTTCTTATAACTGAGATCCACGGCCAGAAGAGAGTTATTTTATGGGCTGTATTAATTTGGTATGTACGCGTCATCCACTGCCAGCTGTCTTCAGCAACAGTGGTTATTGTCAGTACGTGAATGTACATCAGAAATGTGTGTCCAGATTCCATGTGCTACTGTATAAAAAGTTATGGGCTGCCCACACACATTTTTAAAATGATTTAACGTTAATCTGTGGGTTTATGTACACAGGCGTCACAAAAATGACATTTAATTATTGATGTGCATTAGTTTTTCGACTGGCCACTTTTGTAGCGTCTTCTTCGTTTCTTACAAGCACATTTCTAGCATTCAAACACAATATTTTATTCAGATCTAACGGAGTAAAAGACTACATAATCGTTGTATTGAATAATAAGGGGCACAGTCGAATGAAACAGGTCCCAGGTTTTTAAATCTAGAGAGAAGATCGCAGGAACAGAGACAATAAATTAAATATGGAAGAAGGAGTAGATATGAACAATATGAAAGTGAAGAGGAATGGCGACGGAAATTACTCCAGGATTATACTGGTTGTTAAAACCATGGCTCTATAGGGGCACAGTTAAAAATTTGCCATAGTTGGAGTCACGAACAATCGCCGACGAGTTTAAAAATGTACTTCGCACCTACGTCACGTATTCTCCGACAACAAACGAGCGATCAGTGCTGTTATGAGTGCTCTGCTATGAATGCCATAGCTTATGGAGCGTTAAAACGAGAGCGTAGCCAGTTACTTAGTTCAAAAATGGTTCAAATGGCTCTGAGCACTATGGGACTCAACTGCTGAGGTCTTCAGTCCCCTAGAACTTAGAACTAGTTAAACCTAACTAACCTAAGGACATCACAAACATCCATGCCCGAGGCAGGATTCGAACCTGCTACCGTAGCGGTCTTGCGGATCCAGACTGCAGCGCCTTTACCGCACGGCCACTTCGGCCGGCAGTTATTTAGTGAATTTTTATTTCATTAGTTGCGAGTTGTCATCGCTGATGGTGGCGGTAAGTGACAAATTCCGCAAAAGCAAGCGAGAGATTTAATTTGCATGATACTGGCTTTCCTGAAGTGAGAAACATACGCATGAGCGTACCGCAACTGTCTCTTGGAATCGGCGACGTGCAATCCCCTTGCGTGCCTCAGCTTGCCCGAACCGCCGTCGTTCGTGGATCGGCCAATAACATCATTAAACCATTGTAAAATGATACTAGTATACAGATGCGCCTCAACGAAGTTGCTGAATGACACGTTGTCGTTTTGGTGCACTTTACCAAAACATTTCATTTGAAGTAGTCATCCTGACTGACATTGACATTTAAATATTAGAAATAAGGTTGAGTCTCAGAAAATCAACTTAATCTTTTTTTATGAATTAACTGTGAATAACATTTCCGATCGTTTTTTGTTAAGCAAATAGGACTAACGGACTTTATTCTTCTTCGAGCATCGGTGATATAAGGTTGTATCGTTCCTGTAGCGTGCATTCTGTGTTAAGTAATAGTGTTTTTTAAATTAGTTTCTCTTTATTGTGGTACATAGTACGAAATCCAGAATTTCCGTACTAAGTTTGTTGTATATAATTTTTGCCCCGTAAATTAACTGGAAGTAGTCAGTCCGGAGACGCGACGATCGCATGCCAAAAGCCCTTTATCGTTATCCCATATGACCATTCGTAATACGTTGCAGCTGTCTATGTTTTAAACGAAGTCAGATGGAATTATTATTATTACTGTTGAAAATTAACTGTGTGCGTTAACTTAACGTTACAACTGTTTCTCGTCACCAAGCTCGCTGTTTTCCAACGACGACTGCTTGGCCCGAAGCCAATTCTTGC
This sequence comes from Schistocerca piceifrons, assembly GCF_021461385.2. Classification (NCBI taxonomy): domain Eukaryota; kingdom Metazoa; phylum Arthropoda; class Insecta; order Orthoptera; family Acrididae; genus Schistocerca; species Schistocerca piceifrons. Next base: position 424,209,314 of record NC_060141.1, read on the forward strand.
ATGGGAATGAAAGTAAATTTATACGAGTAAAGATCATTTTATGTCGCAAGAAGAGACTAACAAAGCTAATACTTTTTTTCTAATTTTGTGATTACAAGTTTTCTTTTCTTATCGTCAGTGTAATGTACTCTTCCTTCGATAACATGTTACTTTCATGAACAAATTTAAAATAACAAAACGCACACAGAGGATGAAAGGTGATTCATTACAGCACGGATGTATGAGCAGAATGTGTGCTGAAGTTTCTGCATTGGTGCACCTATCACACTACTAGCTAGCCTGGTGTCCGGCCCACGACGGGTCACAACTTCAACAGTCCTCACTATCCACAGGGGTAGAGAATGAAAGACAACAGATATCTTACGACGACTTTGGATTTGGGCTCGTAATGTGTTTGGTGTTTCATCTGGTCGATCTTCCTGTAGCGTTGACGACAGGTACTTGCCAACTGATTTTGGAAAGCACTGGTTGTAATTATGTTGTACTTTTTCGATACATTCGTGACAGTATACAACAGAAACCAAAATCACATCAGATGTGACGCCAAGACGCGTAATACGATGTCTAATGTTCTCAGTATACAAGCCGTTTGTAAGATATGGCCATCGGCACTGTAAGACAGTTTGCTGTCAACGCTAGTGTCTGCAGGAGACTATCATTGTTTGACGATCGAAAGGAAAGACGTGGGCATAATTTAGACTTGGCGTAATGAGTGGCAGGTCTCTTTACATGGAAATAAATGCAATGTTATGCTGTAACAAAGGAAAGGGACCCGACCATAACAGATTATGAGATTAGTGATCAACGTCAGAGGGCATCATATTGTTCAAAGATTTGTGCGTAATACTAAGAAGTGATATGAAATGAGACGAACGAGAATGGAAGAATTAGAAGTTTTGGAGGTGTTCTCGGAAGAGGCAGTACGTCTGTATAGAAACTCGCATACAAAACGCTACTGTGACCAATTCTAGATTATTGTCCTAGCGTACGGAGTCGTCATCAAGACGGTATGGCATCAGATATAGACAGAAATCACAGACTCGCAGACAGGATCGCAACTTGTCAGTATACCCGTACAAATGAATAACAGGGATGCTTGGAAAACTTTCGAGCTTCGGGCGCTGTCTATGACGTTCGTACTCGCCGACGATTGGGCTATGGTTGTCCAGAATAGGCCCATGGAAACAGGAGACGAAGTATTGTTGAAAGATTTAACCAGTATTGCACTATACTTTCGCGAATGTAAGCTTGAACCTAGCCCGACCAAAATAGAGGTCGTCAAGTTCCCATTTAAATGTTTGGCTAAACACAAACTTACTGTAGACTTTGAGAACAGCGATATTCTCTACAATGACTCTTTAACATACCTCAGCGTGACCCCGGGCAGATATTAAGATGTAGGCAACATCTACCGAAAGCCAACGGGAAACATAGAACAAGGACAACCTTTTCCGGTTACTCTGTGGTACCGCATGAGAGTCATCCATTTCTGCTCTCCGAATTCTCGCTGCGACTCCTGTGTACACAGGTGCAGAATACAGGACTCCTGCGTACATCAATATGCCCCTCGAAAATAAGGTGGACGTAGAACTATACCGCAACATGCGGACAATAACTGGAACTATAAGATCAGTGCCTACCTAGTGGCTCCCTACACTAATCACCATTCTCCCATAATTATTTTTTCCGTAACGGATGGCAACATATGTGGTGTGAGCATGTTTTGTGTGTCATTCACTTGTTTATTGTACCACTACGCGTTACGTAGAGCTACTAAGTCACACTATTGATACTGATAAGTACTATTAAGAAAAGCCGTTCGTGCTCTTTACTAATAACAAGACTGTCACTACGTAATTCTCTGCCTTAAGATAATGCTGTGAACTATCTGAACGCGTAGTGCTACGATACACAATTGACTGCCCCTCGCCGGCCGAAGTGGCCGAGCGGTTCTAAGCGCTACAGTCTGGAACCGCGCGACCGCTACGGTCGCGGGTTCGAATCCTGCCTCGGGCATGGATGTGTGTGATGTCCTTAGGTTAGTTAGGTTTAAGTAGTTCTAAGTTCTAGGGGACTGATGACCTCAGAAGTTAAGTTCCACAGTGCTCAGAGCCATTTGAACCATTTGACTGCCACAGAAAACTGCTTTGTTCACACATATTCAATCAACCCAAATACAAGACCTGAGTTTCTCCTGGCGTATACAACTTTCAAATAACTTCCGGGAATGCAGCCAGGTAACACTTTCAGCGACCACCTAAAGTGTTACCTGGCTGAATTCCCGGTAGTTATTTGAAACCCAAATACAGCGAGATGATTCTCTTGTCCAAGAATATTCTGAAATACAAAGTGATCTTTGTAGTTAGCTCACCAGTTGCCTGTGGAAACCAACAGTCTGCGCTTCAGAATCCAGGAAACTAACTATTCGCGACAATTTTAACATAACCGAAGCGTGCCAGAAACAGTGTGACGATTCCTTGCCAACATGTGCCCACGACCTTTTCTGTATTACAGAAAAATCAGCGGGCTTCGGATCATACAGGAAAATATGGACCAGTCTCAACGGAATATGAACAAACCACGGCGGATGTGCTGACAGACACGTTAGACTCGTTGGAAAAAGTAATTTCACCGGAGTGTCAATGTATTGCCAACAAACCAACCACCTCTCAGATTACGGCACAATACCCTTTATGATCGTACTGTGGACAGCGATCCGGCTTCTTCATTGTGGCCAAAAAACAAAACTGCTTGTCATTCCTGTAATTTACGTTATTTTACTCTAATATGAACTTGTGTAGCATGCTAAACTATGTATATTATTTCATGGAAATTTTCTCTGCCAGATGCTAAATAATAAAGGATTTTTAATGAAATTATTGATAATGTCGATTTACAATAGTTGGTTTCTGGAAGTTAAGAGAAGTGGTATACACTTTTGTTACTATATATATATATATATATATATATATATATATATATATATATATATATATATATATATTGCTGGTATACATAATAATCTGATACGCCAAAGCGACGGCATACCTTAAGATTTTAGATGTCTATCACATTGACCTATAATTTTAGTTAATAACGATTTACGAGTAATTATATTTTTCAAATGTCCGCCCCCGGTAGCTGAGTGGTCAGCGCGACAGAATGTCAATGCCTTAGGGCCCGGGTTCGATTCCCGGTTGTGTCGGAGAATTTCTCCGCTCAGGGAATGGGTGTTGTGTTGTTCTAATCATCATCATTTCATCCCCATCGATGCGCAAGTTGCCGAAGTGGCGTCAACTCGAAAGACTTGCACCCGGCGAGCGGTCTACCCGACGGGAGGCTCTAGTCACACGACATTTACATTTCTCATGTAATTCTCTAATTAGTAATATAACAGTACTTACCAACAAAATTTAACTACATGTAAAGTGAACTTCCTACTGAGTTCTATGTCCTCCGATTTTTTTTACATCCTAGCGTACACACAGCTACATGTGTTACCCAGTTTAAAAATTATAACTGGAGTGTACTTCAAAAATAGATGCTACCAGGTTTGCAGGGCTGGCACTAGCCCAGTGTTCCTGGAATCCGAGAGACCTTGACCATACTAGGGAGTCCAGCTGTAATGACTTCACCATTTCGTTAACACTTTCCACTGACCTGAATTGGTTCTGCTCTAATAGTCCCACTTTGTCATTTCGTGCGTCCTCTGGCACAGAGGGAGCCTCCATGACTCCAAGGACGACACAGAGCGCACCTCGGCAAGCGTCCAGCCAGTCTTCTCCTCGTGACCACTGTACTGCAACATGTTGTGCGGTTTTAGTGATTCAGACAATCTCCTCAGTTTTTCTTGAAGATAAACCTCCAGCTCACTTCTGGAAACCTTCTCTTCTATTCCGTTTAATTTATACCATAATGATTCGTCCCGTGCAGTGTATGTTGTCTCATCCCCTATTTCAGATTTTTAGTATTGGGTGATATATCTAACATGAATAAGTATCGAAAATCATGGTCCGACCTCCCTGTTCCTCCACACTCACAGTTACAGTTACGACATCGTCCTACTTTATTCAGATACGTGGGTCAAAACTCATTACTGCAAGAAAATTGGTAATAACGCTCGAAAGTAGAATGTACTTAATTTGAAGTGCTCCCTCACAAAAAGACAGTTACGTATTCGATATGCTTTCCTACCAGCCCCCCTCCCCCCTTCCCCCAATGCTCCTGCCATTTTCTCATTATGCACGAAGCAATTTTTCCTTGGAGTTTGTTCTTTGCTCTAACATATTGAGCTCTGTTTCTTAGCGTCCTCTTCGTAACCAGTATTACACTCTATTCTTCCTAACTGTCAAGCCATATTCCTCATATTATGAAAAGAGCTACCACAACAGTAGTCCAGTCATCGGTAGTTAGCTCCTACGCACTCTGAACGTCCCCTTTGAAAAATTATAAATGAGAGTGTTGGAAAAACTCTTACGTTATTTTATTTTCGAACAGTTGAGCAAACCTGAACGTACTCACACATTTCTCGCTTTAGTTATTCTGAACATCACTAAACTGACACACAATATTTTGTTTCAGCGCAAGGCAATCTGACTTTCGATAATCCCTACAAAAGAATGGCCCTGACTAACAATAACCTATACCTCTCATGAATCACTTACCTCACAAAAATCTTCGTTACTCGAATTACTGTAATACAGGCAGCGCCAATACTGCCAGCTAAGTAAAAGATTCTAACTACTGAAGGCACTAGCTACTGATAGGTATAGTTAGCAAATGAAAGATTTTGATGTAGAACAAACAATGTATTTACCTTAATAATGTTCAAAAGTCATCATATATATATCTATCAGTTCATGTCATCCATCTTTACAAATTTCCTATTTCTGGCGGACACACGTCCAGATGGTTCCGCTTATAGCAACCTCTCAAAACTCTGGCAACTCTCCACATCCACCACTGCTGGCGGCTCACTTCCAACTGCCCAGTGCTACGCGCTGTTCACTTCCAGCTGCCCAACACTACAATAGCGATTATTCCAATAATGCCAATCAGCTACAGACTGCACACAGCACAGCCACTGATTTTCATACGTGGCGTTACCAACGTAAAAACCTAAACAGCCTACTTACAACTCCTGCGCAGGGCTTATTCAAAATTTAACCAGCTTTGCACTATATCTGGAACATGTGAATGAAGAGAAGAAGCTGGCTTGCGAGCACAGTTGACTTGGGAAGCGAGGAAGAGGAGACGCCGGGTGTGTGGGCGAAGTGCGTGGCGCGTTTTACTGCGTCACGCGGCACGACACGACACGACAGCCTCGCATGGCACGGCCCCTGTGTGAGTGCGGTGAGCCCAGCGGGCCGTGAGACTCCGGGCTTAGAGCTCCGCTGTGAGAAATATCGGCTGCGGGCCGCCGGAATGGCCTGCACGTGCCGGAGTGGTCTGCGTCACACATAACGTGGCACAGGCTCGCCGCGATACGTTACTCCCACATCTCACGACGTGGAAGCCACTCTCACTTGTTGCTAGTGTCCCATCCGTCCGAGAGTTTCTCCTGGCTATATTTTCATTTTCTTTCATAAGAAGTTACGCAGGATTCAGATATTCTTGTTTCATTTTACGACAGAGAATAAGGAAAGTGGGCAAAACAAGTTACTCACGCCGTGGAGACATGACGTTTATAAAGTGTGACATTGCCTTTATGCTAGGTAATGTCTTCAATTCGATGAGAAACACAGGCCACAAGTTTGTTCACCTATACCATATACAGGATGGTTGTAATTAAACTTTCGCTACATGGGTGGGGCGAAGAAAAGTAACGAATAAACCATTGAAGGAAACACATTTTAATTTACACATGAGAGGGTAATATTTGTTAATTACGTACCATGTTTATGTTCCAGATTACAAACGTTGCTCAATATGGCGACAATCTGCATTCACGACAGTCTGGAACCGCACTAGAGAAACCGTTTCACACCTTTTATCAGCACTTTTCCAAAGGTGGAGTGTGGAGTGTTCAGCTGTCGCGACACATTTCGCGAACAGCTTGAAGATCGCACATTGCGTCCAGCATTCTCAGCCACGGCAACAGTGACTTCTTCAAAAATTTGCGGCGCAATTGGCTTCGGCCTATCCCAAACGCCAGTTAATGCGAACTTCCGAATCACATTTTTCAACTCCGGTATGGACACAGGACCTCTCCGTATTACTATAATGAATAATGTTACGGTAATGTTGAGTGCTACCATTCATCTGGCGTGATTTACTGAGCCACTTCATATGCAGTGGGATATTTGAGTGTTCGTCAATCCAGAAACATACGTATGCGTGAATAAGGATGTTGCCTTTTTTGAAGATGGAAACGTAGAGCATACTCATTGTGAATTGAACACTGTAATGTTGAAATAAGCATCGCATTTCTTGTTCACGATAACCCGAATGAGTAGGCGCAAGTCATGGTACGAAGAAAAACGTACCCAAAATATCCCAGAACCCTCTCCGGAGAATCACAATCTCCGCACACTGAGGATTAAACGCCTCATTGAACCGTCCGTGTGCTTGACGCTTTGCATCATTTGAATGATGCAAGATCGCGACTCATCGAAGTCAATACTTAAGCTTTCCTCTGCCAGTATGCTGGATACTACGGGAGTAGCACTCACAGCACCAGACGAAAGAGTGCTTTCACACTTTTGGATCGTCTGCATATTCATTATATGGTTATTCATAATATCACTATGTAATGTACACTTATACTTGGAAATACAGGGGTGTATTTGTGTCTTTTTTATTTATTCTTTACTTAAGCAGTTGCTTTTGTAATTGATAATTAAATCGAAACCCTTTGCTGCCGACCGGTGTTGTTGATATACATCAACGGGGACAGCTGAAAATGTATGCTCCGACCGGAACTCGAACCCGGGATCTCCTACTTACATGGCAGACCCTCTATCCATCTGAGCCACCGAGTGCACAGAGGATAATGCGACTGCAGGAAAAAAAGGTTGTGTACAGTTGGGAATGTGGGTCTCAAGGGAAGCGTGAAAAGGTAAGTCCCTGCAGTCGCATTATCCTCTGTGCCCTCGGTGGCTCAGATGGATAGAGCGTCTGGCATGTAAGTAGGAGGTCCCGGGTTCGAGTACAGTCGGGGAAGACATTTTCATCTCTCCCCGTTGATGTATATCAACAACACCAGTCGGCAGCTAAGAGTTTCGATTTAATTATAATTTCATCTAGAGAAGCTGCACGGTCATCAATGGAATCTGTTCTTTCGGGAACACAGAACATCTTCATAAAGTTCAAGTCTACCCGGCCATTTACCTTCTTCTGTGCGAATGCGCACCCTTTGCCCGAGCTCTTACGGAACTCATCAGCTTAGTCTGGTGCGCGTAATGAGTGAATGGGCAAATATGTATTAGGAACACTACGAATGTAGATTGTGGACAGTTGGGAATGTGGGTCTCACGGGAAGCGTGCAAGGGAAAAGTCTCTGCAGTCGCACCATCCTCTGTGCCCTCAGTGGCTCAGATGGAGCCGGCACGGTAGCTCAGCATGTTCGGTCAGAGGAGAGTCGGCTCGCAGCCGTGCTAGCGTGCGGAGCTGCTCCGCGCGCCGTGTGACGCTCCGCCCTTGGCGGTGTTTACTTCCGCGTCGCGGTGTTTGTGTCTATCGCGTCCAGTACTAACGTACACCATGGCGCACTCGTACCGCCGTGCAACGATCAACGTAACGTTTCAGGCCGAACATCCACGACCCAGAGCTTTCGAAGTCGAACAGTTCATACGTGAGGATCTACGTTTGAACCCCCAGGACGTAATCGGCATACATTTTTCCATCACTGGAAGTGTTGTCTACATCAAGATGTCGACGGAGGAAATTTGCAATGACATACTTCACCGTCATGCCACCGGAATCAAATTTAAACACTCTGATGGACATATGGGTGCTGTGACAGTCGCCCATGCTGGATTCGGTCTCCGGACATTGCGGGTGTTTGAGCTCCCGTTCGAGGTGCCTCAGGATGTGGTCATTGCCGCTTTCCAACCATATGGCACCGTCTTGGGTCACGTCGCGGAGAAGTGGCAAACATTTACGACCTACCCCGTATTAAATGGCGTCAGGCAAATAAAAATTGAGCTGACGAAACATGTCCCATCGTACCTGCTGATTGGCGGTGTGAGGGCCATCGTCATGTATGATGGACAGCCACGAATGTGCGCAGGATGTGGCCAGGAGGGACATGTACGTTCCGAATGCTTACACCGCCGTTTAATACAGATGCCGTTACGTGAAGAGACCCAGGCTTCGACGGTCACGTCCTTACCCATCACCTACGCCAAGGTTGCACAGGACCCCGTCGTACCAATTTCGATAGCGCCAGCAGCATCGTCAACGCCACCCGCCGCAGCACAACGCGCCGAGGACACAAGCACGGCGTCACCTCCAGTGCTCGCTTCAGGACCGTCCGGTTTGCAGACCGAAACCGATGTTCCTGTTGGAACCATGGACGTCGACCTCGGTGTCGTGCCGACGTCTGCCTTTGTCCAGACGGGTTCGGCGTCAGACGACGGGCGACCACATTCTGATTCAGAAGGCCACATCAGAAAACAGCGGTCGCCTCGCAAACACAGGAAACGACGACGAACGCCTTCCGATGACGCCCTTTCTCAGACGGCCCCACGAGATGTTGACCTGATGTCTGACGGTGATCTCCCACATTGCGTCCAGTCACGCGATGTGGCAGCAACAGGAGCCCCTCCTGTGACGCCTACTCTCCCAGCCAGGGACGTGTCCTCGCCGTTGTCAACGAATGATGACGGCGATCCCCCTGCCACTCATGTTGCGGAATCCACAACACCCGTTCCGGAAGTACGTGACCGTCACATGTCCACGTCGTCAGCTTCCTGGGCCGATGACGTTGAAGAAGAAGCGGAACAGACTGCCAGCGTGTCTGCACAGAAGTCCACCTCGGCGACACTGGGGCTGGCGCCCCGCCAGTAATTATCACCACAGCGGGACCACCGGCGGGTCTCCACCTGCCGGCTACTTCTACCGCACGTTCTGCAAATACTGAGGATGGCCGCACACAGCAATATCGTATCGCCACGATAAGTCTTGCCACCATTCGTGCCCCCCATAAACTGGCCATGTTCAGAGACACTATTTACTCTGCGGATGTGGATATAGCACTCTTACAAGAGGTGTTTGTGGCTGACTTCCTAGTTCCCACCGGATACAACGCCCATGTTTCCCCCGCATCCGATACCGGTAGCGGCGTCGCCATCCTGCTACGCGACGGACTCCCTGCAGAGGACGTCATCTACCTCCCCACTGCGCGAGGTATGGCCCTCACACTGTTCGGCGTGCGTATTATTAATATCTACGCTCCGTCCGGCACTGGCCGCCGTCATGATCGACAAACTTTTTTTGCCGAAAGCGTCACACCCCTCTTCACCGGTCTGCAGGACGATTTGGTACTCGGTGGGGATTTTAACTCGACACAAGAGCCCGCGGACCAACTCCCGCGACATTCCCCTTGTGCATCTCTCTCAGTGGTCATCTACCGTCTCCGACTTGTTGACACATGGAAGAAGCTCCACGGAATTCAACCGGGCTATACATTCTACACCTCTCACTCGTCAAGCCGCATAGATCGCATCTACGTTACCCGCTCCCTTGCTGATGGCACACGTCATGCGGAAGTCTGGCCCTTGGCCTTTTCAGACCATAATGCATACCTCTGTGACGTCACTCTCGCCCGACAGCAAGTGTGGCATAGTCGTGGTCTGTGGAAACTCAATGTCGCTCACCTGACCTCCTCAGACTGTAGCCGTATGGTCGAAGAAGCGTGGGCACGCTGCCACCATCGTCGAGAAGCCTATGACTCCACCTTATCATGGTGGCTCTCCTGTGCAAAGCCGACCCTCAGGAAGACTCTGATGAGTTTTGGGAAGGAATTAAAGGCGTGGCAAACTAATACCCTGCACTTCTACTACACCATTCTACGTGACTGTACGACGATGCCTTTCTCGCCAGCCCGGCAGTCGATGGTCCATCGCACGAAGGCGCAGATCTCCTTGGTCATGCGGCGTAACTTGGAAGGCGCTGTAGTCCGTTCTCGAGCTTCTAATCGAATCCCTCAAGAACGTCCGTCGATGTACCACCTCCTTCAGGAAAGACAACGACGACGACGAGCTCTGATCCAAGTCCTCACTGATGTGGAAGGGCGGCGGCACGACACCCAACAAAGCATCGGTCGTACTCTCCATGCTCATTTTGCCGGGCTATACGCAGCCGTACCGCATTCTGCAGCACTGATCACAGAAGTCGCTCAGCTCACTACGAACACTCTTCCGGAGGATGCAGTGCATGACCTCCAAGACGACGTAACCACAGATGAAGTGGTAGATGCTATCAAGGCGGGTTCCGATAACAGGTCTCCTGGACCTGACGGTATACCCATCGAATTTTATAAAAGTTTTCAGTATTTGTTGGCTTCCACGTGGACGGCAATCGCACAAGAGCTGATGTCACCGAGGATAGTGGTCCCGAGCGCCTTTCTAGAAGGAATTATTATCCCCGTACATAAACCGCGCGGTTTATCGAGGGTCCAGGACTATCGACCAATTACTTTGCTCAACAGCGACATGAAAATATTCACACGGCTACTGGCATCGCAACTCAAGAAGGTCGCACGTTACGTCACATCCTGCGACCAGACTTCCCTAGGAGGCGACAACAACATCCGTACGGCCCTTTGCCGTTACAGAGACATGATAGCATTAGCGCATCATCAGCGTCTCCCTGGCGCCTTGGCTTCACTGGACTTTAGCCAGGCTTTCGACCGTGTTGACCACTTCTGTTTACGGACAGTTCTTCAGCATATGAGTTTTCCTGGCGGTATTGTAACAGTGGTTATGCGCCTGTTGCGTAGTGCAACCTCTAAAATCATGTACAATGGTCGTCTTACACCGTCCCTGGTCATCGCACGATCTGTACGGCAAGGATGCCCTCTTTCCACGATTTTGTATGCTTTCGCCTTGGAACCCCTGCTCCAGGGCATGCGCCAACGTTTGGAAGGCATGGCTGTGCAAGGCCACCGTTTTTGTTGTACAGCCTACGCAGACGACATAGTACTATATCTGCGCAGTGAAGATGAAGTACGAGCAGCACTGACATGGGTGGCGACTTACGGCGAAGCGTCGGGGAGCTGCCTCAACGTGTCAAAATCCAAGGTCCTGCTCATTGGTGAGGGCTTGCCGGAGAGATGCGCTGCCCCCCTTAGTGTCGCCGCCACCATACGGTGTCTTGGACTTGATTTCACAGCAGACCTGCGCCGCTCAGCGGCTATCAATGGTAGACGCTTGCTACAGACAATCAGAGCAAATCTCGCAGATCACCGGCTACGAGCTCTCGACGTTATCCAACGCGCGCAATACGTGAACATGTATCATGCTTCCCGTATACCACACGTGGCTCAAGTACTACCAGTCCCAAATCTCCTGGCGCGACGACTGTTGATGGCTTTCGGCTCCTTCGTCAGCTCGGGGATGTTATTCAAGGTGCAGCATGAATCCCTTGCACTGCCACGAGACCGTGGCGGGGTGGGACTCATCCACGTGCCGACTCGTGTCAAGGCACTATACGTCAGCTCCCAACTCAAACTTTGGCATCGTTGCCCGCAGAGCCTTACTAGCCTCCTGCTTCACAACTTTGCACCGGCCTCCTTGTCCGCCCCAGTACTGATATCGACCATTCCAACCCCCTTTTAATACATCCAACGATTTTTCCTGGAGTTCAGTTATATCTACCGGTCCTTACCACTTACACGTTTGTACCTCACGAAAACAGTATCCGAATTGTTACAACAGTGCCGCCCGTCCAACCCCATCGAACGTAAGTATCCACAGTACGTGTGGCGACACATATGGAAGGCGATCCATGCGCGTTTTCTCGAATCAGACGTTCAATCAGCGTGGTACATCACCGTGAATGGCAAACAAGTTAACCGAGATCGTCTGCACCGCATCCATCTCGCCGATTCATCCCTCCGCACCCACTGTGGCGTGGATGACACGGATGTCCACCGGTTCCACTGTGGCACAGCGCTAGACATCTGGACACTTGCGCGGCGAATTTTGGCGTTTCTTACCCGTCAGACACCGGCTCAGATCGACGTCCACATGCTTTTGTACCCCGATAAGACTTTCTACCCCTCCGCCAAAACTAACTCTGTGAATTGGATCTGTGGCCACACGATCCGCTATCTTTTTACTTCAGGCGACAAGTCTACGCTAGGATATTGGACTTATCTCAACGAACGACACTGCGTCCTGATACGCAACCCACGCTATAAACAATATTTTTCTAATTTCTTACGGAGCACTTTCGATGACCCACCTAGTAGCTGGAACGTCCAAGCCCTGAGAAGCTGAAAACTGTATAAAACGAACCGAACTGAATAGATCTGCTACCCAGAACTCACGCCTACGCCATGAGAAGACACGTTTGGACGAGCTGGCATGCTGTAGGCGGATACACTTCAGGAGCTCCTGTAAGAACTAGACTTTAACTACAAGTCGCATGGCGACTTAAAAAGCTTTTCCTTATTTCTTCCTCATAGTTTGTTCTTAAAGGAAAAAGAAATTTGATTTTGGCTTTGAGAAAAATTTTTTTTTCCAAAGGATTGCTTCTTCGTCAACAAGACGAAGGAGACTCATTTTTGTTTACTGGAAGGAGAAACCAGTATAATCGGAGTCTTTGTTTTCTTTCGAAAAAAAAAAACTTTTCCTTATTTATTCCTCACAATTTATTCTTAAAGGAAAAAGAAATTTGATTTTGGCTTTGAGAAACTTTTTTTGTTCCAAATGATTGCTTCTTCGCCGACAAGACGAAGGAGACTCATTTTTGTTTACTGGACGGAGAAACCAGTATATTTATTCCTCCCAATTTGTTCTTAAAGGAAAAAGAAATTTGAGTTTGGCTTTGAAAAAAAAAAATTTTTTTTGTTCCCAAAAAAAAAGAAAAAAGAAAAGATGTTTAGGTAAAAAAAAATTAAAAAAAAGAAGGTCGCCGGATCGAATCTCGCGCCATGCAACTTTTTTTTTTAGTATTTGTTTTTTGTAATTCAAATGTGTAAAAAAAATAAAAAAAAATAAAAAAAGGGTTAGCTGCCCTCTGTAATAAAAACACTGAGTTAATCGATCAACGAAGAAATTAAACGAGTGTCTTACGACGTCCGCCACTAGCAGATGCAACGAACGAAAGCGAACAAAATGAGATTAAAAAAAAAAGGTAAAGAAAAATGGATAGAGTGTCTGCCATGTAAGCAGGAAGCAGGAGATCTTGGGTTCCAGTCCCGCTCGTGGCACACATTATTTTCAGCTGTCCCCGTTGATATATATCAACAACACTTGTCGGCAGCTAAGGGTTTCGATTTAATTATCATTTCAAATGGTTCAAATGGCTCTGAGCACTATGGGACTTAACATCTGAGGTCATCAGTCCCCTAGAACTTAGAACTACTTAAACCTAACTAATCTAAGGACATCACACACATCCATGCCCGAGCCAGGATTCGAACCTGCGACCGTAGCGGTCGCGCGATTCCAGACTGAAGTGCCTAGAAACGCTCGGCCACACCGGCCGGCTATCATTTCATCTAGAGAAGCTGCACGTCAATGGAATCAGTTCTTCCGGGGACAGATAACATCTTCATATACTTTTGTAGTTCTTTTATTTTACTGGTAACTCCCTATAATTCATTTTTTATGCTCTTTGTGTTTTCTGTTGTACACAGAACTGTTTGTGAACAAACTTCTTGAATGACCTGAGGTAATTTATTATTTAATTTCTCTGCTGTCTGTGTGACTTTATGCGCTAACCACTGATTTAATTCAGTTACTACGTTTTGTTCGTGTTCTTCTAACTGCTTCATAATCTATCTTTTCATCGTTTTCTAAGGACAAAGTTTGTATCTTGTCAGATATGCTATTAACTGTAATTTCTAATGTGGCTTGTTTGATTGCACACTCTGTATCTCAGTATTAAGTTGTACTAATTTGTCGATTATGTTTCATATAGTTGTTTGAGTTGAGTTGCCTCGGTCTGAATACCATTAAACAGTGCTTGTAAGTGTTTCATACGTTCTCCCTGCTTTTTGTCTAATTCTTCCAAACTTGTCTTTTGCTTTTGAAGGCTGCATGTATACGCTTATCCTGCTGCTCGGCATGTAAATTAATCAGCTTGTTGTTGGGCTTATTCTTTTCGCCATTTAAAAAATTATCCTCAGCAATTACAATTATTTAATTCACTATGGGTTGCCAGGACGGCAACGCTTTATCCAGACTATCTATGGGACCGGATCACTCATCTGACTCTCGGGAAACACTGTGCTTCCACACAGACGTCTTACAAAGCCGCCTACAGGTGTTCTCTGTCGCTGCATCCGTAATTGCGAAGGATACAGCTGAGGATCTTATCCTCAAACAAGTTAGAAAAATATGTTCGCCAAGGGTGACCAGAATGCCTCTCACGCCACTCCCTTCCAGAACTACAAACATATTTTTCCCTAAAGAAATCGAATAGAGATGGTACACGGAATACTGATGCTGACATCAATTATGACTGCCCAGATATGATCCCGCGGCCACTGCATCAGTATGTTGTAAACTTGCACGCTGACCGCTCGGGGATTACACATATGAGGGTGCTCACATGGCGGCATGCTTACAGGACCGGCAAGAGGACAGCCTTCTCCTGCGAGACCTGTGCCCAATCCACTCGCCACCCCTGTATCGGTTCCACGCTTGGCCACCTCCACAGCGCCAATAGGAGCGCGTGCGTATGGGCTTTGCCAGCGCTTTCCTCAGAGAGAAGTGGTTCATCGTCATAGACTCGTGTTACATGCTTTCATGTGTAGCTATAATGTTAACTGCTGAGGGAGACAATAAGCGCTTTACAGAAAATATTCGTCATTGAAGGGCCCTAGAAACAATCGTTCCGTGCAATGGGTCTCAATTTTCATCTAATAAGTTGTAGGAACGTCACACTGCTCCCAACAACAGCACTGTTCTACGCAGGAGTAGATGCCTAAGTGCTGTCAGCTGAATCCAAGGCTGAGGTTCTGACCGAGTTGATGGTCTCCTGCAGGACCACACAGATGCAGGGGCGGACTCCGGCGAAACTTCTGCATGACAGCCGACAATGGACCCTTCGGGAGCTCCTCCGACCTACAACACGTCCACGCCAGCTTGATGGTAGCCCTCACTAATCGCTGGTCACAGAGGTTTGAGCTCACCTCTTCGGGACACCCGCTGGACAGTTACCAGGCGTCATCAGAGCCACTATGGGGCGACGACAAATGTTCACATTGTGGTATGACACACCAACTATCTGCACCCACACTTAGTGACTTCCACCTCGAGACAACCATCAAGGTCCCCAGAGCCGTCTCAATACAAACTCAGATGCTTGCCACACCCACACACACGGGTTCAGCACCATCAGAGCTGGTCCCCCACTTAGTAGGACATGTTTCCACCTCCAGCATTGTCTGATGCCTTAACACATGCCCTATCATCCTGTACCGCTTGTTGTCAGTGTTTTCTGTATTTGCCTATCTTCATCGCCTATCTTAACAGTCCATCTAATTTACAACTTTCTGCAATAGCAACTAAAGACTGCACCCATATCTTAAACCCACTTTAATCGGAGGACTTCGTTCTTGGTCTTCAAGTCTTATCGTTACCATTTGGTCCCGTACGTACTGTACACTGTGCTGCGGAATTATAGGATCACTTTTCCGAAACCCCATAGTTGTCTTACATTGCGTCACATAAGTTTGAAATCTAGCTCAAAGATGCGTACAATCTTCCTCTCTACAAAATGGTTCAAATGCCTCTGAGCACTATGGGACTTAACATCTGAGGTCATCAATCCCCTAGAACTTAGAACTACTTAAACCTAACTAACCTAAGGCATCACACACATCAATGCCCAAGGCAGGATTCGAACCTGCGGCCGTAGCCGTCGCGCGGTTCCAGACTGGAGCGCCTAGAACCACTCGACCACAGCGGCCGGCCTTCCTTTCTACTGATGCAAAAGTGTAGCGCTCTGCGACATCACTCTCGTATTCGAAGACGCTTGAAACAGCAATGTGTCGACACATGACGAAATAAGGTTTTTCTAGATTTCCGGAAAGCTTTTGACACCGTTCCTCACAAGCGACTTCTAATCAAGCTGCGGGCCTATGGGGTATCGTCTCAGTTGTGCGACTGGATTCGTGATTTCCTGTCATGAAGGTCGCAGTTCGTAGTAATAGACGGGAAATCATCGAGTAAAACTGAAGTGATATCGGGTGTTCCCCAGGGAAGCGTCCTGGGACCTCTGCTGTTCCTGATGTTTATAAATGATATGGCTGACAATCTGAGCAGTTCTCTTAGGTTGTTCGCAGATGATGCTGTAATATTCCGTTTAGTAAGGTCATCCGAAGGCCACTATCAGTTGTAAAGCGATTTAGTTGACGCTAAATAACTAAAAGTGTGAGGTGATCCACATGAGTTCCAAAAGAAGTCCGTTGGAATTCGATTACTCGATAAACAGTACAATTCTCAAGGCTGTCAATTCAACTAAGTACCTGGGTGTTAAAATTACGAACAACTTCAGTTGGAAAGACCACATAGACAATATTGTGGGGAAGGCGAGCCAAAGGTTGCGTTTCATTGGAAGGACACTTAGAAGATGCAACAAGTCCACTAAAGAGACAGCTTACACTACTCTCGTTCGTCCTCTGTTAGAATATTGCTGCGCGGTGTGGGATCCTTACCAGGTAGGATTGACGGAGGACATCGAAAGGGTGCAAAAAAAGGGCAGCTCGTTTTGTATTATCACGTAATAGGGGAGAGAGTGTGGTAGATATGATACGTGAGGTGGGATGGAAGTCATTAAAGCAAAGACGTTTTTCGTCGCCGCGAGATCTATTTACGAAATTTCAGTCACCAACTTTCTCTTCCGAATGCGAAAATATTTTGTTGAGCCCAACCTACATAGGTAGGAATGATCATCAAAATAAAATAAGAGAAATCAGAGTTCGAACAGAAAGGTTTAGGTGTTCGTTTTTCCCGCGTGCTGTTCGGGAGTGGAATGGTGGAGAGATAGTATGATTGTGGGTCGATGAACCCTCTGCCAAGCACTTAAATGTGAATTGCAGAGTAATCATGTAGACGTAGATGTAGATGTAGCTCAGAAGTTCATGTGACGTGTAAGATGGATTAATGATGTCACATTGGCACAAAAATTCACCACGGTACTTCCCAACATAACCGTGGACGTGTCACACGAGGGGAAGGATGTCACGGCGCCTGTTACCCTCATGTTACCCCTTGTTTTGACAGCTCTGCGATGGAAGTTAGAACCGCACGCCCAACGTTGATATCACGTATATTTCTTATGAGTGGCCGTGGAAAACATCCGCCGCTCAGAATCGTCACGAAAAGGCCTCATTGGCTGGCATAAAGCCACTGGAATGAAACCACTCCTTTGCCTTGGGGGGACGATTCACTCACATTTTACGGTCTAAAACGGTAGTTCACAATGCGGTGAGCAACAGGTAGATGCTTTTGACAACCTTTGATACTGCTGACACTGTAGAAAGTTTCAACCCTTCTCTAAGGACCTCGTGGGGTTGCATCCCAATTAAACGTGATCTGAACTTTTTGGAGGACAGCACGTGCTCTTGGGTACACGTGGGAATCACTAGGGACTGTTGAAAACCATTCGACGAAATTTGAGAGTGATTCGTGGCAGGACAGTGCACTTAGGCACTTTCATCCGTCCGTTTTAGCGCCCTCCTGTAGCGTGATCATGAGCTAAGATGTGTGTAAATAAGACAGAGAGTCCTCTAATACCCACAGTTCGACACCACCCTAGGTGGCACCCGGCCACCTTAGCTGAGGACATTACAAGGGTAGGTGTTGGCTGCTTCGACACACATTCAGCCTTGCTGCTCCTCTAGCGCCCGTAAGCAGGCAAACACTGCCTGATGCATGTTGAAGGGGTTGACTAAACTCTAGGCGTTAGAGCAGCCGCGAGGCTTAAGATGTGTCAAAGTTTCAGAGTGAGTTTATTACGAGCGGACAGGATTCTCTAGGCATGCTACATTTTCTTTAAGGTTTTGTTTCAGTACCGCAACTGCCCTATCAGGTCCCTGATAGGCGTTGTGTCCTTCCTAGTATCTTGTTTAATGCTACGAGAGCAATGAAGGCAATTCGATGTGCGATTGTCTTACATTCGCACCCAGAAGTGTCTATGTTGCACTCTTGGTGATCGACTGACAGTGTCGAAATGTTTACACGTGGCAGTTGGTTTGTGTTGACGCATCCCTGTGCTGAAGCAATGCCGGGCGCTGGAGACTTTTTGCTCTTCCGTTCACGTATTATCGAAGTGCGCAACACCCATATACCTACTTTCACCAAGGATTTTCGTATCCCACCACTATAAAGGAAAACGAGCACCACAAACAGTTACACACCATCTCCACTGGTTTCTAGCAACTCATGCCGATAGTTTCCTTCATAAATAAAACAGGATAACAGTTTAAAGGCGAAAAGAGAAAAACACACACATAAACAGCACTACACTTCCAATTACAACAAGAACAACGAGAATTTTTTGTCTTCTATAAGAACTCACCTAGTCCGCTTCGTTTTTACCAAACAGCACCAACAGGTAGTTAAGCTCTCCACGTTCCGATTGCCGGCTGTGGTGGTCTAGCGGTTCTGGCGCTGCAGTCCGGAACCGCGGGACTGCTACGGTCGCAGGTTCGAATCCTGCCTCGGGCATGGATGTGTGTGATGTCCTTAGGTTAGTTAGGTTTAAGTAGTTCTAAGTTCTAGAGGACTTATGACCTAAGATGTTGAGTCCCATAGTGCTCAGAGCCATTTGAACCATTTTTGAACCACGTTCCGATACGGGGCATCAGTCCACTGAGCTCGTGCTCGCCCACGAACTAGCACCCTTGCTGACGAAAAACCGGTAACTGCCGAGCTCTTTACACCTGTTCATGTTGTACAGTATTTGCCAACTGTTTACGTTACCATATCGGAAGAATTACTTGGTTGATTACTAAATTTCTGAGCTCCGAAGTATTCTTGGAAAAACCGCCTCCTCTCCAGACGCCATAGCACTTCTCTTACACACCGCGAGTGCTGTCGGTCGACTAAAGATTTCGCCAGCTCCATGACTGCTGCTCCAGATTGTTTTAACGCCTATGCTTTTCAGCTAGTCAGATTCAGAGGTAGCGTGCAGAAAATTTCATTGAGCACTTCTCCCTCTCTAATAATACTCCACTACAAGATGCTTCTTCCTGTCAGGGATCTTTCAAAGTTTATTTCCAGAAATCACTTTCCCTGAAACGATCGTAGAAGGCTCCAACCACAGCCCATTTAGGAGAACTATTGAAAGTCCAGACTATCCAAGCTGGGCAATGCCTCCTTCCCCAGGATACCGAAAATCGAGCTCGTCTTTCACAATACTAAACCGGACAAGTGCAAGGGTGCCAGAAATGGTTAGCAGGCGTATACTGACGGTTTCCGCCCGCTTCTATAGTCTGTATTTGGGAGGCTGTTGGAGCGATTTGAGCAACTCATTCGATTGTCATTACACCAAGAAGAAATGCAGATGATAAACGGGTATTCATTGGACAAATATATTATACTAGAACTGACATGTGATTACATTCTCACGCAATTTGGGTGCATAGATCCTCAGAAGTCAGTACCCAGACCAACCACCTCTGGCCGCAATAACGGACTTGATACGCCTGGGCATTGTCAAACAGAGCTTGGATGCCGTGTACATGTACAGCTGCCCATGCAGGTTCAACACGATCCCACAGTTCATCAAGAGTAGTGACTGGCGTATTGTGACGAGCCAGTTGCTCGGCCACCATTAACTAGACGTTTTCAATTGGTGAGAGATCTGGAGAATGTGCTGGCCAGGGCAGCAGTCGAACATTTTCTGTATCCAGAAAGACTCGTACAGGACCGGCAACATGGGGTCGTGCATTATCCTGCTGAAATGCACGGTTTTGCAGGGATCGAATGAAGTGTAGAGCCACGGGTCGTAACACATCTGAAATGTAACGTCCACTGTTCAAAGTGCCGTCAGTGCGAACAAGAGGTGACCGAGACGTGTAACCAATGGCAACCCATACCATCACGCCGGGTGATACGCCAGTATGGCGATGACGAATACACGCTTCCAATGTGCGTTCACCGCGATGTCGCCAAACACGGATGCGACCATCATGATGCTGTAAACAGATCCTGGATTCATCGGAAAAAATGGCGTTTTGCCATTCGTGCACCTAGGTTCGTCGTTGAGTACACCATCGCAGGCACTCCTGTCAGTGATGCAGCGTCAAGGGTAACCGCAGCCATGGTCTCCGAGCTGATAGTCCACGCTGCTGCAAACGTCGTCGAACTGTTTGTGTAGATGGTTGTTGTCTTCCAAACGTCCCCATCTGTTGACTCAGAGATCGAGACGTGGCTGCACGATCCGTTACAGCCATGAGGATAAGTTGCCTGCCATCTCGACTGCTAGTGATACGAGGCCGTTGGGATCCAGCACGGCGTTCCGTATTACCGTCCTGAACCCACCGATCCATACTCTACTAACAGTCATTGGATCTCGAGCAACGCGAGCAGCAATGTCGCGATACGATAAATCGCAATCACGATAGGCTACAATGCGACCTTTATCAAAGTCGGAAACGTGATGGTACGCATTTCTCCTCTTTACCCGAGGCATCACAACAACGTTTCACCAGGCAACGCCGCTCAACTGCTGTTTGTGTACGAGAAATCGGTCGGGAACTTTCCTCATGCCAGCACGTTGTAGGTGTCGCCACCGGCGCCAACCTTGTGTGAATGCTCTGAAAAGCTCATCATTTGCATATCACAGCATCTTCTTCCTGTCAGGTAAATTTCGCGTCTGTGGCACGTCATCTTCGTGGTGTAACAATTTTAATAGCCTGTAGCGTATTTGTTTTTTTCCCCAAAGTCCATGCGGTTAGGCTACGTTCAAATGTCGGCCATGTCGGTTACTAGTTTGTAGAAAATATAATTACAGAAGAAAATTAGAGACCGTTTCAGTGCATTAACGATATTTCAGTGCACTGCATTATTTTGCCTCTCGAACAGATAAAAATCATCAAGAACTGGGAAAACAGTGGAATAGAGCAGATTTAAAGTAGGCATGAAAATGAATAGTTTATACTCAAGACAGTAATCAAACTACTACATATCCACAATAAAAACACAACCACTTGACAATTTCTGTATTTAGGAACCTATAATATGACTAAATGGACAGAAAAAGAACTAAACAGAAAAGTCTGTCTGGAGTGATTTTTGTAAACTACATGGTTTTGAAAAATAAGATTCCCATGTGCTTTAAACGGGAAGTTTCCAACGCATGAGTATTGCTAGTTTCGACATATACTCGCAATACAAGGATATCAAATATGAAAATTATTTAAAAAATAAAGGCTGATAGAGAGCAATGCAGAGCGTCAGGTTAGGTACTATGAGAGGCATGGGGAAAGAAACAAATACATCAAAAGACACGGTGGATTAGAAGACAGAATTATGACTGCAAACAAAATAAAAAGTAGGCGGTGGGGGGGGGGGGGGTGTCAGGGGTTATATAGTCAGGCGAAAGGATGGCAGATGAACGATAGAAACTCTTTGTTGCATACCAGGAGATAAGAAAAAACCGTGATGATGACGAAATAAAATTGGAGTAGGTACTGGAGCAACATGGATGTATGGGTGTGAGCTCAAACGAGTAATATATGCGTTCATAACTGAAGACCGTAATGAATTGCAATTGCAGAGATGACCTTTATCCAGCGGTGGATACGAATTTGCTGATGGTGCTATCATTTCTGAAAAGAAAAGACGTTTATGACTTAAAGACTTGTTCACTGAGATAATTACTAACGGGGCAATACCTAAGATGAGGGAGGAAGCAATCTGCCGCCTTCGTGTGTAACGTATCATGCCAGCACTCACGTTAAATGATTTAACTAAACTATAGAAAACCTCGGAAGGACTGTATAGAGTTTGAAGTCCACGCTGCTGAATTCTAGTTCAGTGGTGTATCAAATGCATCTTCAATTCGAGCAGTTGGTTGTAATTTTCTGTCTATCTATTTATTTGAAATGTGCGTAGTTGAAAGTCATATCTTTGATCCACGAAATTTCCCCTTCAGTACGAACTTAGGACTCTCAATTATCCAGACTTCAAACATAAATACTGCTCCACACGTAATTCTCGAAGCTACGTTACATATATTTTATAATTCAATTGTAAATAATGAAGGAATAAAATAAAATCCTTGATAGATCAACTACATCAAACCGAACATGGGATGATTTCGCATAGAGACAAACTGCTGGTCTACATTAGCTGGAATAGAAAGGGTATGGTTTCTACAGGTTACTTTAATATTATCTGAAGAGACGAGCAATGCAAAGAATAGGACACAGTACACCTTGAGATGACACAAACAATTTCAACTGAAGTTTTTCCACAGTGAGGTTTTCCCTCAGCTGAAATAGGAAACCAGTGGTAAGAAATAAGTAAGAGAACATCTGCCCATTCACAAGCATATTACGTCCGCCCTACACCAACTCCTTCAGAGAAAAAATGGAGAAGAAAACCAATAAACGTAGGGGCAGTCTCTCTGCTGTCGTCAAGACTATTCAGAGGGTTTCCCTTCGACCTCAGAGGAATGAAGGAACTGAGAATCCCCTCCCAAATATTCGCAATTGGTAATGTTAGTCTGGCATTCCCAGCCCACTTGGATATTTGGCCGAAAAGCTCTCCCAACTCTGAAGAGCTGGAATTATTTTTAACAAAACACCTGACGGAATTAAAATGTCTGACCGTGGTTTGTTTGAAGAGTCTAGAATTTCGTTTCTTCGACGATAATGAGGACTATTGTTCTTACAAAGTAGGTGTTAGCAATAAAATTGTACATACGAAATGTAACACGTCGAGTAACAATGTTAAAATACTTGTAAATAGTAAAATGTATTCTAAAATTATTTATTTAGTTAGGTGTTGTATTGTTCTGTACTCTATCGGGATGTCAAATTATTTTCTTGCCTGTAATTTTTGTACTTTGCTCAATTTGTGGAAAATCAGTAATATTTACTCTAATGACAGTCCACATCGGCGAATGATGTAGTGAAAATGATATTGCAAGCTAAAAGAGTAGGTTTTCTTCTTTATAATGTGTTGAATAGGAAGTGTTCCCAGTTTTTCTCCTTGATCTCATTGCTTTGTTAGCGTCCATTGTCTCAAAGTAATCAGACGTATATTGTGCCAGCAGTGAGCCGTGACGGTTCGTAGTACGTCAGAGAGCTGTGACCACGTATGGATAGCAATTCCTGTAGCTAGTGTCTCGGGCTCCTGCATTAAGCACTTATATGTATGAAGATGTTGTGTCCAGTTTTAGCTCTTTTGGTTCGTCATATTTCAGCGTCTTATAAGCCTAGATCTGTTGAATTATACAGTGCTATAATTTTTTAGGAAAATAAACTAAAGTCATAGTTCTGAGCAGTGAATTTGGTAATGTGTGATGTATGTATGCACAGCAGGGAGGAGTTGTTGCTTACATTTTAGACGTTTAACAAAAATAAGGAAAACTAGACACAGAAGTCTCATAAATGTAAAGTTCGTGTGACGAACGCATTAAAAGTAAGAAAATTAGTTTTGCGGTAATAAATGTAAAAATAGGAAATTTGTAAAATATTTCTGATTCGTTATTATTACGAAAAATATTATTTAACTGATACACACTCAGAGACTGTTGACTGACATTTAAGATTCTTATATATCTTGCTGGGCACATTTTTACTGGTTTGTGGAAGTGTTAAATATTAAATTACATATTTTGTAGACCTTAGCAAGACAATTTAATTGGAAAATTCCTTTCGATGAACCACTCAGGCGTTGAAATTTAGGTTTTTACATACGTTGCAGTCTATTTTATGTAAAATAGTATTTCATAAACTTATCTTTTGTTGACTAAATTTCCGGAGTATTATTTTACTTCACAGTTTGGGTGTGATCACACTTCATATTTTGGGCTTTAAATGCATGGAGATGAGACAATAGAACGAAAACAATGACTATTTGTTCGGTTTCCCAGTAAGTTAAGTTTTGCTCTATTTGGAAACCAACGCCCTATTCAGCCTCGGTAACCAGTTTTACACGCAGTCTGTGTAACAGCCGACCGGGTGAAGAGCATTACAAGACAATACTAAACTTTTTCACATAGACCGAGGTCCATTAAAATTTTTATGCTGATTATGGGCATTTTATGTGATTTATGTAACGAAACTTTATCTGCATAAACAGATCGTTTAAAAACTGAGGAAAATGGAACTCATTTTCTTAAATTAAATCGTTTAAAAACGAGGGAAAGTACAGCTTGAGGAAACGATAAAGAAGCGAGGGACAGAGCTATTACTAGCATGAGAAGGGCTCGACGTGGTGGTTCCGATACTACTTCGTAGCCTCTTCATTAAGAATAATTTCCAGGGCGTCTAAATTTAAATCAGAGGACTCCTTGTAATCTTTAATCAACTGAAGCACTCTCATCATAGTTTCAGTAATCAGACCATAAACTGTCTGTTGGTGCAATACTCTTTCTGCTGGCCGCGGTGGCCGAGAGGTTCTACGCACTTCAGTCTGGAACCGCGAGACTGCTACGGTCGTAGGTTCGAATCCTGCCTCGGGCATGGATGTGTGTGATGTCCTTAGGTTAGTTAGGTTTAAGTAGTTCTAAGTTCTAGGGGACTGATGACCTCCGATGTTAAGTCCCATAGTGCTCAGAGCCATTTGAACCAATCCTCTCTCTTATTTTAAAGCAACATCATCCGTAGTTGAAAAGTTTCTTGAGGTAGACGTTACGGAGCTAACTCTGACAAGGTAATCTAAATATGTAATGACAGGCATATTTCACGTACAATGCAATGTTTTTGCAGATGAATATTTCTATGGCCAAATTGACAGAGTCTTCTAAGACTGATTTATTTACATTTGCAGTCTGGTAATCCGTTGAACTGCAGTGTGTGTTTCTGTGTGGCTCGAGTTAAATGTAATTATATTCAGGGCATGATGCTAGGAGGCGTTTTGTTGAACTGCTAAAGATATTTTTTTCACCGTTCATAAAAAGCACCACATTATGTTAATCAATGCACCTTAAAATACATAGCTTATCGACCATCATCTACACTTACTTGATACACGTATTCTTTTCGTCGCTCGAATGGTCTTTAATTCACTCTAAACTGAGTCAAGTTCACTCATGAGGAACGAACTTCCGTTGCAGTCATTAAAGCAGTCAATTATATTTGCTAAGTATCCTATTGCCTTTTGCCTCGTATGGGTAGTACGTATTTCGGTCTTTGTAACAATATTTCTAGTCCAGTCAACGAAGGAAAAGTGGGGAAAAAATTTCAAGAGTAGCAAATTTTTGTGCACTCGTATGGGGGAGTGTAATGAATAATGTACTAAAAATCCTGACCAGTGGGGTGTGAGGTTGCGGGTGGTGGTGGGGAAAGGGGGAGGAATCTTCAAAGGTCACTTTCTTGACTGTTTCTGAACTATTTTAAAAACGGCGGCGTCTAGCGAAAATGTTTCCCAGTAGAGAGTTAAACCGCATTATATTTCCTATAGAAAGCACATACACATTTTTTTTCTAGGAGTAATAGTTTCCGCGTTGCAGGAGATAGAAAAATCGCAGATTATTAAAAACCGTGTTTTAATGATAGAAAATTAATGTACATTCTTAAATAACTGGTTAAGAACAAATATTAAATGCTTGTACCGGATCTAAGTGCAGTATAGCCATACTAAGGGATGTTTTGGGGGTGTAAGATGGTGGAAAGACGGGGGTGGAGGTTAAAGATGTGAGGGAGAGTAGGGCGCTGGACTGTAGTCATCTACTTCCCTGCTTCATAGATCTGCAAAATGAAAAACGAGCAGGCAATTCCTCAGTCAATCTTTCTACTCCACTACATCACATAAAGCAACTGCAGGGTGTTTCACGAAGTTTTACTGACCTTTCCACAATTTGTCCACTGGTGACCCAGTGAACAGACATAACCTGGGGCGTTTGTTTTCCACAATGTGAGTTAATACTACATGGAGTGTGGATATGAATTATTAATAGTACTGACGCAGGAAATGTTATGGATAGAATGTACGTAAATCTCTGCACACTATTCTACGATGCTAGAGGGAAACATTCTTAGTCAGCCTGCGTGGCAGCTATAGCACGGGAAAGGCAACGACCCATACCACGAGTTCACAGACAATCTATACCTCCACAGCATTTCCTGTCCAGTTCCCTCATGTGAATAGATAAAATAGCTTACCTGGACTCATGTTTAAATACTGGAGTAATTTTCAGTTTATTAAATGGGTTTTATTTTGCGGGTGTTAAATGTTATGTAGAAAATCTCAACAGCTGTCTACAACACTGAAGCACCTACGACGAATGCTGTGAATATCTATTTGACAATGTTGATTTCATTGTCTCTATCATCAGTGGCTAGAATATTTTTCACGGCACGGCGGGTAACGAAATGCATCACTCTAGCCTCAGCTCTCCCAACATCTGAAGAGTTCCAGAGTCTTAAAGTGGCTCCCTCTGTAGCAGAAGTAGGTCACATAGGTGTTGCGGAACTTGAGATATTTCAATACAAGTCAAGTCAAGCAATGCATTACAGCAGATTACTGTTCTAGGTTTAAACATAATCAGTCTTATTCCGTCTGACATATTGACACAAACCTTGCAAGATATGTCGTCCATGTGTGGCTCCACTCAGTGCAGCCCATTCTACAAGTATCAGCAACTCCTTAGTGGAAGAGATTTATGCTGTGGAAAAGTAACGCAGTTAATGGTACGAGAAGTGCAGGAACTTTTTGTCATTTATTAATTCACCGCGAAGCTGCTACAACACTCTCACATAGCTTTACAAAATTCTGTTAATGACAGGCAGCAGAAAAAGGCCACATTTACCAATTCAATTCGTTTTCCACAAATACTACACTACTATACTACTGAAACATCACATTTACGAATGAAGCACTTCGCACTCTTTGTTTATAGGAACGTACTTTATATAAAAGCTCACTTAACAACTGAAAAAGTGCTCAATAAATTGAAAATAACTCCACTATATAAACACGATCTCAGTGAAGTCATTTTGTCTGCTTAAAGAAGTGAACTGCATAGGAAATGCTGGGGAGAAATATCCTGTCTGTAAACTGAAAAGCGAGCAGCGTTAGTGGTAGAGGAAATCGCCTTTGCCGGAAGAAAGCTACAACTGCCGTACAGGATGACTAAGAATTAATTTCCCCTGTAGCAGTATAGAACAGTGTGCGGACATATACGTAGAATCTGTTCGTATGCTTTTATTGCGTTTGTATTACTAGCAAATCGTACCAGTATTCTACATAGTGTTAAAACACTGTGTGGAAAATAAACATGATGCCCCCCCCCCCCCCCCCCCCAAGAGTTTCCTGCGCACCGTGTCGCGAGTGATTCACAAGGTAAGCTGTGGAAGGGTCGGCATAACTTTGTGAAGTATATTGTAGTTGGTTTTTGTGACATATCACGGTAGGGCGAATGGGTAATTGTCTCCTCACTCTTTATTCTGCAGGCCTATAAAGGTGGAAGTCCCTGACCGTGTGCCAACATCGTACCTTCCCTCACGCTTCTACACTTCACCTCCGCCCTTCCACCCTGATACAAGCCCGTAACACAGTTTATCCCTTAACAGGTTCTGCTGCACTTAGAAGTAGTACAAAACATTTAATATTTGTTCTTAACCCACGTTATTTAACGATATGTATTAATTTTATATCATTAAACCAATGTTTTTAAAATGTGCGGTTTTTCCATCCCCTACAACGCGTCAACAGTCTTATCGAAAATTGAGTGAGTTCTTTTCTGTAGGAAATTTAATGTTTGTTAAATTTTGTACTGATTAGAGATAGGCAAGAAAAATGTAAAAAACAAAGAACTTTAAACGCCTCCCTCACTACCCCCCCCCCTTCCCACCTCTCCGCACCCACTCCCCCGCCCATTCACAGCCATTCTGACATGTTATTCATGACACTCTTCCCTACCACGCCCAAAAATTTGCGACTACAGCAATTTTCTCCCCTTCGACATTTTTTGCACTTTGTTCTTTGTGATGTCGTTTTGTTAAATACCTGGTTAATAAAAGCTTATCAAGGTTATTTACATATTTTATATCTTACAACACTACAGTATAGATATGTCTCATTTCATTCAGGACGTATCATAAAATATCTCTAGACTTGCAGAACTAACTAACTACTGTTACTGGGGGGGGGGGGGGGGGGGTTACAGTAAATCGAAATGACTCATCCTTGAGTAGGGATAAAAGTAGTTGATGTGGTTAATAAATTTGTGTTGATTCGTATTTTACCATATTTGTGAACTTCCGTGGGACTTAAGGCTGAAAGTTTTTGAACGAGTCAATAACAGAACGACCACGCAGTAAGGCATGACAAGAAATACACGGCGTGATTGAGAGTCTAAATGAGTCAGTGATTGTAGTACCGTTAGTCACCTGTAGACATGTCTATTCGTGGTGGCAGAGAGTGGCAATGGTGTTACACAAACAAGTAAATAGAATAAGGGTAGGTAGGCCTTGAAAACCCTGGCGGAACACTCTGGAAGGAGGGAAGAAACTGCTTGGTTGGAATTAACAAAGGTTGCTTGTCCTCTCTTAAACAGTTACAGGAAGATCATTCATTAACAGCACCAACCATTATGCAATACAACAAAACGCCTTAAACAGAATGACATTTCTTTATACTGTTGTACGTAAACTGAAAAAGTGATTTTTCTGTGAAGGCTATCTACGTATTTAGTTTTTCTTCAGTTTACCAATATTTGGGGACCATTATTTTTTCGTTATTATGCAAATGACCTCTGATTTGTAGTGTACAACGTTTTCAGGTAACAAGCCAGTAATTGGTGATGTATGATAATACTGATAACAGTAATAAAAAAGGAAGGTCAAACTTGAAAAATGAGTTCTATTAGTGTGGCATTCAATGAAATAAATGCCGTTAAAATTATCTTGAGGGGAAGGAATTCACTGCACCGTGAGATCAGCTTCCACGAGTACTGTATAACAATATAGTGAAATAAATTCTTTGCGCTCGAGTGTCGTATGTCAAAAATTTGACGTGTTAACAGTTTAATTTTGATTACAAATTATTCGACTTTTCCCAAAGATATTTTGAAAGGAAATAAGATCAGTATTATCAACGCAGTAGATTACCAGCTATGTTAAGGAATCGCTGCCATTTCAAACACTAACAAAAATTTTCCACTCAACATATTAAATTTCCAGGAAAATTATAAGTCTTTTTACGCCTACAATAGGTATTTTGTACCTTGTAATAATGGAATTGTGTGATTGCTTTTACTTGCAATGATGAGGCTAAAAATTCTCAGGTTCGTAAAAGTAGTTTTTAGGGCAGCGGCTATCCTGAAACGATTGAAAGCTACATGTGATCAGGATCTGAGTTACTGAAGCTAGTGCGACGTTTAATATGTTGATAATAAATTACAGTTTGGGATCCTGATCATTAATGTAACTTTTTATGGTGTGTAATAGACAATTATCAAAATGAAAAAAGCATTCTTTGTGAGAGTCTAAATTATTATTGTACAATAGTGGCAAGAAGGGAGTTACATACATTAACAAACAAATGGGCTGACTGTTTCGAAAACTGGAAGGCAGTTCTGCAACAATCTTCTAACGTTTGGAGCCTGCAAAAGGAGAATCCAGGACTCGGAGAGAGGTGCCTCGATAGCTGGGCCTTGTCGTTGAATGTGTAGTATTATATTTGTGAATATCTGTGTTATTCTAACAACGAAATGTATTGTTAACAACAAACTTCATCAGAGAATACATTTGCTGTGAGGCCGTTGTTAGAGTTTAGAATTGCTCAAACAACTGTTTACTAGGGGAACATGTGTGAATTATTTTTACCTAAGTGAGATGTTGCCCCGAATATTACCCGACAGAGCATAGGACGTAAGTGAATGGCAACAAATAATATATAATTTATGGAATTCTACTTTTCGAAAGTTAACATTTACTGTTATGCAAAACCAGGTGGATCTTATAGTTTTAGCAGTTCCACTTTATGTTTTCTCGAATGTAAAGTTTCTTCAATATGCACGTACCCATTAACGTTTTGTTAGTATATTACATTACCATAAAATAGTGTATTTTTGACAGTACAAAACATTCCGAGCTGTGTTTTTTCAAAGCTTTTGCTACTCCATTTGTACTAAGTTAGTTAATTAAAAAAAAACAACATTGTTCACTATTTTCCACGTTGCTGCGTCTTTGCCAACCTTGGTAATAATGCTTGTATCATGGATAAAAATAACTGACATTTCCTTTAAATGCAAGAACAATATTAGTTCATAAACAAACATTAAGAAAATTAACGGTCCCATTATTGTACTACCGGAACACCAATTATGCCAAGTGTGAGTTCCCTTCATACGAACTGTGTAATGTTCATATTTGCATGGATCGAAAATTTTAATATATTTTGGAGAAGAGGCCGTTGAAAGCAATATCGCCTTTACGAAACGGATGTTCGAGTGCCTCCTTCGGATTGCGATGACAATGCCTTAATAGCAAAGTCACCTCACTCTGTTTAAGAGACACAGGTCAAGAAATTTATCTTGCAGAAACTGTGCGGTGGGATGTGTCAATTCCTGACAGTGTAGCTCATCTCTTCCACCCGTGTAAACTGTCCAGTTTCAGAATATTATGCAGTAGTGAGAGGTCTTCGTCTCCGATGGGGCCCGCCGGAGTGGCCGAGCGGTTCTAGGCGCTTCAGTCTGGAACCGCGCGACCGCTACGGTCGCAGGTTTGAATCCTGCCTCGGGCATGGATGTGTGTGATGTCCTTAGGTTCGTTAGGTTTAAGTAGTTCTACGTTCTAGGGGACTGATGACCTCCAATGTTAAGTCCCATAGTGCTCAGAGCCATTTGAACCATTTTGAACCATCTCCGATGGGAAACGGGTAGTTCATTAGTGATAGGTGCCTGGTGAATAATGTGGTGACATTCCCACGTGCTTTCAGGAACTCCAAACTTATTTGCTAGTGAAGCCTATGTTTCCGGGGAACAAAGTGCATCACGGGTGGTTAGTTACAGCTAACTGTATCATGGGTGGTTGATGCAGCGCTCCGACCTACTTCATAATTCAGGCATTCAACATACCGTGGAAGTGCGCTCTGCACGAGTCACTGTTTTACGAAGTAAACGTACCTCAATGGCTGACAGGCAAGTGGCAAAGATCTCTGTGTCACTTCGCATGTCTTCTTTTAGTGAGCGCTGATACTTCGACTGGAGCGAGCCAATGAGAAAAGAGGTGGTGGTGGTGGTTAGTGTTTAACGTCCCATCGACAACGAGGTCATTAGAGACGGAGCGCATGCTCGTGTTGGGGAAGGATTGGGAAGGAAATCGGCCGTGCCCTTTCAAAGGAACCATCCCGGCATTTGCCTGAAACGATTTGGGGGAAATCACGGAAAGAGAAAAGAGGAAACCAAACTTTGTTTTCCATTGTAGTCTGCACCGGGAAGTCAGACATCTGACGTTGGCTCCTGGTTCGGTGTAGTTATGTTGAAGATACGCTGTTAGGGTAAGACTGCTGCTTGCTGTAAGTGTGTCACGTATTTCATTCTCGATCCTTTCCTGCTTCTTGTGTTTCAAGCAGATACACGGACGAGAATAAGTCACAACAACGAGAAAAAGTTGCGCAACGGAAACGAAAATTGGTAGGCTCGTTTCTACATTTGAAAATGATGTCTATTCAAATTTCGAGGCAGCAGCATAAGAGTGGTACTAGTGGCTCCACTATGAGGACGCACATAAAAAATGCACACTATAAAGGCCGTGAGCGTTAGTTATGTTTGAGATCGGACGTTTTGAGTTGATGTTAGGCAAGAATGCCTTCAAGGTTACAAAGACGCCATTATCAACATCTAATTGAGTCTGAACGAGATCGTGTTATGGGGAAAGACTTGGTAGGAGCGTAGCCACTGTACATGATTGCTGACGGCGGTGGTCACTTGAATGTACGGTTGCAAGGAGACCGGGCACCGGATGGCCTGCCGACACTACCGAGGGGGACGATCATCATGTTCGGTGTGGGGCTCTGGCGCATCATATTGCATCTGCACCAAAACTCTGAGCAGCAGTGGGCAGCAAAATGACACAACGAACTGTTAGAAATCAGTTATTTCAATGTTAGCACCGAGCCAGACGTCCTCTAGCGTGCATTCCACTGACCCCAAACAACCATCATTTTCACGTCAGTGGTGTCAAGAGAGAGCCCATTCGAGGACAGGATTGAGATCTGTTGTGTTTTGTGATGGAAGCTAATTCTGTCTCGGTGCCTGTGATGATTCTCTTCAGTGGTGTCAAGGGAGAGCCCATTCGAGGACAGGATTGGGATCTGTTGTGTTTTGTGATGAAAGCTAATTCTGTCTCCGTGCCT
Organism: Schistocerca piceifrons; assembly: GCF_021461385.2. NCBI lineage: Eukaryota > Metazoa > Arthropoda > Insecta > Orthoptera > Acrididae > Schistocerca > Schistocerca piceifrons. The sequence continues at coordinate 424,241,974 of NC_060141.1, forward strand.
GTGATAGACGAGTGTTGGTTGCAAGGAGGCCGTTGAGGGCTTGCAACGAACCTGCCTGCGACCTAGGCTTATTGCACCTACACCTGGAGTTATGGTCTAGGGTGGGATTTCGATGACGCTAGGAGCCCCTCTCGTGCTTATCCCACGCACCCTGACTGCAAATTTGTACGCCAACCTGGTTCATGGATGGCATTCCAGGGGGTGTTTTCCAACAGGATAGCGCGCGCCCGTATACCGCTGTTGCATCCCGACATACTCCAGGGAGCCTGCTCAATTACCAGATCGATCTCAATCGAGCATGTGAGGGACATCATCGAACGGCAACTCTAGCGTCATCCTCAAACAATTTTAACCGTCAGACATGGAATTCTATCCCACAAACTGACATTGTGCACCTCTACATCACAATGCATGCACGTCTGCATTGCTGAATTCAACATTCTGGCGGTTACATCGGTTACTAACGCAGCAGCATTTCACATTTGCAATGGCTATCTCGCGCTTACATAAACCTGTGATCTGGCAATGTTAATCACTTAAAGATGTTACCTAGACAAATGTATTCCCGAAATGTCATTACGCTACATTAATTATTTTTTAAGGCTGAGATATTTTTCCGGCAGTGCATTTCGAAAAATATCTATTCATAGTAATTTCTCGCAAAGTGTGGTTGACAGTGTGCTACGAGACTTTGTGAGCTATTAGAATGCACATGTGTGTGCCTGCATCCAATTATACTTTCCCATCCTCGAGTAGAGCTGGCTTTAGAAACATCACTCGTCTGTATAACGGGTTGTTGTTGTTGTGGTCTTCAGTCCTGAGACTGGTTTGATGCAGCTCTCCATGCTACTCTATCCTGTGCAATCTTTTTCATCTCCCAGTACCTACTGCAACCTACATCCTTCTGAATCTGCTTAGTGTATTCATCTCTTGGTCTCCCTCTACGATTTTTACCCTCCAAGCTGCCCTCCAATACTAAATTGGTGATCCCTTGATGCCTCAGAACATGTCCTACCAACCGATCCCTTCTTCTGGTCAAGTTGTGCCACAAACTTCTCTTCTCCCCAATCCTATTCAATACTTCCTCATTAGTTATGTGATCTACCCATCTAATCTTCAGCATTCTTCTGTAGCACCACATTTCGAAAGCTTCTATTCTCTTCTTGTCCAAACTATTTATCGTCCATGTTTCACTTCCATACATGGCTACACTCCATACGAATACTTTCAGAAATGACTTCCTGACACTTAAATCAATACTGGATATTAACAAATTTCTCTTCTTCAGAAACGCTTTCCTTGCCATTGCCAGCCTACATTTTATATCCTCTCTACTTCGACCATCATCAGTTATTTTGCTCCCCAAATAGCAAAACTCCTTTACTACTTTAAGTGCCTCATTTCCTAATCTAATTCCCTCAGCATCACCCGACTTAATTAGACTACATTCCATTATCCTTGTTTTTCTTTTGTTGATGTTCATCTTATATCCTCCTTTCAAGACACTGTCCATTCCATTCAACTGCTCTTCCAAGTCCTTTGCTGTCTCTGACAGAATTACAATGTCATCGGCGAACCTCAAAGTTTTTATTTCTTCTCCATGAATTTTAATACCTACTCCGAATTATTCTTTTGTTTCCTTTACTGCTTGCTCAATATACAGATTGAACAACATCGGGGAGAGGCTACAACCCTGTCTTACTCCCTTCCCAACCACTGCTTCCCTTTCATGTCCCTCGACTCTTATAACTGCCATCTGGTTTCTGTACAAATTGTAAATAGCCTTTCGCTCCCTGTATTTTACCCCCGCCACCTTTATAATTTGAAAGAGAGTATTCCAGTCAACATTGTCAAAAGCTTTCTCTAAGTCTACAAATGCTAGAAACGTAGGTTTGCCTTTCCTTAATCTTTCTTCTAAGATAAGTCGTAAGGTCAGTATTGCCTCACGTGTTCCAGTGTTTCTACGGAATCCAAACTGATCTTCCCCGAGGTTGGCTTCTACTAGTTTTTCCATTCGTCTGTAAAGAATTCGTGTTAGTATTTTGCAGCTGTGACTTATTAAGTTGATAGTTCGGTAATTTTCACATCTGTCATCACCTGCTTTCTTTGGGATTGGAATTATTATATTCTTCTTGAAGTCTGAGGGTATTTCGCCTGTTTCATACATCTTGCTCACCAGATGGTAGAGTTTTGTCAGGACTGGCTCTCCCACGGCCGTCAGTAGTTCCAATGGAATATTGTCTACTCCGGGGGCCTTGTTTCGACTCAGGTCTTTCAGTGCTCTGTCAAACTCTTCACGCAGTATCATATCTCCCATTTCATCTTCATCTACATCCTCTTCCATTTCCATAATATTGTCCTCAAGTACATCGCCCTTGTATAGACCCTCTATATACTCCTTCCACCTTTCTGCTTTCCCTTCTTTGCTTAGAACTGGGTTTCCATCTGAGCTCTTGATATTCATACAAGTCGTTCTCTTATCTCCAAAGGTCTCTTTAATTTTCCTGTAGGCGGTATCTATCTTACCCCTAGTGAGATAGGCCTCTACATCCTTACATTTGTCCTCTAGCCATCCCTGCTTAGCCATTTTGCACTTCCTGTCGATCTCATTTTTGAGACGTTTGTATTCCTTTTTGCCTGTTTCACTTACTGCATTTTTATATTTTCTCCTTTCATCAATTAAATTCAATATTTCTTCTGTTACCCAAGGATTTCTACTAGCCCTTGTCTTTTTACCTACTTGATCCTCTGCTGCCTTCACTACTTCATCCCTCAAAGCTACCCATTCTTCTTCTACTGTATTTATTTCCCCCATTCCTGTCAATTGCTCCCTTATGCTCTCCCTGAATCTCTGTACAACCTCCGGTTCTTTTAGTTTATCCAGGTCCCATCTCCTTAAATTCCCACCTTTTTGCAGTTTCTTCAGTTTTAATCTACAGGTCATAACCAATAGATTGTGGTCAGAGTCCACATCTGCCCCTGGAAATGTCTTACAATTTAAAACCTGGTTCCTAAATCTCTGTCTTACCATTATATAATCTATCTGATACCTTTTAGTATCTCCAGGGTTCTTCCATGTATACAACCTTCTTTCATGATTCTTAAACCAAGTGTTAGTTATGATTATGTTGTGCTCTGTGCAAAATTCTAGAAGGCGGCTTCCTCTTTCATTTCTGTCCCCCAATCCATATTCACCTACTATGTTTCCTTCTGTCCCTTTTCCTACACTCGAATTCCAGTCACCCATGACTATTAAATTTTCGTCTCCCTTCACAATCTGAATAATTTCTTTTATTTCATCATATATTTCTTCAATTTCTTCGTCATCTGCTGAGCTAGTTGGCATATAAACTTGTACTACTGTAGTAGGTGTGGGCTTCGTATCTATCTTGGCCACAATAATGCGTTCACTATGCTGTTTGTAGTAGCTTACCCGCATTCCTATTTTCCTATTCATTATTAAACCTACTCCTGCATTACCCCTATTTGATTTTGTGTTTATAACCCTGTAGTCACCTGACCAGAAGTCTTGTTCCTCCTGCCACCGAACTTCACTAATTCCCACTATATCTAACTTCAATCTATCCATTTCCCTTTTTAAATTTTCTAACCTACCTGCCCGATTAAGGGATCTGACATTCCACGCTCCGATCCGTAGAACGCCAGTTTTCTTTCTCCTGATAACGACATCCTCTTGAGTAGTCCCCGCCCGGAGATTCGAATGGGGGACTATTTTACCTCCGGAATATTTTACCCAAGAGGATGCCATCATCATGTAATCATACAGTAAAGCTGCATGCCCTCGGGAAAAATTACGGCTGTAGTTTCCCCTTGCTTTCAGCCGTTCGCAGTACCAGCACAGCAAGGCCGTTTTGGTTATTGTTACGAGGCCAGATCAGTCAATCATCCAGACTGTTGCCCTTGCAACTACTGAAAAGGCTGCTGCCCCTCTTCAGGAACCACACGTTTGTCTGACCTCTCAACAGATACCCCTCCGTTGTGGCTGCACCTACGGTACGGCTATCTGTATCGCTGAGGCACGCAAGCCTCCCCACCAACGGCAAGTTCCATTGTTCATGGGGGGGGGGGGGGGGGGGTATAACGACGACCATGAACATTTTTCTTCAGGGCTCCAAAAACATGGAATTTGCATGTGGGGAGATCGGGACTGTATGGAGGATTTGTAAGGGCTCACCAGCGAACCTTTTGCAGCGTATTTGAAACAACCTTGGCAACATGTGGGCGGACAGTACTCTGCAACAGAGTGATGCCGTCCGTCAACATTCAGCGTTTGGATTTAATGGCGCGCTTCAATTTTTTGCAAAGTATCTGTGTAACGCTGTGCCTTAATTGTGCTGCCGTGGTCAGCAAAGTCAATGACCAGTGGACCCTTGCAGTCAAAGAAAAATGTCAGCATGTGTGTCTTGCAGCTGGGGTCTGTTGTTTCGACTACACTGAAGAAGTTCCGCTGGGAAACCTTTACACGTCCTCCATACAGTCCAGGTCTCTCCTCGTTCATTTCCAATATTTTTGGAGTCCTGGACAAACAGATTTGCGGGCGTTTGTTTGCTTCCGACGAAGATATTCACGCTTGGACGGAATCATGGTTCTGTAGGCAATCGCAAACATTTTTCCAGGAAGACAGTGACCGACGTGTCTCACAATAGGATAAATGTATTTAGTTATCGCGATTATTTTTGAAATAATAAACAGTTTACTTACTTTTTTCTATCTGACTCTTATCAAAGCCACTGAAAACATAGTGTGGCGTTCATTACATATATATCATCACGAAATTGATTGCTTTAGGAGTTTGTCCATCATTTGTACACTAATTGTGAATAATGTCTTCCATGTCGGACTAAAAATTTTGAATTATTTATTCTAAAACTTATAGTATTTATTTTCTCAAGTTTTTTGTTCTCATATTTATTGAACTAGAGAATTTTCCTTTGTCTTCCTTACAGCCACGAGACATTATTGATTCACGCTGATACGAAGTACTCTTATGACGGCTAAACCAGTTTTACTGGGAAGTTCGTTTAAGAGACAAAGCAGCTCCGCGTTTAGCAATGCGCGCATTGCTATCTTCTGCAATTTTTTTCGAAAATCAGGTACGGACATCGTGACACAGATCGTGAGATACAGTTTGGAATAGCAGCTTAATAATTTTCAGGTCCACTACAGCTCCTTGCTTTGTAATTTTAAAGTGACATTTGTAAGAAGCCCCGAGAGCATTTGCCTGTCATGAACCGAGCCCAGAAGGAAAGGTTCGTTATAGCTTTTATATTAGTTTAGACAACAAGTGTATGTAATATTCAGGCGATGATCGATAGAAATGCTTTACAGAAAAAAAATACTTGTTATGCTTCCTAAAGTTTTATTGAGTCTTTATGTAGGTTTATAAGTCAAATTTGTGTTCTCTGTGCTTACATAAAATTAAATTGATGTAAAATGCAGTGGGAAACTTATTCAAAATTTAATCTGAGCATGTATTAAAGTTCTGCAAAGACGTGGCAGGCTTTAAGTATGAAGGGGGTGCTTTCAACGGACTCCAGAGCTGAAATTGAGGCTTGCACTCTGATCCTGTATTTGTCAGATGCGGGTATCAGACAGACAGAATAGAAGATCAAAGCGTAACAAGACTTTCTCTCGTAGTCGCTTTTGAGCCGATAATCCGACAGAAGTCTCCGAAATTGTGAAGGAAATGAACAGCTACTGCTAGCCATATGACGCTACATATCCGCTCAATGTTTTGCTTATGTTCTGAAATATTTGCCTGTTTGTGTTTTGGATACACCACGACTGTGAGATCATTTTCTTAATTATGAAACTGTCTCGTGAAAAAAATATTCGGGAGAGTAGAAATGCAAACGCAGCAGTTCATACCTATCGGAATAGCAATCCTACAACAGGATGTCTGACTGTTTCAGAGTTTTCCCCATTTGAAAAAAAAAAGTATTCATACAATGTGTAATGCCACTTCCTCGGTCGAGAAATAAAAATCAAAAATTAGCTCCCAATACCCCAAATATTTCCCCCCAAGTCCCAAATTCCCAGAAAAGTGAATAATCGGACGAAGTTCCATTTATCACTATTATTAGGACAATAACAAGTAATTAAAGCAGGAATCTAAGACTTGACAATTGAGCAACCTACGAAAGAAAGATTAAATTTCAGTAAAATTAAAATCAAAATCATAATAAATCGCAAAATTAGCATAAATTAACATTCGCAAAGTAGAACCAACGATCCCAAATAATACTCCGTGTCAGTACTCTTTGGGAATCGTGAGTAATGACTAAGTATAATTCAATGCATTGTCACTACGTTACGAGAGTTAGCTGAAGCAGGTCATATACAGGGCTATTACAAATGATTGAAGCGATTTCATAAATTCACTGTAGCTCCATTCATTGACATATGGTCACGACACACTACAGATACGTAGAAAAACTCATAAAGTTTTGTTCGCCTGAAGCCGCACTTCAAGTTTCTGCCGCCAGAGCGCTCGAGAGCGCAGTGAGACAAAATGGCGACAGGAGAGAGAAAGTGTATGTCGTGCTTGAAATGCACTCCCATCAGTCAGTCATAACAGTGCAACGACACTTCAGGACGAAGTTCAGCAAAGATCCACCAACTGCTAACTCCATTCGGCGATGGTATGCGCAGTTTAAAGCTTCTGGATGTCTCTGTAAGGGGAAATCAACGGGTCGGCCTGCAGTGAGCGAAGAAATGGTTGAACGCGTGCGGGCAAGTTTCGCGCGTAGCCGCGGAAGTCGACGAATAAAGCAAGCAAGGAGCTAAACGTACCACAGCCGACGGTTTGGAAAATCTTACGAAAAAGGCTAAAGCAGAAGCATTTCTTAAACAGGAGATTGGAAAACCGATGGATCGGTCGTGGTGGAGATCATGATCAACAATTCATGTCATGGCCTCCACGCTCTCCCGACTTAACCCCATGCGATTTCTTTCTGTGGGGTTATGTGAAAGATTCAGTGTTTAAACCTCCTCTACCAAGAAACGTGCTAGAACTGCGAGCTCGCATCAACGATGCTTTCGAACTCATTGATGGGGACATGCTGCGCCGAGTGTGGGAGGAACTTGATTATCGGCTTGATGTCTGCCGAATCACTAAAGGGGCACATATCGAACATTTGTGAATGCCTAAAAAAACTTTTTGAGTTTCTGTATGTGTGTGCAAAGCATTGTGAAAATATCTCAAATAATAAAGTTATTGTAGAGCTGTGAAATCGCTTCAATCATTTGTAATAACCCTGTATTTGAATGCTTGTACATGTAGGCGCGCTAAGATTGTTTTTGAGATTGAATAATTGCGATCTGTTATGACGCAGTAATACGATCTTCTGACTTCAAATATCATGGCATTAGAATTCGAACGGAGGACTTTTACGTACTAGAATAAAGTGAACTTTTAACTAGATAATTGAACTAAACATTACTGAGACAGTGATTTAGGCAACGAACACTGATAGACAGTTTTCATTCATAATAGCCAGTGGTTTATGGAACTTCAGTGATAGGTCAGAAGCATATAATTTAAATCCCCCCAACACCTGGGAAAGTTTTCTTCTCAAGGTTCGGTTAGGAAGTGACTGATATTGTGCAATAAAACACCCTCTCGTGCCAAGTCGTGCATTTGTGATTTAAAATTCTATCAAATTATTGACATGAAACTCCTGAGTAATAATTACGCGCAGCGATAATATTTGACTGTAGCGCTCGGAGCTTGTATAGAATCTTTGACTCAAATAGCAAGCCCACTTAGATACTTGAAATTACGACCAGCTTGTAGGGAATTTGTTGTGGATGTGACTGTATTGGTTTTATCATTAATATTTCATCATTAATCAGTTAAACATCGATTACGAGCGATTAATTACGATTCTTGGCGAAGTAAATATCTCACGCACGTCGACATTTCGGTTCAGCACTGTTATTTTGTGTAACGTCGTCTTCGTAACTTGATAACGATCTCAACACACTACCGACTGCCGCCGAGTTTTAGCCGTGGCCAAGTACAAATTAAACCTAATCATCAAGAAGAAGAGGCGTTATAAATGTATGTTTTACGTTGTTTTTTAGAATTGTTTTACTTTTGTGAGTCAGTACTTGCACAAGTACAATGGAAAACATTGTCTTCCTTACGTTATGATCCAGGGCTCTTACCCAATTTAAATACGTCAGTTACATCGTGGTTATTATGAGATTAAACTTTTTCTTCTGGAACCAATTACTGAAAAATGCCAACATCTGACACACGTCTGACAGACATAAACCAGATTTGGATACCACAAAAATTATTATGATATCACGTGCAGTAATAGTCGCTTAAAAATGTACTGCACCTTACGGCATAATAAGCTTAATGCATCCTGATCTATTTATGTTTTACGTCTGGTGGGTGATGGCCGTTTGCCAAAACTAGGTGCAGAAATAAAGGTAAATCATACAGCGAATTTCATCCACATCACAGATACTCCGCAGGCCACCGTACGGTGCGTGGCGCAGAGCACCCTGTACCACTACTTGTCATTTCCTTTCTTGTTCCATTCGCAAATAGAGCGAGGGAAAAATGACCCTTAATTTCTCGTGTCTTATCTTTGTCGTCCCTTCGCGCAATGTATATTGGCGGCAGTAGAATCGTTCGGCAGTCAGCCTCAAATGCCGGTTCTCTAAATTTTCTCAATAGTGTTTCTCGAAAAGAATGCCGCCTTCCGTCCAGGGATTTCCATTTGAGTTCCCAAAGCATCTCCGTAACACTCACCTGTTATTCCGGTAAATAATCTAGCAGCCCGCTTCTGAATTGCCTCAGTGTCCTAAAAGAACATTGTTGACTGAGGTACATGGAAGACGTATTTCTCGTACGGCCGCAAAGGGAAGCAGAATTACGAAGATTTCATCAGCATCTCAACAGCTTGTATAAAAATAATCAGTCCACGCTAGAAACTATAAAATATCGTAGCGATTACTTTTATAGACATAGAAGTGTACCGAAATCTAGCGACAAACTAGGACATAAAGCATGCAGGAAACCGAAGCATACCACAAGATACCTGCATGAAGAGTCGCATCACCATCCAACACGAAAGAACGCTGTGTTAGGTACGTTGGCAGCCTCAGCTCACCGGATGAGCGACGTTGAGGACCTGGAACGTGAACTGAACGAGACCTGGTCAACATTCCGGGCGAATGAATACAACAACCAGAACATACAACGAGTTATGATCTACAGCGAAGATGAAACAGACAAAGGGACAGAAGAATCTCTCCCTGTTACTCGCTTAGCTTACGTCCAATCGTCTCCCAAATGTGTCGCACATGTGTAGGATGGAATTTCAGTCGGGGGAACGGGCAGAACAGTCTATTCACCGAATATCTTCTCGTTCCAAGAGATGCTTCATCTGCGCTATTTGATGCGGTCGCGCATTATCGAGACGTCCCATTAGAGAGAAAACAACAGAAAATACATTAAATGATATTTTCCAAAGAATTATGAAGTTGTTCTCAGGATTCATCCTAAATTTTGAAAAAAAAAGAAACAAACTATATTTGGTTCTGTACAACAAATAGTCATACCAGCAATTAATATAGCACATGAGTGGAAGTCAGTAAAATAGAGTAGAATGCTCCTAAATTTTGAGTGTACATTTTGGCGAAATTTGAACTGGAAGAAGCATGTTACTGAGTTTCTCAAACAATGAAGTTCAGCTACCTTTGCTCTTCAGCCACTTTTGCTCTTCGTATGACGTATATTGCATATTTCCACTCGATAATTTCTTATGGAATAATTTTTGTGGGATAACTCGTTACTTAGAAAAAGATTATTGATTACATAAAAGGAAACAGTACGAATAATATGTGGTGTTCACCCACGGACATCATGTATTTACCTCTTCAAGGGGCTAGGCATATTTACTGTGTCATTCAAATGGTTCTAATGGCTCTGAGCACTATGGGACTTAACTTCTGAGGTCATCAGTCCCCTAGAACCTAGAACTACTTAAACCTAACTAATCTAAGGACATCACACACATCCATGCCCGAGGCAGGATTCGAACCTGCGACCGTAGCGGTAGCGAGGTTCCAGACTGTAAAGCCTAGAACCGCTCGGCCACCCCGACCGGCTACTGTGCCGTCACAGTACAAATATTCGCTAGTGAAAATCGTCATAAATAATGCATCACAATTTGAAAGGAGAAGTGATATCCTTACCAACAACACTAGAGAGAAAAATGACGTCTATTACTCAATAGTAAAGCTGTCAGTGGTTCAGAAAGGAGTTCAACATATGGTAACAAAAATGTTTGATCCTGTAAACTGACTTGTTCCACATCATTCATTTCGATAAAGGAATGGTTCAGATCATTTATGGAAACTGTAACTAACAATATCATCCATAAAAATTAAATCTGTGTTGAATGCAGCCTTGAAAAGACGCACTTGGGGAGGGAGTACAGTGTAAGAACAACACAATCAGGTAATGTACCGTGTTCAAAGATTTGGTGGTCAGTATGATTATGCAACATTATGCCTCCCTACAGCATTATGCCTGGACCACCTGAACGATCACGTTCGATAGTGCTGGAAATAACCTCACGTGGCGAGAGGTGAGAACACGTAATGCACCCAAGAACGTTATCGAATATGATCGGTTTGGTGGTCGAGGAATTATGATATGGGGAGGCCTAATGTTGTATGGGCGAACTAACCTCGACATTTTTGAACACAGTACACTCACAGTTCCACGTTATTGTCACACTATACTCTTTCCCCACGTGCGTCATTTCAGGGGCACATTCGTCCCTGAGCTCATTTTTATGAATGACGTTTCGCGTCCGCATCGAACATCCCAGGCAAGGAGCTCTTGGAACGAGAGGAAACTCGGTGAATGGACTTGCCTGCCTGCCCGTACCTCTCACCTAAATCCGTCGAGCACATGTGGGATCCATTGCGGAGTCGTATTGCAGCACGTCCAAATGAACAGTCGACCGTACAGCATTTGTCAACCGCGGTGCTAGAGGAATGGAACAACGTACCACAACCTTGAGGCCAACATGGGAATACGTTGCAGGGCTGCCAGCTAGCATAGCTGGATGAAACTTGGACCATAAATAGAAGGAAACTCAATGAAATACGCAATGACACGAATACAGACGATACTTTTATTGAAAAACTGTAAACACATTGATGCCACGGCGATCTATGATGGTTCTCTGGACATTAAAAAATGAGGGAAGAAGGGACATGGTTCTTAATAGTGTCTGTAATCACCACGGGTGGCACTTTACTACTTTACTGGTCTCATACAAAGAAAAAGAATCATATCTTATGAGACCAGTAAGGTCTCTGAAATTGTCATCGCATTTGCATAAGTACCTGCACTTGGGTTTCAGACTGGCTTCCTCATTTACGATCGATGCTGAGGTGCTATTCCAGAACATGGAGAGCCGCGACAATTCTGTTCTTGTGTAAGGGGGAATTTAAAGTAGACTGGGGTGGCAGTGAGGATTTGGATCAAGGGGGGAGGGTTAATCCGTGCTACTGTGTGACTTGCTGTGCCAAGATGGCTTAGTGGCTGATACGTATCTACCTAGTAAGCAAGAGACTCGTGTTAGATTCCCGACCTTGGTACAAATTTTCACTCGCCGTTTCAGTTTGTATATATAAACTTTTTTTTGCGCAACGAGACCTCACACTACCACTTCTCACACTTCGTTTGGCTATGAAAATTCGGACAAAAATCCATTGTGTACTTTCCCCTCAAATCACTAATTATTTGTTTTTTAATTACCCTTATTCGTTTTAAGCAATTTTTTGTGTAAAAATATACCCTACACTGAGTAATCTTATACCTCATTTGTCCATTTCCCATTTTTTATTTGGCTATGAAAATTAGGAAAAGAAATTTCCTAAAATGCTTATTAAATTTAAAGAAAATTCTAATGTGTGTGAAATCTTATGGGACTTAACTGCTAAGGTCATCAGTCCCTAAGCGTAGACACTACTTAGCCTAAATTATCCTAAGGACAAATACACACACCCATGCCCATGGGAGGACTCGAACCTCCTCCGGGACCAGCCGCACAGTCCATGACTGCAGCGCCTTAGACCACTCGGCTAATCCTGCACGGCTAATTTTTTTTTTATATTACCCTAATAACTTTGAAGCAAAAGAACAATTTTAGCATAACTAGGTTTCACGCTGGTAAACTTTAGACTCCATTTGTCCATTTACCACTCTTAGTTTGGTTATGAAATTCGGTAAAAATCTGTCGGGAAATTGGTAGAAAGTTTTATTTGGAAATTTTTGTTCTTATGGCACCAAACTGCTAAGGCCATCGGTCCCTAGGCTTACACACTACTTAATCTAATTTAAACTAACTTACGCTAAGGATAACATACACACCCATGCCCGAGGGTGGATCCGAGCCTCCGACGGGGGAAGCCGCACGAACCGTGACAAGGCGCCCCAGACCGCTCGGCTACACCGCTTGGCGATAGTTTGATTTTCGCTCCTACTGAATATTTGACCGAAAAAAATAGATAGCTACCGGTGAGAACGACCAACATAGAGTACGTAGTGTCGCCAGCGTGACTGTTAATAGTCCGAATAACACTGAAGTCAAGATTTCCCCTAAGAGATCGAATCGAGCCCCACGGTTCACCCAGAAGATGTCTGGAAATGAAGAAAATTCTGTGGAATCTTCTCGAAGGAACATCATTCAACCAAGCACTTACGTTCTCTGAAGTTTGTCGTCTTCCTGTACACGTACTTTTCCTTAATATTTGGTATAGCTGAAAGGATGAATCGGAAACGCTAGAGACATGCATAGAAATCCCTAAAGATGTGCTTTGTCCAGCAGTGGATGTCATCTAGCTGATGATGATGATGACGACGGATGGAACACATACAGTAAACGTCACTTATAAAAGAAGGTGAGAGGGGGTAAACAAATAACCAAGCAAACCGGATGGCTGCTAATTGAATTCAAAGTTCTAACGAAGTCTCAATGAAGACAGCAGATTTAGGTAAACGGAGAACAGGACGAAGTTACATAAAGTAAACACAAATAATAGTGTTTATTCCAACGAATATGGCTTGATGACCAGAAGTACACAAGTATGAGGAACCTGTTAACAACCGCAAGTAGGCGTTTCTCCAACATTTTCTGAGGAATCTTAGCTGATGAGTAACATTGCACTGGCTGTGAATCACATCCGAACATTTGTCCTTAAGTTGCCAATAATAACACGGTAAAGAAAAGTGCTCATGGAGAACAAAAATAATTCATAATAAATGAGGAACTATTTTGTTTACTATCTGCCTTAAAGAAATTTAAAAAAATTCAAAAGGAAATAAAGTGTAACGAAGGAATATGTATAACGGCACACTCTCGATGTTATCAAATAGTAACCATTGGACTGGCACTTCAGTACAGAACGGTCGGCCGTGGTGATCTGCCGGTGGCGGCACGGTAGCTCAGTTTGTTCGGTCAGAGGACTGGCTGCACTGTGTAGTAAAAATAACTGAGTGAAGTATTCAACGATGAACTTAGAGAGGTGTCCTGTGGCGTCCGACCAGATCAAAATGTCGTCGAAAGCGGTAAAGCGTTTGCCTGGAAACCCAGAGATGGCGGCATTGAATCTTGGTCGGGCCACAGATTTTTCAGTCTTGCATTTTAACCTAGGCTACACCTCTCAACGATCTGACAAGTCGTCACGACCGATATGTGGTTTGGATTTCACGTTAAGCTGTAGGCCCCATTTCTCCTGTTGGATAACTGAGGTATGTTAGGACATGCAACTCGCCGAAGTGGTATCCAATTGAAAGACTTGCACCAAGCCTCTGAGCCAAACGAAATTATTATTACGACAGTGCGGCGAATAAGCCTCAAGCCTCAATAAGCAAAACTTGGGTTTCTTTCTATCACTATCATTAACATTTCCGGTTTCTCCTTTTAACTGCAAAATATCAACTCATATTGTGTGTATCTACGGTGTTCCTACAGTTTATTATATCTGCTAGCTCCCCACGAAACAAAATTAATCGGTAAGCGGCAGCTGTTCATGAATCAGAATTAGCGGCATGAAATTCGCGCTGAGGCAAAGCCTAATTAATGAGGTATATGCGGTAGCGTGCTGTGAGAAACAGCTTCATTAGAGGGTGCCGTGGTGTTTCACGAGGCGCATTACTGGCTTAGTCACCGGCTGGCCAGCTGGTCGGCTGGCTGATTCTGGCTCTAGTACACCAACCCCCACAATGCATATTTCCGTTCATGATTTAAAGCATGTTTCTCAGTAACTGAATGGAGTTTTCTACAAGCCAAATACGAATTACGTTGCCTGAAATACTTTTAGCAAGCGAGCAGTTGCGATTGGTAAGGTGCCAAGGATCAACAACGCGACACGTTATACAGAAAAGACTTAATTTGAGAAGCTGCAAAAAATTATTTTTCCTTTAATCACGTGAAATGATTGTGAGAAGAAAAGCAAAAACATATACACTGAGGTGACAAAAGTCGTAGAATACCTTCTAATATCATGTCGGACCTCCTTTTGTCTGGCATACAGCAGGAACTCGACGTGGCATGGACTCAACAAATCGCTGTAAGTCTGCTGCAGAAATACTGAGCTACGTTGTCTCTTGAGCCGCTCGCAAGTCTTGCAGCCTCCAAATAGACCATCTTCCACGGACGGTAGAAGACGTTCTTCTGCACACTAGGAGGAACCTGTGGTACAAATATGACGGCTGTCCAGCCCATAGTGCACGAGATACTATTACATGTCTTCATGAATTGCTTCCAAACCGCTGGACTGGAGGCAGAATGCCTGTACCATGGCCGGACCGTTCCCATCATGTAGACTGCTCTCTTTGGGGAAAGCTGAAAGACGCCGTCTACGAAGACATACCAATTACGCACGATGATATGCAATGACGTATTACTGCAGCCTCTTCTTGCATCTCAGCTGAAATGGTAGCACGTGTGAGGCAGTCGTTCCATTCCAGACTGGAAGCATGTATTGCCTCTGCCGGTGGTCATTTTGAACACAATCTGTGATGGTCAGTTTTCTCGTTACTGGTGAGAATCTACAGAACTAGATCAGGCACTTGCCGGTGTGGGAATATTTCAAAATACGATACCTCGTGAACGACTCGCACTAGAATCGTGCAATAAACACCACCGACATTCTAATTTACCCTACTTTTATTTTTTTAATATTAATAGGCATTATTTAACATAAAAGAGTGTACGTTTGCATTAAAAATACACCTTTTAAGTACTATTACAATCTGTTTATTGGATAACAATACAAGCACCTGACTAAAAATCCATTCTGTGAAAACCATACATCAAAAGCATATTCAGTTTCCGGAATTTTTTGCGGTGCTAGTTTCAAGTGATTCACCCTGTGTTTACGAGTAATGAATGTGCGACTGTTCCACATCCTCTGGTAAATCACTGAACCGATTTCATTTTACTTGGTATACGCATCACTTTCTGTCAGAAGAAAATTTCTGTGAGGGTGAGAGCCACGTCCATATGAAAGAAATGTGAGTGAAACAGCAGTGTAGCATACCATGCTTGAATTTGCAATCTTTATTTATCAATATTTGAGAATGAGAGTGGCTAGTCACTTGCAACAAACTTTACACATAATCTGAAACCTTTACGAAGCTATTTCTCGCCGATATCCCTACAAAGCCGGCCGCGGTGGCCGTGCGGTTCTGGCGCTGCAGTCCGGAGCCGCAAGGCTGCTACGGTCGCAGGTTCGAATCCTGCCTCGGGCATGGGTGTGTGTGATGTCCTTAGGTTAGTTAGGTTTAAGTAGTTCTAAGTTCTAGGGGACTTATGACCTAAGATGTTGAGTCCCATAGTGCTCAGAGCCATTTGAACCATTTATCCCTACAAAACAATGAGAGGAAAAAAGATTGCCGCTTACTACATTTTCCCTGTTTATCCAGTAAAACTGCCATATTGGACACGACTTTTTAATTTATTTCTTCTTTACTACTGAAAGGTGGCTACACTGAGTCACAGCGCCAGAGATTGCGTCAAAGAGTATTATTCCGCCGCCTCCACTGGGGCAGTAGTAGTTCAGAGGTTGTCGTGGGAAGTGCTTCTTGAGAGGATGTCGAGAGCAGTACTAGTTGAGAGCATGTCGTGTGCAGTTGCTATTCTGTTGGGCGATGGAACTGCTTCTACTGAGATAATGTTACCTGTTGGTGTATGCACCTGTTCAACATTGCTGGGTGCCACTGATGGAACTGCTTCTACTGAAATGATGTCACTTGTTGCTGTCTGCACCTGTTCAACATTGCTGGGTGCCACTGATGGAACTGCTTCTACTGAAATGATGTCACTTGTTGCTGTCTGCACCTGCTCAACGTTACTGGGTGCCACTGTTGGAACTGTTTCTACTGAAATGATGTCACTTGTTGCTGTCTACGCCTGCTCGCCATTGCTGGGTGCCACTGTTGGAGCTGTTTAAATACTGCTGATGAAATGTTATGAGACTGCTATTTGCACCTGTTGACCATTGCTGGGCGCTACTGTTGGAACTGTCAACTACTCTGAGGAGTGCTACTTGTTTATTGAACTAGTGAAAAGATTTTATGTGAATATTTGTATAAACTGATTTTTTGTGTATTTACTGTTACGAAATGTTATGAGACTCTTACCTGCACTATTCATCATTGCTGGTGCCATTGATTGAATAATACTCGTATAAACTATTATGTAAAATCACATGTATGCAAGCATTTGTATTCCTCTCTGTATTTTATACATTAGGTTATTGAAGGATCAGTGCAAAGCCAAAATTTATTTAATATGTGATATTTACTTATTAATATCATCTGTCTGTATTTTTTTTTGGACGAATTTGGTGGTATTTTCACCACCAATGCTGGCAAAAATACCATCAAATTCTAGCCCGTGGTGGAGGGGCATATGAAAGATGGCTACACTGAGTCACAGCGCCAGAGATTGCGCCAAAGAGTATTATTCCGCCGCCTCCACTGGCGCAGTAGTTGTTCAGACGTTGTCGTGGGCAGTAGTAGTTCAGAGGTTGTCGTGGGAAGTTCTTGTTGAGAGGATGTCGAGAGCAGTACTAGTTGAGACCATGTCGTGTGCAGTTGTTGTTCTGTTGAGCGAGACAGCAGTTGCTGTTCAGTTGGTGTAATGCATAGATGGAAGATGTTGCAATGATCACAGTGTATTTTTCGTCAATATATATGAAGGTAACAAAAAAATTTTTATTTCAAATTTCCTAAATAACAGTGCCTCTTGGTCACAGGTTCAGTCAACAAAGCATCTGGCTCGTGTTCATGTATTAGACTGTAATTCTGGTTTCTATGTGCAATTAAGGTGTTTCTGGTTTTTTAATTACTTCATTGTAAATGGTGTTTAAAATATCTTGTCGTATTGAGGAAGAACTGTGCCAGATACATGTACGTTGAATCACACTTCCACACACAAAACAGTTACACTTGTGCTTTGTTGTTTCGTAGCTTTTATAGTTGCAGGGGACTTAATTAATCAATTGCGTTAACGGAAATTTCCTTTCATTCTTTATTGTTATTTTATGCAGTCAGATTGCGTACTAATACTACTCAGGGCCAACCGGTTACGAGACTTCGTTACCGGACACACAGGTACTACAATTATTTTTATATATATGATTAAGCCCCCATGCACTACTAACTGTGTTCACAACACATATTGTAGGCAGTATTCACTTATACAACTTAATGTACCCACAAAATTTTACTATTGTACGGAAATAGTTCTGGAGAGAAGACGTTATAAACTCTGAGATGCGTTAAAAACTACTGCAGCATACCTGACGTTTTAATTTATTACATCTTTACTATTAACTGTATTTGGAACATATTCGCAGACAGTATAAAAATACGCCTTTGAATGTACCTGTAAGATTATATCACTGTATGAGACGTTGTTCAGGAGGTATGCCGTCATAGGTGTTGAGCTGTGTGAAACTGAAACTGCAGGACGAAATTCTTTGCAGATACAGATCAAATACACTGATGTGACAAAAGCCATGGGATACATCCTAACATCGTCTCGGAACTCCTTTTGCGACGCTTAGTGCAGCAACTCGACGTGTCATGAACTCAACAAGTCGTTGTAAGTCCTGTGCAGAAATATTGAATCACGCTGCGTCTAGAGCCGTCCATAATTCCGAAAATTCTCCCGGTCCAGGATTTTGTACACGAACTGACCTCTCGATTATGTCTCATAAATATTCGACTGGATTCACGTCGGGGGTTCTGGGTGGCCAGATCATTCGCTCGAATATTATTCAAACCAGTTACGAACAACTGTGGCCCAGTGACATGGTGCACTGTCATTCCTAAAAATTCCACCGTTGTTTGGTAACATGAAGTCCACGAATGGCTGCAGATTGTCTCCAAGTAGTCAAATATTACCATCAATGATTGGATCAGCTGCACCAGAGGACCCATCCATCCCATGTAAGCACAGCTCATATCATTTTCCAGCTTGAATATTGTGTTATTGACAATTTGCGTACATGGGTTAGTGGGGCCTGCGCCACACTCGAACCTTACAATCATGTCTTACCAACTGAAATCGGGACTCATCTGATCAGGCCACGGTTTTCCAGTCGTCTAGGGTCCAACAGATATGGTCACACGCCCAGGAGAGGGCCTGCAGGCGACGTCTTGCCGTTAGCAAAGGCACTCGCGTCGGTCTTCTGCTGCCGTAGCCCATTTCCGCCAAATTTCGTCGCACTGTCCTAACGGATACATTCATCATACGTCTCACATCGATTCTGCGGTTATTTCAGTGCTGTTTGTCTGTTAGCACTGGCAACTCTACGCAAACGCCGCTGCTCTCGATCGTTAAGTGAAGGCTACTGGCCACTGAGTTGTCAGTGATGAGAGGTAATACCTCAATTTTTTTTACTATCGACGCACTCTTGACACTTTGAATCGCGGACTGACGAGTTTCGGAACGGAATGTCCCATGCGTGTAGCACCAACTACCATTTCACGTTCAAAGTCTGTTAATTCCCGTCGTGCGGCCATAACCACATCGGAAACCTCTTCACTCGAAAACCAAAAGATAGGTCCGCCAGTGCACTGCCTTTTCATACACAATGTACGCGATACTACCGCTATCTGTATACACTGATCAGCCAGAACATTATGATCACCGACTTACTAGCGATATAAATCCATCCAGACGACAGTAGGGTCACCTGATAAGGAATGACTGCAGTCAAGCACACACACACACGATCCATGTAGTATCAGTGACCGTGCTGTCCGTGTGTAGAATGGGGAACGTGCGCGATCTATCTAAGTTTGACCGAGGGCAGATTGTGATGGCCCAGAGGCGCGGCACGAGCATTTCAGAAACTGCATGACTTGTCGGGTGCTCGAGGAGTACTGTAGTGAGTGTCTTAAACACGTGGCGAAACCAAGGTGAAACCACGTCCAGACGTCGTGGGATTGGGAAGTCACCCTCATTACAGATATCGGACGTCGTAGGCTGGGCAGAGTGGTAAAACTGGACGTAGAGTGAACTATGGAGGAGCCAACAGCAGACTTAAATGCTGGGCAAAGTGTCTCTAAACATATAGTCCACCAAACGCTCGTAACGATGGGCCTTTGTAGCTGATGACCCATGCATGTGCCAATGTTAACAACACGTCATCGGCAACTACGACTGCAGAAGCAGAATCCCGATACCTTCTTCCTCATGCCGATGGGAGGGCGCGAATCCGTCGTCTTCCAGGGGAACAGCTCCTTGACAACTGGACTGCGGTACAGGAACAAGCTGACGGCAGCTCCATTATGCTGTGGGGTACATTCACGGGTCCTGTGTAGCTCCTGCAAGGCACCATGACGGCCAAGGAGTTTCGTACACTGGTTGCAGACCACTTACACTCCTTCATGACGATCATGTTCTCCAACGGCAGTGGCATTTTAAAAAAAGATAATGTATCATTTCACAAGGCCAGGAGTGTGTTGCAGTGGTTCGAGGAACACAGTGGCGTGATCCATCTGATGAACTGGCCCCCCAACTCGCCATATCTGCACCCGATCGAACGCATATGGGATGTGAATGAACGTGTTGTTAGAGCTCATCGCCTCTCTCCCCGGAATTTACGGGAATTATGTGACTTGTGTGCGCAGATGTGGTGCCATCTCCTTCCAGTGACCTACCAACGCTTCGTTGTTTCCGTACCATGATGCGTCGCTGCTGTTATCCGTGCCAAAGGTGAATACAACGGCTATTAGGTAGGTGCACGTAATGTACTGGATGATCTTTGTATGTGCATATCGTTATCCCAACGGTTTTTCCACCTCAATGTAATATTTGCAAATTGAGAAACTTTCGGTTGAGGTTTAACTTCATAGTATTAAGTACAGCTTTCTTCTCTAACAAACTGAATGAAGCACATCGTAGAGTCGGGCCTTACTAGCACAGAAAGAAAAGATTTCAGTTAATACATGTTCCAAAAAAACTGCTCGCACCGCTGAACATTTAGTTAACACATCAACTAACGCCTGTAAGCCCAGAAAAATAAAAACAATCCGTGGGCAATTAGAAAATAATATGAAATATAAGCTTCAGAGCATATTAGTACTTTTTTTGGTACTTACGTCCATATATCATCAGCGATCGCTGTTAGTGTGTGTTTATTATAATGTTTCGTAGATTTAGGACTCTTATGCTATAAGCTGGTTTGCGGTTTAGTCCTCTTATTAACGGACCTCTCTTGTAATTATTATAATTTGACGTTTTATCTTCAAATATAACAGACTGGCAGTTGTGACAGTCGGCCAAAGATGCTATGAGGTTACATTTGCTATGGAGTGTTGATGGTTGCAAGTCATGCTGTATGTATGATTTTTGTAATCGATGTGTCTGTAGGTAGTTGTTCGTGTTTATCTGTTAACTTTGGTCAGCAATTCAATAAAATTTAATACGAAATGTTTGTGTTTTAGTTCCGTACGTTCATTTAAAAGTCGCCAAGGTGTTGTATTCTATGTTGTAGACTTCCATCTCTTCAAATATGTTCATTTTTGAATCTTCAAGTAATATTTGTAAAATTTTCATTGCTAATTCCATTCGATCTGCGTTGTGGCTACTGTTAAGTGGCTAAAGAATGTAGATGGATTATTTTCGAGAATTCTCGTGTGCTCTCGATATCTTATACTGAAGATACGCAGTCTGTGATATGTAAAATTTATTGTAATCCTGACATTCAATTTTGTATATGCCTGAGTTTGTGAATATTGTAATTTTGTTCTTCCTAAGGAAAGTCTAGCCGGATATTGTTGTTAGTTCTATATGAGAATTAGATACTCGTGTTCTTCCTTAGTGGGTTTAATTTGTTTGATATTGCACCTAAATTTATTATTGGTATGTATGTTAGTTTAGTCTTATTTCGTGTTTCTCTGGGCAATTTTATGTCATTGTGAATTTTTTGTTGTGTAGGGTAGATTTCCGTTTCGGTCAACTGTCATAACTGTCGATATGTCAGTCTGTCAAATCACAAGCGAGGATCTTTAAAAACATGAGCAAACTACAAAACAGCTTATAGATTAAGTGTCCTAAACCATTTCATCACATTGTAATGCAATACAGAGTGACAACGACTACAAATGATATACCGTACGGGCGTAGTACCAGTGCTGTATATTCGATAACATGATCAACCACATTGTAATAAAAAGAAGTCATGCAACTATCGCAGATGATCTGAAGATAGTAATCTAGCCGAAATGAATCCATGATAATCAGTACATTATTAAACTATTGTAGTAGCAATCTGGATTTTGTTACATGATGTAATGTAATGTATTCTACGTTGCGGGTCCACTAAATCGTGTTTTCAAAAGATTCACCCATTGTCACGGAACTACATGTTCTGCGTGAATGAAAGTAAACTCTCGGTATAAGCTGTAGCATGCGCATCGAAATTAAAGGTTCACCTTGGTGCAAATTCTAAGCTGCCTGTTCATTATTTTTCGTTAGGGATCTCTGTGGAACAGTTAACTCGCTAGTTCATTACTCAATTTGCGTCGAGTCGTGATGAGGTGACACAGCAACAAAAGCTTTTTGCGTGCCCTTTAATCAGATGCAATTCAGTTAAGCGCGATTTTTCAAGATATGTCACTGTTCTTCCTACAGCTCAAACGATTCGCCGATGGCACACAGTTTTGCAAGTAGTGAACACAAGTCTACTTGTCGAGCTAGCAGAAAATTGACATTTGCTGGTATGTCTCTCTGGCGTCTTTTGCCGTGACGTTTGTCTTTCAAACCATATGACATAAAATTAGTGCAAACCATTCTCGATGATGATAAGCAGCAACGTTCTGAGTTCCTAATCCATTCTGGACGTGTGTGTTACAATCAGTTTCGAGTAATCGATAAACGCACTTAACAATCTCTTTCATTAGTCACTTAACAGATTTTACTTGTTTAGGGAGGCAGTTAGATTTCGACCAATGGAAATCATTCACAGGTTACAGCCCATGAGGTCCTTGTTTGAAAGAGAATTCGCCATTAAACTGCGATCCAAGTGTTGTCTATGTCGTGTTCCGGGTTCAGTTGGCGTATAGTCTGTGGAGCGGTGTTTAGAGAGAAGATTGCCATTGTCTGGTGAACGTCCACGGTGTTGTGCAGATTCTACAATGAGTGAAGAATTGGATGAGACCATTTCAATTTACTTGCCTCCGTGAACATTGTCACAGCGAACTTAGCTTTGCATTGTTTGGTTGCGATCACTCCATAAGCAGTAATCGAATCGTGTGCCTCCGTACAGTACAATGAAAGCTCATAGATTGCTCACACTTATTTGAATGGGCCCGCATCTCGTGGTCGTGCGGTAGCGTTCTCGCTTCCCACGCCCGGGTTCCCGGGTTCGATTCCCGGCGGGGTCAGGGATTTTCTCTACCTCGTGATGGCTGGGTGTTGTGTGCTGTCCTTAGGTTAGTTAGGTTTAAGTAGTTCTAAGTTCTAGGGGACTTATGACCACAGCAGTTGAGTCCCAT
Source organism: Schistocerca piceifrons (assembly GCF_021461385.2). Classification (NCBI taxonomy): domain Eukaryota; kingdom Metazoa; phylum Arthropoda; class Insecta; order Orthoptera; family Acrididae; genus Schistocerca; species Schistocerca piceifrons. Next base: position 424,265,051 of record NC_060141.1, read on the forward strand.
AGTGCCCAGAACCATTTGAACCATTTATTTGAATGGAGGCTGATTATAGCTTCGTACATTATATTTTCACGTCGTCGTGCCGTAAATTCAAAGATGTTACCCTTTCATGAAGTACAAACCACCTTTAGTTAATCAAGGAACATGAAATGACAATATCGTGTTCCTATTGCTAGTAGTGAATCTTAATCACGCACTTGCAGATTTGAGCACCACGTTAGTGTTGTAAAATCATTTTATTATGTTAAATTACAATGTAACTGATTATCAGTCCACTTAATTCGCATTTATATCAACTATACCTTACCATTCATTGTATTAATCCACTGGAGAGTGCCACATTGTATGAGCGCCATCTTGTTGAACCTTGTGGCATTGAATTACGGTCCACAACCACTCAGGGCGTATCGGAAATCTGTCACTGAACTCCGATCTCCATTGACATTGATAATAAGTGATTCTTCTTTGCAGGCTATTAGGTTCGGTGAAGGTTCGGTGAAGGTAGGTGAATGAGAGCTGTTTTGCCTATTGCCGTTGGTTACGTATCGTGCAAATAGCATCTGATGCTACCTGAAAGAGATATTCATGAATTTCACTTTTAATCCGATGGTTTATAGATTCTTTATATTCTAGGCCAAACAATTACAAAACTGACGAAATATCCTCAACCAACCTCTGGATGCTATAAGCAAAAAGCTAACTTACGTTCAGTATAATTCCCTGTCATTTACGAATCAGTTCTTACTATGCAGTATTCAAGTGTAAGTTATACAAGCTCCTTACCTTTCGGTTTTACTGGATTATGAACGTACGCGTGTGTGTGTGTGTGTGTGTGTGTGTGTGTGTGTGTGTGTGATTATTTCTGTTCGACTTTACGAGTCAGGTAGCGTTTCCAAATTGTTATTACAGTGGCATGAGAATCACACATTTTACGTAGATTGAAGGTTTCAGGGTTTGATAATCACTACTTACGGGAGAATTCTTTGCTTTTCATGATGATACTTGTTTTGAATGTTTTGTAGTAGTATCATCAAAATTTTAATATTGTGGTCCTCCAGCACCAAGATATGTAAAACGTAAATATGCACCACAGGTTTGATTACAGAGTGTAATTGAATGTATACTGCAGTCTAAGATATACAGTCGCGGCACTCACTGCTGGGAAAGTTATTACCGTCTGTCAGTTGAAACAACAGTAGCCTTCCTAGCGGCGAGAAAGCCAGCCAAAAGATTGATGTTTCCTACGTAATTAACGAAATAATTGTTATATGTTTGCCTTCAAAGCATTAGTAAATTATCAAGAGACATGAATGGCCAAGAAATAAACATAAAAACAGCGGAATCTACATCTAAATCCAAATTCTGTGAACCACTGTGAAGTGAGTGGCAGTGAGTTCGTTCCACTGTGCCAGTTATTAGAGCTTTTCGCGTTCCACTCATGTATGAGGTGCGGGAAAAATAGGTGTTTAAAGCCTCTGTGTGTGCTGTAATTAACGTAATCTCATCCCTATGAGAGCGATATGTATGGGAGATATATATTCCTAGAGTCATCACTTAAAGCCGATTTTTGAAACTTTGTCAGTAGACTTTCCCTGGATAGTGTCCGTCTGTCTTCAAGAGTTTACTAGTTCATTTCTTTCAACATCTCAGTGACACTCTCCCCTGGGTCAAACAGACCTGTGACCATTCGTACTGCCCTTCTCTGTATACGTTCAGTATCTCCCGTTACTCCTATTTCGTACAGGTCGTGCACAATTGAATAATATTCTAGAGTGGCTCGCACAAGTGATCAGTAAGAAATCTCCTCTGTATACTGATTGCATTTCGCTAATTCTGCTACCTGCTTTTCCCACGACTGAGCCTGTGTGATCGTTCCACCACTTAATTGTTACACCCAAGTATTTGTATGAGTTTACAGATTACAGATGTGACTCACTAATGTTATATTAATCGGATACTATGTGTTTTGGTTTTGTGAAGTGCACAATTTTACATTAATGAATGTTTAAAGCAAGCTGCCAATCATTGTACCACTTTCAAATCTTATCGAGGTCTGGCGAAATATTTGTAGAGCTTCATTTGGACTGCAGTTCATTGCAGATGACTGCATCGTCTGCGAAAAGCATGAGATACTGTTAATATTGTCTGCAACATCATTAATGTACAACATGAACAACAAGGGACTCAACACACTTCCCTTGGCAATATCCAAAATTATTTCTAGATCAATCGACGAAGAAATATTCAATTCAGTCAAGTATTTCGTCTGATATCCTATATGATCGTACTTTTGATAATAAGCTAAAGTATGGTACTGAGTCAAATTTCCGGAAATCGCGAATTACTGAATCTACCTTACTGTCTTGATCCATGGCTTTCAGTATGTAATGTGAGAAAAGACCGAATTGGGTTTCAAGTGATCTACGTTTTCTAAACCATTATATTCGAAATACCTCTTTATGTTTGAGCTCAGATTATATTCTAAGCTTCTATAAAAATGATGGTAGTTTTATGTACCATCGCTGCTACCCTTCATGTAGACAGATGTGTCCTGTGCTTTGTTCCAGCTACTGGGCACAGATTTTTGATAGATTATAGATAACAGTAAGGTTAACACAGAAGAGAATTGGGTATAGAATCTGATAGCGATTCCAGTGGGCTCTGAAGCATTGCTCAATTTAAATGATTTCATGTGTTTCCACACGCCACTGACACTAATATCCATTTCATTCATCTTTCCAATAGTGCGAGAATTAAATTCGGGCAGTAATCCCTGGTTTTCCTTTGTTAAGGAACTTTGAAAACATTGTTCAGTATTCCTGCTTTTGTCTTGCTTCTCTCAATTTCAGTTCCAGCCCCTTTCATGAGTGACTGAACGTTAACTTTGGTACCACTAACACCCTTTAAATATGACGAGAATGTCTTCGGATTTTGTGAAAGATCATTTGACATTGGCAGTCACTGAAAGCTTCATTCATTGATGTCTTGACTGCCGAAGACGTTCCATTCAGCGTCTTTCTATCTATAGCCCTATGCTTTGTTTTATACCTATTATGCAGTACTTTGTATTGCTATAGAAGTTTCTCTACGGTGACTGTATACCATGGCGGATCTCTCCCATTATGAACTTTACTACTGGGTACATATCTATCCAGTGCATGAAATCTCACTGATTCAGTGACATAAGCTACATCTTATTCCTGAAGAATGTGTGTAATTGCAGCTTACTCCACTGAAATCAGCAAAATTTGAACACACATTTCATGCATGAGAAACATTTATTGCTGTTATTGTCCGTTATCATGATTGGCTGTTTCCTTGCACAATTTTAGAATCTAATTCTTTGCACGTTCTTATTCACTCGACTTTCAAATACATGAATATTTTTGTAAATGTAATTACTTTTTCATCAAAAGTGAATGTATTGTAGATTCTTTCCATTTGCCCCAGATGTAGCAAGAATTGTGGAATTCGCTTCCTCTGTGATGGGAAACAGTTTTATTGCTTTTGACGTTTTATTATCACATCTGTGCGGCTTTCCCTTTAGTTGTAGTGGTGGTGGCTTACTTGGTCCGCTAAATAACGTAGATATTGCATTCCATACAAATTCCTACGTTCCACATTCACTTATTTGACTGCAACTGTAGTAAAAAAAAAAAAAAAACTTCACGTTCTTGAGCAGATATACGACGTCTTTCGGCAAAACGTCTGGTCTTCCGATGTTTACTAACCATCTTATTGTTCTTAAATGAAAACCACATTATTCAGTAAATATCTGTAGATTACAAGAGTATCGTAACTAAACTGTCCCGTAATGTATTCCCAGGATCCTCAGGAAACTAAATAAAGACAAATTTGGGGTCAGTTTTTTGTCATCGCCGATTATTTGGGTACATTGTACGCTCCCTATAGTAAAAGCGTCGTTACAGATCATGACTGTTTCACTTTGTACCACCAACGAAAGTGAAATTTTGTTCGATTAGTTATGTAACACAGTTAACAGTTTATTTCTAGTTAGTCAAAGTCCTTATGCTGTTCATATTAATGCCGTCCAGACGTTCTTTCAGCTGTTCTGTAAATTCTTTCCCTAAGCAGTTGAATGTTCAAGTTTATTTGGCGTTAACCATTACCCTTCTGCCGTAGGTAATAATATAGTTGTCTCGTTACTTTAAACATTTTCGCAGTCGCTACAAGGGCAAAGCACCAGCAGCTTGGGCGCTCCTTGACGAACTCACGCTGACTCCACAATATCGATGGTTCTTGTCGACTCACGTACAAAGCCCCGTAACAGAGATTGCCCACTGATACATCAAAAATCTATTATGTAATGTATGCACGTGGAATAATTAAGAAACAGTTGAACTAACGATCAAGCATTATAAAATAAAATAAAGAAAAGTTTTAAAAAAGGCATTTGCCTAGGTTTTCCATAGCATTGTATGTTAGAGTATCACAGGGTGCAGTCATTAGAATGACGTGGAACACGGCCATTGGACTATCGAGACATTTGAAAACGTTAGCTGATGTGCTGATAGAGGAAGAGGAGATTAATGTTTAACATCCTGTTGACAACTAGGTCATTAGAGACCGAGCACAAGCTCGGATTAGGGAAGGAGGGGAAGTAAATCGGTCGTTCCCTTTCAAACGAACCACCTCGGCATTTGCCTGGAGCGATTTACGGAAAACCTAAATCAGGACAGCCGGACGCTGGTTTGAACCGTCGTCTACCCGAATGCGAGTCCAGTGTGCTAACAACTGCGCCACCTCGCTCGGTTTTGTGCTGATAGTCGTGGAACGCGGTAACACACTTACGGCGAGATACGAGTTCGTAGGAATCCACATTAGGCGATGCATCTGGCTTGCTAACAGCACACAGTGCGGACAGGTAATGCATGTGCTCTGGAGTGGGAGATATTTACAAGAGATGGAATAGAGCCTCTGCTACATCTGCCGTAATCTCTCGTTGGCGGACGATACAAAAAACGACTTTCCGATTATGTGTTACGTATGTCAATAGTAACCTGCAGGCGACCCTTACCACCAACAAGAAACATAACTCTCGAGCTGTGTTACAATGATGTGAGGAACACCCTTTGGACATGTTTTTGTGGCCACAAGATCACCTCATCGCAGTGATTTTGATAATATCTGGTACACTACTGATCAAAATGTACAAATCTTCGACTCAGCTCCGATCACGTGTCCTGCCATGAGATATGACCGCCATGATGACAAGGTTAAATACGACAATCGACATCTGCTTATTTGAGACTCGATAAACTGAATTTCTCGATACACCAAAGCAGATAAATTTAAAATATCCTATCTACTCTGGTACAGTAATACATAGAAGCGATTGCCATGACAGACCGCCCGTAAAAACTCTACAATTCGACGTCAGTGGCTATCTAAGATTCGATAATTTGAGCTGTTTCTTCAAAATTTTTCGGTAACTATTTCGTCATTCAACTCTTTGCTTCACTTCTTTGTTTAGTAAACAATCTATAACTTTCTAAAACAAATAAATTACTTGAAAAAATGACGTTAATGAAGTACAAGCACAGGAAATGGGTGTGGGTTACGGCAGAATTGTGCAGTGAGTGGCTGTTGGGCTTGGATGAAGATATGGAAAAAACAGAAGCAAACATTTGCGCTTCTTCTGGATAACTGCGCATTTCACAATAACCCACCACCTGTAGATAACGGGACACTTCATGTTTTCTCAGCGAACATCGCTCCGACATTATAGCCGCTTGACGAGGAAGTAATTCATAATTTCAAAATTTTGAGCGGAGGAGGAGTTGTCCCAGTGTTTTGGATAGTATAGAAGTTGGTCAGAGGCCCAACATTAAAATTTTGGCAACAGCGACTATGACTGATAAAGTCGACCACAATTTCGAACTGTTTCACAAAATGTGGATTCATCGAGGAGTCAAAAAAGGAACTGCAACGACAGGAGAGCGGAGAAATGGGCTCGGGCTTCCCGATAGCTGCGGCCTTCTTTCCGAGTTAGAAGATAACGTGACACTTGGTGCTTTAAAAACTTTTGACGATCGTTCGGAAGTCTGCGCTGCACTAACTGACGTTGAAATTTTGCCTTTTCCCGGCGACAAGAACGGAGACGCTGATGTTGACGAGAAAAGATGAAGAAGAAGAAGAAGAAGAAGAGGAAGAAAGAGAAGGCTAGTCGATTGCATCTGTGATTACAAAGAGGCAATGTTGTTATTAAAACGTTGCACATATACGTAAGTCCTTCGAAAGGAAGTAAATTATGATATAAACTACATAAACTATGGTCTTAATAGAAATTGCGATTGAGCAAGCACACTGGAGGTGACTGAAGCAGAAAGAGATCACTGTTTTCTCGGCAAAATAAAACTGCTGATTTATTGCGTATTTTCGGTGTTTTGTATGTGATTTTTCACTTCAAATATATACTATTCAAATAAATATTAAATAAAATACAATAAAATTAAAAATATGAATGAAATAAAACACGAAAAAACTTTAATTTAATACAAGCTCTAGTACTTACATTCTGCTCCTATTTGTAAGGGAAATGAACGTTATTAACGGTGCATTGTGTTTTCCGACTTTGAACACTTATTTCAACTTTTTCTTGATCCATCTTGATCAGTCAAACTTCCGTTGAACCGAACTCTCAATTATTCGGTCTTTTTCTGACGTTCCTTGAATTTTGAATTACAGAAAGTCATCTGTACATGTTTAACTAGAGGGGTGTGTCTATCCCGGTCACTCATGAGTATAAATACTAGAGTTATACGTTAACCTCCACTGAGCAGAGTCCTTGGGACGAATAGATAGGGAAACATACTCAAAACGAAACGTCTGAAGTGATTTCTGACGGAAGTGGGAATCACTAATGAAACTGAAATGTGTTACACAACAAAAAATGGAGAAACACTTGCCAGAAAAAAAAGAGAAAAAAAATTCGGAGGCAGGCACACGTTCATAAAACATGTTGTTTACAGTTCTGCGTTACGGAGATTAGCAGCCCTTCTTGCATTAAATATAGATTCACATCTGAAATTAGTACTACATTCGCAACGCTAGACTTGAAGAAAGATTACAGGAAGTAATAGAGAGCATCATGCAAGTTTAACAAGTAGTGCTAAGTCATAGTGATCGTTGAATCATTGATCTTCCCCGTTGACGCAGAAGTCATTTTTTTTTTGAGGCGTGAGACGTGATGTCACCCACCTGAATCTGTACATCCATGCATGTTATAAAAATGAAGGTACGTATGTATATAGGTTAAATCACCTAGGACTTTCAGCACAGGTATTGCGGAAATGGAAAGTGCTATTGATGTTCGGTTTTCACAGAATGGGTTGGTAGTCAGTGGATCATATTCTTAGCCAATAAACAGATTGTAATAATACTCAGAAAGTGTATTTTTTGTGCAAACATACATTTTTTTAAATGGAACAATCCCTAGTAACATTAGCCGACTAAAAGTAGGCTAGATTAAAATGTCACTCGACTTCTTGAACGGTTCTAGTGCGAGACGTTTACGAGATACAATATTATGAAAAGTTTCCGCACCGACACTTGTTTGTGTCATTTAATCTACGTTGTTGCTAAGAATGTTGTTATGTTTGCTTAGAGTGTGCTTGTGTGTTCCTTGAGTGCATTGCGACTTGGTGGTCAGTTAGAGTGTGACATTCCAAGCAGTGGGTCGTGAGTGGTCGATGGGGTTTACCAATCCAGAAAAATCCGCCATGCTCATGGTGCGTGGAACGTGTGGGATGAATGCTGTTCGTTCTTGTACGATGCATGCGGTAAGATATCACAACAGACATCAACCGTCTTACCAGTTATTTATCAACTTCTTCAACCAGTTTCGTGAAATGGTTGTAACACCTAGACAACGTAACAGAAGGAAACAAGCGACGACAGAAGAGGGTGAAATTAATGCTGTTGCTGCTGCTGCAGTTGATCCGCACGCTAGCTCCCGCGCAATCGTATGAGGAAGTGGCATGAGTCAGGCAAGTGTCCTACCCATTTTCCATCGACATGGGTTCCATCTCTATCACATCTCTCTCCAACAAGAGCTGGATGGAAATGATTATGAGAATCATGTTAACTTCTGGACATGTGCAAAGACAGAATAACCCAGACGTATCGTGTATCTTGATTAATGATAAGCCATGTTTACCAATCATGGTCAGGTAAACCTCCGAAACATGCACTTTTGTCTAAAATGGTTCAAATAGCTCTGAACACTATGGGACTTAACATCTGAGGTCATCAGTCCTCTAGACAAAACTACTTGAACCTAACTAACCTAAGTGCATCACACACATCCATGCCCGAGGCAAGATTCGAACCTACGACCGTAGCAGCAGCGCGGTTCCGGACTGAAGCGCCTAGAGCCGCTCAGCCACAGCGGCCGGCTCACTATTGGCCTGCTCACAATCCCTGTTGAATGTGTCAGGTGGAACGTCAGCGTCCATTCAGTGTAAACGCGTGGTGTGGGATAGTAAACCATCAGCTCAAAGGCCTGTTTTTCATGGACGGAACACTGAAAGTGCACAAGTCCGGCAGACTCCTAACAGACCATGTTCTACAGATGCTAGAAGACGTTCTTCAGCAGACTATGAGGAACTTGTGGTACCAATAATATGGCTGTCCAGCACATAGTGCACGAGGTACTACTGCATGTCTTCATGAATTGTTTCCAAATTGTTGGCATAGAGGCAGAGGACCTGTATTTTGACCGGCCGGTTCCCAGGATTTGACGCCTGTAGTTTTCTTTCTGTAGGGTAAGCTGAAGACGCTGTCTGTGCAGGCATACCAGTTGCGCCCTATAATAAGCAACGCCGCATTGCTGCAGCCTGCTCGGACAACTCCGCTGAAATGCACACACGTGTGCAGCAGTCGTTCCATACTACTCTGGAAGCGTGTATTGCCGCTGCCAGTTGTCTTTTTGAACGCAACCTCTGATGGTCAATTGTCTCGTTACTTGTCAGAATCTGTAGAACTTGAATAGGCATTTTTGTTGTTCTTTAGTGTGTGCAATCACAGGTATTGTACAAGTGTCGGTGTGGGAACATTTCAAAATACGATATTTCCTAAAACACTTGCACTAGAATCCTGCAAACAAACACCACTGACATTCTAATTTATCCTTTTTTTAGTTTGTTAATGTTAATAGGCATTGTTCCATATAAAAAGGTGTACTTTTACGTTAAAAATACACCTACTAAGCATTATTACAATTTGTTTATTGGTTAACAAAAAAAAATGGTTCAAATGGCTCTGAGCACTATGGGACTTAACATCTATGGTCATCAGTCCCCTAGAACTTGGAATTACTTAAACCTAACTAACCTAAGGACATCACACAACACCCAGTCATATTGGTTAACAATACGAGCACTTGACTACACGTCATTTCTGTGAAAACCACACATCAGAAGCACATTGCATTTTCGCGGTGGAAGTTTTACGTGATTCACCTTGTGTATACGAGTATATGTGTGTATGTTCCACACCTCCTCCTAAATCACTGAACGGATTTCATTCAAACTTTGTACACACAGTACTTACTGTCTGGAGAGAATTTCTGTGGGGTAATAACCACCTCCCTATAGTGGGGGTGAAACAATAGTGTAGCATATGATGCTCGAATCTGCAAATTTTATTCGTCCAATATTTAAGAATGAAAGTGGCCGGTCACTTGCAACAAATCTTACACATAACCTGAAACGTTTACGAAACTTCTTCTCACCGATATCCCCGCACAATGATGAGATGAGAAAAGGTTATCCCTTATTACACTTTCCCTGTTCACGCAGTAAAACTGTCGCATTAGGAATGACGTTGTAATTTATTACTTCTTTACTACTTACTGTATTCACGACACATTTTGTAGACAGTATTCACATACATCATTTAATGTACCGGGTGATCAAAAAGTCAGTATAAATTTGAAAACTGAATAAATCACGGAATAATGTAGACAGGGAGGTACAAATTGACACACATGCTTGGAATGACATGGCGTTTTATTAGAACCAAAAAAATACAAACGTTCAAAAAATGTCCGACAGATGGCGCTTCATCTGATCAGAGTAGCACGAATTAGCATAACAAAGTAAGACAAAGCAAAGATGATGGTCTTTACAGGAAATGCTCAATATGTTCACCATCATTCCTCAACAATAGCTATAGTCGAGGAATAATGTTGTGAACAGCACTGTAAAGCGTGTCCGGAGTTATGGTGAGGCATTGGCGTCGGATGTTGTCTTTCAGCATCCCTAGAGATGTCGGTCGATCACGATACTCTTGCGACTTCAGGTAACCCCAAAGCCAATAATCGCACGGACTGAGGTCTGGGGACCTGGGAGACCAAACATGACGAAAGTGGCGGCTCAGCACACGATCATCACCAAACGGCGCGCGCAAGAGATCTTTCACGCGTCTAGCAATATGGTTTTTTTTTTGTTCTAAGAAAACCCCATGTCATTCCAAGCATGTGTGTCAATTTTTACCTCTCTATCTACATTATTCCGTGGTTTATTAACTTTTCAAATTTATACTGACTTTTTGATCACTCGGTACATACAAAATTTTATCATTGTGTCACACATAGTTCAGGAGAAAAGACATAAACTCTGAGATGCGTTAAAAACTACGGAATCATGCGTGGCGTTTTACTTTGTAACGTCTTTACCACTAACTTTCTGGAACATATTCACAGACAGTATAAAAATACACCTCTGAGTGTACCTACAAAATTATGTCACTCTACGACACGTTGTTAAGGAGGTATGACGTCATAGAATTTGAGCTGTTTGAAATCGGAACTACAGGATGATATTCTCTGCAGATACAGATTAAAGACACTGATGCGACGAAAGTCCTGGCTTACTCCCTAATATCGCTTCGGAACTGGTTTTTCAATGCTTAGTGCAGCAACTCGACGTGTCGTGGACTCAATAAGTCGTTGGAGGTCCCCTGAAGAAATATTGAGCCATGCTGTGTCTACAGCCGTCCATAATTGCGAATGTATTGCCAGTGCAGGATTTTGTTTACGAACAGGCCTCTCGAGTATGTCACTTAAATGTTCGACAGGATTAATATCAGGCGATCTGGGTGGCCAAATCATTCGTTCGAATTGTCCAGAATCTTTTTCAGATCTGTCGCATGGCGCACTGTTATCCAAAAAATTCCATCGTTGTTTGGGTACATGAAATCCCTGCATGTCGCAAATGGTCTCCAGGTAGCCGATCATAACCATTTCCAGTCATTAATCAGTTCAGTTGAACCATACTCCATTCCATGTAAACACAACGCTCGCCGCTATGGAGCCACCATCAATTCGCATGGCGCCCATTTGATAACTTGGGTCCATGTCTTCGTGGGGTCTGCTACACACTCTAGCCCTACCATCAGCTCCTACCGTCGAAATCGGGGCTCATCTTCTAGGCCGCGGTTTTCCGGTCGTCTAGGGTCCAATCGCTATGGCCTTGAGCCCAGGAGAAACGCGATGTCATGCTGTTACCAAAGGCACTAACGTCGGTCACCTGCTGCCGTAACCCAGTACTGCGAAATTTCGCTGCAATATCCTAACGGATACGTTCGTCGTAGGTCCCACGTTGATTTCTACGGTTGTCTCTTGTCTGTTAGCACTGACAACTCGACGCACACTCAGCTGCCTTCGATCGTTAAGTGAAGGTCGTCGGCCACTGGATTCTCCGTGGTGAGAGGTGATCCCTGAAAGCTGGTATTCTCGGCACACTATTGTCACTGTGGATCTTGGAATACTAAATTGCCTAACGATTTCCGAAATGGGACGTCCCATGCTGCTAGCTCCAACTACAATTCCGCGTTCAAAATCTGTTAGTTCCCAACGTGCAGCCATAATCAACTTAGAAATATTTTCACATGAATTATTGGAGTTGCAACGATTGTTCCACCAATGCACTGACCTTTCTCACCTTTATACGTTGTGTACGTGATACTACCGCCATCTATATAAGTGCATATCGCTATCCCATTACTATTGTCAGCTCTGTGTGTATGTACAAATAAGAGTGAAATATGTTAAAAATATGTGAACGTGCATACTCTTGCAAAGGCGCTCCTTCTAACCCCCTGGATCGATTTCTGACTTACATGGTAGACATATTACTCACTGTACTCTCTGGTAAGAGAAACTTTGGGTGTAAGAACCAGCAGCCTACTATTGGACTGGGTTGATAACGTGGGGAGAGAAAGAGGGAGGGAGAGATATTCAGGGAGAGGTGGGGGAAGTTGATGGACTGAGAGAGGGTGGATGAGGCATGAGCAGAGAGATGGGGAGGAGGAAATAAAGAAAGAAAAGGAGGGGAGATGGACAGACAGAGATGGGGAGGAGATGAAGATGGACAGAGAGGGAGGGAGGTGGTGGTAAAGGGAGTGAGGAGGAGACAGAGGGGCAAGAGGACATGTAGTCAGAGCAGAGGGTGCTGGTGGAGATGAAAGGAGAGGAAGGGGGAGACAAGAGCGAGAGCGAGTAGCAGACAGACAAAGAGAAGGACAGGAGGAGACAGACGTGGTATGGGGATCGGGGGGGGGGGGGGAGGGGGGTGTGAAGGGCGTGGACAGAGAGAAGGACAGAACGACATAGACTGAGGGTGGAGGAGGTGGACAGAGAGATGGGGAGAAGAAGATGGACAGAGAGGAGGGTGGAAATGAGCTAATAGATTCGTAGTAAATACTTACCTTGGCAACGCTAGGTGCTCATCTAGTGAGTTGATAAAAGCCATCCTCCATGAAAGACTTAGGTCTATGTTTTTGTCCAGACCCAACACTAAATTTTTGTCTGTTAGGAATATTTTTGCTTATCGTGGACAACTGCGTAGTTCACAACAGACAATATGTAACTTCATCTTTTTCCCACAGAACTCCGCTTTGACATTGCAACCGCTTCACCGGGAATCCGTAGTCTAGAGATACTGTCTTTGACTAGCAATTAAGCCACAGTCATTCCCTAAATTTGGAATAAAAATCATCGGCAAATTCGGCCGAAGATATCCGGCATAAAGGATCATCCTCTTTTTGCCAGTGACTTTGTCGAAAAGGGCAGAGGTGCGGGAAGAGGATTCGGGTTCCCTCTTGCCCTTACGGTGGGAAACAGCCCATTAAAGGCAGAAGAACAAGCAATTATCAACGGCATGAAGATGCAGCAAGGAATGAGAACCTCCATTTAATATGTTACCACAGGATATGTGGGCGTTAAGTTAAAAACAGTCATGATGATCTATCCTCGTGAATAGGATTCCGGATTACTTCCCCATTCTGATCTCCTGGAGGAGACTACGAATGGGAAGGTGACTATGAGAAGAAGATTGGATAACCAATGACAGGTTAACATTCCACCAATCAGAGAACAGAATGTCAGTAGCCTGAGTGTAGCAGCGAGGCTAGAAAGTATGAAAAGGGAAATGTAAAGGCTCCGCTAGATATAGTGGGATCAGTGAAGTGAAGTTAAGGATTTATAATCAGCACATACCGAGTAAGTTACGCTGATTGCACGATAGTTCTCTCATCTGCCCTTGCTATCTTGCTTGTTTGAATTATATTTCTCCGAAAGTCTGATGATACACATGTAAAAACTTAAGGATGAAAGCAACTTTCGCATGATGTGTCTCCGCCAAGTAAATTTTTTCGGCAAAAGTTGGACGACAGAAAGAACTGCTACAGTATAGTACAGAAGGTAACTGAAAGAAATACGGTATGATAGGAGTAAAAATGACACTTTTATACGAAAACTATAATTACACTGAAGTCACCGCTATTTATGGCGGTCCTCTGGACATTACAAAAGGTAGGGCTGGATCTTAACAGGGTGTGTGATTACATCTGAAACGAGCTCACATGCTGGCCACAAGGTTGGTAACGAGTTAGTGTGATGGACAACCCATTTCTCCAGCAGCGTGGTTGACAGTTGCCGGATGTTCGTTGGTGCACGTGATCGTGCTGCAGTACGCCTCCCCACTGCGTCCCACACGTACTCGATGAGATTTAAGTCGGCGGAACGGCACATCAGTCGATTCGCCGAATACTCTCCAAGAGTTCCTTCTCCTGTGCAGCTCGATGTGGTCGCGCAGTGTCGTCCATAAAAATGAAGTCACGGCTGAATGCGCCTCTGAAAAGATGCACGTGGGAAAGCAGTAAAGTGTTAACAATAGTTTCGTCCGGTGAGTGTACCATGTTCCAAGAGTTGGAAGTGAGTACGTCCATCCAATATTATGTGCCCCCACATCATAATACCTGGACGACCGAAATGATCATGTTCGACAAAATCCTTGGTTCACTACGTGTTCTCACATCTCGCCATATCAGGGTACGTCCAGAATCATTACTCGCAATCAAACAGAACCTGCTTTCAGCCGAGAAGAACAAACGACCCCACTCCTCGTTCGTCCTCTTCCTATGTTCTTGCCACAATCGCGAACGGTGTCGCCGATGTGCGAGCGTCAACGGAACGCAACGTACTGGTTGTCGGCCATAGGGACTATCTCCATACAGTAGCAGTTCCACCGTGGAACATGAGATTGCGTGCCTTTCAGTACTATTAAATATGGTTGCAACTGCAAATGTTCTTTGACAAGAGTCACATGCCTGTTGCACAGTGCAGCGATGATCCGCTGCTGTATTTGAACGTGGACGACATCCTGCCCTCCTTCGGGCAAGTGCCTGTGGTTCTAAACACTCTCCACGACTTTGAAACAATGCTGTGAGCATAGTTGAGTGCTGGGCAACACTCATCGTACTTCGACCTTTATCTAATTTCCGGATGATTCTTCCCCGTGTGGAGTCATCCTAATGTTGTATCCGGTTCATGTTGTAATGAAGACCACCACCACCACCGTGCATCGTGACTGCTCGCTGATTGCCACACATTGTGTTTTCCCTTTGCTTAAAATGCCTCGTGTTGCACGATATTTGGCGCTACAGTCACGCTGACCTCCAGCCATGTGATGCTTTCTGAGCACGACTACCGGATCTCAACCAACATGCTCTCGCACTTCCATTCATTTCCACCGACTAGTTAATACGTTATGTTACTGTACCTAACTCTGCTTAGGTTTTGCAGAGCAATGTATGCCTCCAGTCTCATAGATTCTACATATTATCTTGAATAACAATTTGGCTGCTACTTTTCCTAGAGATTTTATCAATTCCGAGGAGATATTATCCACCCCTTCGGTCTTGTTTCATGGCAAGTCTTCCAAATTGCAGTTAAAGTCTAATTCTGGATCACCTATTTCTTTCATGTCGACTTCCACTTCTTTTTCCATCACGTCATTAGACAAGTCCTCTCCATCGTAGTGTCCTTAAGTGTACTGTTTGCACATACCTGCTCTCTTCTCTGTATTTAACAGAGAGAATCACATTGTACTCTTAATGTTGACACACTTCCCTTGAATACAATCGAAGTTTGATTTTCTGCTTACGACGTCGGCATTTATAGCTGAACTGTTGTTGTTGGAGTTGGTTTGCTGTCAGTTCTAATGAACATAATCCTATCACTCAACTGTTCACGGTGACTGTATCTTCTTGTTCATACGGAATCCCACTCCAGTTATACCACTCTGTCTGCTGATGAACTACCGCGCAATCAGCTTACGAGTCCATGCATCCAGGTCGCTGAGAGGAATAATATGCGTAAGAACAAAGAATAACATTGAGACTGTTTCCAGGATGAATTTTACTCTGGAGTGGAGTGGGCACTAATATGAAACTTCTTGGTAGATGAAAACTGTCTGCCGTATCGGGACCGGCACACAGTATTGATATGACAGGAAGTTACATATTGGGTTCAAATGGTTCAAATGGCTCTGAGCACTGTGGGTCTTAACTCTAAGGTCATCAGTCCCCTAGAACTTAGAACTACTTAAACCTAACTAACCTAAGGACAACACACAACACCCAGTCATCACGAGGCAGAGAAAATCCCTGACCCCGCCGGGAATCGAACCCGGGAACCCGGGCGTGGGAAGCGAGAACGCTACCGCACGACCACGAGCTGCGGACATACATATTGGGAATACGTTTCACGGGGAAAGTGTGGTTATTAGAGAGGCAGGTCTGATGTTGCATTTGGTAATGGAACCAAGACTTAAGCAAAAATCAACACATATTTATCGGATTTGTCGGCGTAAAAAACGCGTTCCACAGTGTTAAATAGTGCAAGATTCTTGAAATTCTGAGCAAAAGAGGAGTACGCTGTAGGGAGAGATGGATCATATACAAGACAAGAAGGAAAAAACAAGAAGGAAAAATAAGAGCCAGCCGGAGTGGCCGAGCGGTTCTAGGCGCAGGTTCGAATCCTGCCTCGGGCATGGATGTGTGTGATGTCCTTAGGTTAGTTAGTTTTAAGTAGGTCTAAGTTCTAGGGGATGGATGACCTCAGAAGTTAAGTCCCATAGTGCTCAGAGCCATTTCAACCATTTTGAAAAATAAGAGCTGAAGGCGAGAAACGAAGTGCTCGGATTAAAATTGTGTAACGAAGGATTGCGGTCTTTTGTTCCACTCTTCATTCTGTACATCGAAGTAGCAGTCAAGAAATAAAAGATTGGTTCAACGATGGAATTAGAATTCGAGGTGAAAGAATTTCAACGATAAGGTTCGCTAGTGACATCACTATCCTCAGTGAAAGTGAGCAAAGATTACAGAACTTGCCTACTGAGCACAGATTACGGACTGAGAGTGAACCGAAGAAAGACAAAAACGATGAGGAGTAGCGAAAATGAAATTAGTGATAAACTTAACATCAAATCTGGGGATTATGAAGCAGCCGAAGTGAAGGAGTTACCTTGGAAGCAAAGTAATTCATGACAGACGAAATAACATTTAAATATAAAAGAGTCTAACACTGCTAAAGACAGATTCCTGATAAAAAGAATTCACTAGTACCAAACATGGGCCTTAATTTGGGGAAGAAATTTGTGAGAGTGTACTTTGGGGAAGATCAGTTCGTATTCCGTAGAAATGTTGGAACATGTGAGGCAATATTGACCCTACGACTTACCTTAGAAGATAGGTTAAGAAAAGGCAACCTACGTTTCTAGTATTTGTTGACTTAGAGAAAGCTTTTCACAAGGTTGACTGGAATACTCTCTTTCAAATTCTGAAGGTGTCAGGGGTCAAATACAGAGAGCGAAAGGCTATTTACAATTTGTACAAGAACCAGATGGCAGTTATAAGAATCGAGGGGCATGAAAGGGAAGCAGCAGTTGGGAAGGGAGTGAGACAGGGTTGTAGCCTATCCCCGATGTTATTCAATATATATATTGAGCAAGCAGTAAAGAAAACAAAAGAAAAATTTGGAGTAGGAATTAAAATTCATGGAGAAGAAATAAAAACTTTGAGTTTGCCGATGACATTGTAATTCTGTCAGAGACAGCAAAGGACCTGGAAGAGCAGTTGAACGGAATGGACAGTGTCTTGAAAGGCGGATATAAGATGAACATCAACAAAGGCAAAACGAGGATAATGGAATGTAGTCTAGTTAAATCAGGTGATGCTAAGGGAATTAGATTAGGAAATGAGACACTTAAAGTAGTAGATGAGTTGTACTATTTGGGGAGAAAAATAACTGTCGAAGTAGAGGACATATAATGTAAGCTAGCAATGGCAAGAAAAGCGTTTCTGAAGAAGAGAAATTTGTTAACATCAAGTATAGATTTAAGTGTCAGGAAGTCTCATCTAAAAGTATTTGTATGGAGTGTAGCCATGTATGGATGTGAAACATGGACGATAAATAGTTTAGACAAGAAGAAAATAGAAGCTTTCGAAATGTGGTGCTACAGAAGAATGCTAAAGATTAGATGGGTAGATCACCTAACTAATGAGGAGGCACTGAACAGAATCGGGGAGAATATGAATTTGTTTCACAACTTGACTAGAAGAAGGGATCGGTTAGTAGGACACGTTCTGCGGCATCAAGGGATCACCAATTTAGTGATGGAGGGAAGCGTGGAGGGTAAAAATCGTAGAGGGAGACCAAGAGATGAATACACTTCAGAAGGATGTTGGTTGCAGTAGTTACTCGGAGAGGAAGAAGCTTGCACAGGATAGAGTAGCATGGAGAGCTGCATTAAACCAGTCTCTAAACTGAAGATCGCAACATCAACAACTTTTGGAGTGCAACAGGTCTATCGTGAGTTTGTTGTTCGCATTTCTGGAATTTGTACAGACTTTCGATGTTTCAAACGCTAAGAGACAATTTTGAATTGCTCATTACTCGCACGCAGTATTTCGTTGGAGTAGCTGCGTCGCTGGAAGATTGGCTTGCGAGTGCAGTTCTGTCATTGGAAGAGTAGTGAGACAGGCTCCGAGCGGAGGACTCGTGGCAATGTAGACGGACAATGAAGTGCATCTATGTTTAAGTAAAATGACTTGTGTTTAAATATTGTAAAACGAAGGAGAAAGATTCTGTTAGTGATTAGGAATGAAATGAGCTGTAATGAGATTAGAAAAGCACATGAAAAGGAATGAAGGTAATATTTTTATTTAGTTGCATTGCAGTCACGCTTTGTTGGGAACCATCGTTGAATGAGACATCCACATAAGGGAACTTTAGATTTTTCATTGAAGTTTGAGTATTTTTTCCTATAAGGTATCTTTCAGGTTTATAGATTACTCTAATTCAAAATGGTTCAAATGGCTCTGAGCACTATGGGACTTAACTTCTGAGGTCATCAGTCACCTAGAACTTAGAACTACTTAAACCTAACTAACCTAAGGACATCACACACATCCATGCCCGAGGCAGGATTCGAACCTACGACCGTAGCGGGCGCGTGGTTTCGGACTGTAGCGCCTAGAACCGCTCGGCCACTCCAGCCGGCTATTACACTAGTCAACAGCCATTTTGCATCTGGGATGTGACACATCAACTAGTACGTATTGTGGTGTGTATAATCCGAATATACCTTTCAAAATGTTCTAGCACGTACCATTTTTGAGTTTTTAACGGTTTTTTTATATTTCGTATTCAGTATTTCGCTTTTTGCTGTTCTTATGTTTTGATATTTAATTGTTTATTTTTGACTTGCAGAGGAGCGCTTGAAGATATACAAATCATCAGTAAATGGTTGGTGTGGTAATCCAGTGATGTAAAAGATATCCTCAGTGAGTGTTACCTGTGAAAGACAGTGAAAATTTTTTTGTTTAAAACTTACATTAAGGGAAATGGCAACTAGTAAATCTTGTTGCTGTATAAATCACACTGACAACTTTTGTTACGTCTATGGAAAATTCATTCGAAAAGCCCAAAGAAAACCATTCACTTATTTGGTTAAGAAGGCATATAAATTATATTTTGATTGTCCTGTTGGCGATCAAGATAAAATTTTGCTCCTCATATTACCTGCTAACCTGTACTACAACCTGAACCGAGTGGTTGAAAGGAAAACGCCGAGACATGTCATTCGCTGTTCCGATAGTGTGGTGTGAGCCTAATGATCATTATTCAGACTGTTACTTCTGTCTTACAAATATTTTGGGACATATAAAGTATCCAAATTTATCTTCAGTGCATTTGCCTGTGCCCCATGATGAGGGGTTGCCTGTTTTGTCTGTAACTTGAAAGCCACGGAACCAGACACCATGCCAAGTAAATCAGAAAGTATTGAACATACAGAAGAGTACTGCCCTCAATACCATGACACTTCGCCTCAACTCTTTAATCAAAACGAACTGAACGGTTTGATCGCGATCCAAAACTTTCGAAACAGCAAGTTGAACTCTTGGGGTCGAGACTGCAACAACGGAACCTTCTAGCTCCAGTGACAAAAATTTCCTATTTCACACCAAGAGATGCTTCCTTCGCAGAATATTTCGATATGCAGAATTCAATGTGTTGTATAGAGATGTCAATGGTCTGATGATGCACCTAGATGTACAACACAATCCACAGGAGTGACGTCTATTTATTGACTCCAGCAAAACCAGCTTTAGAGCAGTACTACTGCATAACGGCAGTGCATTTCCTTTGATATCTTTGGCTTACGCAGTAGACATGAAAGAAACTTATGAACCGATGTCTTTGCTGCTAGAAGCAATCAAATATAAGGATCATGAATGGCAGCTTTGCTGTAATTTAAAAGTTGTTGCACTCCTTACAGGTTTACAGGCTGGAGTCACGAAATACTGCTGCTCTTTGTGGCTTCGAGTCAGCTGTAACACCAAGAACCACTATACCGTTAAGGAATGGTCTATAAGGAAGTCATATGTTAAAAAAAAAAGTTCAAATGTATGTGAAATCTTATGGGACTTAACTGCTAAGGTCATCAGTCCCTAAGCTTGGACACTACTTAACCTAAATTATCCTAAGGACAAACACACACACCCATGCCCGAGGGAGGACTCGAACCTCCGCCGGGACCAGCCGACAGTCCGTGACTGCAGCGCGTCAGACTGCACGGCTAATCCCGCGCGGCGTCATATGTTCCTGGAAACGTAACTGTGAACAATATCCCATTGGTTGAGCCCGATAAAATCATTTTGCCTCCCTTTCATATCAAGTTGGGCCTTATCACAAACTTTGTAAAAGCTCTAGATGAAGAAGGTGAGGCTTCAATCACTTAAAAGAAACGTTTCCCAAGTTAAGTGAGGCAAAGCTCAAAGAGAGTATATTTGTTGGACCACAAACAAGAAAATTGCTGAAAGAACCAACTTTTGATACCAAACTCACAGATACCCAATTAGCTGCTTGGTCTTCTTATAAAGCAATTGTGAAGGGCTTTTTGGTTAACAGGAAAGTAAAAAGGTATGTTAACATTGTGAATGATCTGTTGGACAATTATAAGAACATGGGATGTAGAATGTCGCTTAAAATTCACTTTTTACGTTCTCACCTCGATTTTTTCCCGGAAAATTTGGGAGCCATAAGTGATGAATGTGGTGAACGGTTTCACCAAGACATTCTTACTATGGAACACCGTTACCAAGGCCATTGGAACCCTTCGATGATGGGTGAACACTGCTGGGGTCTTGTTAGGGAGATTGATGAAACGGCAAACAAAAGAAGAGCTCTGTCGTCGCATTTCTCAAAACCCAAAGACGGTTAAACGTGAAAATATTTTCTGAACTAATGTGGACCTTTTATTGGTATCGTGCTCCTATATACATACAAAAATGGTATTGGTTTCAAACGTTCTGAATGTGTATTTTTCTTTGACTTAATTGTGTCAGTTTTCGCTATTAGAATTTTTTATTCTGCTGTGTGTCTAGGAAATGTGAAGTCATAGAGAAAAACTGATTTTACCGATGCATGCAGCACCCCAAAATTAGGTAAATCCACCCATTTACAAACCAGATGCAGAAAAAAGTTTAAATTTGTTAACTAGTGGCCGGCCGGAGTGGCCGAACGGTTCTAGGCTCTACAGTCTGGAACCGCGCGTCCGCTACGGTCGCAGGTTCGAATCCTGCCTCGCGCATGGATGTGTATGATGTCCTTAGGTTAGTTAGGTTTAAGTGGTTCTAAGTTCTAGGGGACTGATGACCTCAGCAGTTAAGTCCCATAGTGCTCAGAGCCATTTGATTTTGTTAACTAGTGTAATTGCCTGACATTTGTAAGAGTACAAGTTTGATATTAATGTTGCCCTTTGTCAATGGTGATGAGTCTTGTAACAACAATGTCATACAAGTAATAACGTATAAGATATTTAAAAACAGTTTGTTAAAGAAATGTTTCACCTAAGAACATTGTCCACATCCTCGATCAACGTAATTTTTATTCAATGAGTGTCTCACTCAATGATGGGTGTAAAATAGTTTATTTGTTATGTGGAGCATTTCACTAAGCTCTCAGCAACTGTAGTTAGAAATTTATAGCTGGTGCACAGAGAACAGCAAGCATCGCATTTCCAAGCAATTACATTACGAAGTAAGACATTTTCATTTCAGGAGCAGTTTGCTACGAAAATTGTCAATGCACAGAGACCATTTAATGAACAAAATTATTTGGCAAATTATTAATGGACAGGGACCACTTTGTTTAATTAAATATATTAATAATAAAGTTCAGGATTTAATCAGTTTACACATTTTTAGAAAGATTATGAAATAGGGCTAAATTCATGTTATACCCTCGTAAGCAGTTTCTCTCGCAGTTGAAATGCTCAAATTCACTCAATGGTAAACATTAGAAAAGTTGCAACCAATCATCCCAGTCTGTACGAGCTCAAAATCGAACTAAAATAATTTTTTAAAGGAAACTTTCAGGAGCACAGTAACGCTCAGTAGTGAATCACGGACGATGGAGACAAGTGAAAAGAAGAGAATCGAACCATTTGAGTTGTGGTGCAATAGAAAGATGTAAAAAACAGTGGTCCTGTAGAAGGATGTTGAAAATTAGGAGACTGATAAGAAATGAGGAGGTGATCTGGCGCAGAAAAGTATATATGGAAAACACAGAAGAGAAGAAGGAACAGGATAATACACTCCTGGAAATGGAAAAAAGAACACATTGACACCGGTGCGTCAGACCCACCATACTTGCTCCGGACACTGCGAGAGGGCTGTACAAGCAATGATCACACGCACGGCACAGCGGACACACCAGGAACCGCGGTGTTGGCCGTCGAATGGCGCTAGCTGCGCAGCATTTGTGCACCGCCGCCGTCAGTGTCAGCCAGTTTGCCGTGGCATACGGAGCTCCATCGCAGTCTTTAACACTGGTAGCATGCCGCGACAGCGTGGACGTGAACCGTATGTGCAGTTGACGGACTTTGAGCGAGGGCGTATAGTGGGCATGCGGGAGGCCGGGTGGACGTACCGCCGAATTGCTCAACACGTGGGGCGTGAGGTCTCCACAGTACATCGATGTTGTCGCCAGTGGTCGGCGGAAGGTGCACGTGCCCGTCGACCTGGGACCGGACCGCAGCGACGCACGGATGCACGCCAAGACTGTAGGATCCTACGCAGTGCCGTAGGGGACCGTACCGCCACTTCCCAGCAAATTAGGGACACTGTTGCTCCTGGGGTATCGGCGAGGACCATTCGCAACCGTCTCCATGAAGCTGGGCTACGGTCCCGCACACCGTTAGGCCGTCTTCCGCTCACGCCCCAACATCGTGCAGCCCGCCTCCAGTGGTGTCGCGACAGGCGTGAATAGAGGGACGAATGGAGACGTGTCGTCTTCAGCGATGAGAGTCGCTTCTGCCTTGGTGCCAATGATGGTCGTATGCGTGTTTGGCGCCGTGCAGGTGAGCGCCACAATCAGGACTGCATCGACCGAGGCACACAGGGCCAACACCCGGCATCATGGTGTGGGGAGCGATCTCCTACACTGGCCGTACACCACTGGTGATCGTCGAGGGGACACTGAATAGTGCACGGTACATCCAAACCGTCATCGAACCCATCGTTCTACCATTCCTAGACCGGCAAGGGAACTTGCTGTTCCAACAGGACAATGCACGTCCGCATGTATCCCGTGCCACCCAACGTGCTCTAGAAGGTGTAAGTCAACTACCCTGGCCAGCAAGATCTCCGGATCTGTCCCCCATTGAGCATGTTTGGGACTGGATGAAGCGTCGTCTCACGCGGTCTGCACGTCCAGCACGAACGCTGGTCCAACTGAGGCGCCAGGTGGAAATGGCATGGCAAGCCGTTCCACAGGACTACATCCAGCATCTCTACGATCGTCTCCATGGGAGAATAGCAGCCTGCATTGCTGCGAAAGGTGGATATACACTGTACTAGTGCCGACATTGTGCATGCTCTGTTGCCTGTGTCTATGTGCCTGTGGTTCTGTCAGTGTGATCATGTGATGTATCTGACCCCAGGAATGTGTCAATAAAGTTTCCCCTTCCTGGGACAATGAATTCACGGTGTTCTTATTTCAATTTCCAGGAGTGTAGATGCGTTGAGAGATCAACGAATAAGTTCCATGGTACTAGAGGGAGTAAAAACTGTGCGGGAAGACGGAAATTGTCATCCAACAAATAACTGAAGATACGAGAGGAATTTGTGGTGAGCTCATAAAAAAAGGAAATTTTAGCACTGAGGGTAAACGATCTGGCCTTGAAGAATTAACACAAATAAAACATTACAGAGGCAAGGAAAATCACAAATTATGGAGAGAGAATTACTCTATGAAGGCTGCCAGTATTAATATTAAATTTCTGAAGTATGTGATGGAGGAAAAAGACTTCTTCCAAGCAGAAAAATGCCACTGTATATATGGTGAACATTAATAAAATCGACAAATTGCAGGGACGGATTCCTGGCTGGAAATGGAGGAAAAGAGGTCCTATGAACACGTGTCCGGAAATGTGTGGTTGCCACAGTGGATGGCTCTGACTAAAGCTGGCGCTGGTGAAAGTTACTCTGACGACGTGCCGTGTGTACCTTGTGTGTTGCAGGCTGTGTGATTGACAGATCGTACTGTAAGCAGGAGAATGATCCGGTATTCACGTCAGGAACAAGCCGAGGTGGTTTTTGTGTACGGCCAAGCAGGTGGAAATGGTCGAAAGGCAGCACGGCTATACCAAAACAAGTACCCTCACGGACATAAACCATATCACACAACGTTTCAAGCCATTTTTGGGCGTTTGTATACTCATGAGTCCTTTCAGAGAGGCGAACGTGCAGGGAGGCAGCGGACTGTGCGTACACCAGATTTGGAGGACCAGGTTCTACACGATATTGAGAAGAACCATAGTACCGCCAACATGGTGAAAGACAAAGAACGATTATGTGCATATCGCATGACAATCGCTACTATCCCTATCACCTGCAGATACTACAAGGATTATCAGCAACGGATTTGTGGATGATTTTTGCACCATACCATCACAATTACGGGATTTCTGTCATAAGCCCTCTTTATCAACGAATCAGCCTTTACCAGAACTAGTATCATCAATCTGCATATCGTCATCAGTGGGCTACAGACAATCTTCGGGGAAGGGTTGATGCGTCTCATCAGCATCAAGGTGTCGATAGAGATTCTTGAAGACCACATACCTGGACACGTTATTATTCCACAACGCTTCCAGAGGAACATGCCTGTACTTTCTGCATAATGCTCTGCCTGGGCTGCTTGAGAATGTGCCTTTACAGGTTACTTGGTTTCTAAATGACAGAGCACCACCCCAATGCCGCTTTACAGTTCGCTGACACCTCAAGAATATTTTCGCTGGACGTTGAATAGGATGGACAGTCGCTGTTGCATGGCCTTCTAGATCATTCGATTTAAACCCCTAGATTTTTACCTTTGGGGGCATCTAAAAAGCATTATGTTTACTGAACCAGTTCCTGATGTGCAGCCCCTTCAATAGCACGTTCACGACACATACGACGCTATAATGAGAGAGGCTGGGACGAGCAAAAGAGTGCGGTATTCCATGATGCAAGGTGTGAATGAGTGTATTGCATCCAATGGGGGCCACTTCGAACGCCTGTTATGACGTTAATGCGATACTGCTATGTACTATGTTCAGGGACGATTTGTTGTCCTTGCATCCACACTCTCCAATTCTGGACACATATCTATAGGACCCTTTTTTTCCCTCCATTTACAGTCAGGAACCTGTCCCTGCGCCGGCGCCTGCCGCTAAACCACCCCTTTAGCAGAAGACGTGATCTTACACGCTGACAGACCGCAGGACAATATTCTGGACATTAGACGGCGCCGAACGCATCCAGGGTTGTTACAGTAACACTGTACAGACTGCTAACAGCATTGGCGGCAGAGGGAAAGACACACATACGAGGCAGAAACACAGCGTTTGTTCGTAGTTTGTCTCACGCTATTGTCCTGCATCATGGAGAACTACACTTGGTCCGAGCAGCGTGAGGTGCATTTCATATTTGGTGGGCGAGAAGAAATGTACACGCAGTTTTACGTGTACAGGCAAAGATACTTAGATAGACGTCAGACACGCCATTCTACGATTACGGCTATTCGTCAACGTCTGGGTGAAACAGGTGGTTTCATAGCACGTCAAAACGGCGGAAGTTGGGTGTGAAGTGCACGCACGCTATGATTTGAAGAGGACGTGTCAAAGTTTAGATGCATACTCGTTCACAAGCACTTGTGAAGTGGCAAGCGCGTTGCAGAGCAACCACATTATGGTTTGGTGGGTGTGGTGTGCGTACTGTAAGACCTTCGGTACACACACCATCAGATTTTTTGAGTTGTCGCTCTAACGAAGTAGGCGAGTGTCAGCAATATCTCTCGTGGTCTTATCGTGGCGTGTTTATCTTCTGCCGTTAGGTCAGACGATAGAAATGCCACTTGCACGCTTAGAGTAGCAGATTGACGGTGACCAACTTTAAACAGAACTTGATTAATTTTCACACACATTTATTAAAATAATAACAAGCATAAACATTACTCAACTTGATTCTGGATGCTATTTACAACTGACAATCTGAAGTTCCTTTGGTATTGGTACGTTAATCTTATTCTCACTTATATCTCGGATACGTGATAAACGTGTCTATACATTTATCTTCATAGCTATGGACAGGAATATGGTAATCTTATTAGGCGCAGACTGAAACTTGACTATAGACTGGTACAGACTGGTGCAGACAAATGCCGACTGATTAATTGGAGGTCTGTACACTCGTTATAATACCTCGCATGTTCAGGTATCACTGCGCGAGTGTGATCCACGAGGAGAAAAGGTTCTACGTTAGCAGCAATCTCATTGGCTGCGTTACATATTAATACGCGGATCGGCGGAAACAGAATTTTGTCCGTCTCTAAGGCAGCGCCATCTCATAGTGCGGAGACAGACGAGCGCTGTGCCTGCACTGTTGGGCTTAGTGGGGCGCGCTCTGGTGGGAAAGTTGTGTACACGCTGACTACGTGGAACTATGTACACAATAGTGGGTGATGTACGAGGAGGAAAGCATTCATTCCATTTTCAGAAGGCACAGGCGCTGATGGTCCTTAATGTTAGTCTACTTGTGGTATTTGGATAGTGGTTTTTGTAGCGTTGTGCCACGCAGCTGTATTATTCTGCATATATTTTGTTCACGTATGAGAGGTGATTCAACCGGGAGGGTGTGTTCAGCACTCACAATTGTCATATGAGGTTGGAAGAGAACTCGCATAACACTGAAGAAAGAGGTTGGTTCAAATGGCTCTGAGCACTATGGGACTCAACTGCTGAGGTCATTAGTCCCCTAGAACTTAGAACTAGTTAAACCTAACTAACCTAAGGACATCACAAACATCCATGCCCGCGGCAGGATTCGAACCTGCGACCGTAGCGGTCTTGCCGTTCCAGACTGCAGCGCCTTTAACCGCACGGCCACTTCGGCCGGCGAAGAAAGAGGTCATCAAGGAAAGTTTACCATCAGTTGGAATGACGCTCGATAACATGGTTGGTGGCTATGTACTTCTTCGTCGACTCACAGGCGAAAGGTACGCAACGTTCGTTTGGGAATTGATGCAGGAATTACTGGAGGAATTATCATTTGCAGTTCGTAGACGTGTATGGTTCTAGCGTGATGAGGCATCCACACATTTTTAACTGACAGAACCTGTTGTGTTGGCAGAAGAGCCAACACCGTGTTACTAGAGGAGGCCGAAATGCACGCGTTTTAGCTCACGCAGGCTGGCGTGAGGAAGGAAGAACTATACTGACGTGAGGTCTGGAACATGACAAGGGATGAGAATTCAGAAAGCGGACGTAATTAGTTTGATACTTAACTTTAATCCATTAATGATGAACGTCGCTCTTGACGGTACACAATTCACAATATTATCTGTTCAGAATACATTCGTAGTAACTGGATATGGCGCCTTGCTAGGTCATAGCAAATGACGTAGCTGAAGGCTATGCTAAACTTTCGTCTCTGCAAATGAGAGCGTATGTAGCCAGTGAACCATCGCTAGCAAAGTCAGCTGTACAACTGGGGCGAGTGCTAGGGAGTCTCTCTAGACTAGACCTGCCGTGTGGCGGCGCTCGGTCTGCAATCACTGATAGTGGCGACACGAGGGTCCGACGTATACTACGGACCGC
The DNA here is from genome assembly GCF_021461385.2 of Schistocerca piceifrons. Taxonomy (NCBI): domain Eukaryota; kingdom Metazoa; phylum Arthropoda; class Insecta; order Orthoptera; family Acrididae; genus Schistocerca; species Schistocerca piceifrons. The sequence continues at coordinate 424,293,058 of NC_060141.1, forward strand.
GGCCGATTTAAAGGCTACCACCTAGCAAATGTGCTGTCTGGCGGTGACACCACAGAACCCAGATCAGACAGATGTTTGCACAGTGTCGGATTGGTCGAGGTGGATATGTAACTGGGCTGGACATTTTCTTGTGGGTTCATGTGAAGAAGAATTAGTCGCATGGATACGTGCAACTTGTGAAGACGTTCAGCGCGAGTGCGTAAGTGGCATGCAAACGTCAGGCATGCTGCAGTTGGAGGCAGCATTTTGAACACCTCTGACTTCATTTAATATCTTATGACAATAGAATAAATACTAATGTTCACTCCTTGAAACTTATTTTTTATTGCCTGCCACAGTGAATGCGCTTACGTTTCCATCTTATTTTCATACATTCATATTTATGTTCCACTGAATTAAATAAAAGCACCGAATTCTCGAAAACTCTGCATAATTCATTGAACACAGCTGATTGCTGCAAACTCCAGCGGAGTAGATGGCGGTAGCTGCTGTGTAGGCGAACGTTGCCCCTCGTAATTTCGACGCTGTCGTTATATTTCTGTTACAAACAGTATACCGAAAAACAGTGGAGATTATAGAGCATCCCAGGAGAAAAATAAACTGCAGATGGAAACCCGTATCCGAAATCGCAGTACACCAAGGAAACACAGCAAGTCATTCATAGGAGACAAGCACCGTCTACGCAGCGGCTAGTTCTATCTTCTACACTGACGATCATGGCAATCAGTTGCGTTCAGTGTAAGACAGACACACAGGTCCATTGCCAGACGTTTCACCTGCGGTCCGTCAGCGTACAAGGTCACGTCTGCCACCGAAGGGGTAGCCTATCAGCAGGCGCTGGCGCCTATAACTTCGACACTCTGTAGCGTCATTAGGTAACGTCACTAGACACAGGTTCCTACCTTCAAGTTGTGCCTCAAGACGCCCTCGACAACCCCACGAAGTTTGTCGGTATCGTTTCGTAGCACTCCACATACTGAAGCACATACAAGGGCGCCAGAACCAGTGTGGGAAGCTTGCAAGGATGTTGCAAGCGAGGTTTTGCTGACAAATAACTATTAAGAAAAATTCGATACGTTTGCACTGGCATTGAAGGTAGCCAATCAGCTGGTCGCGGGTGCAAATTCAATCAGCCTGCAAGAGACAGTGTCGGCAAACGTGTTCCTTGCTTGATTTCCTCAAACCGAACAAACGTAGCTTTTGTTCATTTAGCTTGACTTTATCAGTTTCGAAAAAGGCAGATTTTAACTGGTAATGAGAATCTGAACAAGTGGTACCTCATGGACCCACCCCGCAATTTGGCGTGTGCAAGTGCTTGAAGTCGCTCATGCAACGACTTTTATTGGCTAAATTCAGTACTAAGTAACTCTGAAATGGCACGACGTATAGAAATTTTTCTTAACTGTTATTTGTCAGTACAGCCTCTCCTGCAACATCTTTACGAGGTTTTCAGATTGTTTCTGGCCATCCTGAATACAGAAGTTAAGTTTTCTGTTGTCCAAATCAAAGAAACACTACAGTGTTTATTTATTATTAATGCAGTGTCCAGATCTAATGCGGTAAAACTATCTGTAGTCGAAGACGAAACGCTGGTTTCATAGAACACTAGCTTTTTTTGCAGATTCATGAGCTGATTGTCGGAGACTTTGAATGTCTCGGATCGGAAGTAATAGCATTTTCGTTGTTCTTATCTGCTAAGCTGAAAAGTAATTCTTCGTATATCTGTTTCATTCATTTCGTGTATGAATCATAACTGCTTGTTAAGAACAAAAGTCATCCATTTGCTACTCTATGGTCACTGAAAATTCAGAAATGTAATATCAAAATACAAAATTATTGCACACGCATTCTCGAGCCAGGTACATGTGGCGTGTCCGGACACCTAGATGAATAACAATTTTCGTAGTGAAGATGTGTAGTGAAGGATGTGTGTTTTGTCACACTATTGACTGTCCCTGCTACGCTGCGTGAGAGAATGTTCGCTAAAAATGTTTGATAGGGGAACATAAAGAAGGATATTTATTACGATTAAGGCGATTTTTTCGTAGTTATATTTGAGTATGGAAGAATAAGCAGTGTAAACCGTATTAAAGTGCTATTGGTATTTATAACATGAAAAGTCAGGCGTGCAATTACGAGCTTTCCTAGTTTCAAAGTTTCAGAGGCTTCGTCTGCTAATAGCTCTTTGCTGGTACTTTAGTTTAATTATTAGCAGCTGAATATTTTCGTAAATTATTTCCGTTTTTTGCTCTTTGTTTCGTGACCAGGACAGAAAACTGGGAGCACGTTAACAATGGAATATTAAACAGTGTGCACTGGCATGGTGTTTTAATCTTTTTAACATAATTAAAACATTTTTACGATTGTGTGATACGCACTGTTAAACAAGTGTTTACACAACATTCCCTGACTGATTAATTGGAATTCGTGAATGAAATTGATTCGAAGAGTAATTCACGGGCTGCAGGATTCAAGTTCGTTAAGGGAGACATTAGTTAACCAGCCGAGTTATCTCCTTTGCAGATGAACAATAAAGTCATTTCACGCTTGAAATGAAAATGTTGTGTGGGCGTACGGCTGACAGCCATGTTGCAGACATGGCACTGCCGTGTCACGTAATATGGGCAACACTGCTCGGGAAACCGCAGATGGAAACTGCGAATAATGTCTGCCAGCAGCGGAGTGCACCATCGTGTTAGCTTTCGTATTAAATTTAAAAAAAAAAGAAAAATTAGAATTCGTTTTAAGACTACATGGGATTCTTCTTTACGAAAATGTTATTCATCTAGATGCCCGGACACGCCACATGTACCTGGCTCTAGAACGCGTGCGCAATAATTTTGTGTTTTGATACTACATTTCTGAATTTTCATTGACCATAGAGTAGCAAATGGATGACTTTTATTCTTAACAAGCAGTTATGATTTGCGCTATAAGTCACAGTAACGTGGATTGATCCATTAACGAAAAATAAAAATGTACCTCTTGGTGCTCGAAGAATAACGATTCGCAAAAATGGTTTGGAGCACTAGACAGGCAGTTGTGTAATAATCAGTGATGTAAACATATTTCAGTCACTTCGCGTACATGCAGAGTACCTACTATATAGTAGGTACATAGTTTGTGTCTGTATAATTTTCAGATTCCTTATGCGTTGACTGGTGTTAATCTCTTATTCTGTTACTGTGTTTGGAAACAGATGGAAGGTAGTGGCTACCGCCCACGTGAGGACTAATGAAACAAATGCTTCAGAGAATACCAAAGAAACTTCTAAATCCACCCCTCCGTGTTCTTCGGCTATTTACTTCTGTCGAAGGGAGTTTCCTTCCTCCGACCGTAATGAGGATGCATGATGATGATGAAGACGACTCAATAACAACCAGTCATCTCGATGCAGAGAAAATCCCTGCGCCGCCGGGAATCGAACCCGGGACCCCTTGCACGGGAAGCGATAACGCTACCGCAAGACCACGACCTGCGGACGAAATGGAACATACAGTCCTATATATACATTGTTCTGCAAAACTGATGGACGAGAGAGAGAAAATAACACGGCACATTAACTACTCAGTGGGAACGAATGTAGTGGGAACAAATGTAAGTGCTTGAACATGATGCCAGAGGTCTCCCAGCCGCGCGCAGAAGGGTTGATGTAACATGGCATGAGGGCAGCACGAATACAACACCAAATGGGGCCGGCCACGCAACATGAGGGAGTTGAGGATGATTTCACACAGGGAAGAAGGATCGGGAACCTGGAAGAAGGTTGGCGAGTTTATCCCATGGGTTCGGAATTACTCACAGCACTGTTTCACATGTATGGGGAGTGTTTTGAACCGCCGATACTGCTACCCAAAGGAGAGTAGGCGGCGGACCACAGTCAACTACAGAGGCAGATGGTGACTGCGTTGTGCAACAATCAGAACGGGACCCACGTCAAACAGCGGGTGCAATTGCGTTCAAATTTAACAGGACTGCAAGGCACGCAGCCTCACGTTCCACAGCAGCAGGGCAACTACATGGACTGCGTGGGGACTCGTTCTTTGTCCGTCGACCTGTACTTTAAGTTCCGTTGACACCCGCGCAATGGAGGCATCATTTGTCATCGTGCTAAGAACATAGGAAATGGTTTGGTGTCGTGCGTTCTTCTGGGTTGAGAGGAGATCCTGTCTGTGATACTGGATACACTATCATATAACGAGATGTCGAACATGATCGTTTCGCTCGTCCTGGTCTTATGATGTCTGGAGGCACATAATGTTTACACGGGGGTACTGACCTCCAAATCTTTGAACGCGGTACACTCATTGGTCAACGTTATTCTGACAGGATACGCCATCCCCATGTGCGTCGTTTGAGGTGTGTTTTCGGCCCTCACTTATTTTTATAGACGACAATGCGCGACCGCATCGAGTAGCAGAGATGTAGGAGATTTTGGAACGGGAGAAATGGAGTGGCCTGCTCGCTCCTCCTGTTTCATTGCCATCGAGCACGTGCGGAGTTGGGGAGACGTATGACAGCACGTACACGCACACCAGCTGCCATTCAGCATCAACCGTCAACCACGGTGTTCGAGGAATGGAACGCTCTAAGCAAGAACTCCTTACCCACCTTGTGGCCCGCGTGGAAGCTCGCTGCATATCATGCATCGCCGTCTATGATGATCAGACATTCTATTAAGAACCATGTCTCGTCTTCACGAAGTCACCGAAACAGGTTCGTACTATCATTGATGACGACAGCTTACATTGATGTCTATTTCTAGTGTCCCAAGCTATTGGTGCGAAACACTACTCTTCGAACACCAAGCGGCAAATTTTTATATTTCGTTAACTCTATCAATACACGTCACTGTGACTTGTATTTACGATCTACAGATGCATGTTAAGACTAATGGTCTTTGACATGCTAGTCTATGTCCACTTCAGTGTGTTATCATCTTTGCATAAAAGCGTCATTTGCATTTGACTCGTTTCGTATTTCTTCCATTTATCTTTTTAATGTAGCAGTTATTTTGATGTATGGCACAAGTTTCATCGATGTATACTGTTCCGGCCTAATGACAAGTGCCGGCATGAAGATGAAGAACGCAAGAGCAAAAAGGACTGTGAGACGACGTCAGCCAATATCCCGCTGACTAGGACCGCACCACGACAGGAGCAGCTTCTACAAGAACAGAATATAAGCGCCGCTCCTGCCAGCCTCGGCCGGACAGTAGAAGATTGACACTAGCAGACCGGGCATTAGAAGAGCCGCCATCCTAACTGTTATACTGGGAATTGTCTCTTATATCAATTGCTTACATGGGAATTCTATATCGAAGGACATTGATTATCTGCATGTCGCCAATCGCTTGCGACACGTTCTTGTAAACCAAAGTTAAGTATTGTCAACCTACTTTATTATGATAAAAACCACTAATCTGATTTGCTTGAATTGTTGTATAGCTATCCGAGAAAGCAGCACCCTTTAGGTATCCTATAAGAGACGAGTGGGCAGGACCCCACATATACCTTCTGTAATATAACGTAGTAGCTCTTTTGATGTATGGTCCAAGTTTCATCGAGGTATGTTACTTGGAAGTGATACATCATACGATAGTTATTGCGTGTGCTACATAGGATGAGGTACACCTTGAACGGAAAACAATTATTACTTCGACAGGTTTAACGTATGAGATACAAATGAAATATTTATATAACAGAGTGTCCTGAATATAGGATTTCTTTGTGTATTAAGAGCTAATCTATGTCAAATGGAGAGAACTGATACGGAAAACAGGCAGTGGATTCTTTTTTAATTAAAATGGCTTTAGAAAGTGGTGCCACAGAGATATCAGAGATGCGAAGACCGATGGAAAATAAATGAGACTGCTCGCGTTACTGCGAGGTTATTTGTTGTGTCGGCTGTTTTCGGATCTTGCGCTGTATTCTGTTTCAACGTCCTGGATCAAGTGTACGTCAGCGTACGAGCTGTTTACTGGGGACGCGTTCATTCGCTGCAACGCAGGAAACCTGTCACATAAGAACGAGAGAGGTGCTGTTGACGAGTGTTCTTACCAAATGTGCTCATTTCGTAGGGGCGGCCTTCAAATTGGGATCCCTGTGAACCCATACACATCTGCTTTTGTTGCTGTCTCGTCTCAAAATACTTCGGCATTCTGTTTTTGTTTGTGGAGGAATGCAAGATCGTGTCTGTAAATAACTGCTGTCCCACTATCAAAGAGTTGATCAACGCAGTTAAAAATGATCATTATATAAGCACATAGTTCATAAAGTAAAGATAGGTGTGTTCTGTAACACTTCTGACACTAAATGTAACTGGGTTTTCTCTTTTGACGCTAGTCAATTGTCAGTATGAGCATTACTGCAAAGGGCATTTGATTCTAAAGCATTATGTCAGGGTGAAAATACTAAATAAATTAACTTTTCTCTCTTAACTACATGTGGTCAGGGTGGGTTCTTCCTTGGCTCGGGTATGAGGTAGAATGAAACAGAATTTTTACATAAGATAACTTTTATTGAAAGTGTTGTACAATCGTTTCCTTACTCGATTGTTCTGGCTGGGATAGCGGCAGCTGTGACGTTTGCGAAGCCTCTGCTGCGGCAGCGGCGGCGTCTGATTACGCCTGGCGGTGTGTATCTCGTGTCGCCGTCTCGCCTAGTTGACTGGAGACGCGCCTCGTGCGGTGGCCCCTTTAATAATTGTGAACGAAGTCGTGCATCGAATGGTGATACTTTGGATGTGGCGTCCCAATGTTTCTCTTCTCTAAGCGGCCGCGTGTGTCAGTGTTGTGCGTCGGCCAGCGGAGCGATGCGGCAGGGGAAGGCCAGTGTCCCGGACTCGAACAACGGACTCCCGCTTGCCAGTCTTCGGCTGTCAGATCTTCATCCCTGCTCACAGGTGACTGCTGACGTGAGGCCGTCTCCTTCCCGTCCTCACGAGTCACCCGGGTACGTAAAAATCAGTTTTGAAATACCTTTTAACTTCTGTCTTTTGCCCCTGAGGCTGCTGCTTGCTATTCCATTACAGCGGCGGACTTGGTGCGTCTGTGTATGATGTAGTCTCCTCTTACATGACGGTCTGCAGCACCGAAACTGACTGAAAACTACTGCTACTCTCGTCGGGCCCACTGCGTCTCGCGTATTTATTCATCTCAGTTCACTGGAGGTGAACGACATCACAGTCATTGCCTCTTCTGTCACGTTGAAAAGCTTCTCGAGGAATCTTCTTAACGTCGGTCATTGGCTCTTGGAATGTAGGCGAGGGCCTTTGATCACATGTGACAACTGAGAAACACGTGAGCCGGTCGGGCGATGCCCTGGCGGCTGAATTGACAGCGTCCGCTTATGTGGGGAGGGCGATGGCTTCTTCTGAACTTGCTGACTTCATGGTCATTGGCTCTTCTGTCACTGCTGCTCTGCCCGCTGTTTGCCAGTGTGTAATTCTTCTAAACTAAACTAAGTTTTTTATTTATTTTCTAATTTCTACTTCCCTTCCATTTATTTCACTAATTTATTTACTTAAGTACCACTCAACAGTCCTAATGTACTGTGACAGATAGTTACTTAGTAATAGTTCTAATCTATTTTTTTGAATCTGTCCGTTAATATTATGCACCGTAGGCATGATGTCATAGTGATGGAAGTCTTGTTACAGATTAGAATGCGGAAAAGAAGGTTAACTGTTGAAGTCAGTCAGAAAATGTAGATGAAGGGTACGTTCTCTGTGCAGAGTATCAACCGTTGCACACATGTGAAACTGTGTTCTACATTAGTTAAAGTGAATTTAATTGAACTGGCCTCCACAAATATTCACACTGAAAAGTTACCAGGCAGTTCGTGAACGTAGAGCAAACTGCGTCGGTTGTTCACTCATGAGGAACTCTATACATATACCTAATTTGTTTCCTCACCGAAAGACGCATAGAATATTCAGAACATCTGCTGCTACCAAGTTCTCCAGCATTTGATATCTCACGTGTGATGTCTCTCTTTCATAATGTGCGTAGCTGATTTGTACGATACAAGTATTTTGCAAAAGGAGACAGAGCATGGAACATTAGAGATCACCGATCCATTGAAGACAATGTCTTCAGAGAAAGAACTCAAGCTCTTGTTCGACAAGGATGAGTTCGAAAATCGCTATGTCCACATAAAAGAGCCATTCTGCCATTCGTGTTAATCGAGTGCGACGTATTAATCAGTGCGGCACTTCGTTTATTTTTTTTGTGCAAAATGGGAGACATTTTGACTCGAATTCTGATCAAGTACTGTAAGCGCATTCATTACAAATTATAAATTTAAAAAGTCATTAATTAAACCACACACGGCGTTTCGGTATTGTAAAAGCTCCCTCAAAGCTTATTTAACGTGTTTAATTTTTTTCCGTTCTTCGGTTGGACATTTAATTTTAACAGAATGTAGCTCTCTTTTTATTTTAATCATAACATATTTTTACAATTAGCATTTCAAAAGTCCCGTTATTGCGTTCCTCTGTTAAAAGTTACGTACTTTGCACAGAAAGTAAATGTACATATCAGAGTAAACATTCGTCAAACATCAGTAATCAATATAGGTGAAATGCGACAGGGTTTGTAGATGCATGGAATGTAGCCAATTTGAATCACGGTGGTGGGAGTCATTTCCACATAAGGAAAGCCAGCCGGTGTATCCGAGCGATTCTAGGGGCTTCAGTCTGGAACTGCGCGACCGCTACGGTCGCAGGTTCGAATCCTGCCTCGAGCCTCGAACATGGATGTGTGTGTTGTCCTTAGGTTAGTTAGGTTTAAGTAGTTGTAAGTTCTAGGGGACTGATGATCAGAGCTTTTAAGTCCCATAGTGCTCAGAGCCATTTGAACCATTTGAACTGATGACCTCAGATGTTAAGTCCCATAGTGCTCATTTGAACCTAAGGAATTTTGTTAGCGTGATAAGTAGTAGAATTTACGTACTTACCATACAAACGTTCTGTTCGGAACGCGTTAGGTATTTTTTCAAATAACGGACAGCATTAATTTGCATTTTTCATTTTGTTTTACTTATTTATTTTTACCTTTTGGCGTCCGTCGTACATATGATCCCTGTGCTTCATGAGTGTGCACGGTGATATTCGTAAGACAATCGTCTGTTCTCTGCTGCACCCCTTCACCTTTCGTCACACTGCAGTCTGGGAGACGACCTTCCTTCGAGCGAAGAATGTGTGTGATCTTCTGTCCGCATTTTCTGGTTCTTTTGTGCGCACAGCACCGTGCCATGTAAGACAGTTCGTAACAGTAGTGTGATGGTGCACACTGCTGCAGAACCAAATATAAAAAAATAATATTCACACAAAAAATTATGACGTATAATGACATCCCAGAACTACACGGTCCAATAAACGTCTTTAGCCGCGCAGACGTGCAGAAAGAGTGCCAATGACTTTCTGGAAGCTACCTACAGTTATATGGAGCCATGATGGCTCCAGTGCCTTTGCCAGCTGCGCTAGGTATCTCGGTTACAAGACAAATATCAAAACGGTGGCTGATGTTCTGCCATACACGAAGCAGCTGGTCTCTCGTTACCTAGTTCACAGCTTCAACAATTCGACTTCGCAAACTTTCAAGAGTGTCAGGCATAGGGGGGATGAAAACGAGATCTTTTACGTAACCCCACAGATAAAAGCCAGAAGGTGTAACCTCTGGAGACTTGGAAGGCTACCAGCAATGGAGGTCATCTTCTGCTCCTCCTCTTCCAATCCCAGGGTCTGGAAAGGTGTCATTCAGGTAACGTCGGACGTGCTTAGAGAATTTCACAATATAAAAGTGGAGACTGGAAAGACTTCCCCTAAAGTCTTTATGTCGGATTTAACAGAGTCCTATCTGATCACTTACATGCATTCATGTCCATTTGCATTCCGACGGACTTGGGAAATTCCATCAGGACAATGCGACACTCCACACGCCCATGATTGCTAAAGAGTGGCTCCAGGAACACTCTTCTGAGTTTAGACACTTCCGCTAGCCACCGAACTCCCCAGACATGAACATTTTTGAGCTTATCTGGGATGCCTTGTAACGTGCTGTTCAGAAGAGATCTCCACCCCCTTGTACGCTAGCGGACTTATAGACGGCCCTACAGGATTCATGGTGACAATTCCCTCCAGCACTACTTCAGACATTAGTCGTGTGCATGCCACGTCATGTTGCGACACTTCTACGTGCTCGTGGGGGCACTACACGATATTAGGCAGGTGTACTAGCTTCTTAGGCTCTTCAGTGTATATGAAAATAAAGAGCATAACGTTTCTCATACCATAGATCTTCGACGCGCAAGTCGCCGAAATGGCGTCAAATCGAAAGACTTGCACCCGGTGAACGGTCTACCCGACGGGAGGCGCTAGTCACACGACATTTACATTTTTTACCATACATCTGAGTGAAGGTTTTCGTCAGGCCAACCGTATGATGTGTAACGCATGTTGAAGATAGCGAAATTTCGGACGCCACTACCAATACTAAACTCCGCTTGCCTCAATATGTTATTATGTTCGTTAAAATGGCAAAATGAAAGTTTTCGTATTTCCTGCAGTTAAAAGGCGTTCAAATAACTTACATAAATAACTACGCTTTATTTAATAATAATAATAATAATAATAATAATAATAGTAATAGTAATAGGAATCTAATTATTATATTCTTAAAATAATGATTTTAAAGAAATTTCATGTTCTTCGTGCTTCACTGCTCTCGTCTTAATTTGATTCCTCTGCAAAATCAGAATTCATACCGGTATACTAGTACGATAATGGATCACTAATATCAGTTTATACAAATTATAGGAAAATAATTATATACTTGTTATACCTATGTGTAGTGATAATAAAAGAGAGCAGAAACCAGTCTATAGTGTCTTCTACAACAATGTAATGAGATTTCACAAAGGGAAATTAAAATAACAACAATGCGAAATATGACGTACCATCATCTGTAGCAGTCGTCGTTTCAGTCTCCTGTTCCTCATTTACTTCCAACATGACTTCCTCTAAATCTTTCGAATCTAAATGGCTGACATTCTGGCAAACCGCATCTCAGTTAACGCCGTGCTCCGAGCGGTGGATGCCTGTTTCCAGCTATCACAAGAGTAACCACGACACCCAGCAGTCTTGGATTTGAATGAGATATAGGTCAGAATAACATCGGATGCTGGCCGCTGAAGCATAGTGGCTGGACCAGGAGATCCTTGCACGTCGTCCAAGCCCAGTCTTCGGGATTTTTATTTTTACCCAGGCATTTTTGTATCTGGTGGTACACTTGAGAATACGCTGGCAAGCATCATCGTCAGATATTGCCAGAGAAGGAAGTCGGCAGTTGTTATGAGTGCTCATTTGATGTGCCTTCTGTATCTGAGGTGAATCAGGGAATCTCCATTTACAGCACCATACGACTTGATGGGGAATCGTCTACCACACTCCACTAGTGCCTCCTTATCCGCGTTATGATCTTTAAATATTTTGAAATCTTGTTGGCATTCGGTGTTCTTCTTCAGTGAAATCATGCATTTCTCTTTGTCCTCACTGCAAAGAGCAAAAATAACGTCACAGCCGTTGACCACATGCGAAAACGGGATATTCTCGCGAGCGGGGTACCAATTCCGCGAGGAGAGTAAATCTGCTGTGGGATGTTCCCTTTCCTTGGTTTCATCAATAATGATTTACTGTGTTGATTGAGGCGTTTTAGAATTACGAGAAGTCCCAAGTCTTCCCCAACAACTATGACGTTTGAATGTCTGGGGGCGAAAGATAGTGTGGTGTTGATAGTCAAAGTATTCGCATATTCCTCAGCTTGCTGGAAGCTACGCCTGCAGTGGCAGATTTGTCCATCATAATTGATATTAAACGGTCTTAGTTCTTTGAATCAGAGAGGAACTTGTGCCCAACTTTGAAACCACGCTAAGTGCAACACGCGCTCTATCCCGTAAGACTGGCTGGATGAAGAAAGTCATTCAAATCTATTTCGTGGGAAATTGTTTCCTCTTTATTTTCATAAATAGTCATTGTTGCCAGAAATTTTGTCGTTTCCGTGTTATAAACCAAACTGAGAAAAAAGTGAAATTTTTCGTGTTTTTTTTGTCCAAAATTATGATGGGACTTGGAAAATTGGAATTCAGTATCCCAGAAAACAGATAGAAAATCTGCCGAAAAGAGTTCTACAATACTTTCTCCTATTTGGCCTTTCTGACGAGGATTTGACTGGGGCATCAACCATAAAGAAGAAAGTGTCACAACGGTTTCCTCTTGCAAAACCAGAAACAAGTGAAACACAGTCAATAGCTGTTCCTCAAGTACAAGAGGGATTGATAGTGGATGATGTCACGGAAGATGAACAAACACAAGGGAAATATTTGTAGTTTAAAAAACAATGTAACTTGCATTGGTAAGTAAAACATGGGTTTTACCTTTTTGTGCTAGAACTACTTGACGATTATTGCATCAGAAGATAAATGTTAAGGTTACCGTGACAATATGGTAACATATGTTCTTCAGCAGCTAGTTACCACTGAATTATTCAAGTATTCCACCGACTTAATCATTCTATTCTGTTTCTAAAGATAATACAGTACATATATGGGACGAATTGAGGAAGAGAGTGCTAAGCCCCCAGAGCATATTTCCAGCTGCTACTTATTATGGTTAAATTCAAAGTCAGGAACTGAATTGCAACACAGCCAGCGCTTGCTTCATGACATTTCGGCAGACATCGTTAGCATTCTGTTCGAAGGAGCCAGTTACCTACCTGTCGCTGAGATCGAGTCAGCGCTGAGGTTAGGGGTTGTGCAGTGTCTCAAGTACACCGGCGTGAGCGTCACGTGAGATGCGGACGCGTATCACATGATTCACGCACGAAATGTAATGTTGCGTTCGAGCTCCGCGATCGGTTGTGCGCGCTGCTGTCGGGCAATACTCGTGCCTCTCGTGGAGTGTGACGCGTACGCAGAGGGATGTTTACGTTAGTGTTGCTCTCTGACGTGTACACAGCGGGACGTGTTGATGTTGCAGACGTCTAGCGTGTACACAGAGCGGTGTGTGCGGCCTGATCTGGTATTGCGGCTGTGTCAGGCTTCGGCAGAGGACTCCTAGCGAATCGGCAACCCGCCAACCGCGAATGTGTTGCGTTGCGGTATTTGTCCAGGCGAGTGGTCAGATTGTGCAGAATGGTAGATAAACACAGGAAATGTATTCGCAATTGCCAATATGAGACACGATCTGCTGTGTATTAGAATGACGACAGCGCATATTTGTCCTGGGCCGAGACTCGAACCCGGATTTCCTGCTTTGCGTGAGTGGTCACCTTAACCGCTTCAGCTATCCGTGCACGAATCAAGGCCAGACCCAAATTTCCCTATTTTTTTGTTCCATGTTTCACTTATGCTCGTACGTTACGTATACTCTCGCCCATAAAGGACGTATTTATTGAGAGGCAAGGGCCTGATATTGGCGAATTAATACGAAATAGCACTGCTTGTGTTATTAAGAAGTATGATGCAATGAACCTTTGGATATGCGTGTATGTCCGAAGAAATATTACGTTGTCGGTAGAGAAATATATTTTGAAGCTGGTCTAATGAACCGAGCCAGGCAAATAAGTGTAAATTACAAAGTTGTCATGCAGATTTAGAACTCCTCAAGTACAGTCGTTGCGTTAACTGGACTACTGGTACCATTTTGGATCTCATGAATGGTTTCCTCCGCTGATTTAATACAATTTTATACAACCACCCTCTAGAATCCTCGACGATACCCGTTCGGCAGTACCTGAAGCCTGCCTGTTCTTAGTTTACCTGCTGCTGTTCCCTCGCGTTTGCACTTCACAATTGTCTCCCCCAGCCGGCCGGGGTGACCGAGCGGTTCTAGGCGCTACAGCCTGGAACCGCGCTACTGCTACGGTCGCAGGTTCGAATCCTGCCTCGGGCATGGATGGGTGTGATGTCCTGAGGTTAGTTAGGTTTAAGTAGTTCTAAGTTCTAGGGGACTGGTGACCTCAGAAGTTAAGTCCCATAGTGCTCAGAGCCATTTAAACTATTTTGAGCCTCCCCAACAGTCGACACGGGGAGCATTAGAAGGGTTGAAGTGTTCCTTATTGGATTTGTTATTCAGGTAGCATCTAATGTCTATTACATATGTAAGTTCGCCACTATGTGTTTCGGTATGAAATTTAGCACAAATTTACCTCTCACGCTATAAAATTCTACGTATTACCAAAACTAAGTACTCAGAAACTGCTATCCAACTGAAAAACGTATATTAACCTTTGACTAAACAGAACCTAATTGGAATTGAACTTTAACTTGTCTGAATACAACTTGTCTTTATAATAAATGCGCAACTGAAGTAAATCAGTTATGTAGCCCTAATCAAAATTTTCATTTAACTTGCGTCTTGACAAAATTTTTGCGGTTTGTTGAAAGCACGACAGCAAACAGCAAGCAGGCAGCTGCAAAACTGTATTTCCATTTCGAAACCCAATTTCCCAACAATTTTCAAACTGTTGCATACCACGTGGTGCAATGTAGTTATGCGTGATGATAAACCTACTTTAAACAGTGGGATAGGGAGAGCAACTATTCCTATGAAATAACATTCCAAGACCAGTATTTTAGAACAAAGTATGTATTGAGAAAGATAGCGTAGAACTTCACTTGATTTTCACACATAAAATTGGTCTGAGCAATACTGTACTTAGCAAAGTGAATAATAAGAACGGTATAATGTTAACAGAGTATTTCCATAAATGCCAAACAGCTTAATCTGTTGATATGTTAATACATGAACCCGGAAAGTAGGGTGGTCTTTCTTTCAGCTCTGAGCAAGTGAACAAAGTTAATTTGCAGTCTTACCTCAAACTTTTTTTCTCTTTTTTTTAAGTTATCGTATTTTCGCCTTTCAGTATATACATCATATTCATGCTTGTTGCCCTTTACAATAAATCTTTCTTCAGCTAATAGATACAGTCACAAGTCAACTCAGCGCTACTGAATACGTCCTTCACTTACCACACTTCAACTAAGAATGAATCAGATTGCGCAGAGGCAAAGACTGTGCCACAATAAGACAGACACGTTCAGAGTACCATGCAGAAGGACAGAGGGCTCGCGTAAACACGTTCAGAGCACACAGCGACAGGTACAAAGGCGCGCGCGTTAACACGACCAGTGCAATGAAGGGTAAAACAGCAACATAACGTGCTCGCTGTCTGGCGTGCACATCGATAACTTACAAGAATTAAAATGGCATGCCCACCTTACACGCGTTCGATGTCAGTGAGCTCTCCTGGCTCTCTCAGTTTGCTGCAATTGCTTCTCTACTGACACCATTCTACCCCCGCCACCTTTTACAACGGTGGTTTCGCTTCTTTTGACACCTAGCGGTCGATTCCACGTTAGTAGGGGTGTACAGATAATTTCGCTCAGACAGTGTGTTTACCGATCTGTGACGCGCAGTATCAGCAAACACTGTGCCCGCTTACGCCGCGGTGCGAGGCTGGAGCACGTAGAGTGCCGTGTGCGGGCAGCCGCCCGCTGGATCAGCGGCCGCGGTCCCTGCCCCGCCCCTGCTGACCTGTAGATGGGGCCTGGCGCTGGCGCTCAGCCAAAACCCCACCCCGCCTCTTCTCACACCGCCTCACCTCACTTGTTGCAGCACGCGGGCGGCACCTGTTGAGCGCAGCAATGTGCATTTACCTCAGACTGCAAACGATGACGACCCAGCCCTCGTATACCGCTAGCTAAACGTCGATTACATTTGCTTTGTTGCTCTTTACCTCATAGGTAGACTATTAAGGGGGCGAGTGACGCTCCATTTTCGAAGCGATATTTACGATTTTTCAGTAAAATTACGAAACCGACTTCAGACCTTCATTGTACACCATTAAGATTGATTATGTATTTTTTAAGCAAAAAACTTGCATCCAGAACACGCTACACGACACTGACGAAAGGCCTTCGCGAAATGGGAGGGTGGGAGCTCTAAATGGACAATTTTCGAGCTACAACAAAATTTCCAAAAATTGCTTTGAACTTCGTTATACTCTATAACGTAGTACGTAGGTTTATTTTAAAAAATGGTTTCTAACAAAACGCCGTCACTCTGAATTAAAAGTCAAAGTTTTCGACAAAAATGTCGTTATAAAAACGTGCAACAAAAATCGAAATTAAAATATATTGCAAAAATCTTACATCTACGTGATTACTTTGCTATTCACAATTAAAAGCCTGGCAGAGGCTTCAAAAAACCGCCTTCAAGTTGTCTCTCTACCGTTCCGCTCCCAACGGCACGCGGGAAAAGCGAGCAATTAAATTTTTCTGTGCGAGCCCTGATCTCTCTTATTTTATCGTGATGATCATTTCTCCCTATGCAGGTGGGTGCCTACAGAATGTCTTCGTAATCGGAGGAGAAAACTGGTGATTGAAATTTCATGAGAAGATCCCGTCGCAACGAAAAAACGCTTTTGTTTTAAGGATTGCCACTCCAATTCACGTATCATATCTGTGGCACTATGTCCCCTATTTTGCGATAATACAAAACGAGCTGCCCTTCTTTGTGCTTTTTCGATATCATCCGTCAGTTCTATCTAATGAGGATCCCACACCGCACAACAATACTCCAGAGTATGGCGGACATACGTGTTGTAAGCAGTCTCTTTAGTAGACTTGTTGCACCTTCTGAAGTGTTCTGCCAGTGAATCGCATTCTTTGGTTGGCTCTACCCACAACATTATCTATGTGATCGTTCCAATTTAGGGTACTTGTAATTTAATGCCTAAGTGTTTAGTCGAATTTACAGCGATCAGATTTGTGTGACTTATCGCGTAATCGAAATTCAGCGGATTTCTTTTAGTACTCATGTGAACAACCTCCCGCTTTTCCTTATTTAGGGTCAATTGCCACTTTTCGCACCATACAGATATCTTACCTAAATCACTTTGCAATTCGTTTTGATCATCTGATGACTTTACAAGACGGTCAATGACAGCATCCTCTGCAAACAATCTAAGACGGCTACTCAGATTGTCCCATATGTCGTTAATATACATCAGGAGCAATAGATTTCCTATAACACTTCCTTGGGGAACGCCGGATATTATTTCTGTTTTACTCGATGACTTTCCGTCTGTTACTACGAACTGTGACCTTCCTTACAGGAAATCACGAATCCAGTCGCACAACTGAGGCTGTATTCCATAGGTAAGCAGTTTGGTTAGAATACGCTTGTGAGGAACTTGCACTACAGTAGAAAAACACCGACTCACAAGTTAGAATAAAATATAATGTAACTGCACATATTTCAAGTTTTATAATTCCAGCCAACTTGAAAAATGTTGCTTTGAAAGAACATGCGTTTAAAGTTTCAACTTGTGCTTTTTAATACTGAGATTGCAATCGAGCACCGTACAGTTGCCCTTCTTTTCATCTATGTAGAAACAACATCATTTTGACTTAATTATATCGATTAACTGTCTTACGCTTACCAATCGAAGCGTTTTTTGCATGACAGCAGTTATTTTTCGAACCTTTTCTATCCGTATAAATACGTTTGTTTATCATTTTCAAGCACTCACGTTTCACCTCGTACAAAAAAGCTAAATGACAAGTTACGGAGACGCAAGACAAACACGCGCCTTATAGCATAAACGGATAACATTATGAAGAGCAATCTTGTTGAGAATTGTATTTTAGTTGGTACTAATCCTCTCTGTGATACTACCCGAAACTGCCAGGACCCCTATTCTCTCGGTAATTATTCAAAAATGGTTCAAATAGCTCTGAGCACTATGGGACTTTACATCGGAGGTCATGAGTCCCCTAGAACTTAGAACTACTTAAACCTAGCTACCCTAAGGACATCACACACATCCATGCCCGAGGCAGTATCCGAACCTGCGACCGTAGCGGCCTCGCGGTTCCAGACTGAAGGGCCTAGAACTGCTCGGCCACTCCGGCCGACTCGGTAATTATTACAGTATTGCATCGGTAGCATTTGAGGGCTCGGATGCACCAGACCCCCATTCATTAAATCGCTTTTTTAACATATTTTATTTCACACTTTATTTGAATGAATCTTAGAAATAGACTCTCTAAGGAACATTTTAAGTGAATATAATTTTAGCCTAAAAGAATTTCTACCCTAGTCTTGCCTTTTAAAAGTGAATCTTGCCACAACATCAAAGCGCAGTTACCGTCTGCGATGCAAAGGGAAGTCTTGACCGCAGTTCTTTTATCCCACGTCCGTGACGCGTTTAAAAACATCAGATCTACAGTATAAAAACTCTTAAACCAGTCATGTATCAGTCCCTCCACATCCAATTCCATACCTCGTAAGCTACTTACACAGTCAGCATCTTCGCGGTGGTAATGCTACAGATGACAGAGCCACAAAAGTGAAGTTACTGAACACTGTTTTTTCCGAAATTCCTTCACATAGATAGCTCCAGATGTAGCAATCAAATATAACGGCTCGCTCGACGGCAGATACGTACCTGAAGACCGGAAAGGTGCACAAGTCACACCAAAACTAGAAAGGAAACAGGAATAATTCGCTGAATTACAGACCCATGTCACTGACGTCGATCTTCAGTAGGAGTCTGGATCATAAGTTGTGGCCGAACATTATGAATAAACTCGAAGGAAACGATCTACTGACACGTAGCCAGCATGGATTCAGAAAATATCGCTCGCGTGCAAAACAACTAGCTCTTTATTCTCACGAAGCAGTGAGTGCT
The DNA here is from genome assembly GCF_021461385.2 of Schistocerca piceifrons. Lineage (NCBI taxonomy): Eukaryota > Metazoa > Arthropoda > Insecta > Orthoptera > Acrididae > Schistocerca > Schistocerca piceifrons. Next base: position 424,311,812 of record NC_060141.1, read on the forward strand.
ATCGGCAGCAGGTCTCACAGTGATGCCATATTTCTAAATTTCCAGAAGGCTTTTGATACTGCTCCTCACAATTGGCTTCTTATCAAATTATGTTCTTTATGAAGTGTCGACTCAGTTGTGCGACTGACTGCATTCGTAATTTTCCTGTCAGATAGGTCACAGTTCGTTGTAATTGATGAAGAGTCATCGAATAAAACGGAAATGATATCTCGCGTTTCCCAATGATCTTTTATAGGTCCTCTGCTGGTCTTGATCAATATAAACGATTTAGGGGACAATCCGAGCAGCCTTCTTACGCTGTTTGCAGATGATGCTGTCATTTATCATCAAGTAACGTCATCAGTAGATCAAAACCAGTTACAAAATATTTTAGATCAGGTATCTGTATTGTACGAAAAGTGCCGATTGATGCTAAATAACGAAAAATGCGGGGTCATCTACATCAGTACTAAAAGGAATTCGTTAAACTATAGTTATATGATAAATCGCAAACGTTTGAATAAATTCTGTAATCATACTAACTTGTATTAAGTTCATAAACTGATTTCAAGAACGTGCGGATAACATACCTTGTAGACAAGTTACACGAAATGGGCAGTCTTGCTTGGTGTAATCTATTAATCTAACTTAATCAGGTTACCTTCCACTCGGAAAATGGATGCACTCAGCGACTGTCATGTGATTTAAAGGTTATAGAGCGCAACAATCAGTCGTCCTTTTTTTGCAGGTTTTATTACGCAAATCCAGATGTAGGCTAGTGCCTAGCCATTATGAATGTACCATTTTCTAATCTCGACGCATGTTAGTTCCCTGTTGTTCGGGCGTCAGTCACAGTTGAGTATTCAAAGAACTGTGACTGACACCCGAACAACAGGGAACTAACATGCATCGAGATTAGAAAATAGTGCATTGATAATGGCTAGGCACTAGCCGAGATCTGCAATTGCGTAATAAAATCTGCAAAAGAAACGACGACTGATTGCTGCGCTCTATAATTTATAAATCTAACTTGAGTTATTCAGAATACTGGAATCTAAAGGCACACAACGAAAACGTCGTACATAAGGCGATATACCACCAGCTCACTCTGGATCTCCATAATGTGACATGCCTTCTCACTTGAAAAGCATGCAAAGAAATGGCCAGAGAGTACTTCTGATTGCAGTTTTTAGAAGCGTACAATATATGGATTCTTTTAGTGGTTCACCAAGACTAGTCTCCCTGCTCCAAGGCAGAAAGTCTGAACAGTGTGTGTCATAGTTCGATGTAGGTAGCAGGTGCACACAATATCGAGAAAATAATGATATCTTTAAACAATGGCATAGCGTTACATATAGAATTCATGAAGTTTGATTCAAGTGATTATTATCTCATCTAAACCATAGTCATTGTTATAATAAAGCATCCGTGAAAGAGGTGGCATAACATATCATTACAAAAGAAAGAATTAAACAACAGGAATTCGATAGGCAACTGAAAACATTTTGCTAGACGAGGGTGTGACGAAAACCAAGGGCCTCAGTATTTGGATGGAATATGTAAACCCGATTTTGTGCCACGTCTCGAAGGCTAGCCACTTCACCGGGCAAGTAACGTTGTTTGAACATCTGTAAACGCACGTTAAAGATCTGGAAATGCTGTAAACAATGTTACGCCAAGCTGCTCGATGCGTAACATAATCTCACCAAACATTTGGATCATGGAATTTTAGAATGATGAAGATTAGACGACTTACTGCAGCTTAATGCATTGCACAGATACAGCCGGAAAGCGCCGACGGGAAACCAAGACGAGAAGAGACTATACTCGACTGCTTGATGTCGATTAAGGTGCGTTCGCGCTGAAGTACATAGTCACGTTCGGTTCCCACTGGCTAGTTCTACAGCTCCCCAGATTGTTTCACTTGAGAAACCCCTTCTAAGTTCGTCAATGACTGCGAACTTAAAGTGATTGACTGCCTGATACAGAAGCACCTTTACAGTACGTCTGCAGGTTAAAATACAGGAAAGAAATAATACTTCCTAAAACAGTCATTGTGATAGGCAACCTTCCAACTTCACCTCATGGTCTAATCTGTAATATCTGAAATTCGATCGAACCAAAACTCAGGCAGCAGTCATACAACGTACCTCTATATTTTTCCATAACAAAACCCCCCACACTCTATGATTTAGGTTTCCCATGATTTTAATGAATTGCTTAAGGCGAATGGCTGGATGGTTCTTCTGAAAGACCACGGCTGATTTCTTCCTCCATCCTTGCTTAGTCCTGCCTTGTGCTCCTTCACTAACGGCCTCGCTGTCGACGGGACGTTAAACTCGAATCTCCCTTCTCTACTTCTCTCCTCAAAGCCCTACAACATCATGTTTTCTATAAACACTGTTGCACGGTGTGCCCTGTCTGACGGCAAGGCTGTTTTCTCCGGCGTCTGTGATCATGTCCTTGGTTATGTGGCACTGGTGTTTCCAGAGGATGGCCGCTGCGGGACACGCGATGGACATGAGCGCCGTCATCGTTCAACTAGGGGTGCCCCCGAACGGTGGTGCCGAGTCTGCAGTAGGATCAGGTGGGCGCAGTAAACGCTGCGTAGAAACAAACGCATTTCTGCCGTTGTGCGCATGATGTCACCGAGGAACATTTCGCACGCATATCTGGAGGAGCATGTCATAGTTATGTGGTTTCGTGAGTGTTGTTGTTTCCTTTTAGTTACATGTGTAGTGAGTGATTCCTAAGTGAAAATGCTTTGAGTGTGTGCAAACAGTGCCAGTTCGTGATGTTTTTGGCTGTAATTCTCAGAATGGCAACACTAAAGGGATGAAGCAGTGCTTCATGCTTTCCTTCGCACTGCAAGTCTGCAAAAGATTTGGCTGTCGATATGCTGTAGAACAGACACAGTGAATGTTGTAAATGTTCGAATATGTTTTCAGAGAAACTTAATATTGTAGAAACTTGCGTTCTGAACTGCTAAAGTTATCGCAGAAACGAGTGGTTCAAATGGTTCAAATGGCTCTGAGCACTATGGGATTAACATCTGAGGTCATCAGTCCCCTAGAACTTAGAACTCTTTAAACATAACTAACCTAAGGACGTCACACACATCCATGCCCGATGAAGGATTCGAACCTGCGACGGTAGCGTTCAAAAATGGTTCAAATGGCTCTGAGCACTATGCGACTTAACATCTGAGGTCATCAGTCCCCTAGAACTTAGAACCACTTAAACCTAACTAACCTAACGACATCACATACATCCATGCCCGAGGCCGGATTCGAATCTGCGACCGTAGAGATCGCGTGGTTCCAGACTGAAGCGCCTAGAACCGCTCGGCCACAACGGCCGGCAGAAACGAGTGCTTAAGAGCGGTGCTGTCCCATCGTATAATGCACCTGACAGCTCACCAGTTGCAACAGAAGAAAGAATGGAACGTTTCAACAAGCGTGGTATCTACTTAAGGAAAGCTTCCACCACGGAAGGAGAGTGCTAGTTAACGTACATTGTCCCTTGTGGTGCAGATAAAGCCAGTTTACAGAATTCCCTAGTGGCGTTACAGAGGAAGAACGCTTGTCTGAAAAACATGTGCATGAAACTGCGAGCATATAATAAACATCTCCAAAGTCAGTTGTTATCAACGGGACGGCGTTTGCACGATGAAGAAAGTGATAAAAATGTGCTTGTGTCTCGTGAAATTAATCTAATTCTGGGCAAAATATTGTCACTCAGTCAAACCATACGTGTGTTTACGGGTCAAAATGGGCTCAAAGAGGACATTTACAAGTCGATTGCTTCATGCGCCGTTTAGCAGAAAAGTTAAAATTCCTCCGGGAAAAACTCGGAAAGCCTCCACCTGCAATGTTCTGGCCAATTTGCGGTTTCAGTTGCCAACTAAATAATTTTGAAGGATGTTGGGTTGTATCAGCTAATTCAAACGCTTTTTACAACTAGGCACTTGTATAAATTCTTGAGCGGAAACGACAGCGTCAAACAATTAATTGAAGTTGTTTTTAACTTGTGATGAATAAAAAATGAAAATGAGCGTTGTATAGATCATGTTTACTCGTTAAAACTATTGCCAGACCCAACTTCGAAAATTACTTATCGATAGCACCCTATAGGCATCATAGCAACGGAACTGTAAGTTTCTGTCTGACGTCGATAGCGATCGCGTGGAATCTGGTAGACCCAATTTTTCCAGCAATTCTTCCTGGAGCGGCAGGGGATAACTGTCAATGATCGTTTGAGCAGTCACAGTTTTCTTAAAATCGGCATACAACAGGAGTCCTCCAGGTGGCTTCTGTAGAATAACAAGAGGGACGTCCTCTCGCGTCCTCTCGCGCCCGGAGCCAATTTACTGCGTCTTGTTAGGCAGACGCCGCCTACTCGACACCACAGTTCGTATTGTAGAGCAGGAACCTCTTCCTTATTGACGTTACGTGCTGGACCCTTAATTCTTGTGGCAGTATAGTAATGGGTCTTTGTACGACTGTAGAAATACAAGGTAAGTAAATCTCCTGTTCACTGTGATAACTTGTTCACTAATCACTTCTGCTTCTGTCCAGCTTTCCTACGATGACAGCTGCCGCATCACTCTGTAGCCAACCTCTTCTTACCGTTGTGTACGAAGTCGTACTGCCGGCCGGTGTGACCGTGCGGTTCTAGGCACTTCAGTTTGGAACCGCGTGACGGCTACGGTCGCAGGTTCGAATCCTGCCTCGGGCATGGATGTGAGTGATGTCCTTAGGTTAGTTAGGTATAAGTAGTTCTAAGTTCTAGGGGACTGATGGCCTCAGATGTTGAGTCCCATAGTGCTCAGAGCCATTTTTGAAGTCGTACTTAAAAATTACACGCTCAGCTCGATCATTTACTTTGACAGAAACTACAAAAACAGACTACACTGAGCGCTTTTTCTTTTTGCTTGTTTCGGTTTATTAAGTCAGCTGTGTCTGTTTAAAAGCCGGACAAGTACAGAATGTACCAGTAACAGTCTAACTGTAGCAGAACAGCAATTTACATTTCATTTCCTCAGTAGAAACTAAATCATACCACAGAAACATCATACAAATGCGCAGTCCACATGTTATAGCGCTGCTCCCGAGGCAGGCGCTGTTCCTGAGTGACCAACAGCAACACAGAACGCTTGCTTCCTTACCTAGGAGCTACAGTCTGGAACCGCGCGACCGCTACCGTCACAGGTTCGAATCCTACCTCGGGCATGGATGTGTCTGATGTCCTTAGGTTAGTTATGTTTAAATAGTTCTAAGTTCTAGGGGATTGATGACCTCAGCAGTTAAGTCCCATAGTGGTCAGGGTCATTTGAACTATTTTTGAACCCAACCTAATTTTTCTACGGGCCTTGAGTAGAACATCTTCTGGAGGGCAGCATCGACGCCGACGCTGTGTTGGAGGCGGCTGGCAGTCCTGCGGTGGATGTCGCCGGTAGCCACACCGAGGTTGTTAGTGGCTATCGTTGCTCGCTCTGGATCACGAGGTCCCGGGTTCGATTCCCGGCCTTGTTGAGGATTTTCTCTGCCAGGCACTGGGTGTTTGTGTTGTCCTCATCATTTCATCATCATCACTCGTGACAAGTGCTAAATTCGATTGCGTAAAAAAGCAGGACTGTCTAAAAATTGGGACTTCGTACGGGCGCTGATGACCGCACAGTTTAGCGCCCCACAAACCAATCATCATAATCATAATCATCATCATCATCATCACCGAGGTTGTCTGATCGGCGGTCTGGGTCTGGAGGTGCTGTAGTCAGGAAGAGTCTGCTGTACCGAGAGGAAGCGGCGACTTCGCCATCGCTGGGGCCGCTGCGAGTAGTAGCTGGCAAGCTGTGGGCCGGGGTAGGGGCATGTTGTATGGAGCACTGGCCGCGGCTGTTTGGTGTCGACATGACTAGTCCAAGGAAAAGGCGTGCGTGACCGAGTCGGTTGCTGGAGAGATACGAACAAGGCTGGTCTGCGAGGATCCAAGGAGCCATTTGGAGTTGCTGCGGAGCGATATCCAATGGGCAACTTGTGACGATATAATACACAGCAACATGTGACGATATAATACACATGTGCTATCTAAAATTTTTGCCCAAATATAATGTAATTGTTCTGTTCTGTAAATCTTTAGATATTATGTGTTAATTAGAAATGTGATATGCGCTATAGCCTGTATAAATTATTTTGTATTATAATGTATTTATGCTGAGTCAATGCCGTTAGGAAAAGGAATATCGTTGGCAGACAGTTAGGGCTTGTGTTGGAGCTCTGTCTCTGGAACAGTGACGTCAGAGCAGAGCGCGCAGGAGACTTACTTGGTCGTGAGACGCAAGTGGCGTGCACTGTCTCGGGCCTATGTGAGGTGCAGTTCTTACTAGCACTTACTTAGGCACCAAGAGCGTGACGAGTTTGGGCAGATGTGAGAGGCTCCTACAGCATCAAGATCCTGCCCCATAGTTGATCAAGGTGTGTCCGCAATATTTCGTGTAGCAATGGGAACACGGTAGACGACAACGAAGACGACGGCTGCAACGAACTGTAAGTCTGTTTCACTTTCGTTCACGTTAGAAACTTCCTGAGGCATTACCCAGTGACATTCTTAGTGAATTATATTTCAATAATAGTGCTGTACGTAAAAACTGTAGGTACTTGATCTCGTCATTATCCTCATCGTTCTGACCTACTTAGTTGTCTCAATCCTTTCCAGTTATTGAATACCCGATCGTCGTTGTTTAAATAGCTAAAAGACAAGTAATAAAAGACTATCAATGCCACTTTTGTTTCTTTGCTAAAAACATAACTGAAAGTAATTAATAATAAAACCTCAATAATTTATCAGTGTTGTTTAATAATATACAGAGGGAATGTCATTCTTGCCAATTGCATGAAGAAAAAATAAAGTACAGTACCTCAAAATTAAAGTAGTTCTGTCAATTTCAAATCAAAGAACGCAAATTCATATATTTCATATAGGTGTCTGTTGTAACACTGCTGTTGTGTTCTGGCTTCGTTCATATTTCGGTGTTGTCAATCTATTGAAAGTCAATAGCTCCTTATTTGATCCACTAAATTTTCATAGTATTTACTGTTGTGGTTGGCAAGAGAGCCAACACCGTTTTCCTAAAGGTGGTCGAAATCCACGCGTTTTAGCTCACGCAGGCTGGCGTGAGGTCTGGAACATGACAAGGAAATTAGAATTTAGAAAAACGGACGTAGCTGGTGGAATACTTAACTTTAATGCATTAATGATGAACGTAGTTCTTGACGGTAGATGATTCACAATATCAATAGTAACTGATAATGGTGCCTTTCTAGGTCGTAGCAATTGATGTAGCTGAAGGCTATGCTAAACTATCATCTCGGCAAATGAGAGCGTATTTTGTCAGTGAACCATCGCTAGCAAAGTCGGCTGTACAACTGGGGCGAGTGCTAGGAATTCTCTCTAGACCTGCCGTATGGCGGCTCTCGGTCTGCAATCACTGATAGTGGCGACATGCGGGGCCAACGTATACTACCGGACCGCGGCCGATTTAAAAGCTACCACCTAGCAAGTGTGGTGTTGGCGGTGACACCACATTTACAATCTATTTAAAGTACGTAGCTTGCCATATCCAGGAATCAAGTGCAAGAAAACACTGCAGTAAAGGCGTGGAACGGCTTAAGCAAATTATAAGGAGCGCAATCAAGGTGCTTTTCTAATTAATGCAAGTATCCTGGTGACCTGGGGGTTCAAGTCGAGGCACAATGATATATACAACTATGCGGAGGTGCTCAAATGCTGCTAATTGTAATTCATTGTGCTAGGGAAATGTGTGAGCATTCTGTAACGGCTTGTTTGTGGATTTCAAGTGCGGCGTGCGATAGTGAATGTTATGTCAGTAATGAAGCCTGTTAAGTTGGTATACTCTGGCCGCACGGCTGTACTGGTTAAATAAGAGTTGAAACTGTTGCTAATACAACAAACAGTCACTCTATTCTATGAAGAGTGATTTTGCAATGCGCTATGATTTTGTTGTTATCGAACCAGTGGTTCACTTATGTGCACTGAAAATTGTTGTACTGCCTTATGTGACTGCTTTGTCATATGAGCACCTTTGTTATTGATCATTTGGAGGGTAGTTGGATAATGTTGTAATAGTTGATATCTTAGTGAGTGGTTGTAATCAGCAGTTAGAGGGCAAGGTGCAGTTAGTGGTTATAATCACGAAGTTTCGCCCCGCCAAGATCGAAGGGGAACTCATTGGAAGTTCATAGTATGAAAGCTTTCACGACCGGATGACATATCTTCTGGTAAACCTTCCGGGATGTAAGGTCGTGGTCCATGAAACTCTTCAGCTCCTAACGTTTCGTCCAGAGCTCTGGACGAAACGTTAGGAGCTGAAGAGTTTCATGGACCACGACCTTACATCTCGGAAGGTTTACCAGAAGATAAGTTACTAACCGTTCAGGACGTTCTTAAAGCTTATAGAATCATGTTGGTGTAACGTGGTTATGAGAACCGATGGAACGTGATGGCATGCAACTGATTGAGAAACTGTCTGTCGTAGAGCTTGTCGTAAAAGTAGCTATCCTGTAAAGCGTACCTGCAGATAGGGTGATAATTTGTTTTATAGGCACAGAAGAAAGAAACATTCAGAAGCTGAATTTGTCCAGTCGTTCCTAGACGTATGTATTACAATGTCATACATTTTTCAGGAGGGACAGGGGATAGTTTGCTCTAAAGGATTATTATTTTGTATGCATACCAGAAACCAAGCAAAAGAAAATTATTTTGACCAGCTACTGGCCAAAAGCAGTGGTCATACCGTAGTTGTAGTTCTCTTACGTCCGTTTTCCCATTCGTGCTTGCTGTGATCGTAGGGGCCAGAGCACCCCCAACTTTTCGCAGCATAACAAATAACTTTGCAGTCAATTTACTATCCAGATTAACAGTCGACATAATTGTACACGAATGAGTTAAGTCACTGATTTAGTTGATCTTGGTATAACTCTCTTCGTATCTCTAATTTCCTGAGTTTGTTTTATATGCATTTGCTCTTCAAATCCCGACTGGTCGGAGTTGAAAACAAATTCTTTACTGAATATGGAATAAGTTTGTGTATCTCGTCTACAAATTTTCGGGCCGATTAAGCAGTTTTCTGCGCATCGTCATGTTGACGCATTGTCTGAAATTACATTGCCTTACATCTTCCAATTCTGTAGCGCTGTTTGAAGTTATACCGCCATTCACTGTTTCCATTGAAATCACTGTAATCTATAACGAGTGCAATTTCATTTACCTTGACCTCCCTTGAATATTCGTAGTTTTTCTTATGCACTACAGGGTCATACTGCTGTGGACTAATTCGAAATCTGTTCATAATAGTTTCTTCACTATGCTGCGGATGATCTTCCATGTACGTAATTATGTTTAGTACCCGCCCCTTGCACAATGGTTGTTCCTTACTACGTTTCTCTGGAGACAGGATTTGTGGCTCCCTGTCCTCCAAGGATGATGAACTAGATGGCTCGACACCTGTTTCATTATCATTTTCACTTGTTAAGCACTTATCGTCATCGTAGTACTCCTCACGTATACTGTCCACACTGTCGAGCGTATGCAGCACCACACATTACATTGATTCATGTTGTAGAAACGATAATATTTTATCTGCCACTTCTTTCTCACTCTACAACATTTATTGAGCTCCTTTCTGCGAAATGTTAACTTCCGAAACTGCTGTTGTAAATATAATACAATGTTTGCTTTGTTTATCGTTGCCATTGCTCCGCTTTGTATCAACACCACTAGCACTGTAGCACTGTTGTTGCTCGTTGACTAAGCATCTGTAACCTAATGCTGTGCTCACCATTGTATACCTCCATCCCGCCCCCTGTGCCCATCAGAAGCCAATATTGTGGTTCCATGATAGACAATATGTGGTGCACCGAACGCCGTAAACATCATTGGCATTTTGCGACTTCGCACTAAAGCGATTCCTTGTTAGTGTCTATCCCATATTAGTGAATATTTTCCAGTGTAAGTCGAATGGCGCCCAGGCACTCAGGATAAATTACGTAGAAGGACTGGACTGGCGTTCGGATAAACATCATTCACCAATTATAAAACATTTATTATAAAAGATTATGAAGGGCAAAAATCCAATTTTACAATAGCCAAAGTTTCTGAATACACTCAACGGCTATTGCCACTCAATAAATTTAAAATTGACTGATTTCAGGAAAATTACTTAACATTTGAAGAATAAGCTCATAGTTTAAGATCAGGCTCACAAGCTACTTAAATCAAACTTGGAAAAGATCTAAAGGAATTTACCCTAATTTTTAGTTTGCACATTTAGGAAAAAGGAAAAACTTCCAATGCCAACATGAGCACAATTATTCTGTAAAGACAACCAGCTGGAGTTCTAGAGTCTTATACCACAATCCAAATTTGCAAACGGGATCCTGCCTAATATGAAACCAAGAAAATTGCGTGTAATAGGGACAATACTTATAAATGTACCCCATTAACATATTGCCTTTACATCTAAAAGCCCATTTATTTAAGAAAACTTGACCAGTGTCTCGCAATAAACTCTTAAAAAGTGTAACAAATTGATAAACGGTCAATCATTGCATTTAAAAGTTTTAAAACTGGCCAGTGCCAGTTAATAAAATTTAAGGAAATTTAACACCTCTGGCAACGATCGTCCACGAAACTGGAAAACATGAAACCAACAGAGTGAAACTCTTAAACCCACGTTAATTAAAACACGAAATTGGATAAAATATTTTTAGGAAAATAAAAACAAAATAAAAACATTACAATTATTGTGGCTGAAGCCCGTAACAAGCTTACGTAACTTAATTCTCTGCGGCGTGATATAGTACACCCGATGCATGCCTGCAGCCGGTCCATACGAGAAATATGCGGCCAACAGGTTGGATGTTCTCTGCGTGTGTCACGACAGCCGTTAGACTGGAAAAAAGTAAGAGAACACATAACTTGCAGCACCTCTGCACCACTAGCCCCTTTCACAGTCTCCCGTATCAGGTGTTGAGTCAGGAAAGGATTCCCTTAGCAGCCACCACTTTCACAAAGATCGACATTTCTGTGCACAGAGAGCCACCAACCATTTACACCATATTAAATATTTTTACCCTGTCAGATTTACCGCTGAGCATAAGAACCAACAGTACAATAACTAGAACCACATCTCAGGCATTGCAGTCCCTTGATTCTGCCCAGCACCGGGAGCCAAGGTACTGGTACAGGAAAAAAACCGTCACCACAAATATCGTCTTCTCCTGACTTAGCCTGTCTAATGTGCTTAACCAGCTCCAAGCTCACTGGGACGACGGAAAACAAGGTAACCCATAGTCAATAGGCCAGAGTATCTATGAATCGTTGGCTCCAAAGCACAGACTCTCTGTATACTAATTCATACAAAAATAATACGCTCTCGGGAAAAATGCCGGAGAACCGCTGTATCAACAGGCCTCATACGAAATATTTACGTCCATCGTGACCAAACCTGGGCCCGACACAATTCATGACTCCCAGCCGAGCCGACTTGATGTCGTAAATCGAACTGCCGCTGACAACAACCTCCGGGCCGCTTGTGGCGAAAGCGCAGTGCTCCATAGTTGGAAAGCGCCCTCTGTGGTGAGGAACTGCTAGTTCCCTGGTGCAGACAGCGGCAGATCTGACAGAAGGAAGCCGCCACCGTTCAACCTCCCTCACTAAAACAGTAAAGCCTTCCCTTCCCCTTCCTGAGTCCGGCTACCGCCTCTCTTTGACTTGACTAACACGAACTCGCAATGATTTACCTGTGCGCAAATCGCAGACAAGAAGGTTCACAGAACCCTCACGGTTTGATATGGCCCCTGGAAATGAGAACCTAACTTACTATCGAAAACCAACTCTCGTTTCGAAGCAATGCTGGGATTGTGCATGAACATTGGTACCCAACCTCAGTGTTGACCTCCCATCGACCTTGATTGTAACGGCGGGCCAACCTCTTATGTGCAAGTGGGATGTTTTGCCTAGCCATTCTCCAGTTCTGTTGCATAACGTCTGGAATAACCAACTCCCGGAGGAGATCGTTAATATATCAAAGATTAGCAAGGAGACAATTATCCAGATAAAACAAAACAAGAGAGCTCGGAGTGGCCTTAAGAGACTCCTGATGCACTGCGCAGTACTGAACGCAGAGTTGAGCCAGGGTATCACGAGTTCCAACTTCCTCTGACATTTGCTGTGAAATATAATGACAGCTGCCTTTAAGTTACGGTTCATCCACTCCTCAAGAGACGGCTGCGAATAGTGATATGCAGTGGTGACACACTGGACGGTGTTCTCAAAACAGAATCCCTGAAATACCTTTCAAATAAAGGCAGTCACTTTTCACTAATGAGCGTTCTGGGTGGTCCAAAAATGGAAAATGTCCCAGACAGATGACGGTTCAAGTGGTTCAAGTGGCTCTGAGCACTATGGGACTTAACTTCTGAGGTCATCAGTTCCCTAGACTTAGAACTACTTACACCTAGCTAACCTAAGGACATCACACACATCCATGCCCAAGGCAGGATTCGAACCTGCGACCGTAGACAGATGATGAATAGATAAAGGAGCTGTCACACCTCTGCTCGGAAGCAGCCAACAAAAACGGGAAAATGTATCCATGACAGAGATATACCTACTCCAAGCGTGAGTACAAGGGAGCGGACCTATGTAATGGATAAAAATTTTACCCGTAGGATGGTCTTCCTTGGTTGAGGGCAAAAACCTCTTATGGGACTTAGGGCTAGGCTTAGTGCTCTTACAGCTTTCATACTCCCCTTCGCTCTCCGAATGGGTTTATAAAGAGTGGGTCAAGTAACGTGTTGCTTGATCTTAACAATAGTTATATAAATCCCCAAGTGCCCACCTACCACAGTGTTGTTGAAATAACGAAATATGGGCACTGCCATTTCCTTGTACAAACAGATCTTGGGATCGCGCTCGCCACATCGACTGTGGCAAAGCAGTCCACTGTGCAGATTACACTGGGACACCTGATCTCCTCGCAATGATTTCTGCCTCATTTGTCAGTAGTAGAATCCTCTTCCTACTTGATATTTGAATTCGTAAACATCTCCGGAACCTCAGTCAATACCTTTGTCATGAGAGGAAACCGCCTGCTCATCACAATCTGGTTCTTCGCCTTCGAACATCCGCCACGAGCTTATTAGGATCCCAAATATGCCTGCATTTAAAGCAAAAGGCGGAAATGCGGATCGCTCGCCAAGGAATTCGTCCAGTTTCTTTGGGAACCACCAGAACTCAGCTAAGGGCGTGGCTATCGGTTTCCAAATGAAACTCTCTATGCTCTAGGGAAAACTTGCATTCTTCGAGAGCAAAGAGAGTCACCAAGGCTTCCCATTAGTATACAGAATATTTCATCTCAGCAGAAGACGATTTCCTCGGCGCATAGGCTATTGGACGTAGCTCACCATTTTGATCTTGCAAGATGACTGCCGCTACGCCACTGCTAGACGCATTCACTTGGTTCACAAACCAGAGCTCAAAATTGGGAATAGCCTAATCGGATGGACTGAAAACGGCAGCCTTAATGACTTCAAAGAATGCCTGATGATTTTCGTCCCACCTAAAAAGACACCCTACTTCCATAGATCATTAAGAAGACCTGCTAATTGTGCGAAACTGGCCACAGATTTTCGAAAGAGCTTGACAATGCAAATGGATCTGACGACACTTTTTTTATCTTAGGTGTGGGAAATTTGCAGAAGTCACTAGTCTGCTCCAGATCAATCCCAATGTCGTCGGCAGAAAATAGACGCCCTAAAAAGGAAATCTAACGGTGTGCTAACTTGATTTTAGATGGCATCACTAGCATTTCTGCCTCTCTAAGGCGGACCAGAACTGCCTCCAGTTGTAGATGTTACATAGAGGTCATCCAAATAATTATAGACACGCTTAATATCACACAAAACACAATCTAGAAGATAGGACAAGATGCCAGCTCCTGGGAGGTTCTGTTGTATTCGTATAGAGTCCAGTCAGTACAAAAGGAAACTTTGGTTAAATGAATCTGATGATATGCCTCGTTGGGATCACGAACTATAAAGAATTGAGACCTAGCACACCAAGTGAAACAGTTTTGTAAATCCTGGAGCAGCGCAGATGCTAGAATCACCTTTCCATTGACTGACCTATAATCAATCACCAGACGAAACTCTCCACTCTTGTCCTTAGGTACCAGAAACATGGATGAAGCATATAGTCAAGTGGATAGCCTGATGACCTCCTCGCGCAGCATACCATCAATCACACAACGTACACTCCTCATCTCTACATCTACATCTACATCTACATCTACATCTATACTCCGCGAGCCACCTTACGGTGTGTGGCGGAGGGTACTTATTGTACCACTATCTGATCCCCCCTTCCCTGTTCCATTCACGAATTGTGCGTGGGAAGAACGACTGCTTGTAAGTCTCCGTATTTGCTCTAATTTCTCGGATCTTTTCGTTGTGATCATTACGCGAGATATATGTGGGAGGTAGTAATATGTTGCCCATCTCTTCCCGGAATGTGCTCTCTCGTAATTTCGATAATAAACCTCTCCGTATTGCGTAACGCCTTTCTTGAAGTGTCCGCCACTGGAGCTTGTTCAGCATCTCCGTAACGCTCTCGCGCTGACTAAATGTCCCCATGACGAATCGCGCTGCTTTTCGCTGGATCATGTCTATCTCTTCTATTAATCCAACCTGGTAAGGGTCCCATACTGATGAGCAATACTCAAGAATCGGACGAACAAGCGTTTTGTAAGCTACTTCTTTCGTCGATGAGTCACATTTTCTAGGAATTCTTCCTATGAATCTCAACCTGGCGCCTGCTTTTCCTGTAGGAAAAGCCTATACAGACCTTGCTTCACTGGGGTTCCATCAGTAAAGCGGATCTTATTGCCAAGTTTGTCTAACAACACCTCTGAGAAACGACTACAGACTTCCAAAAGCTGGTTTTCCCCGACCAGACACAAATGACAGACCTCAGATCTTGAGGCAGATGGTAACATACTAAAAACTCCCCATGAACTTCGACAGCAGCACTAGGCCAACGTCTCAGGAGGACGAAATTTAAAGTAAGCAACCCTATTCTGCCAATCAATCATCAGGCCCATGCTTCATATAAAATCAGAACCTAAAATCAAGTTCACCGGTAAATTCTTTTCCACCACCAAGTTGAATGGCCCTGAAAAGTTCGAAAAACTCAATTTCGCTTTCAGCTCCCCAACCACAGGCAATGACTTCTTGACAACAGCCTGACACCCCAAGGAGGAAGGGCGCAAATAGTCCTGAATTCCAAGTACCACCGGTAGTCAAGGAGGGACACAGAGCTACCTGAATCAATACGTGCACACACAGGCTTCTGATTAAGTTGGGCATAAAGGTAGGACAGATTCTCCCCCCTCACAGCCTTAATACTGAGATGGTGTTTTGGAAAAACACACCCTGTATGCAACCCCCCCCCCCCCTCATCCCCCGCCTGGTGATGAACAAAGCTCAGTCGTACAATTGTGAGTAAGAGGCGAAGGGTCCTCGAGCCTTGTGCCTTCCAGTATGTCGTCAATTACTTGCAGCTCCTTAACTTGCAATTCCAAGGCTCAAACTAAAGTGTGAATCTCCTCAGTATACCTGGTTAAGGTCCCGTGGGAGACCTGAACCTGCCAAAAATGCTTCTGCTCAAATTCGCTGGGTGATATTTTCAAGCTGTACAACAACCAAAGCATCATATGAGAAATTCTAAGACATCGATATGAAATTCAAATCTGACTGTCAGCCACAAGATGAATTCTACCTGGCTCAAACTTTCGACAGAAAGTTCCTAAATCTCCTGAAACAAAAGCATCATTAAGGTCAGGCAATTTACAAAGGAAGCCCCAGCTGCCCCCTTCACCACACATAGCACATTACTACTACTTCCGACAGGTAGCTGTTTGGCGGAAGACTTCTGCTCCCCACTCATTGCCTCTAAGGCATGTAATCTTATGCAGCTTACGGTACCTTGCAAATCTCGCACCTGTGTATGCAAGTGCTGAGCAAATTTCACATGCTCTTCGTCAAGCTCAAACTACTGAATATCAACTAAATGGTTATCTCAATGAAAAGGTTACGCCTAGAGCCTGTAAATTTCGTTAAGGTTGGGTTGGCTAATTTCGAAAAAATCCACATTGTAACCTAAACCCGGTATAGCAATGCCACCACCAGCTAGCGCGGTACCTACCTAGACATTGCTATCGGTACTTAATAGACGCTGTCAAAAACTTTACACAAGCGGGCCGCCAGTTCTGTAAAGCTTCCATCACACAGAAGGTGGCGTATTCTGAGCTCGTATCCTAAATATTTCTTTTTCAAAACGGACAAGCTAAGTCAGCTGCGAGATGCCATGCTCAGCAGTAAATGTCTGAAAATACCATTAAATTACTGACAATATACAAGACAATAAATCAAATTAAGATATAAATAGAAGGATAACAACCAGTGCCTCCCTCCATGAACCATGGACCCTGCCGTTGGTGGGGAGGCTTGCGTGCCTCAACGATACAGATAGCCGTACCGTAGGTGCAACCACAACGGAGGGGCATCTGCTGAGAGACCAGACAAACGTGTGGTTCCTGAAGAGGGGCAGCAGCCTTTTCAGTAGTTGCAGGGGCAACAGTCTGGATGATTGACTGATCTGGCCTTGTAACACTAACCAAAACGGCCTTGCTGTTGTGGTACTGCGAACGGCTGAAAGCAAGGGGAAACCACAGCCGTAATTTTTCCCGACGGCATGCAGCTTTACTGTATGGTTAATGATGATGGCGTCCTCTTGGGTAAAATATTCGAGAGGTAAAATAGTCTCCCATTCGGATCTCCGGGTGGGGACTACTCAAGAGGACGTCGTTATCAGGAGAAGGAAAACTGGCATTCTACGGATCGGAGCGTGGACTGTCAGATCCCTTAATCGGGCAGGTAGGTTAGAAAATTTAAAAATGGAAATGGATAGGTTAAAGTTACATACAGTGGATCAAGCAGAGGAAATAAGGCAAGAAGTGTCGCACACATTACGTCGGGCTCGACCACCGCGGGATAACATCTCTTCCGCAGAGAGGGCAGCCATTCGTTCCCTTAAGAATGATGACGAAGTAGTAGTTTTACCAGCTGACAAGGGGAATGCCACGGTTGTAATGACGCGGGATGATTATATCCTAAAAATGGATTCACTTCTCAACGACGCGGCGTACAGAAGACTATCTAATGACACCACAGAAAGGATCAAACGTAAGACACTTTCACTGTTGAAAAAGAGTTCGTTGTCAGATGATTTACGTAAGAAACTTCATCCTGGTGCTGCCGTTCCACATAGGTTGTATGGTCTGCCTAAGTTGCATAAGGAAGGGGTTCCTCTACGCCCCATTGTCAGTAATTTGGGTGCACCCACTTATAACCTGGCAAAGTACTTATCATCTGCCCTCAGTCCATTTGTTGGCAAGTGTGAGCACCATATATCCAGTTCGGTGGATTTTATTCGACGATTGGGATCTTTGAAGTTGAGTCCTTCAGATCTGTTAGTGAGTTTCGATGTGGTATCCCTATTTACACGAGTTCCTCTGGAAGAGTCCCTTAACTTGATCAGTGAAAAACTGGATGAAGAGCTGGTGAAGCTTTGTCGTCATGTGCTGACCTCCACGTATTTTTTATTTAACGGTAACACTTTTGAACAGAATGACGGAGTGGCTATGGGTAGTCCTTTGTCACACATAGTCACCAATTTATTTATGGAGGACTTCGAGACCATGGCACTGAGGACTTCAGCTTTGCAACCAACGTGCTTCTGGAGATACGTGGACGATACCTTCTTCGTCTGGCCGCATGGACGTGATGCTCAAATGGTTCAAATGGCTCTGAGCACTATGGGGCTCAACTGCCGTGGTCATCAGTCCCCTAGAACTTAGAACTACTTCTACCTAACTAACCTAAGGACATCACACACATCCATGCCCGAGGCAGGATTCGAACCTGCGACCGTAGCAGTCGCACGGTTCCGGACTGCGCGCCTAGAACCTCGAGACCACCGCGACCGGCGGACGTGATGCTCTTAACAGATTTTTGGACCACTTCAACTGTCTTCATCCCCGTATCAAATTTACTATGGAGGTTGAAAATGATGGGATGCTTCCATTTTTAGACGTAATGGTTTATAAAAAACCAGATGGAACTTTGGGACACAGTGTTCACCCAAAGCCGACACATACAGATTGGTATCTGCACCCTAAGAGTTTTCATCCACCACACCAACGTAGTGGCGTCCTTAGGACTTTGGTACGGAGAGCATATGCCATTTCCGACGCAGACACCCAAGAACTTGAGCATCTGATGACTGTTTTTAAGGAAAATGGATACACCGAGAAACAGATTCGTCGGGCTATGGAATTTGGGCCATCTCCGGAGGGGTACAAAGAGGAACATAGGTCTGTGGCCTTTCTTCCTTATGCTGGAGGCTTATCGTTTAAGATTGGAAGAATTTTAAGGAATTTTAACATTAAGAGTGTGTTCCGTCCACCTTCTAAGATTAGGGCTCTTCTCGGGTCTGTGAAGGATGATTTGGGACTTAGGAAACCCGGAGTGTACAAAATCCCGTGTCAATGTGGGAAAGCTTACGTTGGCCGTTCTATTCGCACAGTGCATGACAGGTGTGTGGAACATCGCCGTCACACGAGGCTACAACAGCCGGAAAAATCGGCCGTAGCAGAACACTGCCTAAATGAGGGACACAAAATGAAATTTGAGGAAACTGTTGTGATTGCCAACATTTCCGGTTTTTGGAATAGTGTCTATAGAGAGGCGATTGAAATTAGGCTGGCTGATAATTTAATCAACAGAGACAATGGGTTTCCTCTTAGCAAAACGTGGAATCCTGTATTATCTCGCATCAAAACTGAACGTTCTTCGGTGCGGTATGGATTGCGATATATCGCTGCCAGCAGTGTTTCACTAAGGGCGGCGCCACCTCCCTGTTTTGTAAGGCAGAATTGAGGTTCGCCGATGACATTGTAATTCTGTCAGAGACAGCAAAGGACTTGGAAGAGCAGTTGAACGGAATGAACAGTGTCTTGAAAGGATATAAGATGAACATCAACAAAAGTAAAACAAGGATAATGGAATTAAGTCGGGTGATGCTGAGGGAATTAGGTTAGGAAATGAATCACTTGAAGTAGTAAAGGAGTTTTGCCATTTGGGAAGCAAAATAACTGATGATGGTCGAAGTAGAGAGGATATAAAATGTAGACTGGCCATTGCAATGGCAAGGAAAGCGTTTCTGAAGAAGAGAAATTTGTTAACATCGAGTATAGATTTAAGTGTCAGGAAGTCGTTTCTGAAAGTATTTGTATGGAGTGTAGCCATGTATGGAAGTGAAACATGGACAATAAATAGTTTGGACAAGAAGAGAATAGAAGCTTTCGAAATGTGGTGCTACAGAAGAATGTTGAAGATTAGGTGGGTAGATCACGTAACTAAAGAAGAGGTATTGAATAGGATTGGGGAGAAGAGAAGTTTGTGGCACAACTTGACTAGAAGAAGGGATCGGTTGGTAGGACATGTCCTGAGGCATCAAGGGATCACAAATTTAGCATTGGAGGGCAGCGTGGAGGGTAAAAATCGTAGAGGGAGACCAAGAGATGAATACACTAAGCAGATTCAGAAGGATGTAGGTTACAGTAGGAACTGGGAGATGAACGAGCTTGCACAGGATAGATTAGCATGGAGAGCTGCATCAAACCAGTCTCAGGACTGAAGACCACAACAACAACAACAACCAGTGCTGAATACCGCGCGACCGTTACGGTCGCAGGCTCGAATCCTGCCTCCGGCATGGATGTGTGTGATGTCCTTAGGTTAGTTAGGTTTAATTAGTTCTAAGTTATAGGGGACTGATGACTTTAGAAGTTAAGTCCCATAGTGCTCAGAGCCATTTGAACCATTTTTGAACCAGTGCTGAACGTTGCTACAAGGACAAACTCGCCCCTTGCCCCATAAAAAACCACGCTCTGCTATCATTCAAAAGGTGCCGAGGCAATCAGAATAAATTACGTGGAAGGACTGGACTGGGAATGGCTTAAACATCATTTGCCATTTGTAAAACAATTATTATGAAAGGTTATAAAGTGCAAACATCTAATTTGCCATAGGTAAACTTTCTGGGTATATTCGATGGATTTGCCGCTTGATAAATTTAGAGTGGACTGAATAGACCTCGATTCAAATTTACAAACGAGGTTCTGGCTAATACGAAACCAAGAAGATGTTGGGTGATAAGAACAATATTTATAAATGCCCCCCATTATCATATAGCCTCTACGTCTAAAAGCCCTTTTAATTAAGAAAAGTTGCCCAGTGCCAGATAATAAAACCTAAAAAAAATTAACAAATTAAGAAATGGCCAAACACGGTTCTTCAAAAATTTTAATCCTGGCCAATGCCAGATAATAAAAATTAAGGAAATTTAAGAACCTGGGCAACGTCCGTCCACAGCCCTGCGAAACATTAACCCAACAGTGTGAAGCTCTTAAGCCCACATTAATTAAAACACAAAATAGGATAATATCTCTTTAAAAGAGAGGAAAATAAAACAAAAACCTTAGAATTATTGTGGCAGAAGCACTTTAGAAGCTTACGTAACTTAATTCTATATGGTTTGAGGTATTGCAGGAGTTGGCAGTCTGGACGAAGATGATGCCGGCAGCCGATTCAGACAGGCAACCGGTCCACGTGAGTCTATGCGGCCAACAGGTTCGGTGTCCTCTGTGTGTGTCACAACAGCCGTTTGACTGCCACAAACTAAGGGAAGATCTAAGTTGTGGCACCACTGCATCACTAGCCCCTTTCCCAGTCTTCTATAGTCGGGTGTTCAGTGAGCGAAGGATTCCCTTAGCATGCACCACCACCACAAAAGTCGAGATTTCTCCACACAAGGAGTCACATTTCATTTATGCAATTTAAAATACTTTTAACTTTTCAGATTTACCGCTGAGCATAAGAATCAACAATACGATAACTAGAATCACATCTCAGTATTGGCGGTGCAGATTGTTGGGCACAGTCTGAGTTCTCGATTATGACTCACAGAAGTTCGATGGCATTGATGCCGGCCGGTCTGGGTGGCCGAATTATTCGCTCGGATTTTCTTCAAACCAATCGCCTACAACTGTGACCTGGTGACACGGAATCATTATTTGGGGACATGAAGTTCATGAATGGCTGTAAATGGTATTCAGGTAGCTGTATACAATGATCGATACAATTGGACCAGAGGACCAAGTACATTCCACGTAAGCGCTGCCGACACCATTATGTAGCCACCACCAGGTTGCACAGTAACTTGTTGAAAACTTAGGTCCATGGCTTCGTGGGGTCTGCACCACACTCGAACCCTACCTATAACCTCTAACGAACTGAAATCGGAACTCGTCTAACCGGTCTACGGTTTTCCAGTCGTGTAG